>NC_137081.1:62397319-63597319 GCF_951640355.1 Cnephaeus nilssonii
GGTCGAATGGTTGGATGGTTGCTTAGGCTTTTATATATATAGATAGTGAAATAATATAAAATGATGGAATAATAAAAACTGACTGACTTATTATAGATAGCAGTTTTGATGTCACTATTGGTTTGAATATAGTCTCATGACCTCCAAGGGGCATCATAAAGTAGAATTAGCTGAGCAGCCATTTGTACATTGTATAAGATAGATCCTGATTTAACCAAGATCAACAAAAATTACTTTCTGTTTTCAGTGTTTGTGTTGTACTGGAACTAATGTCTATTAATTCTCTCACTTCTCTTTAGAGAGAGGTGATTATTCCTAAGAACATAATGGCAACTTTAGAGGGTGAAAAAAGAAATCTTTATATCATTTCATAGAATTAATTCATGATTTAATTAAACATACTTTTTTTGAGCAGCTGCTATATACCAATCACTATTTCATGTTCTAGGATTATAAAGAAAACCAAGATGTACCCCCTACCCAGAAGTGGAAAAAATAGACATGTAAACAGATAACCCCAAATACTATAGCAAAGCATACCCAGTGTGTTTCTGGGCATATAAGGGAGATGAGAATGTCAGAAAATGCATTATGAGGAGGTAATGCTTAATCTTCTTCTTGAAGTATTCCAAAGTAGCAAAGAAAATAAAATGAGTGGAAATGTGAGGAGCCTTGTGTCTTTGTATGCCCAGGGCACAGGGGTTTGTATAAAACAGTTTCAGGGGTGGTTGCCACAATAGCAGGAGTCCATTTAGGAAGGATTTTGTATGCTAGGAATTTGAAATTTTTCTGTAGTTCAGTAGTAGGTAAAATCTTACAACTGTAAAATCACTTTCTTTTAGAAGAACATGCATATATTCACAGGCATTCTTTATCTGTATCATTTATGAACATAAGTAATATATATATATATGTGTATATATATATATATATATATATATATATATATATATATATACACATATATATATATATATCCTACCTAGTAAAACAGTAATATGCTAATTGACTGTATCTTCACTATGCCCACAGCCAATCAGGGCGCTATGCAAATTAACCCAGTAAAGATGGCGGCCCCCACACGCTGCCCCGCCCCCCATCACTGCGGGAACCGGGGCTGGTGGGAGGCGCCGGGGCCTCCCGCCACTCCAATCACTGAGTGGCTGAGGGAACTGGGGCTGGCGGGAGGCGCCGGGGCCTCCCGCTGTTCCCATTGCTGCTGGTGGCATGGGGCGGGCAGTGCCCGCCCCGCGCTGCTGCCGCCCAGGGCCAAGCCCCGACCCTGAAAGAAGGTGGAAGGCGGTGGCCAGAGCCAAGGCCTGGGTCCCTGGTGCCGGCGGAAAACTGGTGCAGGTAGCCAGGTGAATGAAGGTCTATTTCACGAATCTTCATGCAACAGGCTTCTAGTATATATATATACATACATACATATATATATATATTTGTAGTTTTATTATTGAGACCTCTGTTAAATTTTGCAGTCAACGTTGATCAATATCTAAGACAGTGTATCAAAGTGGATAACAACTTTTGACTGTGTAGTCAAGTGGGCTGAGTGAGTTTGGGCAAGCCATTTGTCCTTATAAAGCTTCAGTCTCCTCATCTGTAAAACTAGAGGCTCAATGTACAAAATTCGTGCAAGAGTAGGCCTTCCTTCCCCTGGCTTTCGGCACCGGCTTCCCTCTGGCACCCGGGACCCGGGCTTTCCTCTGGCCACCAGCAGGCACCTGGGACCTGGGCTTCCCTTGCAGCCCCAGCTTCATCCGGAAGGTCGTCCAGAAGGACATCTGGTATAATTAGCATATTATACTTTTACTAGAAGCCCGGTGCACGAAATTTGTGCACAGCGGGGGGTTGTCCCTCAGCCCAGCCTGTACCCTCTCCAATCTTGGACTCCTGCAGGGATGTCCGACTGCCCGTTTAGGCCCGATTGGGCCTAATCGGGCAGTCGGACATCCCTCTCACAATCCAGGACTGCTGGCTCCCAACTGCTTGCCTGCCTGCCTTCCTGATTGCCCCTAACCGCTTCTGCCTGCCAGCCTGATCACCCCCTAACCACTCTGCTGCCAGCCTGGTTGATGCTTAACTGCTCCCCTGCCAGCCTGTTTGCCCCCAACTTCCATCCTCTGCCAGCCTGGTCACCCCTAACTGCCCTCTCCTGCAGGGTTGATCACCTCCAACTGCCCTCACTTGCAAGCCTGGTCCCTCTCAACCGCCCTCCCTTGCAGGCCTGGTCCCTCACAACTGCCCTCCCTTGCAGGCCGGGTGCCTCCCAACTGCCCTCCCTTGCAGGCCTGGTCCCTCACAACTGCCCTCCCTTGCAGGCCGGGTGCCTCCCAACTGCCCTCTCCTGCTGGCCATCTTGTAGTGGCCATCTTGTGTCCACATGGGGGCAGGATCTTTGACCACATGGGGGCAGCTATATTGTGTGTTGCAGTGATGATCAATCTGCATATTACTCTTTTATTAGATAGGATAGAGGCCTGGTACACGGGTGGGGGCCAGCTGGTTTGCCCTGAAGGGTGTCACAGATAAGGGTGGGGGTTCCCTTGGGGCATGGGGTGGCCTGAGCAAGGGGCCTGTGGTGGTTTGCAGGCCGGCCACGCCTCCTGGAAACCCAAGGGGAGGCCCTGGTATCTGGAATTTATTTTCCTTCTACAGTTGAAACTTTGTAGCCTGGGGCGGCAGCCATTTCTGGGGCGGCAGCCATTTCTGTGGCAGTTAATTCACCTTCTATAATTGAAACTTTGTAGCCTTAAGCGGGTGAGCCTGGCCAGGGTGTGTGGAAAGCTTTGCTTCCCCTGTTGCCGCCGGCAACCCTGGCCTGCTCTCTCAAGCTCCATTCTGCCGCCATTTGTTTGAATTTGTTTACCTTCTATAATTGAAACTTTGTAGCTTGAGTGGAGGCTTAGGCCTGCAATGGCTATGGAAAGCTTGGCTTGCTCTGTTACCTGGAAAACCTTGCTCTCTGTGGCTGTAGCCATCTTGGACTGGGGTTAATTTGCATACTCGCCCTGATTGGCTGGTGGGCGTGGCTTGGTTGGTGGGCGTGGCCTATGTAGCGGAGTGATGGTTAATTTGCATATTACCATTTTATTAGAGAGGATTATTATAAAATGATCATGATGAAAATAGTAGAAAATATCAAAAAGGTATTTATGGGAATTAAAAAATATATAATGTGTGCAAAATATTTAACACAATGTCACCTAGCACATAGTAAATTTTTATTTATTTATTTATTTAAAATCTTTATTATTGAAAGTATTACATATAGTAAATTTTTTTAAATCAAAGTTTTGTTATTTGTTAAAAGATTTTTTTTGATAAAGGTAAACTTATTGCTCTCATAGCAATATAAAATGAACATGTCTCAAAAATTTTATTTATCTCAACCAACTAGGGAAGCAGAAAGATGTTAAACATGGCTCAAAGGTGAATTAAAAAACAGATATTTAGACAATCAGAAATCCTGAAATGAACTTACAAATAGATATAAAACTGGTCTATATTCATAGAGCCATCATCAATTGCATATTACTAGACATGCAAATCATTTGCATTTCTGTGAGCAAGAATCATTTACATTTTTGTTGTTTTTCTATAATTGGTATTGTAAAATAGCTAAAAAATAATGAAATGTAGAGAAAACCTAGCTAGGACATGTAATAATTTTTCCTCCCATTTCAGAGTCTTTTACAATTTATTTTGACAGATTACATTTGTCAGATATACTGGGAAGTTAGGTTTCTGGCATCAGAGGTCCATGTAAATGACATGAAGATGAAGCCTGGGCTGGAATGGAACATTGTGCCAATGAATCCGTTGGCCAGTACTGTTAGAAAGAGCCTACCCTGCTAGAGAGGATTATCTAGAAAAGGCAAATTAAGACTTCTCCCTGTAAGACCAGAGCATGTGACTGTGTGTTCAAGTTTACTACCAAGATACCAAAACTAACAGGGGACTAATCCTTGATTAGGGCTAGAGGTCAAAACTTCAAGAATGCTTACAAGTAACAGACAAAATCACTGTTTAGCATCTAACATGTTTAAAGCAAGGTACTAGGCCCTTGGGTGCAAGAGGTGGGGATAATAGAAACACTCCTCCATTAAGAAGTTTATTACCTAATTGTGCCTATATTTTTCTGCTAGTAGATATAGAAGTATCCATAGGACACTCTAAAATTGACAATCTCAGCTTATTTTCCCCAGAAATGCTGTTTCTTATGTACCCTATTTAAACAAATCCTCTTCTAAGCTTCCAAGTCACGACACTGAGAAATTTCCTAGATTCTGCATTCTCTTTTCTCTTCCATATGTAACTGAAATTCTATTGATTTCTTGAGTCTAGATTGTACCTCTGTCCACACTAATTCTGTATTATTTTGAATTTTATCGTATTCTGCTAGTATAAATTGTTAAGATAATCTTCTTACAGCTATACTCATGGGTCATCCACACTGGGCCAGGGGGAGCTTTCTAAGAGTCAAGAGCTTTCTAAAAACTCCTGAGGGCTTGAAGTAGAAGTCCTCAAATTGCTTGAGGAGGCAAATGCAGTCCAGGTGAGATGCCATGATTTCATCCAATTACTGGTTATTCACTCTTCCTCAGGGCACACGGTCACTAGGACTATACATTCCTGGAATGGTTTTAATTTGTGCCCATTGTCCCTGAGTAATTATTAATAGTATTTTCTTTTACTTTCATCAGTTTAGATGTGAATTATGTTACCACCCTACCTAAGTATCACAGACTTGTTAAATGAAATTTGTGAGGGCTTGTTTGGTAAGAATAGCCTGGAGATAAATAAGCTAGCATTCCATATCTCTTACCTAAAACTCTTGGATGTGTTTCATAAATTAGAATTACTTTTATTTTAGAAAGGTAATACAGTGCATATATTATGCATTACCTAATACTCCCAGTGGGCTCTAAGGCAGTACGCCTTAATCAAGTGCATCACTTTTTGTAAAGAAATGTATGAATGTAGGAATTTTCTTCCTAAGTGGGAAATAAAAAGACTGTATAGTACAGGGCAGGATTTAGTGCTAAGTGATTATGAAAAACATATTTGTTTTTCAGAGCTTTTTGTATTTGGGAATAATAACTGAAGGACCATGGAACTGTTCTTGGTTGTGTGAGCTTGAAAATGTTCCTTGTTCTCCCTTTGTCTTTGGTTTTCTTATTTGTAAAATAGGAACATGAATTGTACTTGCCTAATGGAGTGTGGTGAGGATAAAATGAGATAATTATGTAGTTGAGCTTAAGCAAAGGGCCTGGTATAAAATACTCAGTAACTGGCAGTTGTTTTTATTAGGTGCATTCTGTTCTCAACTTATCCAAAGGTAGGAATCCTGAATTATGCCAAGGCCTGCAGAGCAAGTTAAGAAAGTGTGGTGACTGTGGGACCAAAAGCCTCTAGTTTTTCATCTGTCTAACCTCAATTATTTCCCTTCAAGACTGTTTATATCTCTCTGCTGAATTATAAACAGAACAAAGCCTTCTTATTTACCATTGCGTCTCAAGGGCCTACTACTCTTTCTGGCAAATAATAAGTGCCTTAATAAATAAGGATTGGTTGAATGAATAAATGCCTATGAGAGCCCTACTCAATGTCACATTCAAAGATATTCTGAGCAGAGGTAGAGTTAGAAAAGTCCAGAATATAACCAGCCAGTATGTTTTTTATAATCATACCCAGGAAATTCTGGCTCACTGTTTATTAGTCATGAAAGGAGTTTTAGGGATAAAATAGGCAGGTTTAGGGAATTTTAGGAATAAAGAGGGTCCATCAAGGAGGAATGCATAGGTGAGGGCTTGGAGTCGCCAGAGGCATACATTCAGAGAGAGAGAGAGGAAAAAAAAAAAAAGAGATAAGGGGAGAGAAAGATATCCATTCACAGAAGATAAAGAAAAGCTACATAGTATGGGGTAAAAGGAAACAAACTTTCACAGAGGATAGAGAAATGCTGACAAATGGCAGAAAGAGAAAAACAGATTTTCACAGGAGATAGAAAATGTTAATGACATGAAACCTTTGCACCAGCCCATTTAACTATTCTACTCTTTAGCCGTGTATTATTGCACAGTAGGGCCTTGTAAAGTCCTACATAGCTCTCACTGCTTCTAAAGCTACCTAAAATAGAAAAGTGAATGCACTGGAAACATCATGCTCAATGATCACTTCTCAACAGCTTTTCAGAGCTAAATTTTCAGTGGTTTGTTTTGAAGTAGTTTTTTCAATAAATTTATAAACAAGTAATTATCCTTGAATTTCCACCCTGGAAAACATCTATATATACAAAACCCTAAGTGACTGGTCGACCCGTCAACAATTTGACAGGTCGCTATGATGTGCATTGACCACCAGAGGGCAGACGCTCAATGCAGGAGCTGCCCCCTGGTGGTCAGTGTGCTTCCACAGGAGGAGCACCACTCAGCTGACCCATGTGAGCCAGGAGCCAGGCTTATGCTGGTGAGCGCAGGTGTGGCAGTGCAAGCCTCTCCCGCCTCCACAACAGCACTACTGAGCAGCACCAGCAGGTGCAGTTGGGGCTGGGATGAGTGTGAGTGGCTCTGGGTTTGGGCTCCTCCCCAGCAGCCTGCTGCTTTGCGCACTACTACATCCCTGGGGGCAGGGGGGTCCCTGATTGTGAGAGGGTGCAGGCCAGGCTGAGGGACCCCACCAGTGCATGAATCCGTGCACCGAGCCTCTAGTTTATTAAATAAGTTGGCAAACTAAATTTTATCCTCACTTGATAATTTTCTCACCAATAACTTAAAAACAACTGGAACAAATTTAAAGCCAATACTCATGAACACTTCCTGCATTATCAACATAAGTCTAAGGTATGATAGCAGAATTTGAAATAGTTTGCGCTCTTTTGGATTGAGCAAGGGGTCTTACATGCTATTTTGGATTTTGCCCATGAAATGTGTGAATTTTTGGATATAGTAAACTAATAGGATTGGAAACTCCCTAAAGGAAGATATATTACAAGCCCTCAATAGTTTATCCAGAAACCTGAAAGTCAAAAAGTTCTGAAAACTGTGTTTTTTACTTCTCCCTGGATTGTGAAACTTGACTTGATCTGGATTTATTTTGTGGTAAAACATGAACTGAATGTGAGGTTCTTTTGGTTTTTATTTATGCTACTAAAGTGAATATTTATATACAGTATTATGTTGTAGAAATATTAATATGTTTGATTACAGGTACAGCCCCAGGCCTATTGGTTTTTAGTTTATTGTGATGGCTTTAAGTTATTGGTGGGAAAAATTGTCAAGCGAGAATAAAATTTAGTTTGCAACTTGTTTAATAAGATAATTGGGCAGCATTACCTCTATAGAATTAGAAAAATTGTGTATTTTAAACACAAAGGGAGCTTGTTAGGTTGTGGCCCTTCAGTTCATTCTGAGGAGCCTTATCAGTTAAAGCATTATGGGCTACAATTTTCAAATGTGCATTTATGACATCGGCTGGGTTCAAGTATGCAGTTAGGGTAGAGGTAGCGGCACCATTCTAGGTCCCTTTCTTGTGGTTTTCTTGTGTACTGAGGGGATAGTGTAACTGTGGCTGAGCCTTGGAATCTGTTCTATAAATATTTTGAAGCTGCCCAAACAAGAAGATAAGGAATGAGTTCAAAGTCACGTCCAACATTCACTGACTTCTGGGCTGAATTAATGTTTATATTAACTCATGTGACTGCATCCTTACATAAGTGTTTTGATCTATTGTAAATAGAGTTTGCTAGCCAATGCCCTCAAGAGATAAGTCATTCACTGAAATTCTTTATTTTATACCATGCTTACCATTGGGAAGAGAAAAAATGGTTCAGAGTATTCCAGACCCAACCTAGAGAACTTCTCCCCTGACAGCTCAGTTAACGGGTGACTATTAAGAGAAAGGGAAGGAGTACTAATATAACTGAACATCTCCAATGTGACCCAGGCATCATTCTATCTGCATCTAATGATGACCACTTAAAGGAGGTATTATCTCTATTTTACATCTAAAGGAAATAGAGATTCAGAAATATTAAATACCTTCACCTAGTTCCTAGAGCCAGAAGCTATGGTGCCCAGACCTGAACCCATATCTCTAATATTCCAAAGCTCATTCAGCCCTGCTTTGGGAAAAAGGAAAACCTAAAGCCAGAAATAATTGATAATATAGAAACTCAAGGTGCTTCCCATTGATTTCAGAGAGGAAGGGAGAGAGAGAGAGAGAGAGATAGAAACATCAATGATAAGAGAGAATTAGTCATCTATTGGCAGCTTCCTGCACACCCCACATTGGGGATTGAGCTGGCAATCCAGGCATGTGCCCCGATCGGGAATCGAACCGTGACATCCTGGTTCATAGGTTGACACCCGACCACTGAGCCACTCTGGCCGATCAAAACTCAAGGTATTTTTAACTGAAATTTAATTAGCCATTTTTATCCTTTGATAAGAATGTAAACTTCTAAAAACTGACAGAAAATAAAGAACTTTAAGGATCCTTAAAGAATTAACCAAACATATGGCTATAGCCAACCTCTATCTCAAGAATATTAGACATTCCTTCCCTGCCTTTGAAAATAAAAAGTTTGGGAGACAAAATATGTCATACCAAGTCAAATATATTTTGAAACAGTAAGAATGTGAAAAGCACATGCGAAGGGTTTTGTTAAGAGTTTATATTTTAAACTCACTCATTTTCTGGCATTTGTTAAATAATATGCCTTAGGTAGATGGGATGGCTAGTAGAGGTTCAAATACCAGACCA
The DNA here is from genome assembly GCF_951640355.1 of Cnephaeus nilssonii. Classification (NCBI taxonomy): domain Eukaryota; kingdom Metazoa; phylum Chordata; class Mammalia; order Chiroptera; family Vespertilionidae; genus Cnephaeus; species Cnephaeus nilssonii. The sequence continues at coordinate 62,406,089 of NC_137081.1, forward strand.
ATGCAAGTTAAAAGCATCATCTGTCATCTGTTTTATATTTTTTGTTTTGCAATTCAGGTAGAAATGTGCCTCATTCCAAGAAAGAAAAATTATTAAAATGTCCTACCTTATCGCTTCAAGGAGATAAGTTTGTACATCACCTTTTCTCCTCCTGTTTCTCCCCGCCCCCTGCCACTCAACCCATATACACAATACAATCGTTTGTCTTCAGTGAATGGTTCTTAAACCGAAGTGTATTAGAATCACCTGGGAGGGCTTGTTTACTTCAAGTTGCTGAGCCCACCCCTGCAGATTTAATCCAGTAAATGTAGGCTTGGAGCCCAAGAATTGGCATTTTTAGCAAGTGCCCAAGTCATTCTGATGCTCGTTGTCCAGGGAACACACTTTGAGGGCAATTGCTTTGGTAAATATTGTTTAACTTGTGCTCCACTGAGAATCAGAGTAGCAATTCTAGAAGGACAAGGAGAATCAGAAGTACCTGGAAGCTTGTTAAAATGCAACTCCCCACCATTGATTCTTGACCTTGGAGGAGCATTAGAATCTGGGGAGATATTGTGCTCAGATCAATTAAGTCAAAATCTTTTGAGGCTGCAGCCTAAGAAGGGTATCTTTTTTTTTTTTTTTTTCAAAGCTCTTACAGTGATCTTAATACCATGGAGGGCTCATAACGACTGCAGATCTGATTTTGAAAGCATGTGTTGGCGGCCATGGGGTATTCATGGGAAAACATGTCCCACGTAATTCTTACGCACTTTGAGAAACAGAGGCTGAGACCCAAACCTTCCCCAAAGACTTAGACTTGCCCCCCTCTGCCTCCAAGTGCACTGCTGTCTCACATACACAATTCCTGGCTTTGCACTTGCTCTTCTCTTGCCTGGGAAACTCATCTCTGCTCACTGGGTTAACTCCTTCAGGTCCTTAGACACTATGCAGAGGGAGCCCGTTGCTCAGAAATCCTTTGATTCCCCTGTTCTGTGCTCTTTCTCCTTTATCTTAGTGCTGATTATACCAGATAGTGGAGTTTCATTTTTCTGTCGGTTTCTCCCATTTAGTGCTAAACTCTGAAGGGAGGCATGATGATTTCAGTTTTTATTTTACCTACCCCTAGTGAATATAATTTCTCACAATATTGTTGCTCAATAAAATTAAATGGATTGATGTTAATTAATTTTATAAATAGGGGAAAACCTGACTTTTATTTTTTTTTGGATAATGTTTTTCCTTCCTTCCTTCCTTCCTTCCTTCCTTCCTTCCTTCCTTCCTTCCTTCCTTCCTTCCCTCCCTCTCTTCCTTCCTTCCTTCCTTCCTTCCTTCCTTCCTTCCTTCCTTCCTTCCTTCCTTCCTTCCTTCCTGTTAAAGTACGAATTACCATAAGTCTGTCTTTCTAAGGTAAGATAAGACAGCTTACTGAGATGACAGAAATGCCCTATGTTAATAAATAAAATCAGCAATAGTGCATACCATAATCATAAGAAAGGTCTCATGTTTTATATTTAAATGAGGTCTGCTGTTATTATATAAAATCATTGTAAAAATATCATTAAAAATATACTTGTGTACCTGTTGCTTTAAATTTTTTCACTGAAGTTGATCCTGAATTTTAAGTTTGTATTTTTTTTGAGATAGTAACCATATGTTCAAACAATTGTTTTGATTGTGAAATTTCTTAGCACACTCCAAGGAGTGATCACAAAATACTGCAGTGGCAGGGAGATCACAAAAGACTGAAGTGGCACACAGGAGTCTGTACTGATACTATGGGCCCCTTTGAAAATACATGGAGAATCAAACACCTCAGGACAGACTGCCGGCACCACCAGACTTCAGAGCAATTACATGTCATAAATGTCTACTTCATTATCTCACAGTGTGACTCTCTCTTGCTTGGTAATGCAATGCCACAATTACAATAGTTTGTTACAGCAAAGCATATGCCTGAGTTTGGAATGGGAGAGGTGGTGCGACATGTCTTATTTTTTTCAATCTGGAATGTGCTCTGTGTATATCACAGCATCTACATAGTTTATCATGTATTTCTCATCCTAATATATAAAAACCCAGGGTCCATAACTTCCAAAACAACTGAAGGCTTGACTGACTGCCGCTGCTGTGGGCTCCCTGACCCAGCACTGACTGCTGAAGGGCTGTGGATCAGGCCTGAAGAGAGGCCTGGAGAGAGAAGCAGGGTCTTATCCGAAGCCTCCATGGCAGCTGTTGATCAGCATTGCCTCTCTCTTTTGCTCTGCGCCTGGCCAGCAGCCACACCTCTCTTTCTCTTGGGCCTCCACTGGGGCTGCTGATCAGCCCTGCCTCACTGATCAGGCCCATTGATAGGCCCAGAGATGCTGACTGGCATAGAAACCGACCAATCAGAACCAAATCTGGGTGAACTGCAAGGAGCCAATGGCTGCCTAGGAGGCAGAGCTTTTGATGCTGACTGGCATAGAAACTGACCAATTAGAACCTAATCTGGGTGAACTGCGAAGGCAGAACCTAAGGTGGAGGCTGAGGAGGGGTTTTAAGGGCAACAGCTATTAGGTGTAAGGTGTAAGAAAGCGGTTCAATTTTTTAATGACTGGTTTGGCAGCATAGTGCATATGGCTGGCTATCAGTCCAGATATAGGGATTATGTATTTTTGTCTGCCAAGAACATCTTCTCCTGATGAAAAAGCCCCCCCCCCCCCCCCACTTTGAGCAATCCTATCCTATATAATCTATCTATACTACTAAAATGGTGATATGCTAATTAGACCAGGTCGACCGGCCATCTTCCGGACGTCCGACTTCCTTCTGGACAAAGCCATGGTGGTGGGGGCTGAGGTAGAGGCCATTAGGGGCCATCAGGTCAGCAGGGGAAGGAAGTTGGGGGCGATATCAGGCTGGCAGGGGAGGGCAGTTGGGGGTGAGATCAGTCTGGCAGGGGAGGGCCATTGGGGGCAACCAGGCCAGCAGGGGAGGGAAGTTGGGGGTGAGATTAGGCCAGCAGGGGAGGGCAGTTGGGGGCGAGATCAGGTCGGCGGTTGGACATCCCCCAATGGGTCCCCAATTGGAGAGGGTGGAAGCTGGGCTGAGGGAACCCCCACCCCCTCGTGCACAAATTTCATGCACTGGACCACTAGTTCTATTATAAAAGGCTAAGCTTTACCACAAAATTTTTATAACCAGTAATGCCCTATGTCTCACTAAAGGGGGAAATAGTGAATACTAAGGAAAAAGAAAAGCTAGTGTATTGCTTGGTGCTAGTGATCTTTTTCTAACATATCCTATATAAACCTATGCATACTTCCTGCTTTAATGGACTTAAGCATTTCCATATTACTATATATAGTTTTATTGTCATGCCAACACCTACAGATTGTTAGACTAGAATCTGTTGTCAATCTCTGTTCCTTTGTAAGACCATATTATGACCATGATTCATTTTGCACATGAACAGATGCTCCTCTGTTTTGAGATTATACTAAAAATTGTGGACGAGGTCTATGGAATTCCAGTTCGAATACAGAATTATCTCTAGACTTTTAGAATACAAGGCCTCTGCTCAAGAGGAATGATAGTTTGTTTTTCTAGAAATGTGAACTCAGTGAACAAAACCTGAAAATCACTCTAAAGGCAGGAGGTTCTTTGACCCCTAATGCCTGTCACTTTCTTAAATTTCTTAACTCAGCACTATCTGGTCCCACAGTGTCTATACTTCTATCTCCTGCATATAATTGGAGACATCTGATTATTTATAAGTATGATTATCTGTGTTCCATTTTAATGCAATATTTTAACAAAATGGAGCATGGCAAAATGGATGATAATAATAATTGCCAATTAGTTCTTATTTTCTGTTAGCTTTTAAGACATTTGTTTCTTTGGGGCCTTCTATTTCTTGAGCTATAATTGCTCATTTGAATTAGTGTCAGGGTATTTTTTATGCAGTGAATGTGAATGGAGCCACTGAAGGGTTTGAACAGGAAGGTGATATGATTGGGGATGGCTTTGGAAAATGAATCTGGTCCTACTTTGAAGGATGAATTGGACCTGTTAGAGGCAGAGGATAGGAAGCTTAGTTGGGAGGCAATCATAATAATCTCAGTGAGAGACAATGGGAGTTCCCATCAGGGCTGTGACAATGGAAAGGAGGCAGATGTAATTGTGCAGAGAAAATTGCTGAAGGTGTGCAAGTGATAAAATACATGTGGCAAGAGAGAAGGAGGTGTCAAAAGTGTCTCTGAATGTTTGGGTCTTGTTGATTCCAAGGACCATGACAAAAATAGGGAGTATAGGAAGAAGAGAAGTTTATTTTCAAAGATATAGGTTCAATTATGTTTTAAAATGTATCTTGCATTTATTTTAATCAGCTATGGTAAGACACACATGAATGACATGAAGAAAGAAGTTTTTATATTATAGATCCCTAGAAAAAGGAGGCATGGAATGCCATGCAGGGCTATATGAGAAACCACCAGCATTGGTCAGGAGGCATAGGGAAGAAATGCATGAGGCAGGGTAAGTGTCTGAGTGACTTAGGATTGGTTGGTTTGAATATAGTAGTATTATCTATTCATCTGGTACTTGGCCCTGGGGTAATATAGAGCAGGGGCATAGTGACCCAGGCTGCAAGAGCCTAATAAGGATTTGGAATTGTTTCTTATATCAAAGGTACACTGAATGCAAGTTGTTTTATATCACTAGGAATTAGTTTACTCTGGAAGTGGCAGTCTCTCCCCTGTAAGCAAGGCCTTGATGTCACTGCATCATAAAATACTGAAAACAAAAGAAACATGATTTATATGTTGCCTAGGCATTGCATCAAGGTAAAACTTCCTCATTAAAGCTAGATACTGGAGTATCTGAGGAAAAGTTAGGATTCTAAGGATAGAATTTTGAATCATCCCTATAGAATGGGGCTCATACAACTAACAGCATTGTCAGAAGAGAGAGCACACATGTAAAGTGAGAAGGGATGGAATTCAAGTGCAGAACATGAGGAATTCCTATACGGAGGATACAGTAAAAGAAAGTAGAGTTAAGAGGAGACCCTCCAGGGTGACAGGAAATCATGGAGACAGTGTTCTTCTCAAAGGGAAAGTAGAGGTTAAAGAAGGGGTCACTCCAGAGAATCACAGCTGAGCAAAAACCCAGGGATTGGGCAACCTAGAGGTCATTGAGGACTTCTGATTGTATAGAATAATAGAACTGTAGGTGTGAAAGTCAGATTGTGAGGGTTTAAAGCAGGAGTGATTTTGAGGTGATAAACACAGACCTCATTTTAGAGAAGTTTGATGAAGAAGGAAGGAGAGGGACCCTATCAGTTATTAGCTGACCCTCACTAGGCACTCCTAAACTCATTCTCCTAATTTCACTTCTCTATTTCCTACCTATGTCCTACAGCTCTGGAAAATGAATTGAAGTTTTTTTAAAAATTCTCACTGTGTTCTGATATATATTCACTTGCCTATCTCCTCCATGAAACTGTTTAAGCTTAAAGGCAGGGATGCTGTATTACATGACTGTATCCTCAGTGCTAACTGAGGGTAAACTGTGATTACTGCATGTCTCTTGAATGATAGAATGGATGTATATTTCTCAGAAGAGTAGTTTACCCTCCTGACCTGTCATAAATTGTATGTCAGTTACATCTTTCTGTATGTAGGTTTTCCTCCTTGCTTGTATCTATCAATTATTTCAAAATGCAGCTGGCAGTTTATTTCTTCCAGAAATTTTTTCCCTCAATTAATCTAACCTAAACTAAAGTTATTTTGTATGTTCTCTGTGCATAAATTATTTTTTCAATTTGTATAAATTATACTGTACTTAATAAAATTCTGCTTTGTAAGTATTCTTAGGTCATAATATGTTCATAAGTTTTCTGTCTTCAAATATAACAAGACATTATTCATGCTGAGCAAATGTTAACAGGCATACAATAAACTTTAAAATATATTCAAATATGCAAATATCATAGATCAGTATCATAGATTTGCTACCTCTAGATCTACTAGGCAGAAATTTTCATCAATGTGATTGTTTTGGATCATATAAAACAGAATTTCATGAATTAGTAACCTTTAAAATGTTGAAATAATACTCTAAAGTAGTGGTTCTCAACCTTCCTAATGCAGCAACCCTTTAATACAGTTCCTCATGTTGTGGTGACCCCCAACCATAAAATTATTTTCTTTGCTACTTCATAACTGTAATTTTGCTACTGTTATGAATTGTAATGTAAATATCTGATATGCAGGATGTCTTAGGTGACCCCTGTGAAAGGGTCGTTCGGCCCACAAAGGGGTCGCGACCCACAGGTTGAGAACCGCTGCTCTAAAGATAATGCATCATGCAATATATTGTTAATATTCTGATTTTGGCTGTTGGCAAAAATGAAGTGTATGGAAGTGTTCTAGTCATCTAATTTTGAATGATATTTTTTCTTTATTATAATCATTGTTTGAATTGTATACATTTGGTGCACTTACATCATTTTTATAAAAGCCTAGCAAGTGAATTCTTTGATTGAGAGTTATTAGAAATTAAAAGGAGGAGACAGACTGTTAGAAGGAGGATGAAAAATCCAATTAGGCCCTGGCCTGGTGGCCCAGTTGGTTGGAGCATCATCCATACACCAAAAGGTTGTGGGTTAATTCCCGGTCAGGGCATGTAACTAGATTATAGGTTTGTTTCCCAGTCAGGACACATATGGTAGGCAACTGATCAATGTTTCTCTCTCACATTGATGTTGCTCTCTCTCCATTTCTCTCTTTCTAAAATCAATAAGAGCATATCCTCGGGTGAGGATTAAAAATAATCCACATGGAAATTGTATTAACAGAAATTAGAGAAGTAGAAAGAAACATCAAGTGATGTACTGTGCAAATAAAGGTGCAGATTATCTAACAGGCTATATTTTGTACAAGTATTATGTTCAGGGGTTATACTGATATACTATATTACCTTCTTCTTCCCCTACTAAACTAAGAACTTCTCCAGGGCAGTGTCTGTATTTTATTGATCTCTTTTCTCAATACTTAGCATGAATGTTTGGCATCAATTATGCCCTCAGTGTTTATTGAACTGAATTAAAAATTTACAGCTACAAGGCCAAGTATTTTATACCCTTTTTGCGTCTTTACATTTATTTATTTAACTAGAGGCCCAGTGCACGAAATTCGTGCACGGAGGGGAGTTGTCCCTCAGCCCAGCCTGTACCCTCTCCAATATGGGACCCCTCAAGGGATGTCCGACTGCCCGTTTAGGCCCGATCCCACACGGGCAGTCGGACATCCCTCTCACAATCCAGGACTGCTGGCTCCCAACTGCTTGCCTGCCTGCCTTCCTGATTGCCCCTCACCGCTCTGCCTGCCAGCCTGATCACCCCTAACCACTCTGCTGCCAGCCTGTTTGCCCCCAACTTCCCTCCTCTGCTGGCCTGGTCACCCCTAACTGACCTCCCCTGCAGGGTTGATCACCTCCAACTGCCCTCCCTTGCAGGCTGGGTGCCTCCCAACTGCCCTCTCCTACTGGCCATCTTGTGGTAGCCATCTTGTGTCCACATGGGGGCAGGATCTTTGACCACATGGGGGCAGCTATATTGTGTGTTGCAGTGATGATCAATCTGTATATTACTCTTTTATTAGATAGGATAGAGGCCTGGTACAGGGGTGAGGGCCAGCTGGTTTGCCCTGAAGGGTGTCCCAGATCAGGTGGGGGTTCCCTTGGGGCATGGGGCGGCCTGAGCGAGGGGCCTGTGGTGGTTTGCAGGCCGGCCACGCCCCCTGGCAACCCAAGCAGAGGCCCTGGTATCTGGAATTTATTTTCCTTCTACAATTGAAACTTTGTAGCCTGGTGTGGAGCCAAGCCTGGGGCTCCCTCTGCGGCGGCAGCCATTTGTGTTGGGGTTATAATTGAAACTTTGTTGCCTTAAGCGGGTGGGCCCGGCCAGGGTGTGCAGAAAGCTTTGCTTCCCCTATTGCCGGCGGCAACCCTGGCCTGCTCTCTCAAGCTCCATTCTGCCACCATTTGTTTGAATTTGTTTACCTTCTATAATTGAAACTTTGTAGCTTGAGTGGAGGCTTAGGCCTGGCAAGGGCAGGCGGAAAGCTTGGCTTCCTCTGTTACCTAGGAAACCTTGCTCTCTCTGGCTGTAGCCATCTTGGTTTGGGTTAATTTGCATGCTCGCTCTGATTGGATGGTGGGCGTGGCTTGTGGGCATGGCTTGTGGGTATGTCGGAGGTATGGTCAATTTGCATATTTGTCTATTATTAGGTAGGATATATTTGAGATCTATATTTATTGATATGGAAAAATGTTCATAATTCTTTGTTGAGGGGAGAACATAGGTTTCAAACCATTTAGAGAACCATCTTACCTATATAAATATGTATCCATGTATACACAGGCCAAGAATGTATAAGTAAGGTCTTCAAGGATATTCAGTCAGATGGGATTTCAGATGATTTTCATTCACATCTTCATATTTTTTCATATCTGGATCGTCGATGGTGAGCTCAAGTTAACTTTATAAGATTGAAGCCATTTTTTCAGAATGTAGATAGAATATAAATTGAACCAGGAAGCTTCAGGTTCCAGACCTGCCCCTTACCAGCTATAGCAAAGTACTTGTTCAAGTTGCAGTTTAATCATATGTAATAAAAGAAAACAAACGTATCTGTCCTTTTAATATTCTGGAGTTGTTTTAAAGACCAACGTGGGTATGATCTTGGTGCAAAACTCAGGCCTTACTTTTGTTTACTTAAATTTTTACTTTCAGCCCTCATTCTGTTCCATTGATAGGAAACTTACCCTGGCTCTCCTGGAATTTCACATTCTTGTCCCCCAAGTTTATGATTGAGTTTTGGCATCTTAAATGGTGTTAAGACTTGGGATTTGCTGGGAGCAGGTGAGGGAGTCATTGATTGGGGGGTCCATAGCTGTAGCTGTTGGAACATCCAGTCTACTGGTCTGCATGGCCCCTTCTAGATCACATTTGGGGTACCAGGATATTTTTCAAATCTGCCAGTCTCAGTGCCTGCCTATCCAAGCCAACTCTCTCAGTTTTTGCTCACTCACGAAGGCAGTGTCTAGAATCTGGGCTGGAAATATGCTCTGCTTTCAGAATCAATAGCTGCCCTCCCTTCAGCTGTGAACACAGCAGAGTTGCTTCCTTCTCTGGGAAGAGGCAGGAAAGCTTTATTATCCCTGATTCTCATCGCTCTCTGCATGCCCAGATATGTTATCTGTACCATGGACTCCTCTTTAGCTCTGGGAATCATAGATTTCTTCTTTTTTACATCTGTCACAAGACTCTCCTAGGGCTGTGAGTATAAGGTCTGTACCTGATTGAGTGAAATAAAAGGAAATGCATAAAAATGAGGAAAACAAAACCCAGAGGTATTTTAAAATATTCTTCTGACAGTTAAAAAAGTGCTATGATCCTGGGAGAGTATGCAGAGTATACATAACTAAATAGAAGACACTCCATGAATCTCCTCGATAGAGTTTGGAGAAGGAATTAAATTCTAATATCCTAAGAAATCCATTGAATGAAATAGATCATCTTATCTCTCTTGCACCTAGAATGGTATTAGCCATACACTTCCCTTGGGGAAGTTGAGAAAATAATTACTCAAACCAGCTCCCTAGGGAACTAATTATCTCCCTGAACTTGTTGGGGAAGACACACAACACTGAGAACTGTGCTGCAATTCAAATGAGGAGTCCCTTAACTAAAAAAGCAATATAAAAATTATAGCAAAAAATGCATAGATATGTACTACAGGAATGAAGGGTCAAGGGAAGTATTCTCAGGAGAAAGTGACAGGTAAAAAAATTAATATATAACCTGGAATTAGAAAATGGAACAATACTAGTCTTGTAGATGCTTTGACATTGTGAAGAATAGAAGCTTGGAATAGTGGGAAAACAGGAACGGGAAGTGAAAAATTTTTGACTTGTGTTGTTTGAATATCTTATGGGGATATGAAAGACTCATGGGCTCCAAATTATGATGTGCCACAAAGCTGATTTTAATGTCCTGTATCCTTTGAATAAAGGTACATATATCACGATTAGGAATACAAGGTGAAGAGGGAGTATGGTCTTTGAAATCAGACAGATGGCCCAAGTTAACTAACTATATTCCTCCAACATTTATTTAACTTGACATACTCAGCTTGGTCATATATAAAAATAGAAGCTATCATTTACCTTGTAAAGATGTGGAAAGATTCAAATGAAATAGATGTAAAGAGCATTAAGACAGTATCTGGTATATTATAAATGCTCAATAAATCACAGGTATTATTTTTCTTGGTTTTAGTTTAACTGCTTTGCAAGAAAACATGTATATTTATTGTTTTAAGAAATTAAAAAAATAACTACAAAGTTGTTTCATCTTTTCCCCTTTACCAGACTCCCGAGGATCATGCAAATGATAGGAGCTAGTGGTTAAAAAGAGGGAAAGAGAAACAGGTTACAGCATCCATGACTTTCCTGGGAAGTACCAAGAGCTATATTATGCCTTTTCCTATTTATTTGGTGGTAAACAGATTCAATCTTTTGTTTTTCTATCTGATAATGATTGTGTGCATTAGTGTATATGTGTGTGCATGTATGTAGCTCTATTTTTATAAAGTGCTGATCCTGGTTGATTTAGAATACTTTTAATTTTAAAAGGTTATATTTTTCTTCTGGAATCCTCTTGTATTCACAAAGACAGTGATAGAGTATCATTTAAATAATATATAGTGATGATTCTATAACAGAGTGGTTAAGAAAAGAATTTTGGAGGTTGACTTAAAATACATTGACTTTGAAAGAAATATGCATCTGGTATAAAGAATAGATTTAACTAAATATACAGATTGGTTTTACTAACAGACACCACTTTTGGGAGATATGTGTTTTGGTTTTAAAAATATTCCAGTTTGAGTTCAGTTGTATTATAGCTTACATAATACTAATTAGATGCTGGCTTAGAAATATGTGTTAGTCATAAAATTTTGGCTAAAATCACATCAGAAATTTGATAGGGTAAAAAACAAAGTGAGTATTCACATGTTTAAAATCTTGAGAGAAACATAGTATGTACCACTTGATAGTCAAATTGTTCCATGACGTTAAGGAGAAAAAATGAAATTGTTCCATGAAGCTGCTGAGGACTACTAGGTTCAGAGTGACTAGGCTGAAGCTTTATTTCTTAACTATAACTAAGCTGGATGGTGATCTGTGACTTAACAGCTCTCTGAGCTGTGATTTCTAACAAAACAAAGTGTAGAAAGCATCCATCTCACAAATATTTCTTGGGTTTATTTTGTTTAACTGAATGGAAATTCCTTAATGCAATAGACTTCTTTAACAATGCTTGTGTTGAAATATTAGAAAAACTCTGACTTTATAAACTATTTTATGTTGGGTATTTACTATTAGTAGTTAATGGATATATATAATGACTTGTCATATTTAAACTAAGTAATTGATAAAGTTATTAAGTACCTTATATGTTCAAATAATTCAAGTTAATATCCAAAATCATAAAATTGTCAAAATTTTGTTTTTTAATTGACCTGTTAGGAATTTCAAAGCTAAATTCACCTTAAAAAATATTAATTATAAAATAACTTACTAATTATTCAAAACTAGTGGCCTGGTGCATGAAATGTGTGCACATTAAAAGGGGATTAATTAGAGGAAATATTTTAATATTGCTATTTGCCCTTTCTCTATAATAGAAGTGTCAGAGATGAAAGAAAATTAGTAAAATGTACATGAAAATCTTCCTCCTGTCAGAGTCTGGGATGCAGCACAGGACCCAGAGTCATGTCCCTGCCCACCCACGGTGCCTCAAAATTGCACAATACCCATACCCAGCCAGTCCCACCCCCATTGGGAGAGATCCAGACCCATCCGGCCCCACCCCCGTCAAGCCCCATCAGGTGCGGGGTGCAGCCTCAGGTCCTCTAGCCCAGTGCCAGGTGAGGCGCAGCCTCAGGTCCCTCATCAAGCCCTGCAGGGTTGGGGGTGCAGCCTCAGTTCCCACATCAAGCTCTGGTGGGTGGGGGGCACGGCCTGAGGTGCCCCGGCCCGGTGCCAGGTGGGCGGTGTGGCCTGAAGTGCCCCGTCAAGCCCTGCCGGGCAGGGGGCGTGGCCTGAGGTCCCCTGTCAAGCCCTGCCGGGCAGGGGGTGCAGCCTGAGGTCCCCAGCCTGATGCCAGGGTGGGGTCACGGCCTGAGGTCCCCTGTCAAGCCCCACAGGGCGGGGGAGTGCAGGCTCATGTCCCCTGCCCAGGCCCAGTGCCACACAGCCTCAGGTCCCTGCTGATTGCTCCTTAAGGCTCATTACGGGAACTCAGCCTCAGCTGTGGGCACCTTCATCTTTGTGATGGTGTGATGGTCAATTTGCATATTCCCTCTTTATTAGATAGGATGGTTCAGAATCAAAAGAAGTATCTCTTATGCCCTTGTTTGTACCTTATATTTGTGGTTTGTTCAAGAGTGCAAGAGGAGAGAACTGATGTGGATGGTAGCAGGAGATAGGATATATTTCTGTGGTAAGAGAAAAATGCCTTAGGACATATCTCATTACCAGCTTCCTCTTCCCTTGAAATGGTCTTCATCCTTGCTTTTCTTCCTGAGCCAACTTCACTTCTGGTCTTCCCAAGGGCCTACCCTCTAATGGGCTCTGGGGTGGGGCCTGGAGCTTTACCTAGGCTTGAGTCCAAGAGTTCAGAGAAGGTGTGATTTTGTCCTTCTGTGGTGCTGGTGCTTGTGTTACCTCCCCCCCACTCCTTTCTGAGAGATGAGGAAGCATCATTTGTCTTCTATTTACCTCTGATGCCTTTGTGCACACAAGAAACACAGGCACAGATCTAGCTGGGCTTCCAGGTGAGACACAGACCAATGAGTTAGATGAGAGAGATGCGAAGATGATGACATCATCAAGATGGCAACATAGGTTGTTTTTTGCTTCAGTCCCCCTGACAAAAAGACCAGTGAGCAACTCTCCATAGACAAGATACCACTGAGAAAATCCCTTAGCCCAGGGTTGAGGCTGAAGCACCCCCAGACAAGACCATGAAGAACTACATTAGGCGGGTAAGAGGAGCTGTTATACTTTGACCACATTTCCCTTCCCCAGGCTAGCACAGAGCCAATACAAGAGGGTCCCTCTAGGTTTAGGTTTTCTTTGGTGGGCAGAGAGCCCAAGACGACCATCCAGCTCTCTGAGCATCGTAGGATGCTTCCCAGGAAGCCCATTCAGATCTTGCCTCACAAAGTTCACTGGGGAATCTGTAGGGCTTGACCACTGGGGATCAGATAGAGAGGAAGAATGGTGGTGGGGCTTATAGCCACCAGCACTCAGATCTTGGTGGACTATATGACTTCTTGCAGCATGCCTGAGCAGACATCCCAGCCAGTGGCTCTGCACATCTGCAGAATCGAACCAGGGAACTCAGTTGATAGTTCTGCATGGTTTAGATCCCTAGCCAGCTAGTTACAGCGGCTATCAAGCTTGTTCTACAGCCCCATCTGGACAGAAAATCAAATTTTCAGTGTTGCCCAACTGCTGAGTATAGCTTTCAGTTCCACCCAACCAGGAAGCCTGATGAGAAAATCTGGGCAGCTGTGGAGTTCATCCTGTAACTATGAATGAGCAGGGAGCCAGGCCTGCAATATTTCCCAACTGTCAAATTAGCCTCTGGAGAGTCTCAGAACCCAGCCACATAGCCCAGCCTACAGTCCCATAACATAGTAGAGACTAGCTTATGGCTTTGCCTGATTGCTGAACATAGCTTGTGGCCTCATCCAGATAGAGAGCCCAATGAACCTACCAAATTGCAGAACATAACTTGCAAACCTACCTGACAAGGAGGCCTGGACAGCAACTCCTTCTGAATGCAGAACAAAGTCTCTAGCCCACCAACTATAAGATGTATTTGGAAAATCCTTCCAATTAAAGAACCAAGCGGAAAACATTGCCCAACAGTAGAGTATAGCCAGTAGCTTACCTGATCACAAAGCCCAGCCTACAGCCCTGCCTGACTTAACAGCGTAGTCTGCATCCCTGCCTGATCTTAGAGCACAACCTGAGGTCTTGTCCAACCATGAATCACTGCCTGTAGCCCTGTCTGAACACATAATCCAGACATGTGACATTGTCCAACCACAGGTGATTGGATGTTCAGCTCAAGGCACTGTCTGACCTTAGAGCACAGCAAGCTGCCCTGTCTGATCAGGGAGCCACCCAGCCACCTCGTTTGAACATGAAGCCCCGTGAACAGGTGCCCAGTGCCCAGTCACTGGCTCTCTTCAAAGCATGGGGAGTGGTCATGCTTAACTAGAGATCCAAAATAACAAGTCCTATCCTGCTGATGGCCCATCTAGAGTGTCAAGTGAAACCACCTGGTGAGGATTTGTTCCTGTTAACTCAAACTGTAAAGTCTGAAAGAGGAGACTACTTACTCAAATGTGAAGATACCAATTTAAGGAGTCATGGATCATAAACAAACACGACACCACCAAAGGAAATTAATAAAGCTCCACTAACACTCTAAAAAAATGGAAATCTATGAACTCTATGAGTTCTTAATAATTCTCTTAAAAAGGTTTAGTGAACATAGAGACAACTAAAGAAAACTAGAAAAAAAGTACATATCAAATGAGTTCAACAAAGATAACAAACCAAAGAAAATAACAACAAACCAAAGAAAAATCCTAAAGCAGAAGAATACAATGACTGAACTGAGTAATTCAATAGAGCTAAACAGAAGTCACAACCAAGTAGAATAAAAAATCAATAAGGAATAAATGAACTATAAGATAGGTCATTTGAAATTATACAGTTATAGGAGAAAAGAGAAAAAGAATAAAAAAGAGTAAGGAGAGTCTACAGGACTTACATACATATTATGGGAATCCCAGAAGGAGAAGAATAAGGCACAGATGTCTATTTAAAGCATTAATAAGGTATCTCGTGTAGGTTAAACCCAAAAAGTGCTAAAATGAGACACATTATAATTAAATTGTCAAAAGTCAGAGTTGGGGATTTTAACACTCCAATTTCAACAATGTATTGATAATCCAGAGAGAGAATCAATAGCAAATAGATTTGAGCAACACTATAGAACAAATGTATCTAACAGGGATATACAGAACATTTCATTCGAAAACAACAGAGTGTACATTCTTCTCAAGTACACACAAAACATTTTTGAGGATAAATCATATATTAGGCCACAAAACAAGTTTCAACAAATTCAAGAAGATAAAAATTTTCTGAACACACTAGTATGAAACTAAAAATCACTTAACAGGAGGAAAGTTAGAAAATATAAAAATACATGAAAATTAAATGACACACTCATTTACAACAGGTAGGTCAAAGAAAATATCAAAGTAGAAATAAAAAATGAGACTTATTAAAATGGAAGCATACTGAACATACTGAAACTTAATGGCTGCAACAAAAACAATTCTAAGATGGACGTTACTAGTGATAAATGAATATATCAAGAAAATGGAAAGATCATGACTAAACAACCTAAATTTATACCTCAAGGAACTAGAAAAAGGAGGACAAAACAAGTCCAAAGTTAGCAGAATAAAGGAAACAATAAAGATTAGTAAATAAATGTAGAGAATAGATTAACAAAACTAAGAGTTGGTTCTTTGAAGAAATAAGTATGACAAACCTTAAGCTAGACTAACCAAAAAGGGAGAGAGGACTCAAATTTATAAATGGAAGGGAGATATCACAATTGATACCACAGAAATGCAAAGGATCACGCGAATACTGAAAATATCTGTATGCCAACAAATTGAATAACCTAGAAGAAATGAATAAATTCTTAGAAATATATACCCTACCAAGGCTGAATCATAAAGAAATAGAAAATCTGGACAGACCAATTAAAAACAAGGATATTGAGTTAGTAATTAAAAACTTTCCCAAAAAGATAAGCCTAGGACCAGATGGTGTCACTGGTGAATTCTACCAAACATTTAAAAAATAATTAATGTCATGTCTTCTCAAATTCTTCCAAAAAATTTAAATGGAGGAGTACTCCCAAACTTAATTTATGAGGCCAGCCTTACCCTGCCTTATGTCAAAGCCATAAAAAAGGACACTACAAGAAAAAAAGCACATTAGAGCAATATCCCTAATGAATATAGATGGGAAAATACTCAACAAAATACTAGCAAACCAAATTTAATAGCACATTAAAATGATCATACACCATGATTGAGTGGGATTATTCTCTGGGATGCAAAGATGGTTCACCATATGCAAATGAATGAATGTGACACATCACATTAATATAATAAAAGATAAAACTTTTAAGATAATATTAATAGATGTAGCAAAAGCTTTTTGACAAAGGTCAACATTCATTCATGATAAAAAAAAAAAAAACTCTCAACAAAGTTGGAATAGAGGGAACAATACTTTAACATAATAAAGAGCATATATGACAAGACCACAGATAACCTCATACTCAATTGTGAAAGTTTGAAAGCTTTTCTTCTAAGATCAGAAACAAGACAAGGGTGTGCATTCTCACCACTCCTTTTCAATATAGTACTGGAAGTCCAAAAAAAAAATGTTAGAACTAATGAACAAATACAGTAAAGTTTAAAGATACAAAATAAACATATAAAAATTAGTTGCTTTCTATGCACTAATAATGACTTATCTGAAAAGGAAATAAAGGACACAATTCCATTTATGATAGTTTTGAAAACAACGATTTACTTAGGAATAAATTTAGTAAAGGAGATGAAAAATCTGTACATGAAGACTATAAGACATTGATGAAAGAAGTTGGTAAAGACACAATTAAATGGAAAGATAGCACATATTCATGGGTTGAAAGGTCAATTACATCATAGTAACACTGGAAACATATTCTGTAATGTATCTTTTAGTAAATAAATTCATTACTCAAACCAAGTGTGCAAGAATGATAGAGGAAGAACAAAGCTATGTCCTCTGGTATCAGATTTTGTTTTATAGGCAGAAGGCTCATCCTCATCAATTAATATATTTAAATAGATGTGAAATTTTATTCTCAGATTAATCCAAAAATATATGAACTCAATTTTATATACACATTTATTCTAGTGTGAAGGCTGATTCAGTATCTGAATAAAGTTGGCTGTAAGCAATCTGAAAAGCTGTCCTACACTAAGAGATGAAGAAGAAGAAAAACGCATTATTTTATGTTCTTCACCCAAATTTCATAGCAAAATGCTTGCCAAACTGTATGAATCTAATGAAATCCCCTTGGTGTTAAGAGTTTTAGTCAGCACATGTCCAAGCCATTTGCAGCCTAGGAAACAAATGTAGAGCACATGTTGTGAAACAAGTTTATGTGAGAGGACTCTGGACTCCAGAGCCAAAAATGTGAATTGTGGCCATAAACAACAGAGGGTTAAAAAATGTCTACGTATAGAAATATAATATTTGTCTCTAATGTTTAGGCTCTTTCCCTAATACAATGGGAAATCAGTTTAATGAATGGGGAACATGCCAGGTTGCAGAGCTGAGTCATAGCAGTTTGGCTGCATATAGTCAACCATGTGATAGTTTTCATATAATAGAAAATATTATTGTATTTTCAAAAGTAACTAAAGCCATAAGGTAAGCTTTTTGGCTCCATTCATGGCTAATGATCAGGTCAGTGGATCAAATGCTTAAAGTAAAACAAAATAAAGCAAAAAATTTCATATTTACAGAAATGTAAACTGTTCTAATTAACCCAAGATGTAAGAAAACATTTAAACTTATTCCAGCTGATTTTAACTATTGTTTATCTTTTTAGCATTCAATGGAGAGGTTTAAGTTTGGATTTATTCAGGAGAGAGATGCCATTTTGTGTATAGAATTTTGTTTGAGAAAACATAATGATGCAATAAAAAATACCTTATTGTGTATATTGAAACTACAAAGAATCTCATTGTGGAGTCCCATAGGTAAACTAAACCTTTTTGTTTCACTCTTAAAGAATGCTTAGGCAATCCTGTAATTAGGATGTCATCTTGCTGACTGAGTAATTCAGATGAATATTATTCACCTTTTTTTGTAGTGTATAATTGGGTATTTTTAGAATTTGTGGTTTAGGTAAAGTATAACATTAATAAACCTAAAATCCTAGCTTTGTTTCCCCTTTGAGTGATCCAGAAATGGCATCCCTACTCCCCAGTACCCATCTCAAAAATATATGAGCATCAGTTTAGTCCAAGTATCCATGAGTAGATGAGTGGATACATTTATACAATGGAATACTACCCTGATGTAGAAAGGAAGACAATTTTACTCTTTGTGACAGCATGGATGAACCTTATGCTAAGTGAAATAAGCCTGTCAGAGAAAGACAAGTACCATATTTCACTCATATATGGAATTTAATGAACAAACTGAACTACCAAGCAATATAGAGATAGACTATAGATAGACAGCAAGCAGGCAGCTTGGGTTGGGGAGTGTTGGGGCACGAGGTGGAGGGATTGAGCAAATAGTAAGAGAGAGAACTCATGGACATGGACAATAGTGTGGTGATTTTGGGGGTGGTGGGAGATGGGTGGAAGTGGTAGAGAGCATAGAGAGGATGAAAGGTTACGGAAAAAATTAAATTAAATTAAAAAATAATGTGAGCAACAGTTCAGAGTATAGGTACAGAGTTAGGAAGACCTGAGTGTTAATTCCAATGGAATCACTTACTACTTCTATTAAATGAGGCAAGTTGGTTGGCCCTAATGCATCACTTTTTCCCTCTGTAAGTGGGGATAATACTACCACCTACCACTTGCGGTTATAGTGGTGAATATTAAATTAGATAATGTGCCAAGCGGTCAGTTAACACTCAGTAAATATAGCTATGCTTCTTCATGGTGAGCATGATATGACTGGATGGTTAAAAACAAAGTAAGGAGCATGCACTGATGAATGGGAATTATTGGCAGTGCCTTCACACTACTTGATGGAGAGCAAACCAACAAGTAGAGGCATGGTTAAGGTTAAAGGTGAACAAACTGATTTCTGGCCATTCCTTGCATCACACATACTCCCCTTCTTTCTTTCCTGCCTGATCAAAACTCAGTAGCGTCAATCTGCTTTCCTCCACAATAGCTCAAAACAAGCAAAACAAAAGTAGAATAAGCATGGCTTGAGAAGAAGAGACAAACTTTGGCCAAAAGCCCTGGTGATATCTGGCCCAATTAATTGCATCATACATATTCAATATCATTTTCTAAGTTTAAAATTAATTATGTGAAGACATAATTAATAGTAAAATAGCGACTATAGTAAAAATGTTGATAGCCAGTTAAACTATTCAGTTTTTCATGTTTAGTTTTATATGGTAATGATTTGTTATGCAATTCATAGACAATGTCAGGTTTCATTTTTATCATGACAAGTGGATACATACTGTGAAGTTTACTGAGTGCAAATGATATACTTTCAAGTAATAATACTTAGTTTATTAGATATAGCGATTTATTGGAAATATAGACATGTGGATTATGGTCACATCGAACTCTTTAGTAATATTAATATCATTTAAAAAAAAGAAATACATTTGTATGGCTCATTAAGTGCTATTAAACAGATGCCTAGATTCATAGCTATAAAATATTTTTATCTAACTTCTATGATGAGAATGCCCAAATTGAATTTTCAGACAGTCTCAAAGATATATGGAAAAGAAAAGTGGTTTAAAGAATAATCCTCAAAGTTTTGATGCTACAGATCTGGAAATCCCATAAGGAATAACTGTCTTGAAAAATTTATACCTTTTCCTCCTTTTGCTGAATGAATTATATTGTGAACAGGCAACCTGTCTCTCAGAATTTTGTCACTTATGTGACAGGCTGGTCTCAATCAATATAAAGATGAAAATCCAAAGCACAAACCATGAGTGTGTTCATGAAAGTGCAGGGCAGTTCTTAAACATTTAGTAACAGCCAGCAATGTGTTAGGTGTTAAAGAAATGGAGGTGAGTAGCTTAAGAGAGTAGATAATGCCCAAGTTTCCTTCCCAGAAACAATACGTAGAAATAAAAGCCCTAATGCAGTACAGTTCAACTATGACACAGCATTCAGTTGGGAGAGAGGAGGCAGTTGATAATTCCTTTGTGCTGACCTGGACACAGGCCATTTCGTCTGCACAGAAGGCCTGGTTGAACTAATAACATGGTTGTCAGAAAGCCTGTGGTTTCTCCCCGCGCCCCCCCCCCCCCCCCCGCCCCTTGCTAATTCCTGCATTATGGCAAAATCTTCACCTAGGAAAACCTGGTTCTAGTCCTTTACTTACTTGCTCTCTAGAATCACTTGTCATTTAACCCTTTGCAAGCATTTCAACATAAGTAAGAAATATCAGGATGACACTATTCTGCAGGGGATAAATAACCATAACTCCATTGCCTAAGAGTCTTGCATCTGCTTTCTTTTTGCGGTAAGAAGAAAGTTCGGCTCTCCAACTATAGTGCAATAACTAGGTTGAGGTCAGGTGTTTGTAATCATTTTCTAATAAAGCTGACTCTGTGCAAAATTGTATTTTCTTCTTTCACATTAACCCTAAGTCAAATAAACACTTCTGAGAATCGCAGTCCATAAAACAAGCTAAAATGTGTTTCAGTCATTTCTTATTTTAAGACTCATATACAAACTTGAAAGAGCAACGAATTCGAGAAAATGCCTAGATACTGAAATATATTAAAAATACTGAAAGTCTAGCACTATATGTTGTATATTTCATAGTTCAATTCATTTGATACATCTAAATTCCTGCCATTGTTTGGTCTTAAGCTTTTCCTATAAAAGGGGAAATGGTTATCAACAAGGTTCAGCAAAAACGGGTAAATTTCTCAAAAAATATATATTTATCTATTGCATATTGATTAAAATGTTGGTCTCTGAACTCCAACAACATGAAAACGAATCTCTGTTTCATCATGGAATAGTCAAATGACCTTAGGCAAGTTCTTTATTCCCTCTACACCTCAGCTTCCTCAACTATGAAAATAATACGAATTCTATGGGAGGCAGCTTATAAGATAGCTTGAGTGATTCCTACCTCCTAGTATTTGACACTTGTGTAATTCTCTCCCCTTTGAGTGTGGGCTGGGCTTGAGTGACTCTCTTCTAATGAATAGAATGTGGCAAAGGTAATTGGATGTCATTTCCAAGGTTAGGTTATACGAAGTTTTAACTTTGAGGGGTGGTCTATTCTTCTTTCTAAAACGTTTTGCAAGCAGCCCTATCAAGACGCTCATGTGGCAAGGAACGGATGCCTTCAGGCAATAGCCAGGCAAAACCTGAGGCCTGCCAAAAGCCCCGTTTGTAATTGTAGAACCATGTTTTCTGAGGCCTTCCAATAGCCAGGAATGTGAGCCTGAGGCACCCAGCTGGGTTGTACCTGATTTTCTAACCCACTGAAACTGTGGACTGTTTTAAGCTGTCAATTTCAGGTTTAATTTGTTACACAACAATAGGTAACTAATACAAACTAGGGTAATAATAAAAATCAACTTATAGGATAGTTGTGATGGTTAAGTGTGATAATAAATGAACAGAACCTGAGACAGCACAATCTCTGTAAATGACAGTTCTCATTCCTTGCATTGAAAGGGAATTGCTATGATCTGCATGTTTGTATGTCCCCCTAATTCACGTTCAAAGCGATGGTATTAGCGGATGGGGCCTTTGGGAGGTGTTTAGGCTCAGTTCTTTCATGGAAGAGGGCTGACAGAGTTTCTTAGCCTTCTGGTCATGTGAGGATAAAATGAGAAGTCTGTGACCTAGAACAGGGCCCTCACCTTACCATGCTGGCATCCTGATCTCGGGTTTCTAGTCTCCAGAATTGTGAGAAATAAATTTCTGTTGTTTACAAGCCACCTAGCTTTTAGGATTTTGTTCTAGCAGCCTAGGAATGAAAGAGATGGACGGGAATGAAAACGTATGAAATTTAATGTTTTAAAGCAGAAGAAAGCTAATTAAATCGAACCATTTAAATTAGGGTTACTATCTTTCCTTTATAACTGTTCTTTTCTGTTTATAAACTGTTTACAAGCCATGTCCTTTATTACTAATTTTCTTATGTTTTTCTTTTCATAAGAAGGAAACACTACTTCCTTAGATAATCTCACAATATAATTCTGGAATCAAATTATTCAGAACACTTTTTTTTTCAGGAAAATATCTAGTTGTCTATACAATCCACAACCTTCAATTCACACATACTACTCAATAGTTTAGGTTACCCTCACTAAAGTTTATCACCCTAGAGAAAAAAAAATCATTATTGCTCTTTTTTTGTGGGGAAGGGGGGAGATGATTGTGGGAATATGTGTCTCAAGTTCATTTCAAAATCTTAATATGTGAGATTTTGTTATGGTGCATTATCTAAGTGTTTTTGAAAATTTGTCTGGAGATTTAGATCAGTGAAAATAACTGGTAACTTTACAGAATTCATTCATTTTTTAGATATCTCTTTTGTAGCAAAGGTCCAGCTATAAGAAGACAGACAGCTCTGTCAACTGAGAATCTGATGGGGTCACTCAAGTATGTCCAACATCTGAAACAGTGGGTGATGTTTCAAGATAGAAATAAAGTTTAGACAAAAGGTATTTTCCTTGTCTTTTCCCATGTTTTCTGTACCCTTTCATATAGATACATTAAAAAAAATTCCTTATACATGAAGTACAAAAGCTTGGTATAAGATCAGAATTTTTAGTCCCTGCCCTACACCACCACACACTTTTTCAAGTCTAACATTGTTATTCAGGTGCCATAAAAGTCAAGGTGTGTTCTTGAGCTGGGGTTCAGAGAGGATTGTGGCTAACTTGTGGATTCCATAGACATAAATAGTAAATTGGGTACACTATGCAATAGGTCAGGAACTCTCCCTCCAGTAAAATTTTCATCCTTAGCTACAAAGAGTGAAAGAAAGCTGTTAATGCACTTTACACCTAAGGAGGGATGTAAACATGAAGGACAGATCTGGAGATGTCTGTCTGCCAGTCCAAGCATACTCTTTAATTCAACAGATTAGCAGTAAAATACCATTGAATTATCTACACTAATAAAAGAGAAACATGCAAATTGACCATCACTTTGCTACACTCACCAGCCAATCAGGAGTGAGTATGTAAATTAACCCAACAAAGATGGCGGCGTCCCCATCCCCCCAGTCGCTCCAGCACACTTGCACACTGGCCAGGCGGGGCTGGACGCCTGCTATGAGGGGGAGGGCGGGGGGCAGAGGGAGCTACAGGAGTGGTGCTCCGCCTGGAGCGAAGACTGAAGGTGGCGGCCAGAGCAAAGGCCTGGGTCCCAGGTGCCAGAGGAAAACCAGTGCCGGCAGCCAGGGGAAGGAAGGCCTATTGCATGAATCTCTTCATGCAACAGGCCTCTAGTAAAATAATAACAACTCTAGACAAATTTAAAAGTTTAGAAAAATTTTAAAAATATTTAAAAATATTGCAAAACCAGACTACAAAGTGTACTTACTTATTGGTGTGTTTCCACAGAGTGGCAGGTAAAACTTTAGAATTTCAAATATAATGATTTACTGAAAATACAGTGGTTACAAAAAACCTAAAAGGTATAACAGAAGATAGCTAACAAGAGTGTAATGAAATAATGATAATAAATAACTATCTGAAAATATACCTATTTATAGCCTAAATTTTCTACTTTTGAAAAATTTAGAATAAAAACAAGAATACACAAGCACACAGTTCATAAGCCAGCAGAGTAATGATGCCATCACACGTCGTGTGGTCTCCGAGACACCCCTTTGTACACTCATGGAGAAGAGGAGTGGAAAAGCAAGTAATGCCTTAGTACTATAATGAAAACAATTTTGACCTCAGAGACTCTCTAACAGGATTTTGGGAGCTCCTAGGCATGCCTGGACTACAACTTAAGAATAGCAAACTTGGTCAAATTTATATAGTTAAACCTGACCAAGCATAAAGTAACACAATAATAATAATAAAAAAAATTGCTATGACATGGACTTGTGGTCCTGTCAGAGGAGCAAACCTAGAGGCATCTGAGTGTCCCAAGTTTTGGAACTCTGGTTATCTAAGTCCTATAGCTGTTGCTTTCTGTCAATGTCCTAATGGATCACATAGTGATGAGGACTCATTACCAAGTCAATTGGGATGAACCCAAGATATATTTTATATGTAATTGAGATCCCTATGGGCAAAGAATTTGATGTGAGCTTCAGATTCATAGAGGAGGGTTTGTTTTGAAATATACCAGGGCCCAACCCATTGATAGAAGTCTCTTCTTATTCTACAAAATCAACAAGTCTGAAGACCTTCTTTTCTTGATATATTGGACTAAAATAAACATTTTTTTTTAGTTGAAAGATCTTTATGGCATGCTAATGATTCTTGTGACAGTATCAGGAAAGTTCAAGATTTCTTCCAGAGAATACAGTGAGATTGTTAGCAAAGGGAGATGATGATACTTACCATCCAAGTGCAATTTTGATGGGCTTTTAAAAACTTGATTTCAGAGAGGAAGGGAGAGGGAGAGAGAGAGAGAGAAACATCAATGATGACAGAGAATCATGGATCAGCTGCCTCCTGCACGCCCCACGCTGGGGATCGAGCCTGTAACCCGGGCATGTGCCCTAACTGGGAATTAAACTGTGACCTCCAGGTTGATAAGTTGATGCTCAACCACTGAGCCATGCCAGCTGGGCTTGATGGCTTTTAAGAGTTACCAATGGAGGAGCCTTGGGTAAGGCTATGACTTGGTGATAATATGTAGGTATGGAGAATATTTCAAACGTGGAAAAAAAACACTCATTTTTTTTGTTTGGTTTTAAACAAAGGATGGTGTGAAGGAAGAGAATTTATAAATTTAGTGTTTATCCCAAGTTTCTCTGAGCTTCTTAAGTATGTGGCTTGATGTCTTTTACTGATTTTGAATAAAAGCTCAGCCATTTTATTTTCAAGTAATTCCTCTGCCTGATTTTTTTCCCTCTTTCCCATCTGGGACTCCAATTATACACATATTAGACCATTTGGTATTGTTTCACATATCTTTAAAGTTCCTGTTTCAACTCTGTGGTTCAGTCTATATTATTTCTGTTGACTGGTCTACGAGTTATCTAATTCTTTCTTTTACTGAATCTAGATACTGTTAAGCTTGTCTAACAGAGTCTTAATTCAGATGTTTTATTTTTTTTACTGCTAGAATTTTCATTTGTTTATTTTTAGAATCTTCATTTCTCCACTGAAATAGCTCTTCCTTTCCTCTAAATTAAAAAAAAAAGTATTTTGCTTAAAATCACATGCTAATTCCCACATCTGAATCATCTGTGGTTTTGCTTCAATCTCTTTTTAAAAACATCTTAATTAGAGGTCATATTCTCTTGTTTCTTTGCATATATTATAATATTTAAATTATATGGCAGATAATGTGTTTAAAAGAACCATAGAGACTAAAATAAATCTTTTCCTCAGAAAAGGTCTGCTCTTTCTGCTGTCAGATGTTTAGAGAAAGGGAATGGTTTCTTTGATACAATCAGGAGCTGAGCTAGGTCTGAGGCTAGGTTACAACTTGATTAATTCAGTTCACCTCTTGTATCAAATGACTTTAGGGCAAGAATTGTTCTATGTGTATTATAGACATTTCTCTCTAGTGATATTTTGGGACCTAAGCTCCATTAGGACTGAAAGAGAAGTCTCCTTGCTTTCCACCCCAGCACTGAGCATCCTGAGCCACCATAGACTTGTAGGAGAGAATCACAGGAAGAAACTACTTCTGCATTTTAGACTCTAGATTCTCATCCTTCAAACAGGCTTATGTGATTGTTAATAGCTTTGCTGAGTTCTCCTTCCCCTAGCATACTAATCCTTTTCTCCCGCTGGCCTATGGCATGCAAGAAACTCTGCTTACCCAGGCCCAGACTTTGGCAATTGCTCATATGGATAAAAGTAGTAACTGACCTCAGATCAACTAAGAATTAATATCTCTCTATAGAGATATATATCTATATAAGTATATTAATGGTCTTTTGTTACCATTTATATTCTTGAATTCAGTTTCAATAGAATAATGATTACTAAACCAGAGAAAATATTAATTAACTATTTTCAATCTTTCTCATTTTGGGTCCACTTGAATCATTAATGGGAGTGTTATCTCATTTTTACTTTTCTGCATAGGCCTTGTTTATCTGAATAATCTAAATAAATACTTCTGGCAATATTTCTAAATGAGGGATTTCAAAGAAGATGTTTGCAAGAAGTATTCACTTTCAAATATTTTTGCTTTGGTTGCTCCAGGGATATTTATTGATCATTGGAATCCCAATGCCACAATTTCAAATCTGTTTTCAGGGAAGGAAAAATTTCACATTTGACTCTATGATTCAAACATAATTAAAATCTATAAAATTAGAGTTAAAAAGGGAACAAATTTAGGGAAGTCATACTATTTGAAATCACTAATAACTTTAGAAAGTTATTCAGAAAATATCTAAGCTTACTTAGTATCTGCTGATAAGTTTCTGTCTGTGTACACACCCTCTGGGTTTTAAACACATTCCATTTTATTCTAATAGGAGAATACACAAAAACTTCACCTTCTTTGTGACTTAGAATCACAGGCCCAAGTGACTTGAGAGAATATATATTTATTCCAGTATAGCTAAGAAGATTTGAAAGCTACACCATAATTTACATCTCTTAAAATTTTTAATTTTTAGATGGAAACCCCAGGTCAATTGTAGTTTATATGTTGTTCACAGCAAGATTATATAATAAAACCAATAAGTAGCAATCTGAGTTCTCTGAAGAGCAAGAGACTGGGAAGTAGCAACCGAGTTTGCAAAGTTCCTTTTGCATTATTTAATTATCGCTGGGTTTTAATACTCTGGCCAGCAATTGTTGTTCTATCCCATATAAAAATTGTCCATGAGCCAACCGGAAAAACCTCCAACATTCCAAAATCCTGCCAACTTGCAACAAAGCTGTCTCAGAATTAGAAGAGCTACAAAACATATTAATTCTCAGTGGACCAGAGTGCTTGCTCCCACTTCTACTTTTCACAATAGCAACTTTATTTTTTCATTTGTGCACTTGGTTTAAAGACTTCAGCTTGGCTTTTTCCTTGAGTTTGATGTAGAGATATAGATAAAAATCTAAGTAGACTATGTGCTGGAAAGGGATACAGGGATTTGCTCCTAGATGCATCTTCTGAAGGCTGTAAATCACCCGAGCAAGAGGAAAGAATTATTGACTTAAGGATGAATGAGCACTTGGGTGAATCTATCCAGTCTAAGGAAATGGAAATCTCCCATGTGCTACTTTCTAGCTTAACTTCTATTTGATGATCATACCCTGCAGTATGTTAAACAGATACAGATATGAGTTATGCTAAAGGGATGTTAAACAGGTCTGATTTTCATCGCATGGCTACATATCATTATTTTATGCTTTTTTTTTTTTAAACTGCTTTCAGGCAATGAAGATGTGATAGTTTTATATATTAAACAAAATTTCATTTCTTATCCGCATACTTCATATATATATATATATATATATATATATATATATATATATATATATATGCATCTAGTCAAGGCCATATGGACTTAGGCTACTGTTCCTAAGGAAATGATGACCATGGCCTCAGCCTTGGAGTTCCAAAGTGTGTTATGTGTTTTGTGTTTGTTTTTAAAGCCTGCAAATGGCACTCCAGAAAAGAGCTTACAACTAGAACAGAAAACTTCGTTTTTCTTTTCTTTCTTTTCTTTTCTTTTCTTTTCTTTTCTTTTCTTTTCTTTTCTTTTCTTTTCTTTTCTTTTTTTTTTCTTTTCTTTCCAGTTGGGGAGCTAGAGTAAACTTTAATTGTAATTAGTTGCCAAAAACTGTGCTTTGATATTTTATTTTGTACTAAGTAATCTAAACTTGAATAGTCACTCTTTATAATTACTATGAAGTATTTCTGTTAAGTTCTACAGTATAATCGTGGAGTTTTCCAAAAGATTAATGTTTCTTAAGAACAGAACTTAAAATGCATTGCCTGATGAGAGAGGAACAGGAGATTGTACAATAAATTTAGAGGTGACCTCCTTGTGCCTTCTAAAAATGACATTTGAAATAATAAGAACTTTTTTCTTCATCTTTTCTTTCTCTACTTTCTTGTTTTTAAAAACTTCTTAGCAGAATAGGAAGTACTGAAAATAACCTAACTTCGTTGACCACTTTTGATGTGCCAGGCGCTCAGCTAAGCATCTCATGTATATTAATGCCTTCAATTTTTACAAAACACCTTGAGATAGAAAATATTATTTTATCTCTTTTCCAGTTGAGAAACTGAGGCTCAGTGATATTTTATTTTAATCCTCATCAAAGTACATGTTTTTATTTAATAGAGAGAAAGAGAGAGAGAGAGAGAGAGAGAGAGAGAGAGAGAGAGAGAGAATGAGAGAGAGAAAGAGCGACAAATATCAATGTGAGAGAGAAACATCAATTGGTTGCCTCCCATACTTGCCCCAACTGGGGACCAAACCTGCAACTTGGACATGTGCCCTGACTGGTAATCGAACCTACTTTCCTTCTGATTTATGCGACAATGCTCCCATCACCTGAGCCATACTGGCCTGGACTGAGGCTCTGTTATTTGACCACGAATTATACCTGGACTGGCTGCTGGGATCATGGTTTTGAACTTCATCTAGGAGCAATTTTTTATTGCATATTTTTTATTTACAGAATAATAAACAAGAAGTCAAGTTTTGAGAATTCTTTCCCCCAAGACCCTAGGAAGTCAACATAAGGGCACATTTATAATCCTAAAAGGAAATGGGTAGAATCCAGTTACTCTCACAACTAATAGCTGGAAACCTGCTGGCTTCTTCTCCACCTTTTCTCTCTGCCAACAACCCCCATTTAGTTATAAAAATACTTCATTGGGAGCAATGGCCCAAAAGGCAAATATCTCTTCTGAAATTAGATGAATAAATGAAATGGGTTTTATAATAATGGACATATAAGAAATCGAGGACCAGGTCAATTATAAAGAAGGCAGCCAAAGGTAGGATTATGTTTTTTAAATCCCCATTCAAAGGAAAGCAGCTTTAGATAACCAGACATGCTTTGATGATTGAGATTTTTGGGATTCAAAAACCTAGTTTCAGAAATCCACTTGGTGTCACCAGGGAAAAGGCATCAAGCTTTTTTTGTGGGAGGCTATTTGAGATGTGCTGGCTTGATCCTACTTGTCAACTTCTCCACTGAACGTCTGTTTTAGGAGTAACGGTCAATTGAAAACCAGCCCCATATAAAAATACCTCATAAATATTTTATCCTTTAAGACTGGAGTTGGTCTTGGGGTATTTTGCATACCTGAAAAAAGATTCATAGAGTTAGAATAGATTATGAGTAAGTGCCTTGAAAACATTGTATTTTAATTGTAATTTCACTGAATAAGATTCAATTTACAAAGCAATGTGGGCTGAAAATCATTCCAGTAAACTCCCAGATTTAGTGAACAGATAACCTCTCTAGTCAATAAAGCAGGTCTTAACTGTAAATCTTGTGCTTGTAATAAGAGAACTATAGTAAATTCACAGGGCTCAGTAGCTATGGCAACTGCAGATTTCAGTCAATACCTTTTGATCTTCAACATTAGATAGTCATGTCTGATTGCTGCACACAATCCTTTTCCCCAAAGAGGTCAATATGTTCTTGCTGAAATACTTCAAAGTATTCCGGTCCTTGGAAATGCCTAAGGGTTTTTATATTAGTAACTCCCAACTTTGATCAATGGTCCTACTTGAAAAGTTATGTGGTGCTTATACAAACACACATAAGCCTCCATAGAAAATATAACTTGTGCCTATGTACATATTCTTTGCCGAGAGAAAAACCTTTGCTAAATATTTATGCATATGAATCTGTATCCAATATATACACACAGATATGCAATATACATAGTATGTGTTTTATACAAATGCAACCACACCTGAAAATAAAAAGCCAAGGAAAATAGTAGTAGGTATTGTTTTTTAATAATAAAAACATTTTAAATAATGACCTCAAAATGATTGGAGGCAATTCAAGTACTATTGTCATGAATATAATTAATTTAAGATAACAATGACACTCTTACTTGAATTACTAATTAACATAAATAATGATAATTAAAAATGGGGCAGTTTAAAATATCTAAATTTACTTATTACTCATTCCATTTTCAATTATTCAGTGAACATTTGATTGAGTTCTAAGTTTATGTGAGGCACTTCTAAGCACTACAGGGAAAAATAGCAAATAAAAGATAGTTTATTATGTCAAGAAACACATAACATGTATTTAGGGGACATAAGTCACATGAAAGGATCACGCACAAGAATGGTCACACTGAGCAGTGCAGATCAATGCCCTGGGCCCCCAGGAAGAAGAGGTACCTTTTTGCAGAAGAGATCTGAGAAAGATTCATGGAGAAAGCAGCATCTGATCCAGGTCACTGAGTACCTGGAGAACTTCAAAGGATGAGTGTGGGGGTGGGAATAATCCCAGAGGAGGGGCTGGCCTGCAAATGTATAGAGGTGAGGAGCTCTACTAGTAGACATCCACTGGGGTAGGGATGCAATTTACAGGGGCATCTGACAAGGAATCTTGGCCAATCATATCACCTAAAGAACAATTCAGAAAAGAAAAGACATCAATATTAGACTTAGGGAACAGCAATGTCATCACAAACATCAAAAGATAGAAATATGCTTTGGGTTATTATTATTATTTTTTAATTAGAACTCTAACAGTTCTTTCTCATCCTGAAATACTAAAACACTTTAATGGGAATATGGTAGAAAATCAATTGAGTTTTTCCTCTTCTTGGAAATAATTTTGAGTAGCAGTCCATTAGGACTCCAGTTATTTTTTAAGCAAGATGATATTTGAATACAAACTTGAAGGAGCTGAGGAAGCAGAGTATGTGGGTATCTGTGGAAAGAAAAGTCCAGGAAGCCTGAGCCTGGTGTGTTCAAGGACCCCCGGAGGTCAGTATGGCTGGAGCAGAGAAAATGAGGGAGGGATAGTGAGAGGTAAGGAGAAGGCAGGGCTTGCGAGGTTTCGTAGGCCATTGTAAAGCCTTTCCTGGCTTTTACTCTGAAAGAGATGCCAAGCTGTCAGAGGATATCAAAAAGGTGCCATGAGCTGGCTTGTGTTTTAACAGGATCATTTTGGCTGGTGTGTTGACAAGCACTCAGACCAGTTAGGATGCTCTTGCACTAAGCCAGGTGAGAGATGCTGTGAATCAGGACAGTACTGAAGCGGGGTGTGAAATATGTTTGCAGAAATTGAGGTATATTTTGAAGGAAGGGCTGGCCAGATTTGCTGATAAATTAGACAAAGGGTATTGAGAGAGCATTCTAGGATGACTTAAAAGTACTAGTTCAATATCTGCCTAGTATTAAGAGACCAGAGGCCCGATGCATAAAATTTGTGCAAGAGTAGGCCTTCCTTCCCCAGGCTGCCAGCACCGGCTTCCCTCTGGCACCAGGGACCCGGGCTTCCCTCGCAGCCCAGGCTTCGTCTGGAAGGTCATCCGGAAGGGCGTCCAGTCTAATTAGCAGATTACACTTTTATTATTATAGATAGGCAAAAAAACAACAACCTTAGCGCTTTTTGATAGAAATATGGTACCCAGATCAAGGCAGGAGCACAGCTGCCTCTACCCTGCTGATGTTGGAGGTTATCTGGAGCACTGAATTTTAAAAGACACATTAGCAAACTGGAATGGGTCCTACCAGCTGTTTCCTATGAGAAATGGAAAGGAATTGGTACACTCAGGCTAGAAAAGAGTAATTGATCTTACATAGTGAGCTTCTGAATGGACTTCCACCAGGAGAAAATCTTCTCCAGAGGGCAAAACTTGAATGAAAGGTTGGGATTTCCGGTGTTAATCCAACAACAATCTTCCGGAATTCAATTATATTCATCAACTTACAAAGGAGCTTAGGATCCCTTTGCTTACTGGGTAAGCGAGAGATCAACAGTGTCAAAAAAAAACCACAACAACAACAAAAAAAACCCCCACAAAACAAACAAAAAAACACTGTCCAAAAACTAGGCTTTAAACATATTTGAAAAAGTACTTGAACTCTGCAAGTGCAGCTCAAATTAGCTTCAGTATAAAAAATGTACAGATTTTTGTATAGCTGATAAGATTCTTTATAGAGAAACTACTTATTTTTTAAAAATGCAGATTGTAGCTTTTTGAGAGACTACTATATACAGTAAGGCTTTTGATGTTAAATGTTTCTAAATATTTAATTATTTCTTTAAATTCTTGACTTGTGTATGGGAGCACAGCAAACTCATAGGAATTAGTATCAGTAGTAAATTTTGGGTTTTTTAGAATGTTGCCGTTTTTAAAAAAATTATAATAAAGAAAAATAAAAGTATTACTGATAGGCGTGGTCCTGTCAGAGTCAGATTGCAAGAAAAGACAAAGGTGGCTCTGAGAGAGAACTCATCGTAAAATAAAGTCTAGCCCAGGTTTAATAATAGGGTCTGTGTGCTAAAAAGCAATGACAGTTTTCGTTATCGGCAGGGATAATTTTGACACAGCATTCTGGCTGTGTGTGTGTTCCCTGAGGAGAAAGTGGCTGTGTGTGTGTGAAAGGGAAGAACCATACTGCCTTAACGATTCTGGGCCCTGGCCGTCTTGCCACAGGCTCTCTGAGAGACTGAGAATAACACAGAAGGAGCATTCTCCGTAAACCAGGCTACATGTTTCCAGACTGAGATTCCAGTGGAAGGCATCCAGTTCCAGCGGTGACAATGATGGGGTAGAGGCTGAGGTTGGAGGAGAGTTTTGGTAGCAATGTCTGGAGTTGCTATGGAAACATCGCAGGTAGGCTGGCTAGACTAGTGAACAAGGACCATGGCATGTATGCATCTCTGAGAATTCCCAGGAATTTACTAGGAAAACTAGATTCCTGTAGTTATGCAGGTGAGAGATTGGAATCATTGATATTCAGGTATAAGTATCAAAGAATTACATTTGCTCTCACTGGCTGGCATGGTTTCTGTTAGAATGAGTGGACAGCCTTAAATGTAATAAGCCCACCATGACAAGTACTATTTAAGGATAGGCTGGGTGCCTGCATCTCTCTGTGTGTTTGTACTCACACCAGAAAGCCTGCATATGTGCATGTTTTGTAAATTGTTATCCACATTTTGCAATGTAAAGATGCTATTATCACTACGTATATATTATGTGGGAAATCTCACTGCAAAAATGAATGATGACTTGCAGAGTCTCCTTTTCAACTCTGAAGAATCTGTGAATCCATCAAAATAAA
Source organism: Cnephaeus nilssonii (assembly GCF_951640355.1). NCBI lineage: Eukaryota > Metazoa > Chordata > Mammalia > Chiroptera > Vespertilionidae > Cnephaeus > Cnephaeus nilssonii. Next base: position 62,439,419 of record NC_137081.1, read on the forward strand.
GTAGGTAATTTTATTAAGTGAAAAATTATAAAGTTATGTCATGCATGCAGATTTGGCAATTGGTTGTAGCTCAAGAATAAGCAGATTGATGGCTCCCTTTTAAGCAAAAGGTTTTGTAGATCGGTTATGTCTGCAAGTGGTTAATAAATGATCTTAAAAAATTTATGGCAAATTACTTTTTGATGTAATTGTAGGCTGCAAAGATAAGGAAACTGGGAAAAGATGAATTAGATGACCAGGAGAAATTGGATAAGGGAGATATTTATCTGCAACCTGCCCACGAGTAGTCACACCTCAGTCAAACTCCTATGCACCCAACCTGCCTTATATTAAATCTCAACACTCACATTAAGACTTTCAAATGAAAATGCTTTAGCTCAAAGATGTTGTAAAGCTTTATTGAGCTGATGCGTTGCAGGGAAAACCTGACAACAGGTGACTCCCAGTTGAAGCAGGGCTGGAGTTTATAGAGTAAGGCTCAGGGGGCAGAAACTGTACCTTTGTGGTTTGGCTCAGGTAGCGTTTTGTCTTTGATTGCTGTGAAACTTACAGTAGGAGAGTGTTCTGGTTTTCATGCCTACATTTTAGGATCATTGGTTCCATCCCATCCAACTGTCAAAGCTGGACTTTCCAGGAGCTTTTTTGCAAGTCTTGTGATTTGTTTGTTAGTCAAGGTTTAGGTGTAGGTGAGTAGTGAAAAAATAAAGTGTGTGTGTGTGTATGTGTGTGTGTGTGTGTGTGTGTGTGTGGTCATGGTTGAAGGGAAAGGGGAAATTGAAAATTCTCTATCATGTCTTTTTAGTCATTTTATAAGACACACTATGATTTATATTTTCTGATAATATCAAATAAAGAAGCACAATATGCAAGGTTATGTGCAGTTTTGTTAAAGAAGAAGTAAAACTCTACAGTGATCTTACTAGATATTTAATGTAGATTTCTTGTTATTCTACTGAAAATTCTCTTCTAGATTAAATGTCTGAAGGCCAGTAAAGGAGTACCACAAATCAAACAAATTGGTCTTCTTTTTCTCCCACTCAGTTTAAATGCAAACAAATTATTCTTTTGTGCAAAATTAAAATTCTGCTATATGGCCTTCATCTTTTAAAAACATTTCTTTTTTTTTAAATCCAGGTTCATTATCTCCTCAAATATCCCCATTTTCATGCATTCTCTTGAGTTCAGGTATGATTCTTTCCCAGTGCAAATGCAAATATGCCTGAGAAGGCTAACACCTGAAGTTTTGAGCAGTCATGACATCTTGCTAAAAGTGTATTTACTTATTTGCTATCTTTTAAAATAGGAAATGGGTAGTATTATTTGCCTTCTGGTTAAGTGGAACTGCCTTATTTAGGTGAGGGCAAAGGAATGGGGAGAAGGTGTGCTGCAGCAAAGCAAGGGGGGGCGAGGGGAGTTATGCTGGGAAAGGAGGGGAACAAGGCCCAGAAGGAGATCATTTGCAAAACTGTCTGCTCACTTCACAAGTTGGCCTACACTTTGAACTCTGTTACATACTATGCTGAGAAAAGCCTACAAATGCTTTCCTTAAATCCCTGTAACATTAACTACCCTGTTGGCCACATGTCACTGGAGCTTAAGGAATTGTCCTGCTTTGATAGCTGGGAAAAATCAATCACAACTCCAGCTCTCAGAGGGACACCTGATTTATTGCCACTTGGGAGCTGAAGCTCCTGCTGTGGCCATGATCGTAAATATGTTTTTTGTTCTGTTCCAGACTTGTTCATGCTCTTTGAATTTGTAGAATAATCAAATTCTACAACTATTAAGCAGCTTCCTATGCTGGGTAGGCTCTGTGCAAGGTACTAGAGACGCAAAGGTGAGTATCTAGGCAATTTCATGAGTTTTATGGGGTAATAGCTGGGCAATACAGACAAATAAAAAGAGAGCAAAATAGGCTATGTTACATACTGATTTTAGACTGTTAAAAGGTCCTTCTTGCTGTGGGACCTGGGGGTCACTATCACCTCTGTCCCACTGCAGTTGCTGATTGTGGGGCCTTGGATACTGCAGATGTTCTTTGTCCTGTGGTCCAAACAATGAGACCAGGGAACTTTTTAACTTCCAAAAGGAGACTGACCAGTGGGAACTGATGAGTAGTACCACGATTTAGTATCCTGCAAAAAATTCAAATGCATTGAATGTTGTCAAAATCCTTCTTGAACTCCCTTAGGTGACTAAGCCCCCAAGCCCTCTTCTCTAGGAAGGAGTTGTTTTAAAACAGAGTTTGAATATGATCCTGAAGCTCAAGTTCTGTTTTGATTCCTGCCTGTATTCCTAAGCCAAATAGAGGGTTTCATCTGCATTTCCCTGCTCCTATATGCTATCAGTTGAAAAATGTTAGCAACGCGGAGGGGCAGAGACACACAGCAGCTGGGCGTTAGCCTTCGGGCACACCCTGGGAAGGAAGTCCTTGCCTGCTTGTCTGATCTCCCTCCCTGCAGTTCTCCTAGGCTTTTCTCATTTTTGTTTCATAACTGGGGTCAGCATGTTGCAGTGTCTTTTGAGATACTATGCCCCAATTAAATTGGGTGATAAGGTGTGTCATGGAAATGGTATTTTAAAAAATAAACTATTTCCGCCTCCTAGGAGGATGGCTTTGGAATCACGCATAACAACACAGAAGTGGATTTATACTGTGTCTTTTCTCTTGTGGTGACTAGTGAGGTGAGGGGGAGAAAAATGTAGCACAGATACTCAGTTGGGTCACCCTGCTCCTAAACTTTTGGAATAAGGTCGGGTCAAATCCAGTAACTCTGTTTTATGGCAAGACCAATGCCCTCAGGATTTCTGCAAATATATTTGTGCTACTCACTTCTGACTCCAGTTTCCTGCTTTTGTTGTATTCTCCTTACTCTGAGGCTGCTTCATGGTGCCTTGGCTCAAGTCAAACGTGGCACCATTTCCTTCTCCTTTATTCTAGGTCCTCCTATCATAGTGCCCACAAGAGGCAGCTGTAAATAAATACAAGGCATTCACCAATATTTGGCGTTACTCAGTGAAGGGAAGGGGCATAAACAACACAGATTGCTTGAAGTTGAATATTAGTTTTTTCTGCCTTATGAAATTCCTTGCCATATTTTCCAAGTCAGGCTTTGACTTCTGACTTCCCTTCATGTTACCCTCTCTTTACCTCACTTTATGTCCCAAAAAACACAAATAATCATCTCACTTTAATATGCAGAAAGAAGATGTAGTTCTCATCCACCTATAATATATTTTCTCTTGGTACATATTCTGCATACCTTGAAAAGAATGTATATTCTGCTGATGTTAGATGAAGTGCTTTATAAGTATCAATTTGATCATTTGACAGCATTGTTCAAATATTTTATGTCCTTATTATCTATTTGTTCTATCAATTATTAAAAGACGGGTGTCAAAATACCTGACTAAAATGGTGGATTTCTTTCTTTTTTGTAGTTCTAGCAGGTTTTGATTCATGTATTTTGAAGCTTTAAGATAAGGTATATAATGTTTAAGATTCTTATGTGCTCTTGATTAATTGGGCCTTTTATGAAATTACTTTCTTTAGCTCTGCTAATATTCTTTGCTCTAAAATCTGTCTTATCTAATATCAATATAGTCATTCCATATTTCTTTTGATTAATGCTAGCATGGCATTAAAAATCTATTCATGTTTAATCTGTTTGCATCTTTATATTTAAAAATTATTTATTATAGACAGCATATACTTTTGTCTTGCATTTTTATCCAATATGGCAATTTCTGCATTTAATTAATGTACTTCAATTATTTACACTATGTAATTGATGGTATAGTTGGGTTTAAAATATACTATCTTATTTGTTTTCTGTTTATGCCATATATTCTTTATTCCCCTTTCCCTCTTGACTACCTTCTTTTATATTAACTCAGAACTTTAAAAAAAAAAAGATTTCATTTTATTTCCTTTGTTGGTTTATTAGTGATAACGGTTTTCTTATTTTAGTCATTGCCTTTGGGTTTAGAGTATATAATTTAACTCACCATAGTCTATTTTCAAATAAAGCCTGTTTTTCAAATGATATTGTACCATTTCACTATACAATAAGATATTTTAATTTTCCCCCTTCCTGCCCTGTATGCTATTGCTATCATACAATTCACTTCATTCCCTATCATACTGTTGTCTATTTACACATACACTAGAGGCCTGGTGCACAAAATTTGTGCATGGGGATGGTTCCCCTCAGCCCAGCCTGTACCATCTCCAATCCGGTACCTCTTGGGGGATATCTGACTGCCGGTTTAGACCCAATCCTGGAGATCAGGCCTAACCCTACCAGACCTGAGGCCCTGAACCTAACTGTCCCCTATACCTGGGCTCCTGAGCAATTCAAACACATGGGGGCAGACATTTGCAATGGCTAACCATGAGGTTTGACCATGATTGGTTGGTTATTTTTAGTTCGTGACGCAATTTTTTCATGTACTAGGCAAAGTACCGAAAATTAAGTATAGCGGTATAGCGGCAGATTTGGAAATTACCGAAAAATCAGTACAGCAGTCTGGTAGGGCTAAACCGGCAGTTGGACATCACTCTCACAATCCCGGACTGCTGGCTCCTAATGGCTCACCTGCCTGCCTGCCTGGTCGCCCCTAACTGTCCTGGGACCCCGCTGGTCTGATTTCCCCTCACTGCCTCTGCGTGCCGGCTTGATCGCCCCTAACTGCCCCCCCTGCCAGCCTTGTCGCCCCCAACTGCCCCCTCCCTGCTGGCCTGGTCACTCCTAATTGCCCCCCACACCGGCCTGGTCACCCCCACCTGCCCCCCTCTGCCAGCTTCGTCACCCCTAACTGCCTCCCTCCTGCTGGCCTGGTCCCCCATCTGACCCCTGACGGCCTAGTTACCCCTCACTGCTCCCCCTGCCAGCCTAATTGCCCCCAACAGCACCCCCTCACGGATATATATATCCATGTTGTTACGAATTCTGAATTCTGGTGCTCTTTCTTCTCTTTTTGTAGATCCATATCTCCATCTGGTAACATTTTTCTTTGCCCAAAAGAATTCATTTAACATTTCTTAGAGTTAGAGTCTGCCAATGATTAATTCTATCAGCACCTTCATTTAAAAAAAAATATTTTCACTGAGTACAGAATTCTTGGTTGACAAGCTGTTCTTTAGAACTTTAAAATGTTGATCCACTGTTGTCTTGCTTTCATTGTTTCTGATGAAAAATCTGCTTTTATCTTTATCTTTCTTTCATGTGTAATGTGTTTTATTCTCTGTCTGCTTTTAAGATTTTCTCTTTATCACTGGTTTGACCAATTTAATTATGGTATACCTTGGTATAATTTCCTCATATTTCGTGTTCTTGGTATTCATTGAGTTTCTTGGGTTTGTAGCTTTCATTAACTTGAAAAAAATTTGACCCTTCAGTGAATTCGCTTTCTAGACTTAGCATCTAAATTTAACATCTTTGGAATTAGTTGTGTTTGTTTTCCCCTAATGACATTGTATAATGTCAAATTGTGAAAATGACCAAATGCCCTTTTCCTTTGGTTTAGAAACATATTTTCATTCTTTAAAAAGAAGACTTTGCCCAGTTTTTCTCCCCCCGCCCCCCTTTTTTTTTCCTGTGCATGCTTAGGATTTGTCTGAATTTTTTTCCTGCTGTAGGGAATTTGGAAATAAGCAGAGATTTGCCTCCTTGACATCCTTGCTTCCCCTCTCCAGTCAGATTGAAGGTTCTCTTGCCTTTTCCTGTGCTCACATGGTATCCACTATACGACTCCCTCATAACATTAAAAACCCTGTAATGTTATCACTTGATTACTTGTCTGCATTTTCTAGTAGACAATACAAGTTTTATTTATTTATTTATTTTTTTAATAGACTATTTTTTTAGAGTGGCTTTAGGTTCCAGCTAAATTGAGTGGAAAGTACAGAGAATTTCCATATAGCCCTGCCCCCACACATGCACAAACTCTCCCCATCAACACCACTCATTAGAGTGGTACATTTGTGATAATTAATAAACCTACATTAACCAATATTTATCACCCAATGTTTGTAGTTTCCATTAGAGTTCACTCTTGATTTTGTGCATTTCATATACTTTGACAAATGTATAAATGTATAATGTCATATATCTACCATGTGATATATAGAATAGTTTTACTGCCTCAAAATCATCTGTGTTCTACTGTTCTACCTATTCATTTCTCCCTCCCCCTATCTCCTGGCAACCACTGATCTTTTTAATCTCTCCATAGTTTTGCCTTTTCCAGAATGTTACACAGTTGTAATTGAACCGCATCCAGCATGGCCAGTGGTGAGCTTGGGGGTGGGGGGGGGGGGGGCGGGGAGGCGTGAAGAATTAAAGAAAATAGACAAGAGAATATAGTTGGGGCCAGGTGGATCACTGCACCTGGATGAGGAAACAGTGACAAAGCCTGTAAGCCGAGTCTTTATTTTATAGTCAGCAAAACAAGGGCATGGTCAAGATGCTTACAATGTTCTCACAAGTTTCAATTCTACTTAATTACATGCACCTGAGAACTCTATCAAGTTTTGTGTTGGCAGCACTTACCGCACCTCCTGCAGCCCACATCCCTCAGCCACCTGGGACCACAAGTCAGACTATAAGGTCAAGTTTACAACCATAGCCTTCGGCTATAATTGTGCTGGGAGGGCTTTGCAAAGTACCGAAGCTGGGACTTGTATGTGGCTTTACCACAAGAGGACCATGCCCTCTCATCAGTCCAAGGCTTGAACCTGTCCAAATGCTGTAGCCGCTCTCCCCAAAAATCATATAATAAATAGCCCTTTTTAGTTTGAATCACTTAGCAATATGAATTCAAATTTCCTTCATAGTTTTTCATGGCTTGATAGCTCATTTATTTATCATTTTGAATACTATTTCAATATCTGGATGTATCACAGTTTATTTATCCATTTACCTACTGAAGGACATCTTAGTTGCTTCTAAGTTTTGGCAATTCTGAATAAAACTGCTATAAACACCTCTGAGCAGGTTTTGTGTGGACATGAGTTTTTAACTTATCTGTAAATACCAAGGAGTGCAACTGATGGATCATACGATATGATTATGATTCATTTTGTAAGAAACTGCAAAACAGTCTATACCATTTTGCATTCCCACCAGCAATAAAATGATAGTGCCAGTTCCTTCATATCTTTGCCAGCATTTGGTGTTCTCAGTGTTTTGGATTTCAGTCATTCTAATAGATGTCTAATAGTAGTTCATTATTATTTTAATTTGTATTTCCTTAATGACATGTGATACTGAGCATCTTTTCATATGCTTATTTCTGCATATATATTTTTAGTGCAGTATCTGTTCAGGTCTTTTGCTGACTTTTAAATCAGACTGTTCATTTTCTTATTTTTGAGTTTTAAGAACTTTTTTTTTACATTTTAGATAACAAGCCTATGCTTTGCAAATATTTTCTCCAAGTTTGTGGCTTGTTTTCTCACTCTCTTTACATCATCTTTTGCAGGATAGACACTTTTAATTTTAATGAAGTACAGATCAACTGTTGTTTTCATGGATGATAACAGTTTTTAAGGGAAAGACCGTCATAAACTTTTTATATCTTCTGTTTTGGCACAGTGATTGGTACTTAGCAGTGAATAAATGAGTGAATGGATTAGTTGCCTGCCATGTTCAAATAATTCTGTATTCAAAACAGAATCACCCACATTGTTATATTAATAAAAGGAATTAATGGATTTAATAAGCAAAAGAGTAATAACTATTGACTGCTTTTTATCAAGCTGACTCAGCTCTCTGAATATTTTGTATATCTTGCTATCTTCTTTCCTCCAGGAGTTACACTAGAATGCTTATTATGTTTACTAATTGTAAATTAGTAATAACTTTCTGTTATACACTGGTAACCTCTAATCTTCTTCTGGTGTGATTAATTTCTGAGGATTTGCTTGTTGTTATTCAGAAATCATCTCATTTTCTTTTACCTAAGACCTGCACCTAGATATCAAAGTTGCAGACTACAGTCATATGGCATGATCTTGTTAATTGAAATCTACTCTCTACTACTTTATTATACTCTCTACTAGTATTTTACTATAGGCATAAAAAAGACAAATGCTCAATAATTGGAAAAATTTTGATTTTTTAAATGAAATTAATTACCTTCAACTGCTGATTTATTTTTGTATAAATTCTAAACTATGTTAAATATATTGCAATTGAGCATGAATATGAGCATGAATATTATATAGAGATAATGAAAATATTCTTCAAAATAAAAATAACATTATAAGATTGGAGATGTGAACACATTTATGTGTGTCTCTCAAGGATTTGAAATTCAATCCTATTTAACAAACTATCTTAAAAATAAAATATATAATAAAAAATTAAATAGAAATTGTCTTAGAGAACCAAGACCCAGGTTTTTTGAACATACAGTCGTGGGCAAAAGGTCGTGAATAGTTGTAATACAAATAAATAGTACAACAATTAATAAATAATAATACAAGAATATACTCTTGTGTACTCACAACTATAAACTACTTTTTTCACCCATATATATAGGGCAAAGCCATTTATTTTTGGACCTCATTCATTATAAATTTAAAAAGATTTAGTAAGGGAGCATATTACAGTAAAACTTGTTCTAAAGCTTTTCTCAACATGAAATGCAAATTGCATTTCCCTTAAGACTATAAAATTACTATGACATATAATTGATATTATAATAACAAACAATTTCAATTATGCATTCCAAAAATTCATTAATAGGCAACATTAGTTTCTGTCTATATTCGAATTCTTTAAGGATATTCAATAATTTATACTTTCATTCATTCACCCATTTAAACTGAGTTTTTTCCAGTTAATTTGAATTTTGAGATTAAATCATATTTAATGATTTTTTTAATGTGGATTTGCCTTTTACAATGTTACACAATTGTGGGTTTGATACTATTATTTATTGTCACTAAAAGAACAAAGGGTGTAGGTGTGTACATTCTAAGTCATTTTCTTCTTGTATTCAGCACTTTCTACATGTTAGACACTGCAGAGTGTGGTTGGAGAACACATGATATAAAGATGAATTCAAGTGTCCATATTTACTTTCAATTTTCCAGGAGCTAATAATCTTACAGGGGCTAGAACAATTCTACTCTGTGATACTAGGTGGAAGTTAAAAAGTTCTAAATGACACAAAGAGATAAACTGGTAGTCAATTAACAAGTACTTTATATTTAAAGTTCTTTCTTCTCATACATGGGTTTTATTTTAAGGAAGAACATTCATTACTAGAAAAATTACTTTGTCTAGGCAAAACTTATAAATAATGGAATCAGATTATTAACTGATTTTTAAATTAAATTTATTTTTTTTTTAGAGAAAGAGAAGAAGGGAGAGAGAGAGAAACAGGCCCTGACCAGGGATAGAACCCAGCACCTTGACATATCAGACAATGCTCCAACCAACTGAGCTACTTGGCCAGGGCTTACTATAGCTGATTTTAACTCTATTAAATTCTTTAAAAAATGAATTTCTCATAATATTACCATTTTAATCTTCTGAGGACTATTATATTATGATTGCCAGTTATTGTATAGTGTTTTTATCAGAGCCTAATGAAATATAGCAAGTTGCTTACTCTACACTAAATGGCTATCAACTGGTCTACTTGGAGCTCAGACTTCTGCTTTCTATGCTTTTTTTCCTTTCACATTCCTCTCTATCTGTCATCATAGCTTGCTGCCATTAATGTGCTTGTCTCAAAATAAGGGTCTCTCTGCAGTTAGCTTATTACTTCTAATTTGCTTTTGGGCAGTAAACCAGTTAACCAAGCTTGCTAGAAATTTCTAAAATAGGAGTTAATGGCATCTGATTAGTAGTCTCCTAGGAGTGAAATGTAGGAGCTTTACTGGATGTATTTTTGTTGTTGTTAATGTATAGTGCATTACTAATCATTCATTTGCATTTTTATTTATGATTTTATATTTAGACAAAAACTATAGCTTTTCTGCTCCCATATAGTATGATTCATGTAATATCTTGCATGAAAACATAATAGCACATTTATATCTGATATTTTTTTTCTATTTCAGGAAACATGAAGAACAATCTCAAGTCATTATAAGGGTTCCAGTCAAAGCTGGTATTAATAACTCCAGGTATGTTACTTAAACATAGTATGAAATATTATACCAGGTGTGGGCAGGTTAAAAATTAGCAGCAATATGGTTAAAAACATCTCTTATTTCAAATTTATGAGGCTGAAAATATCATGTGGAATTCTGCCAATTTTCCCCCTTAACCACATGGTTGTAACTGCTGTAATTAGTGTAAAGTCTAAACAAGAGCCATTTATGCAGTTACTCTAAGTGCAGATGTTATTGTGGGCTTTTATGGATTGTCTGCATGCCTAAATGTCTATCAAAGAGTTCTCCCAACTAAAGACTAGAGCATAATATCTACCAGCTCACAGAGACTTTGATTTTTTTAGACCATTTGAAAGTTCTTTGACTCATGAATTATAATTTCCAAGCATATGTTCTGAGAGTTGGATTATCAAAATAAATTTCTATTTACATTGCGAGATTCTGTTCTCTGCCCAACTATACACTATTAGTATTTCTCAGGATTTAGGTCTCAGTGTTTAAATTATATCTTAACTCACTCTTTTTAGGTGATCTAACCAATTAACACTCTGCTTCAATTATCATCTATTTGCTGAGAATTTACAACTCTACCTTACCCTGGGGAATTTCAGATCCATTACACAGCTATCCTTTGGGCAATGCCATTGGTGTATATCTCAAATTCAATTCATTAAAAACTAAACTCATGATGTTTCTCGGCCTAGTCTTGCCCTATATTGATGTTCCAGTCAATTAGGAATCCAGGCTACCATCCTGGAATCACACTTTACTGATGTTTTCACACCATCGCACCAAACAAAAATACCACGTCCTGATTGCTAAACTTCAATTAATGTGTTTCCAAATCTATCTGGTTCTATTCATTCCATTTGCCAAATCCTTAAAATAGTACAACATTATATTAAGTTTGGATATTGCTATAGCTTCATATTCTTCCCACTTTGAGACTCATCCTTTCATAATAAAAAAAATTTCACTCAATTTTCTTTTTCTCCTTTTAAGTTTTAAAAAACTCTTTAAAGGTAAATTGGCATATGATAAAAAACATATGTTTAAAGTACACAATTTGATAAATATTGACATATTTATACACCTATGAAAGCATTACCATCATCGAGAAAGTAAACCTATTTGTTATCTACAAGTTTCATTGAATCCCCTGTAATCCCTTCCTTCTGCCTCATCCACTTTGTCAATTCCCAGGCAATCTCTAATCTACTTTATGTCACTATAGATTACTTTGTATTTTCTAGAATTTTATATAAATGGAATCATACACTATAAACATACTTTGGTCTGAGTTCTTTTTCACTCATTATTTTGAGATTCATCTATGTTGTTGCATATATCTGTAGCTCATTCTTTTTGTTGCTGAATAATATTTTATTGTATGGATATACCATAGTTTGTGTATCTATTCACATTGCTGATGGACTGCTGGGAACCATGATCAACAGTAATTAATATAAATGTGAGAAGTCCACCAGAAGGCTGAGTTTGGACTCCTTGGATATTCACAGGGTGAATTTGCATTTTATTACCTACTGCTGACTCAATGGCCTAAAGTAAACTCCCCCCTAACCTAATAATCTTACTGTTTACTAAACATTACCATTGATATGTCTGTTTGCATTCCTAAAAGGCAATTGTATATTCTAGTAAATAAAAGCAGCTGGGAAAGGAGACTCAGTGGAACTTAACTACTACACTTAAGCTTTTTCCTGGCTTCCCCCCATAATTTCAAAATTAATTTTTCTTGTCGTGTGTGTCAATTTGCACGTCAGCTCTTTCTCCAAGCCTTTGAACCTGAAAGCCACGCTGGACAATTTTTGCTATTACAAATAAAGCTGCTATTAACATTTATGTAGAAGTCTTCATATAAATATGTGCTTTTATCTATCTTGGGTAAATACCTAAAAATAGAATTACTGAGTTATAAGTTAGATGTATAACTTTTTATAAAACTGCCAAATTATTTCTCAGCTATCAATTAGAATTTTAATAGCTTCTCACCAACACTTGGTATAAAAAGTCATTTTAATTTTAGATATTATTATAGTGGTATCACATTGTGGTTTTAGATTGTAGTTTCCTAAATGACTAATTATATTGAATATCTTTTCATGTATTTATTTGTCATTGGTACATATTCTTTCTTATAGTTTCTCTTTAGAACTTTTGTCCACTTTTTATTAGGTTTTCTTTTCTTATAATTGAGTGTTGAGAGTTCTTTATTATATATTCAGTATACATGTGCTTTAGCAGGTATTTGGCTTTCAAATATTTTTTTTTCTGGCTTAATAGATTGTCTCACTATTCTAGCAACAGTTTCCCTGGAAGAAGAGAAGTCTCAGTTTTGATGAGGGGTGGTGTGTGTGTGTGTGTGTGTGTGTGTGTGTGTGTGTGTGTGTGTTTTCTTACTTGGGTGAATTCTCGAGCTTATCTTTCAATGCTTTTGTTGTATTTATTTTACACACTAATTTTTTTTCTTATTATCTCTTACAATTTCATTTTTATAAACTCTTGTTCTTATTTCATGAATGTGACATCTTTTATCTTTCTGAAGATATACATCATAGAATCTTGAAGAATTTATGCTCTATGCTTTTTCTGTTAATTTTATTTCCTGTTGTCCTTCTTTCTTTCTTTCTTTCTTTCTTTCTTTCTTTCTTTCTTTCTTTCTTTCTTTCTTTCTTTCTTTCTTTCTTCCTTCCTTCCTTCCTTCCTTCCTTCCTTCCTTCCTTCCTTCCTCCCTCCCTCCCTCCCTCCCTCCCTCCCTCCCTCCCTCCCTCCCTCCTTCCTTCCTTCCTTCCTTCCTTCCTTCCTTCCTTCCTTCCTTCCTTCCTTCCTTCCTTCCTTTCCTTTTTGTGACTTTTAGAGAAAAGTCTGTATGAACCCATCTGTTTGGATATGTTGCATTCACGGGACAGCCTCTCACACATTGATCTTTCATACTGCAGCCAGAGCCATTTTTCTAAAGTGGAACTCGGACAAAAGTCACATCACTGCAGTGCTTAGACATTAGCGTGGCCTGCCATCGTCTGCAGTCAATTTATCCCCATGTAATGTAGGGCCCTTCACGCTCTGCTCTTTCCCTCTTCTGTAGCTTTGTGCTGGGCACTGCCACACTCATGATCTAATTGTACCAAAAACTCTTGCAGTTTCACTGACATGCGGCATTGTTATGCTTTAAAACAACAACAACAAAAAACAAACAAACATGCCATCCCTCTGCCTGAATACCTCCTACCCCTGTGACTCAGAGGTAGATCATCAAGGACACAGTGTTAAACATGCTTCCGATTATTCCTTTTATGTGGCATTGAAATAGTTCAGGTGCTTGCCTGTCACATTGGCTAAACTATAAGCACTTGTGGTAAAGGACAAACTTTTTCACTGACGTATTCTTGGTAACTACCATAGTACCTGGCACAGAGTAGTCAAATTCATAATTAAAGGTTGATTTCTCCCTCTCTTTGTCTAGATGTTCTCCATCTCTTTAGAGTTGTGTTAAGAACTCAACTGGGAAGAATGGTGCAGAGATTCCTTGGTGAACCATTACACTGCAGAATTTGTGTTTTGTGCTTCAGAATACATTCTGGGCCACATCAAAGAAAGAGGAGCCATATGGAGTGTAACAACTTAAATGAAAGGAAACAGAAATTGTCAGAAGAAGTTAACCCAAAGGCAGCATTGAAAGACAGGGGTTAGGAGAGGGGGCAGGAGGTGGAAGCACAGCTGAAGTCGGCATCAGTGGAATATGCATTGGGCCACAGAATAATATTCTCCGGAGGAGAAAGATACTTTTAAGCCCTTGGAAAGAAATGCAATAAATATTTCACAAGCCTGCCAAGAAACGCAGGAGGTAGAGAAGTTATTTATTATCCAGAGGCCTCCATACAGTTGCTTTCCTCCTACACCAGGAAAGGAAAATATATTTTAGCTTATCTTTATAACATGATCTTTTTGGTTTGCTGCAATTAAGATGGACTGAAAAAAGGAGAACCACGAAAGGCTCTAATAAATAAATAATGTATGCCTATTTCATTAGAGCTTCAGCCCTAAGCACTTGTAAAATAGGCAAATATTATAAACATTATTTGGCAGTTCAGTTACTCAAATTAAAAGGTACTTAACCATAGTTAGGTGAATGTAGATTTTTTTTTTTTTTGTATAAGACCCTGGTAGCTCTACATTATCAGTGTTCTCCTTCTCATTGTTTACAGTCCTATGTTGCCTAGTTGACTACTTTTTCCTTTTTTGTTCACAATGGAGCATGTATTTTAAGCCAAAGAAACGGCATCTAACCATGACACAGGCAGCATCTTGGGTGCGGGGTGGCTGGCATAATGGTGACCTTCTCAAAGTGCCATTTAAGCTGGATCTTAGTAAAAAAAGAGTTGGCAAGGGTAGATGTCACAGGTAGAGGGAGCTGCATGGGCAAAAGTGACCAGGTGGGAAGGTGCCTACTGTGCTGTGAGAACTGCATAAGGTTCAGCGTGGCCTGTTGTGCTACAAGTCCATGCAGCTGAAGGTTGACAAAACACAGCAGACTAAAAATATGTGGGGTCAGAATGCTTGGGCTCAAAACTTGGCTCTGCTGCTTACTGGCTACACAATCCTGGACAATTTACTTGGCCTATCTAAGCCTCAGTTTAGTAATCTGTAAAATGAGAGTAATTATAGTAGCTCCCCCTGTGCATTATTGTGAAATTATGCATCTAACGCGTTTAGAACAGTGCCTGTTGTATCATAAATAATTGGTGTTAACTCTTATTTGATTATAATTAACAAGTCCCAATTTTAGTATTTAATAGTCCACCTTCATAATTATGCCTGCATGTTTTATTCATGGTGATTGTTGCTAAATTACCCTGTTACTGCTGCTTGATGGAGCTCCCACTTCTCTTCTGTTGGTTCCAGAGATTTCTTTACTATTCTATTAAGATTGATGTCTCCATGAATTGATTACTTGTGGACTAATAACAGAGTTTTACAGGCTTCACTTTGAGAAGGATTCACTGGCTATAGCTATGAAAGGCCTTTGTTGGTATTCCTGTGATGTGGTCCAATTAATTTAGTCAAAGAAGGGACTCATATTTTATGATTTGTAGGCCTCATAGAATGAGCTGTCATTGAGCTTCCTTGGTGGGGACAGGCTTTCTCTTGGAGAGTTCAGCCCCAATGCTGGCTGGAATGAGAAATGAAACCTCACGGATAGGCTTGCATAGCTAGAAGATTAACAAGCATGATTTTAAAATTATGCCTGCCTCAGTTGAGAACAAAAGTGTTAAAGTTTTTCTAGATGCAAAAAATAGAGGTCACATAACAAAGGAGTGGAAATGGCATGTAGCTGGCATTCTAGACCCTTGTATGGGGCTACTAAGAAATTGGGGTGTGAACTGAGCTACCAAAGGCTGATCATGCTTTGCAAAATGTACTCAGAGAGCTGTTTCTACCAGTGAGTAATATGGGAAAATCTTTCCATAAAAATCATACCATCATCAGCGTGAAACAAAGTTTATAATAATAGTTTCTTCACCCCAGGATTTTTGGGAAGATTTGGTGATATAATACCTGCCGTGTACCATGGAACAAAGGGAAGGCTCAATAAATTTCACCATTTACTACCATTGATAGTAGGGTACAGGTGGCTTAGTTTGGTAGTTAGAGAAAGTACAGCCTGAGTTTGAAACCCAGCTAATTACTGAGAGCCGAGTACCAGTGGGCAATGGATTAAACTCTCTATGCTCCTGTTTCTTTATCTTCTGAAGGTAGATATGTGTTGTTATCTATCTCACAGGGAATTTTAAGGGGTACATGAGTAAATGCATGGAAAGCACATGCAATGGTTTTTGGCCCATAGTAATTGCTAAAGTAAATATGAATGCTAGTAACAGTAATTCTATTGCAAAAACAATTTATATCTACCTGAAAAGCACATGGTTAATCATATCTTTTGGTTAAATTAATGTTTTCAGAAAGATAATTCTTTGAGAAGTTCACAGATGTGTAAATTGTTGAAAAAAATTTGTAGTTGCAAAATCATCCTATATTCTATATTATTATTCTGTATTATTAATTTTATAATATAAATTAACTGTTGTGCAAACATGACTGAGCCATATTCTGACCTACTTTTTGAACTTCAGAAGTATGATTTAAGATTACATTTTTTCCCCAAGGAAACAGCTCAATAACTCTTCATTATCTTTCCTCCTCTGGGGTCTTGATGGTATTGTAGAAGGCAGCATTGATTTTTACTGTTTTTACATTTTTTTTTCTTCATCTGTGGGCAAACAGATATCGTGTCCAGGCAACACCAGCTTTAGGAGCCAAGGGCACACTCTTGTTGTTTTTTGTTTTGGGCATTAAAATGGTCAAGAACCATTTTAAGTAGGGCTTTGAGAGATATTTTTGAGGCACATTCTACCACCCACTTTCCTTCCTTTATCTAACCCCTCTCAAAAATAAACAAAAATCTGTAGCTGAACTCTGCTGATCACCACAACATATTGAGGCAACAGTATTGAAAGTGAGACATTTCTATCTTTTCATTAAACAGTGTTCCTGATGGTACCCGAGGAGAATAAGTCTAATCTGACCATGGCTGGGAAATCTGTAGAGAAAGTAGTCTGTAGAGATGATTTTGTCAAAGAGAAGCATTTGAAGCAGGGGGACTCTGGGCCCAGTTTCAGAGAGAATGGGGTGGTCTTTTCCACCATAGAACAGAAGCTGGGACATTGATTTCTTACTGTGATGATAACAGCAGGGCAGAGCCTGAGATATGGGCTTTGCATAATCACTGAGCACCTATTACTACATGGGCATTGAGTCTCCTATTTGTATCCTCCCAGACATGCAGGAATTAGACAGGGCTAGTCTATTTAGCAAACTAAGAAGGCTGACAGTGTGGGCCTCTGACACTCAGCCATGAATAATTTGAGTTCTAATCACTCACTCATTTATGAATATTTATTGAGGGACTGCTATGAGCCAGACACCATTCTTGACCCTACATATGCAGTGGAGAACAAGAAAGTCAAGATTCCTGCCCTCATGGACCTTATCGTCTAGCAAGATAAGACAAATAAGTAAGCAAACAAGTTAATAGACAAGACTCTTTCAGAGGGTGATCAGTACCATGAAGGAGGGAGAGTGGCTGAGGAGTTGAAGTCTTCTCTGAGGAAGCTGAGAGAGACACGAATGAGGAGAAACAGTTATTCATGCATGCATATATCTGGGAGCAGAATATTCTAGACAGAGGGGTTGATACGTGCAGGGAGTATAGGCAGAGATGACTTGGAAGAAGGCCAGTGTGGCTGGAGAAGTGAGAAGAGAGTTGTTCCAAGAGGCAGGCAAGAGCAGGTCATTCAGGGCTTTGCAGGCATGGTCAGGGGCATAGACTTCATTCTAAGTGTGATGATAAGCTACTAGGACTTTAAACAGGAGAGTGACATGACATGATGCACATCTTATAAAGTTTACTCTGTGGGAAGAGGGGCAAGAGTAGAAGCTGGTCTCCCTGTTGGGAGGTGGTGCCCATTAAGAGATGATGATTTCCTGAGCAAGGGTAGTGGCAGTGGAGATGGAGAGCAGTAGATAGATTCGGGATGGGTTTTGGAGATGAACCCACAGGACTTCATCAATTAGATGAAAATAAGAGTAAAAGATGAGTCAGGGGCATTTCTGGGTTCTTGTAGAGCACATAGTAATGTTGTGTTTTGAGACTGGATGCTAAAGGACAAAAGAAACAGAGATTTTTTAGCGGAAAATAATTCTATACTAGTCATGTTAAGTTTGAGATGCCAATAGACAGCTAGGTATAGATATCAAATTTTAAAAACTGGAGATTTGAACCTGAAGCTCAGTGAAGTGGCCAGAGATAGAAACAATATAAATATAGTTGGTATTTAAAACATGGGCACTGGATAAAGTCCCCTGGCAATTGTCTGCTTTTGAACAGGTAATCTCCAAATCAAAACAAAATACTTAATCTATTTTATATTCATCTCAATCATTGTTTTACCTTCAGATTCTTAAATACTATTCTTTTTCAAGGCTATTATTGTTGTTAAATACATATTTCATTGGATATTTTTACATTCCCTGTTCCTATCATAGCAAAGTCCTTCACTTTAAGTCTTGGTCGGTTTCTCTATCTTTAGTTTTGTTTCTGTACTTCAGACCCTGGGACAAAGGCAGCTGATGCTCCATAATTCCCCTAGGCCATGAGTATCTTAATGAGGACCCAGAAGAAGCATCTGAAGCGTTAGACCATAATTTATTTGAGCATGAGCAGGAAGATTCATATTTAGATAATTCTCTTTTCACAGCATCATTATCTCAGAATGCCTCACTGACAGTCTTAAAGATAATAGCATTCAAAATGTAAAGAATGAAACAATACGTATGGTAATGAGGGAGACAGAAAAGACAGTAGTAATGAAAAAATAACAAGACAGAGATTCTAATATTGTAAATACACAAGTTTGCATTAGTGACAGATTATCTCTGTAATGCCAAGCTGAGATAATTTAGAAGCCAATGTAACAACTACTGAACAACATAGAAGGTGTCAATCCAGTGCCAGTTAATGCATTTAGAGAATTAAGCCTGCTCTGAATAGTTAGGCATGCACATGAATCTGGAACGAGCAGGTTGCTGTTATATATATAGAATTGGTAGAACTGCACAGCCTTTGATGTAAAGAGTGCCTTTAATCAGGAGCATACAGAAATCAGAGACAGAAAACATCTCTTATAAAAAAAACCAATGACTTGTCTAACGTATGTAATAAATATACAAACACATCATTATAACCACTTTATTGAACAGACTGAAATTTGTGTCACACAAATAAGAAAGAGCTTAATTATTTTCCAACCTTACCCGTCAAACATACTCTGTTGGATCTTTTTTCCCCCCACACCCCTTGGTTGCCTTGCAGGCAAAATTCATACTTTTCTAATATTAGAACAATTGCGTTTTATTAATGAAGACTCATATTGGGGAAATATAAGTTTCAGTGTTGTCTAAATCAAAATTTCAATCTCACATTGAACTCACAACTTCTCACTTCCTGTCCACTTAGGCCTAACCTACCGCAGGGGCAGGGTTTGCTTTGCTCTCCGACTCCTCCTTGTCCTTTACTCCAACCCCAAATATCACCCCTGCATCTTCCAGGGCCATGGGAAGAGAAGGGAGACTAAAGGAAGTCTTGACTTGCTTGGAGCTATTGGAATTGAACATCATTACTTCTGGGGGGAGAGGTCCAGATGTTGGCTACTACTTGAAACACATCTACAGGGTGTCTTAGAAGTCCTCTGAGAACTTGAGCCATGTTCTTCTGGCTTTTGAAATGCATCCCCTGCCCTCACCCCTACCAGTGTTGTACATTTAAGCTTCTTATTGCTAGGGTCTCTATAAAGCAACAAGCCTCCTTTTTGAATAGGACGCCATTCACTTCCTAATCCCTGGAAGCTTACGTGGTATCTTATTCATAGATGTGAATAAGATAAGAATCTTGATATGGGGATACTAGCCTGGATAATTCAGGAGGATCCAATGTAATCACAAGGCTCCTTATAAGAGGGAGACAGGTGAGTTCGAGTCATAGCGAGAAGGACAGAGCAGAGGTCAAAGAGGAGAGAAGGTTCTACACTGCTAGCTGTGAATATATAGCAAGGGACCATGAACCAAGGAATATAGGCAGTTTCTAGAAGCTGGAAAAGACTGGGAAACAGATTCTCCCCAAGTGCCTCCAGAAAGAAAGTAGCCCTGCAGACCTATTTTAGACTTCTGACTTCCAGAACTCTAAGATAATAAATTTGTGTTGTTTTAAACCATGCAATTTGTGGAATTTATTACAGTGGCAATAGGAAATGAACACAGGTGCCTTCCAGATGACTTGAATTTTGTAGACACACTTTAGGGCTGCCTGAGCCCAGGCTGCCCCCACAGCTGCGCTCTCTCCTCACCTTTAGCACAGTGGCTCCAGCCTATCTCCCGTCTTCAGAATCCTGAAGATAGAGGCAGGCGCCAGTTTCAAGGGGCCCAGTTGCCTCCAAAGCTCAAGAGTGACATGACAAACTCTCCCAGGCTTTCTTCACAGCTGCATTTGAGCTGCAGCTTGCAATACTCACAATGAAGAGAAATTTTCTTGCTCTTCCAATTGTTATGAGTCGTCTCCAGAACCTTCCTTACTTTCTTTAGAAGGAAATACCATTCTCCACTCTACCCCATGAATAAAAAGAAAAGAAGAGTTAAAGTGTGCCTAAGACCTGGTAATTACTACATCTGGATGTTTCCCCCTGGAGTTGCTGGTCTATTCTTTATATGGGCTCTTTGGAGTATTTGGAGGTGAGCCCTGATTTGTGTCAACCCTTAATAATTCACAGGGATGTATTTAGCAGCTGCTTTTTATAATGTAAGGATATTTATTGCCCCTTTTCCTGCTTAGGGCTTAGTCTCAAATTCCAAGGTAACAGGAAAAGTTTCATTTAACATGTTGTTGAAAACTCTGTATGCTGTGTTCAAAACTGATCTGAGTAGAGAAAAAGGTGTGTGCCCTAGGATTTGAGTGTTCCAGGAGAGCCATTCTTATTTAAAATATTTATATTTCTGCTTAAAATTCTTTATTCAGGTTCTGTTCCTTTGGGTTAACAATGCACGGATTACTCTTTTTAAAAATGCAACAAAGTGGGATTTTGGGTAACTGACCAAGGGCCTGTCTTTTCTACCACTGTGTTTGCTACATTTACTCTGGTGATATTTTCCTAGTGTCTAGCATAGTGCCTGGCACAAAATGGATACTCAACACATGTTTGTTGAGTAACTGAATAAATGAATCGTTATATCCATTTGTGTATTATGAATAAATAACCTACCCACCTCTTCTAATCAGGTGTCATATAGCTTGATTGGCAAAGACTAAAGGGGGAAGCTGAAATAGATCTATAATAATAAAAGCATAATATGCTAACTAGACTGGACGTCCTTCCAGATGACCTTCCGGATGAAGCTGCGATGGGGTGGGGTGGGGGGAGGCGAGCCCCTTGCACGAATTTCATGCATCGGGCCTCTAGTGTTCATATAAAGCTAGAGGGAAGCCAAGGGACCAGAGTGCTGATGATTGGGGAGAAAATGTAGGAAGGAGGTGTAAGCCTGTGAAGATAGCCTTGCCCGCTTTGGACTTTTCTTTTTGTTTTTGCCTCTGGCTGTTATGAATATGCAAAATAGACAACACACTTAGGGCACCATGAGCAGAGCAGGAATGGGAAGGTTTTGGTAAAATAGAGCACTTTAAAAATAGTTGCATTTTCCCCACCCAATGAAAGACCAAATCTGGGCTCTGTCTTGATATGGGCATCTGACCATCTAGCCATATAAGAGTGAAATCAGTGGAAACTTAGTGCATCCACACAGATTATGAAAATACAACTCTAGGTTGAGTTTCTAGGGACCACTTCAGGTCATTTGGATGCTTTTATTTAGCTTAGTACATGAAGCCCCTTGCTTTCTGTTAAAAATGTATCATAGATATTTTGCCCATGTTTTACCTATATTCTATCCTTCAACCTCACGTTAAATTTTTGACAGTGAAACTTTGGATGACTGGAATAAGTTGAAAATGCAATAGTATGAAGGTTTTTAACAATCTTTTAACTAGATCATTCACAGTGATCTAATTAGTCATTGTTTAGACCCAGTTTTTAAGTTAAAAATCAAAAGAATTAAATTGATGTATAAAAGCCTGGCACAGACATGTAAGATTATTTTACTTTTGAGGTATTATTATTTCTTTAACCTATGCTTCATTAAATTGAATACTGAATATAATGTTTCATTATATTTAATACTTAATGTAAATTTTTTTTTACAAATATATTTAATTGTTCCATGGGGGAAGTTTTTAATATCTGATTATATCAGTAATTTAGTGATGAAAACCTGAGTTAAATGTTCTCTCAGTTTATATAATAAAAAAACATAGGTTTAATTTTCTATTTCATGCCATACTTTTTAAAGTTAGTGAATGACATATGGCTATAATTTCATATTTTGGTTAGCATAGAATTAGTCCACGTGTGCCTTACCAATTTTAAATTATTGAAATATAATAAAATAAGCTGTAATAATAGTGAAGTTGAATATATTAAAAGCTTTCTTTGAAAATGAAAAAGTCACTTAGTCTTTTTTTTTAGATGTCAGAAATATTTTGTGGACATCTTTTATAGTGGTATTTGCACGGAGTAGATGTGTTGGTTAATAGACATTGCTGGCTGCTATGATTACAGTGAATGGAATAGTAAACTAGTTGAAATGCAGGGAGTGAAATTGTAGTACCTATTGTAATGTATGGAGTTAAAGCATTTTAAAACTTGTTGATTACCCTTGACAATTATGTTACTATTTAAATGAGATATTCTAACTTTCTAAATGTTTCACCGCACAGGCAAAATTTTAATATTTAAAGAGTATTAAATTTGTGTAGCTGTGGTCACTGGATAGGTTTTGGTGGAGGAAAGAAGAGTGAGGTTACAAAGATTAAAGTAAAAAAGACAATGTACTCATTGGGGGAGCTTGGGCTTGGGAACTGGGCAGATGGCTTTTCTCCTTTGATTATCGTTTATTAGCTGTGTGTACTTGGCAATTTATTATTCCCTCATACCTTAATTTCCTGAACTTTAAAATATAGAAAATAATTCCTAACTTCCAGGGCATTTATAAGATCTACAGAAAATAATGTGTGCAGTGTAAGTTGCTTAGTCCCTAGCACATTTTTTGGCACAATAAATGGTAATTTCTTGCCTCCCTTTAAAGACACTGTTTAAACAGAAGACTGTCCAAATGGAATCATAAAATTATAAAATGTTTAGAGATGTGTAGCTCATTTAGAAATTGCCTAATGTAATTTTTTTAAATTTTGAGATGCAAAATAGGCATTGAGGATCAGAAATGCTCTTTAATAAAGAGAAAGCTATTTCTGATTTTATAAGTTTAAAATAAAAAAATCTGTTCTAATATGATGCTTTAAAGGTCCTAGAACAGTAAAAAGCAAAAGAAAAAATTCTAGAACATGACAATTTTGCAAAGTAATGGATTTTGGTATTCTTGCAGATAATCGTATAACTCTAATTAAAGTCAGAGCTGAAAAAGGTCTTCAAATTATTCAATTTTATTATTTTTTAGTATTTTTATTGATTTCAGAGAGGAAGGGAGAGGGAGAGAGAGAGATAGAAACATCAATGATGAGAGAGAATCATTGATTGGCTGCCTCCTGCACGTCCCACACTGGGGATCAAGCCGGCAACTTGGGCATGCGCCCTGACCAGGAATCGAATGGTGAACTCCTGGTTCATAGGTCGATACTCAACCACCGAGCCACACTGACCAGGCTCAGTTTTATTCTTGCAGCTCAGAAAGACTGGATGACGTGTCCAAGATCACACTGGTACTTTAATTGAGAGATATAAGCCCAGAGCAGTAAAGGTGAAAGAAAGAGAGGAAAGTAACATAAGAAAAGTTTAAAAACACACACAATGAAATGCAACCATTTTAACGTGTCAGTCACTACATCAGCAAGTCATGTAGCAGGTATATTTGCTTGGCATATGGGACTTTCCTAGATTTTCAAAGAAGAACTTTACCTTGGAGGAGTCCATGAAGAGAGAAAGAGAAATTTACTTGTGTAGGTCCATTTTATCTCTCATTTCCCAATGGTGAAATTTATCCCACAGGCAGAAGAAGCTCACACTCCCATTTCCAGGTAGTGTTATCTAACACCTTGGTTTCCGTTAGCAAGCCTGATCCCTAGGGAATGGCATTTCATCTAGCTTCTAGGGGCTATTTGGCATGGGTGAGATGCTGACCAAGAGAAAGAGAAAAGGAGAGTCAAAGGAACCTAAAAAGAATAAGATTTGTACCCAATTTACATGCATTATCAGATTTTCAAGCATTATGACAATCTTAGAAGATAGTATTGTTCTTGCTCATTGCTGCATCCCAACGGTGGTACCCACTAAGCAGTTAATACATGTTGGTAAACTGAATTACTAGATGGTTAAATGAATGGATGAATAAAACTCTTGTTTTCTGTCCCCCAAAGCAAAACATCTCCCATGGTATTAGTCTCTGAAGTCAAATGAGTCCTACATTTGTATTTTGTCAGACTTTGACATGGCAGATAAACAAAAGATTCAGTCAATTCACTTGCCTGGCCCATCTTCCTTAAGGAAACATTTGGCCTCTGGTAGAGATTTTCATTTAGAACTGGAGTCTCAAGCTCAAATGCCTTTTGGGACCTGTCAGATAATATAAATAAAGTATAAAAGCAATAGGTTGTGGACAGTGTAAATGCCACCTAATGTCATTCAAATTTAAATCTTGGCCAAATAAAATAGGTGTGAAGTCAAAGTAGGCACTCAACAATTTGCAATTTTTTTTAGTTTTTTTTTTTTAATCCTCACCCAAGAATATGTTTTTATTTATTTTTTTTAGAGATAATAAGATAGTAAGAGAGAAATATTAATGTAAGAGAGAAACATCAATTGGTTGCATCCTGACTGGAGACAGAACCCACAACTTAGGTATGTGTCCTGATGAGGAATCAAACCTGCAACCTTTTGGTGTACAGGATGACGCTCCAACCAACTGATCCACCCAACCATGGCTCAACAGTTTGCTCTTTACTTTGCATCAATTTTTCTTTCTTATATTAGTACAAAAATCTTAGATGCCAACATACAAAACAGAAAGCCTTTGGTTTGTTTTTAATATGATAATTAATCAAGACTGCCTGACATTAACATTGAATAAGTATGTGCAATCACCAAAAATATCTTTTGTAAAATGTTGCAAAGCCTTATTTAGGACCTCTTTCCATTTTCACTGGACTTTGTCATCATAGACCTGGAGCTTAGGATCTAACATATTACCACTAAGAGTCATTGGTATGCGTATTAGGAATATGTAATGAATCTTAATAGCATTAACTTATCTCAGAATGCTCAGGCATACTAATGTGGGTTTGCACTGGCATACACATGCTCGTAATTAAGGAAGGGATATTTCTTTACCCTCATATCTGGGCTTCTCTGATAAGTTGTTATGCAGCTGGCATTCAATGCAAATTGGAGTTTGCTGGCTTCTGATATGCATACTCAAATTAATCAGCAGATTACTTGTGTGGAGACTGCCTACCTCTAAGCATTTAGGATAAATAATGGAATCTTAGCTTTGAATTTATAAAATGCTGAATGGCCTAGTTCAGACTCTTACAAAATCTACCTTGGTGAATATGGATTTGATGTATAAAAAGGACATTTGCTGGCCATTGTAAAGCCTGGAAAATGAATACTACTGTATTGTTATAACAGTGGTTACTATTGAACAAAATTTTTTTAAAAATATATTTTTATTGATTTCAGAGAGGAAGGGAGAGGGAGAGAGATAGCAACGTCAATGATGAGAGAGACTCATTGATTGGCTGTCTCCTTCATGCTCCCCACTGGGTATCAAGCCCACAAGGGCATGTTCCCTTGACCAGAATCGAACCCAGGACCCTTCAGTCTGCAGGTCGATGCTCTGTCCACTGAGAAAAACTGGCTAGGGCTGACCAAAGTTTTTTATAAAGTGGTTACAGCAACTTAAATATAGAAAAATTTATTAATATAATGTGGTTCCTATTGTCTAAACCTGTGGTCGGCAAACTGCGGCTCGCGAGCCACATGCGGCTCTTTGGCCCCTTGAGTGTGGCTCTTCCACAAAATACCATGGCCTGGGCGAGTCTATTTTGAAGAAGTGGCATTAGAAGAAGTTTAAGTTTAAAAAATTTGGCTCTCAAAAGAAATTTCAATCATTGTACTGTTGATATTTGGCTCTGTTGACTAATGAGTTTGCCGACCACTGGTCTAAACTAATAAGACACCTACTGAAAATGCTAAATCTCCCCATTAACAGCTAGAGGATTGATTTTAAAATACCTTTTCAGATCTACTTTAAGCTACTCAGGCTTATTATAGAGAGTGTCCTTAACTCAGACAGGTGACTTTAGTATAAATTCTTTGGTGATGAGTAAAGAACTATTGACAAACAGCAACAGGGTTCTGAAGAAATGATAACATCAAGAGAAAAATTTTAATAAGTATAATTTTTTGATAAATTTTGAATGAACTGGAGAGATCAAATGAATTAGACTTCAGAAAAAAATATTAATAAAATAGGCACTATGTATTGGATCAGAACAGTGATACGCTCTGGACTTAGTTGGTTAAGTAATCCTCATCTTGGCTCTGCAAGAAATTTATTCTTTTTCTTAGATAAATGAGAAAAATTGAGATTCATAGATGCTGTTATTTTCTCAGTTATTAAATGGTAACATTGGCATCTATACCTACTATATCTGCTAGACTGCAAAATCTTTGTCCTTGACACCCATCCATCATCGCCAGGCTGTCTTGGGCATGTGGAGCACAGTGTTAAGTGAGCAGAGAGATTTGAAGCAAGCCTCTGGAGTTCACGATTATGTTTTCAGACCACTGTTTATATGCTACAGCTGGATGCTAGAAGAAAACATGCTTTTTAAAATGTTTGCTCCTGGGTTTTCATTAAGGATCATCTTCTATAGCAGTCTAGCTAAAACCAGAAGATTGTTCAACACAATCCCTGGAGGCAGATATTGAGTTTCAACACTGAGACATCTGTGCAAAAATACGTAGGTACGAGCACATGTCAACTTTGTGCCTGAGAATCAGATTGTTGATCTCTTAGGAAAGAGATGAACAGTTTCTCTGAGTGGACTCCCAATAAATTACCACCGTGTAGCAGCAATGTTTACTTTTTGTGTCTTTAACTGCTAAGGAGCATTTCTCACTACTCAGATTTCAATGACTCTTCAACAGGCAGTGTAGCTCCAGATTACATTGACACATTTATGCTGCTGATTGTAAATTTAAATGTACGTGTGGCAGAATAAAGGAAGACAGGTAGAGATTTAAGAGAAGACTTTTTTTGGACAACATATGGTATTCATACTTTTTGGTTCATCCCATTGAGTGACTTGGATAGTAAAAGAGAGAGATTAGTATTTTGTAAAATGTGAAATGTTTAGTGTTATTGAGATACCAAACAGGTGGCCATTGCCAAAAGCCACTTTTAGCCTTGCTAATGTAGCTCATCTTTATGACTTGGCTATATTAGTTTACTTTTGCTGCATAATAAGTCACCACATATTTACTGGATTAAAACAATACTCATTGATTAGCTCACAGTTATTTTATGTTGCAAGACTGAATTCTCTGCTCAGGGTCTCAGAAGGCCAAAATCAAGGTGTTGGCAGAGCAGAGTTCTTGTTCTGAACCTTGGGAGTAAAATTAGCTTTCAGGGTTTTTCTTATTGCAGAATTAAGTTCCTTGGACTGAGGTCCCCATTTCCTTGCTGGTTCTCAGCATCTAGAGGCTACTCTCAGGTTTTTTCCATGTAGCCCATCTATTTTTAAGCCAGGAACTCTGTTTCAACTCCTGTATGCCTGGAATCTTTCTGATTTCCTCCTCCACTGCTCACCAAAGAAAACTCTCTGCTTTTAAAGAGCTCATATGATTAGGTGAGCCCCACCTAGCCACAGCTTGTATATATAAGAAGGAATAAAAAGTGATAGTACATTATTTAAGTTTAAAATATTCCTTAATAGACAACTGACTAAAGAAAAAATAATCACAATTTATTTGGGGTTATGTGATTAATGTAATGCTATATCTGCAGAGTGTCCCCCAAAAATGTATACACACTTTAACAGCTGATAGCCCAATTTTGAAAACAAAATGTATTTTTAATAAACACTGCCTTTATAATATATAAATAATAACCGCAGCACAAAGGACAGGAAGGGGGTAAATTAAAGTGTAATATAAATTTTTCAAATTACACTTGAAGTGGTATAGTATTAAATACAGTTAGATTATTATGAGTTAAGGATACATATTGCTATAGTGAGAATGTCCATTAAAACATTAAGATAATGAGATATAGCTAAAGTGCCAATAGGGATAATAAAATTGATTAATAAAAAATTGATCCAAAAAAGGAAAGAGGAACAAAGAACAGATAGGGCATATAAAAAACAAATATCTAATGGTATATTTAAGCACAACTTAAGATATTATACTTAAGAAACAATAATTAAAACTTAATTATCAATAGCCATATTTCATGTTAATGGTTCTAAAAATTAAAAGCACAGATTATTAGAATGGATTTGTTTTAAAAGCAAAACCTAATCATATGTTACTTATGAAGTATCATCATA
Source organism: Cnephaeus nilssonii (assembly GCF_951640355.1). Classification (NCBI taxonomy): domain Eukaryota; kingdom Metazoa; phylum Chordata; class Mammalia; order Chiroptera; family Vespertilionidae; genus Cnephaeus; species Cnephaeus nilssonii. The sequence goes on from NC_137081.1 coordinate 62,467,858, forward strand.
AATATAAAGACACAAATAGGTTTTAAAAGTGAAAAATATATTTCATGCAAATAATAGCCACAAGAAAGTTTTTATGGCTACATCAATGTCAGACAAATTAGGTATTAATACAAAGAGTAATATGATAGCTTAAGTAAAGCATTAAGTAATGAGTCAATTCATGAACAAGATAAAACAACCTTAACTGTGTAAGTACCTGATGATGACGGAGCTTCAAACCACTAGAAACACAAATGGACCAAATTAAAGAGATAAATGGACAAATATTGGAAATTTTAATGCCATTCTATAAGCAACTGATAGAACAAATACACAAGAACACAATAAGAATTAAGAATCTATACTAATAAAAGGAAAATATGCTAATTAGACGAAGAGACCTTCCAGACGTCCTTCCAGACAAAGCCATGGTGGCAGGGCCGAGGCAGAGGTGGTTAAGGGCGATCAGGCCAGGAGGGGAGGGCAGTTGGGGCCGAGCAGCCTGGCAGGGGTGGCAGTTGAGGGCGAGCAGGCTGGCAGGGGAGGGCGAGCAGGCTGGCAGGGGGAAGTTGGGGGTGATCAGGCTGGCAGGGGGGGGGCAATTGGGGGCGAGCAGGATGGCAGTGGGGAGCAGTTGGGGGCAAGCAGGCTGGCAGGGGGGGCAGTTGGGGGTGAGAAGGCTGGCAGGGGGGCAGTTGGGGGCGAGCAGGCTGGCAGGGGGGCAGTTGGGGGCAAGCAGGCTGGCAAGGGGGCATTTGGGGGTGAGCAGGCTGGCAGAGGAGGCATTTGGGGGTGAGCAGGATGGCAGGGGGAGCAGTTGGGGGTGATAAAGCTGGCAAGGGGGCCAGTTGGGGGTGAGAATTCCAGCAAGGGGGGCAGTTGGGGCTAAGCAGGCTGGCAGGGGGGCAGTTGGGGGCGATTAGGCCAGCTGGAGGGGCAATTGGGGGTGGTCAGTCCAGCAGGGGGGCAGTTGGGTGCAATCAGGCCAGCAGGGGGGGTAGTTGGGGGTGCTCAGGATGGCAGGGGGGCAGTTAGGGGTGATCAGGCAGGCAGGTGAGAGTGGTTAGGGGCGATCAGGCAGGAAGGCAGGAGCCAGTGGTCCTGGATTGCGATCGGGCCTAAACCGGCAGTCAGACATCCTCTAAGGGGTCACAGATTGGAGAGGGTGCAGGCCAGGCTGAGGGACAACCCCATGCCCCCAGTGCACAGATTTCGTGCACTGGGCCCCTAGTGTTTAAATAATACACTTAACAAGTTTAATAGAATCATTATCTATTGAACACTATTTCCAACAATGGCAGAATATTTTTTTTTTCTAAATGCATGTGGAATATTTATCAAAATAGACCATATCCTGGACCACATAACAAAGTTTAACCTTTTGCACTCGCTTGCTTTTTTCTCGATTCCTTTATTCTACTTGGGATTTAATTTTTTAAATACCCCAGATTTTACAAAGAGCGACAGTAGAATAAAAAACTGAAGTTTCTTTTCATACAAACTTATTTATTTGGATTTTTTTATATTTCAAATTATTGCTACATTCAAAGAGTAATTTTAATCTCGACATCCGAGTGCAAAAGGTTAATAACTAAAATAATGTAAATAGTTGAGAATGTGTTCTTTGACCAGAATAGATTTAAATTAGAAATTAATAACAATAATGTATTTGGAAAATCTTAAAATATTTGCAAATTATGTAACACACTATAAAATAACCCATGGGTCCAAGAAGAAATAAGTAGATTTCGGAGACATTTTAAACTGCATTATAATAAAAATGCAACATACCCAAATATGTGGGATGCCTCTGCAGCATACCATTGAAAGAAATTTATACCTTTAAATATTCATATTAGAAAAATAAAGGTTCAAGTTAAGAAGCTAAGAAAAATAGTAAAGTAAGCCCAAATAAGTAGAAAGAAGTAGAAGATAATGGTAAGCTGGAAATCAAAAAAAAGAAGACAAAAGAGAAAAATCAATATAGTTAATTCTTTGCATAGAATAATGAAATTGACACATCTTCTAAGGATGATGAGAGGTGATAATAATGTGAGGAGAGGAGGGAGACGAGAAGAGAGGAAAGAAGAGAGGATACAAATTGCAGTAGTCCCTCCTCATCCATAGTTTCACTTTTTTGTGGTTTCACTTACCCATGGTCAACTGCAGTCTGAAAATATTAATTGGAAAATTCAAGAAATAAACAATTAATGAGTTTTAAATTGTACCCACTTTGCGTAGGGTGATGAAATCACGTGCCATCCCAACCCAGTCCCATTTAGATGTGAATCATCCCTTTGTCCAGGGTATCTACTGTACAGTCCCTGCCTATTGGTCACCTAGGAGCTATCTTGATCATCAGATCCACTGTGGCAGTATCACAGTGCTTGTGTTCCAAGTTTCCTTTATTTTACTTAATAATGGCCCCAAAATGCAAGGGAAGCGATGCTGGCAATTTGGATTTTTCAAAGAGAAACCATAAAGTGCTTCTTTTAAGTGAAAAGGTATGTCTATATAGGAGAAACATGGGGCTTTTTTTTATATGTAGGGTTTGAGATACCCACAGTTCCAGCATCCAGTGGGGGGTCTTAGTACATATCCCTGGTGGGTAAGGGAGGAGTACTATTACTAACAGTGTCAGTAATAAATGATTCCATAAGAATGAAAAGCATAACAATGACATTTGAACAACTTTATGTTATGGTTAAGTTCTTTGAAAATCACAACTTACCAAAACTGACACAGACAAAACAAACAACAACAACAAAAGGAAATATTGTTAGCCCTATATTTTTTAAAGAAATTGAATGTATAATTAAAACTTTTCCTACAAAGAATACTCCAGTCCCAAATGGCTTCACTAGAAAATTCTATGAAACATTTAAGGGAAAAATAATTTAAATCTTACCCAAATCCTTTAATAAATTATAGGAGGAGGGGATACTCTAACTCATTTTATGAAACCAGCCTAAACTTGATACCATAACTTTAATGACAAACACATTACAAAAAAATAAAATTACAGTCCAAAATTGATTGTGTTTCCAGATGTGAAACATCATCCGTTGAGAAAGTAACTTTTACTCATAAGAAGTAGTACTTATTTGAAAGTCAATGTTACTTGTGATTGCAGAAAGGCATCTCATATTGGTAAATTCAGCTCAGGAAAATGTTGATCAATGGGTTATCTCCTCAAGAACTGCTTTTTTTTTGTAGAAAAATATGGCAGAAATTAAATAAGTCCTGGAAAGTTAAGCCGTGCACGCGCACGCGCGCGCGCGCGTGCGCGCGCGTGTGTGTGTGTGTGTGTGTGTGTGTGTGTGTGTGTGTATTTGTAGGAGTGTCATGGATTAAGATTGTGAGTACCTTGTTTGAGAGAATCCTATCTAATAAAGATGGAATATGCAAATTGACCATCACTCCACGACAAAGCTGGAGGTGCCCACAAGCCAATAAGGAGGGAATATGCAAATCGATGTGACAAAGATGGTGGCGGCCAGGCCGGGATCCTTGCATCATCACCATGATGACAACGCAGGCATTCCACCCTGCCAGGCTGCTCAGGGACCCTGGGCAGCACACGCTTACAGGCATGGAGCTGCTGGGGCGGGGTGGGACACCTGCTATGAGGGGAGTGGGGCAGGGGGTGGAGGGAGCTACAGGAGGGCGGCAGGGCTGGAGCAAAGGCGGAAGGCGACGGCCAGAGCAAAGGCCTGGGTCCCGGGTGCCAGAGGGAAGCTGGTGCCGGCAGCCAGGGCAAGGAAGGCCTATTCTTGCAGGAATCTTCGTACATCGGGCCTCTAGTTGAATATAAGAAGGATTGTAGTGATATACTAAAATGGTGACTTTGAAAGTTCTCTCTCTCTTTTGGGGCTGGGTTTATGATGTATTAGAATTGCATATTAATCTTTAAAATATTTTTATGTGAATGTTCATTTTTTTGTTGGTTCATTTATTGCTAAAATACAGTAATACCAAAAGTCTAAAAACAAGGTCTATGTGTAAGATAGGAAAATTCAATTTCAAGTAATGAAGAAAATTTGAATTTAATACATTCTGAACATGTAACTCTTTAAAAAACAAATAAACCTTATCTTTAACCTTTTGCACTCAAATGTCTAGTGTGACTCGACACAGTTAGCATTAGAATAAAGGAATCGAGAAAAAAGCAAGCGAGTGCAAAGGGTTAAAGCAGTTTTAAATTGACAGCAAAAGTGAGCAGAAAGTAGAGTTCTCATATACTCCCTGCTCCCAAACATTTATAGATTCCTCCATTATCAACATCCTCCACCAGTGTGGTACATTTGGTTTAACTGATAAATCTACACTGACACATCATTATCACCAAAAGTTCATAGCTTGCATTAGAATTCACTCTTGGTGTACATTTTATTATTTGAACAAAAGTATAATGAAATCTATACACTGTTTTAGTATCAGTGTATATTTTCACTGCCATAAAAATCTTCTGTGCTCTATTTATCTCTCCCTCCTCTCTAACCCCTGGCAAAGGCTGATTTTTTTACTCTCTCTATAGCTTTACCTTTTCCAGGATGTCATATAGTTGGAATCATACAGTATGTAGTCTTTTCACATTGGTATCTTTTACTTAGTAATATGCATTTAAGGTTTTTGTTCATGGCTTGATAGATCATTTTACTCTCAATAACATTCCATTGTCTGGACAAATAACCTATTTGCCTAAAGAAGGCTGTCTTGGTTGCTTCCAAGTTTTAGCAATTATGAATATAGATGTGACACTATAAACATCCATGTGCATGTTTTGTGTGAACATAAGTTTTCAACTCCTTTGGGTAAATACCAAGGAACACATTTGCTGGGATGTTTGCTAAGAGTATGTTCAGTTTATAAGAAGATGCCAAATTGTCTTCCAAAGTGACTGTATCATGTTGCATTCCCATCAGCAATGAATGAGAGTTCTGTTGGTCCATATCCTTGGCAGAGTTTTATCAGATTTTGTATCAGATATGTCTCTTGAAAATATTTTCTCCCAATCTGTGGTTTGTCATTTCATTCTCTTGACAGTATCTTCCACAGAGAAGAAAATTTTAATTTTAATGAAGTTCAGTTTATCAATTCTTTTGTTCATGGATTTTGTCTTTGGTATTGTATCGAGAAAGTCATTGCCAAACCCCAGGTCATCTGGATTGTCTCCTATGTTATCTTCTAGGAGTTTTATAGTTTCGTGCTTTACATTTAGGTCTGTGATTTATTTTGAGTTAATTTTTGTGAAGGGTGGAAAGTCTGTGTCTGGTTTATATTTTTTGCATCTGCATCTTCAGTTGTTCCTGCACCATTTTTTGAGAAGAATATATTTGCTTCATTTTATTTTCTTTGATCTTTTGTCAAAGTTCTAGTTAACAATAATTTTGTGGCTCTAATCTGGAATCTCTATTTTGTTCCATTAATCTATTTGTATATTATTTCACTAATACCATCTTGATTTCTGTAGCTTTATAGTTAGTATAATTAGTACTGAAATCAGCTAGTGTTAGTCCTCCAACTTTGTTCTTTAATATCATGTGGGCTATTCTATCTCTGCCTCTTCATATAAACTCTAGAATCAATTTGTCATTATTCACAATATGACTTGCTGTGATTTTTATTGAAATTATATTGAATCTATAGATCAAGTTGGGAAGAACTGACATCTTGACAATATTGAATCTTCCTACTTCATGAACAATGAATATATCTCTATTTATTTAGTCCTTTGATTTTGTTCATCAAAGTTTTATAATTTTCTTCATATAGAGATTGTTTATATATATGTTTATTATCCAAAGTTTTATATAGGTCTTCTTTTTCCCCAATTGACCCCCCACCCCCAGCCATTCCCACCCCGGGCAAGCCCCCACCACCCCAGTGTCTGTGTCCATTGGTTATGTTAATATGTATGCATACAAGTCCTTTGGTTGCTCTCTAACCACCTCCTTCCCCTACCATTTGTCTCTGCATCTATCCTTGTTCATCAAATTATGCTGATCATTATATCCCACATATGCTTGTTTATATTTTTTAGATTTATACCTAAGTATTTTGCTTTTGGGGGTGGTAATATAAATGTTATTGCATTTTAAATTCCATTCATTTATTTCTGGTATAAGAAAAGCAGTTGCCTTTTATATGTTAACCTTGCTTTAATCTCTTGTTAGTTCCAGGAGGGTTTTTAAAAATTATTTTGCATTTTCTACTTAGCAGACCATATCATCTGTGAACAAAGACAGTGTTATTTCTTGTAGATTTTAAATTTAATTTTCTTGTCTTATTTCATTAAGATTTCCAGTATGCTATTGAAAAGGAGTGGTTATAAAGAACATCCATGCTGGCCTTGCACTGAAAGGAGAAACATTTTTTGGAGGCTTTGATGTAGATTGGCTCTGGTCCAAGGCCTTGAGATGCTTGGAACATTTCTAGTGATGGAGGATGGGGAGGGGAGATGGAGGCAATCAGCACATGAAGCAAATGAAGAGCTGACCAATAAGAATCCCAAGAATGGATCTGAGTTTGGCAGGAGTTTTAGGCTAATTGATCATCCATAAGGCCTTGTTGAAAGTTATAGCCCAGTCTCTCCTATGCTGAAGGGGTTTTAGAAAAGGGTTGGTATATATTTGGGGAAATAGATAATAAGATAACATTATTTCCTCCCCTCCCAACTATATTCAATTTTGATTACTGGTTATGCCCACTAAGCATCATAGAGTCCCATAGAGTCCCACTGAGGCAAACGGGCAGCAAGTTAAGGAAGCTGAATGGAAAAATCTGATGGACTTAAGAAAGGTAGACAGTGTTTTAAAACCTCTAATAAACAGCTGGGGAAAACTTTAAAGGAAGCCGATTTCAAGCATAACTTCAAAGAAGATTTGTGGCATACAATTTGGATTATACATGCAAATATAGAAACTCAAGGAGTATCTAAACAATGCCACCAGCGCTCAAAACACCATCACAGTGGATTCTGCTTAGTGAGATGTTACTTGGATAGGCTGAGTGAGGAATCAGGCCAGTCTGTTATCACCCTTCCTGGTGTTTCACTTTTGCTGCTATTGTTTTTCTTCCCCTACAGTATTATAATTTTAAAAATACTATTAATTATCTTCTCTCCATCTCCAGTTTACCAAATTAAGTATTTTTAGAGGAAAAATACAAAATTAATTAATTGTTTGTGACCAGTCTGTATTTCCTTCCGTCCTTTCCTTCCTTTCATCTCTTGTTCTCGCTCTTTCTTTCTTCCTTAGAAGAGACCTTACATTTATTAAACACCTTCCATATGCCTAGTACCGTCACATAGACTTAATAAGTGCTGACAAAAGGTTAATATAACATAGCATAGTGCTTAATGGCCTATATTCAACAGTCAGCTTAAGTTGAAATCCAGGCTCCACCCATATTAACCAATGTTGATTATGGTACAGACAATGCTACATTTAAGGTTCATTTTGGGCAAACAGAAAGACTGCGTGACTTTTTGCAACTAGATGGTATCCTCTGACCAATTCTAGCTAATAGAACGTGAGCAGGAGTTCTGTGTATCACTTCTGATTTGAGATAGTTGTGTATCTAGTGTGACTTCCTACCTGCTAGGACCCTTGACTCCATCTCTACCTGCTGGCTGGATCATACTGGTGTGTTACTGAAGGTACAAGATAACAGAGCTCCAGTAAGGAGGGAGCTGGATCCTTGCAACAGCATTTAGAAGAAAGCTGTCCAGGAGAGCTGCTTAAACTTTGTATGAGAACTAAACTTTTCGTGTGAGGTAGCAATTCATCTTCATTGTATGAAGCCACTGAAGTTTGGCGATTGTTTTTACATTAATTAATGCTATCTACCCTGACCAATACATTATGTTGGGCAAATCCCTTAATATCTCTAAGCTTCAGTTTCATCATCTGTAAAATAGAGATAAAATTAGCACCTACTTCATGGAATCATCACAAATATTAAAAACAAGATAAAACACAATTGTCTTAATTACAATCTATAATAATAAAAGTGTAATATGCTAATTAGACCGACGTCCTTCTGGACAAAGCTGGGCTGTGAGGGAAGCCTGGGTCCTGGGTGCCAGAGGGAAGCTGGTGCTGGCAGCCGGGGGAAGGAAGGCCTAGTTTTGTACGAATTTCATGCATTGGGCCTCTAGTAATTCTATAAAACAGTAATTTTTGTGTTCAATTTTACAAATTAGGAAACAAAGGCATAGAAACACTAAATAGGTTGTGTTACTCAAGATTCTTTTGTTGCTTGTTTAAGCAAACAGATAATACGTTGGTTTTAATTGTCTTAATTACTAGGAATCTCAAAGGGTGAATCTGGCTTTTAGTCATACCTAGATATAAAGAGTTAAATGATGTCATAAGTGCTCTCTCAATCTCTCTCTCTGTATATACACCCTCAGCTCTGCTTCCCTTTGGTGGCTTACCTCTCATACGCACTCTTGCTCAGTAGCAAAAATGGGTGCAATTAACTGAATACTCCTTTTGGCCTTGCCTAGTTCACCTGTCCATCCTTGGATCCGTCACTACCTTGCAGAAAATAGTTACAGGTCTCGCACCCAATCTCTGGCAGGGAATGTTAAAATATAAACCTTATTGCCAACCAAGACTGCATGCTATCAGGGGAGGAGGACTTCCCAAATAAAAGTAACGGCACTGTATCCAAAGACAAGGTATGCAGGCAACTGATAGCCACCGTAGGACTCCACAGAGGCTTATGTGGTTCTGAGGCCAAGCTGCCACAGACATTTAGTTTGGTGACAGACTAACTTTGTGATTGGTAAATATCCTGAGTTTGTCTCCAATACACAGCTATAAGTTAGATGGAAAGGATAGTACAGTCAGACATTTAAGTGGGTTTTAGGCATTCAAATGGATGCTCTTCCTGAGAGAGCTCCTTTGTCTTAACTGCACTCCAAAATTAGAATCATAATTAGTATTGATTTATTCATTGCCTCCCACTGTTTATAAAGTGAGGAATGCAACTTATATATATTAGTTTCCTAAGATTCAGCCATCATCTTTAAGTACAGAGGATTAGTTTAACACCTTTGGCATGTATTCTAAGCAACAGAATACACTCTAATTATATCTGCAAAAGCTGTTACCTTGATTACCAGATATACTAATTATCTTGTCAGTCATTGATCTTATAAATATAAGATGCTATTATTTTCAAATGATCTGGACTAAAGTCTGCCCCTGAGTTCAGGGGCTCTAATTGAGCCCCAGCCAGTAGGTGTTTACGCTATCCTTGTACACACAGTAATTAGCTGCATTTCTTTCTCCCCAAGGCTTTACACCTAAAATACTTGACAGTCAAACCAAAAATGATTCAGATCACCTAATCCCACCACCTTAACATGACAATTTAAATTTAAATCCATAAATGGTAAGAAAAAGAATTATATTCAGTCTTTTATTAATTAAGTTAGCTTAATTTTAATCAGTAGGCATTATCTGTAGATTTTTATTAATAACTGACAAATTGCACAAAATGTTGTACAGAGTTGTTAGTTGAGAAGGAAATTTTTAATTTGCTATAACTCTTACCTGTTAGTCGAATGGACCTAATATGATCCCTTGGAGTGACACAACACAAGTCTAAATCCTTTTCACATTACATTGCTGACAAGGAAAGGTAATAAATGTGCTTGTATTAGATTAAAAAAAAAATAATGTCATGAGGGAGCATGGGATGAGGGTTCAGTGATTTGAATTTAAGCCCTGCCTCTGCCACTTACCACCTGGATTGTTTTCAGCAGACAATTTAGATCTTCAGGCCTGAGTTTAGTTATCTAGAATTCAAAGACAGTAATATTAGTTCTATTTGTCTTATACATTTCTACTTTTTAAAAATAGTTGCATAATTTTATATCAACATTATACTCTCCAAAATAGATTTTGTTGAGTTTTGAGAAATATAGAGCTATGTAACTATCACCACAATCAAGATAAGCAAAATGTTTTATTTCCTTTGAAATCAATTCCCTCTACCTACCTCCAACCCCTGACAACCACTTAACTAATTTATGTCTTTATAGTTTTGCCTTCCCCAGATTGTCATATAAATGTAATTATAGCCCTTGTCAGATGGCTCAGTTAGTTGGAGCATCATCCAGTGCACCAAAAGGTTGCAGGTTTGATCCCCAGTCCACGTTTGTATAGGAGGCAACTGATCCAAGTTTCTCTATCATGTTGATGTTTCTCTCTCCCTCTTCCCTCTTCTCTCTCTCTCTCAAATCAATAAAAACAAAAACCTATCTGCAGATGATGATTTAAAAATAGAAGAAGAAAAAAAGTAATGTAAGTATAGAGCAAGCAGCCTTTTGTATCTGGCTTCTATCAGCACAAGGCTTTTCAGATTCATTCATCCTGTTGAATGAACTTATAAATCGTTCCTTTTTATTGCTAAGTAGTATTCCATTGCATGTTTGTTCTGCAATTTGTTTACTGATTTACCAGTTGATGAACTTTGAGGTTGCTCCAGTTTTTTTGTTATAAACATTGCACATAGGTTTTATAGATATACTGTATGTCATCATGTCTCTTGGGTAAATATCTAAGAGTGGGACTGCTGTGTCTTACTATAAGTGTAATAAAGTGTCTGACTCCATTTTCTATTTTGACAGTTTTCAAGCCCACCACCACCCCTTTCTTTATCCACATCCTTCTTTCTTTTTCCACACACACACACAAAAACCATAAAAAAGCCCATGTATTCCTTCCCTTGGTGCCAATGGAGAATTTCAAATTATTCTGACACTGTCACCTTGGTCCTGTATGCTAGTCACAAGAAAAACAAAGCCATCATCCCTCCCTTTGTTCAAGTTATATTGGACTGGCTTAGGCGCATGTCCTGCTCTCCCCAGGAAGCCTCCTTATACGAGTAATAAACTTTATCATTTTCTCTTGGTGCTTGACTTCTGAACTAATTTTTGGTAAGGGGGATTGATCCTGCCTTCAGCAAGACTACCACAAAATAATGAGCATGAGTTCAACTTCATATGAAAATGCCAGCTCTCTTCTGAAATGGTTGTACCATTTTGTTTTTCTACAACCAACTTATGAATGATAATTTTAGTTGCTCTGTAGCTCTGAATTCTTACTAACACTTAGTATTTTCAGTCTTTATCATTTTTGGTCATTCCAGTAAGATATATATTGCTATTTCACTGAAGTTTTAATTTGCATTTCCCTAGTAACTAATGATGTTGAGCATTTCACCCCATGCATTTATTTGCAAGAATTTGCAATGTGTATATCTTCTTTGGTGAAATGTCTATTCAAACCATCTGGCTATTTTTTAATTGGATTGTTTCTTACCTTATTATTGATTTTTAAGACTTTTTAGATATATATTCTGATACAAATCCTTCATAAGAAATGTTTTGCTCATATTTATTCCCAATCTGTGATTTGTCTTTTAATTTTCTTAGCAGTATCTTACAAAGAGCAGAAATTTGTTAACTTTTTAAAAAACTAAAATTTACCAATATTTTCTTTTATGGTTTGTACTTTGCCTAATCCAAAGTCACATCTAATTTTCTCCAGAACTTTTAGAGTTTCCTATCTACATTTAGATCTATAATATATTTTTAGCTAATTTTACATGGTTCAAGACAATAAAATAAAAGTTGAGATATTGTTTCAATTCTGTTTCAGTTTTGCACATAGATGTTCAATTGTACAGTAGAACTTATAGAAAAAAAAAGTCTATTCTGGTTGACTTACCTGACATCTTTCTTAAAAAAACAATTGACTGTATATGTACTGGACTTTCTGTTCTTCTCCATTGATACTATTCTCATGCCAAGACTATATGGTCTTGACACCGTAGTTTTACGTAAACTTAAAATCAGATAGAGTGAGTTCTCCATCTATATTCTTTGTTTTCAGAATGGTTTTGGTTACTGTAGGTGTGTTACATTTCCATATGAATTTTGAAATCAATTTGAAAAATTTGAAAAAATAAGTCTTCTGGTATTTGATTGGTACTACTTTAAATCTATAGATCAATTTGAATAGAATTGAAATATAACAATAATGAACCATCTGATTCTTCAAAAAATATATATCTCCATTTAATTATATTTAAAAAATATATCTCTGAAAAGTCTTATAGTTGTCAGTGTACAGGCCCTGTGCATAGTTTTCTAGATCTATCCCCTGAGTGTTCCATATTTTTCCTCTTTTTTTTTTAATGTTACTGTTAGTGGTGCTATTTATTTGATTTCAATTTCCAATTTTTTGTAATCAGTAAGTATCAATACACAAATACAATTGATTTCTTGAAACATGGGATCATGCCTTGTATGATGAAACGTTAATAGACACATATTGATTTTAAGTAAATGTTTTTATAAATTCCTTGGGATTTTATAAGGAGACTAGTGGCCTGGTGCATGAAATTCGTGAACGGTGTGTGTGTGTGTGGGTCCCTCAGCCCAGCCTGCACCTTCTCCAATTGGGGAACCCTTGGGGGATGTCCAGATTTCCCTCTCACAATCTGGGACCACTGGCTCCTAACTGCTTACCTGCCTGCCTGCCTGCCTGATTGCCCCTAACTCCTCTGCCTGCCTGCCTGATTGCCCCTACCCTCTCTGCCTGTCTGCCTGATCACCCCTAACTGCCCTCCCCTGCCAGCCTGATATCACCCCCAACTGCCCTCCCCTGTCAGCCTGATTGCCCCTAACCCCTGCCGGCCTGATTTCAACCCCAAACTGCCCTCCCCTGCCGGCTTGATCACCCCTAATGGCCTCTGCCTTGGCCCCCACCACCATGGCTTTGTTCAGAAGGAAGTCGGACGTCTGGAAGATGGCCGGTCGACCCAGTCTAATTAGCATATTACCCTTTTAGAAGTATAGATAGATTATATAGGATAGGATTGCTTAAATGGGGGTGGGGGGAAAGCCTGCCTTTTTCATCAGGAGGAGATGCTCTTGGCAGACAAAAATACATAATCCCTATATCTGGACTGATAGCCAGCCATATGCACTATACTGCCAAAGCAGATATTAAAAAATTGAACCGCTTTCTTACACCTTACACCAAACAGCTGTTGCCCTTAAAACCCCTCCTCAGCCTCCACCTTAGGTTCTGCCTTCGTAGTTCACCCAGATTAGGTTCTGATTGGTCAGTTTCTATGCCAGTCAACATCAAAAGCTCTGCCTGCTAGGCAGCCATTGGCTCCTCCCACTTCACCCAGATTTGGTTCTTATTGGTCAGTTTCTATGCCAGTCAGCAACTCTGGGCCTATCTGCGGGCCTGATCAGAGAGGCAGGGCTGATCATCAGCCACCCCAGGGTGCTGGCAAGCGGGCTGAACTGCTGGACCTCTCAGGATGCTGATCAGCCCTGCCTCTCTCTCTCTTTGAGAGGTCAGCAGTTCAGCCCACTTTCCAGTCCCCGCCCACCCAAACCTGCTGCATGCACAGTCTGGCGTTCGGTCATCCCTTTGGTCGTTTTGGACATTACGGACTCTGGCTCTTTATATATATACTAGAGGCCCGGTGCACGAAATTCGTGCATGGAGGGGGGTGTCACTCAGCCAAGCCTGCACCCTCTCCAATCTGGGACCCCTTGGGGGCAGTCAGGACATCCCTCTCACAATCCAGGACTGCTGGCTCCCAACTGCTCACCTGCCTGCCTTCCTGATTGCTCCTAACCGCTTCTGCCTGCCAGCCTGATCACCCCCTAACCACTCCCCTGCCAGCCTGATTGATGTCTAACTGCTCCCCTGCCAGCCTGTTTGCCCACAACTTCCCTCCTTTGCCAGCCTGGTCACCCCTAACTACCCTTCCCTTCAGGCTTGATCGCCCCGAACTGCCTCCCTTGCAGGCCTGGTCCCTCCCAACTGCCCTCCCCTGCTGGCCATCTTGTGGTGGCCATCTTGTGTCCACATGGGGGCAGGATCTTTGACCACATTGGGGCAGCCATCTTGTGTGCTGGAGTGATGGTCAATCTGCATATTGCTCTTTTATTAGATAGGATATATATATATATATATATATATGATCATGTTAGGTGGAATCATATATATATGATCATGTTAGGTGGAATAAAAACAATCTTCTACTTTGCCAATCTGAATGATATTTATTTCTTGTTCTTGACTTATTGCACAGGCTAGAACCTCTCAACAATCCTGACTAAAGGGTTGAGAGGGGAAATTCTTGCCTTAATTTTTTGTCTTAAGGGTAGTTCACTTAGTCTTTCACTGTTAATTCTCATGTTAGACGTGGGCTTTTCAAAATGTCCTTTATGAAAGAAAGGAAGTTCTCCTTAGTTCCCTGAGATTTTTTTTCCTTTTTATCATGATTGGATATGGAATTTTATTAAATGCTTATTCTGTATCTCTGGAAATGATCTTATGTTTGTTTTTTTTTTTTTCTTTCTTTCATGTGTTGATATAGTGGATTACATTGATTTTTTAAAATAGTTGATTCAACCTTTTGTTCCATGATATCTAACTTACGTATGGTGTACTTTCTTAACATACTGTTTGATTTGTTTTCATAACACTTTGTAAGAAGTTTTGTATCTATGTATTTGAGAAGTATTGGGTTACTTGTATTGTTTCTTGTATTGTTTTTGATTCTAGTATCAGTGTGCTGGCCCCATAAAATGAGTTGGGAAGTGATCTTATCTATTCTAGTTTCAAAAAGAGTTTGTGTAGAATTAATATTATTGCTTTCTTATACATTTGATACAATGTATAAGACTAGTTAAGTCGTCTCTGTTAAGTTTTCTTTGTGGAGTTTTGTAACTTTGTATTAAATTTAATAGATATAGGACTCCAGAATATTACTTTTTGAATAAGTTTAAACATCGAAAGTTTGCATATTTTCAAGATTTGGTCCATCTCACCTAAGTTATATATTTATATGTATACATTTGCACATATAACTCATTATTATTCTTTTAATGTTCACAGAATTTCAATTGATGTCCTCCCTTTTACTCCTGATATTGGCAATTTGTGTCTCTTGTCTCTTTTCCAGATTAGCCTGTTTAAAGGCAAAAAATAAAAATCAATGTTTATAAAATAAAATTCAAATAGAAAACATTTGACAGGTATATGATTGATGAAGAGCCAAATTCCTTTACTTAATAAAGAATTTTTGTAGCTGAGAACTACTTTAATCATCATGGAAATCAGGACAAATTTAATCTATTCATACCTGAAATTTCCTATCTTTTGAGGGAGACAAACATGATTAATGTTATACCAGGAACAGATACAAAAAAATGTGACAAAATTTAGGCCTTTTGAGAGGATATGCTAGATATGCTAATTTTAATGTCCTTACTTTGGGAAATAATAGAATAGTGGTGGTGTGGATGTGAAGAATAGCAGGGAGGGAAGTGACAATTGGAGCTCTTACTTGTGGCCTTTCCTCTAATAATACCGAACTTGGATAGTGATTATTTGGCACCATCATTGGAATAAGTAAAGGAAATAGATTGATATAAACTAGAGTCTTGGTCTCCCCATTTATCAGTTATGTTACTTTGGACAAGTTATTTAAAGTCAATAAGCTTAGTTCCTCATTTGTGAAACAGTGATAATAATGCCTGCCTCATAAAATTGTTGCAAGGAATACATAATTATATATAAAGCAGTTACTATTGTACTTGACCAAACACTATAACACAAATAAGAGTAGTAGCCATAGCTAACATTTATTGAGGACTGTATAAGGAAATTTATACTCATTACCTCAATGGATTTGTGCAACAATCCTATAAGAAACATATTGTAATTGCTAAATAGCTTATTGACCTATCAACAGGGTATGATGGAGACAATGTTATCTGTTTCAAATGTCTGCTTATGGTGTTCATAGCTTAAAATTCTGCATTGTGTTTCTGTAAATTTGGGTCTTTTGGGCCTTTGCTCTCTCTAAGAACAACACCACTCATCACACCATTGAAGGATTCCTAACATGGGGACTACGGGTATTACTTCCTCTCTACTTCAATAACATACCATTAAATGAGTACAGTCATTGACTTTCCTGGAACAAATATAGATAAGCATGAATCTGTGTATGCATATATTTCACAGTACATAGTATCCAATAAGTTAAGCTAAAATATCAACTCAGCTCAACTCATGTGACCTGAAATCCACTAAGAGATTTGAGGTGCATAATAGAAGTGTAAGTGCTGCAGATACTCTGTGTTGGCTAACCCAGCTTGCATTCCTTCTCAACTCACTGCTCCCTTGCTCACTTTTATAGCCTCTCTTGCATTTAGAAGGCATGTGGCACACTTCAGGCCAATGAGATGTTAGTGGAGGCCTAATGTTCACCTTATAAGAACATTTTCTTTTTCTAACAAAAGAGACAGAGGCTGTCTGACTGCCAACATTATAGTGTAAGACTATACAGAAACCAGGAAGCCAGGTTGAGAGATTTGTAGTCTGTTTTGACTTCTTGTGATGGTTTCCATTATAACAATTTGTATCCTTGCTGTGTGACTTTAGGCTAATTACATTTAACCTCTCTGACTCAGTTTCCTCATCCTTAAAAGGAGGATAAGTGCCAGGCTGGTGTTGCTCAGTGGTTGCGCGTTGACCCATAAACCAGGAGGTCACAGTTTGATTCCCAGTCAGGACACATGCCTGGATTGTGGGCTCAATCCCCAGTCTGGGGCATGCAGGAGACAGCCAATCAATGATTCTCTTACATCATTGATGGTTCTATCTCTCCCTCTCCCTTCCTCTCTGAAATCAGTAAAAAAAAAAAAATATATATATATATTTTTAAAAAGGAGCCCCAGCTGGTTTGGCTCAGTGGATAGAGCGCAGCCTGAAGCCCAAAGGGTTTCTGGGTTTGATTCATATTTGTCCTTGGACTTGGGCCAGGTCAGGTATCTTGATTGCAGGGTCCTCCCCAGCCTGGGCCCTGGTCAGGACTCCTGCAAGAGCCAAGCCATGGATGTGCTTCTCTCACATTGATATTTCTCTCTTTCCCTCTCTTTTCCATTTTCTCTAAAAATCAGTGGGAAAATATCCTCTGGTGAGGATTAAAAAAAAAAAAAGGAAACAGGCAAACTCAATTTGAGAAACATTCTACAAAATAGTGTAACTGCACTTAAAAAGTATGCATATATGCATAAACCATGGACACAAACAATCATGCTGTGAAAGCCCAGGGTGGGATGGAGAAGGTCAATGGGGGAGAAAGAGGGACATCTGTAATACTTTTAACAATAAAGATAAATTTAAAAATACATCAATAAAATGAAAAAGAAATTTTCTGAAAGAATGTTCTAAATTAAAGAGAACTAAAGAGATTTTACAACTGAATGTAATGCATAAACTGAGATTTTCTTTTGTTATAAGCAAAGTTGTTGGGATAATCGATGAAATTAAATGAGATCTACAGACTATCTGATATTGTATAAATGTTAATTTCCTGATATTGATAATTGTTTTGTGTCTATGTCTGACAATCATCTTGTTTTAGGATATACATATTGAAATATTTGGGGGTAAATATTAGAGTATGTCTGCAACTTACCTTTAAGCAGTTCTAATATATGTTTATGTAATAAGAGTTGGAGTGATAAGGCAAATATGGTAAAATATTCACATTTAGAAAATTTGGATAAAGGGTACCTGAGAATTCTAATTCTAGGCACTATTCCTGCAAACTTTCTGTAAGTCTGAATTTATGTAAAAAATGAACAAACAGAAATTTTATTTTCTCTCTAAAATTATTGGGACAATGCTTCTATTCTCTCTGTGTGATAAAAGATAAACAATATACTCATGTTTTCTAATGCATCCTTATAAAATGATAAGATATATATATATATATATATATATATATATATATATATATTATCAATAGCCAATTACTGCAAAGTAGCAATTTAAAAAATGACCTTATTATAAAAAATATTCGTTATTCTTTTAATAGCATCATTCAGGCAATATTTTATTTATTGCTTAATATATTTTCTATCCTCTTGATTCAGCACATTTATTGTTTTATTTTATTTTATACCTTTCAGTGCTAGATATTGACCTTGGGTCAAAAATCTATGGTTTTTTTTTTCTCTGAAAACTCTGGACTGTATTTTGAAAAATATATCAATTTTAGCACCAATGAGGCAAATAGATTGTGTAGTTGTTAAATAATCTTAATGAGATGCCAATAGCAGAAAAATATCCTCAATCCTCAGCAAGGTCTTCAGGTAATGAAACATTGATTTTTTTTTTAAACCACAAAAGCCATTTTGCTTACTGTATAGTAAGTATATGAAACATAATTTTTTGTTTATAAGGGCACAATCATTTTTCAGATACTAATTTAATATTTAAGGTTATATATAATATCTCTACCTTCATTAGCTGTATGTTAGGTTTGCACTGTTGCCTTTTGGAGTAAATGCCCTCAGTTCATTCTCAAAGCCAAGCTCAGACCAAGACTCTGACTTGAATTAAATCATTATAGAGATTATGCTTATGAGGTAGCAACTATATCTTAATAAGAAAATGTTTTATGAAACCAATAGACATGACATAAGAATGTATTGTCATTTATTTAAATATTAGTACAATTGAATGTATTTTGATATTTGGGTCAAAGGGTTACAATATTCATGAGAATTGTTCAGAATCTGAGGTCTTTGTTTATTCATGTTGAATTCTTTAGCCTCTGCTTTAAGCATTAAAACAAAACTAAATAGAAGAATAGTAGTCATCCACTGACTATACAGTTGTGTTAAATGAATGTTAAATACCTTGTGTTGAAGGGGAAAAAGCATCATGATTCTAAGTGAGAGGTGCAGATTAGCTAAAGTGAGGTATTTTTAGAATGGCAAAGAACCCCTCAGGTCTCTAAATATGGAAACATTTCCAGAGTGTCTAAAGTTTGAAAATTACTACTTCAGGGGGAATGGTGAGTTTTCTCAGCAAACTCAACAAATGTGGGCCATTTTTATCTATTATTGTTTCCAAATGGGAACAATTTCCTCTGTGTTTGAGGATGATACACATGTCAACTTAAGATATCTCTCTTTTTTTTTTTTGGCCTTATTTTGCATTCTAGAAGTTCCACATATATTAATTTTAGCTATCTTGTTCCTGGACTTGAAAATGGAAGCCCAATGGATCTGTTAACTGTTGTTGAACAAGAAACCACTTCAAATTCAGTGGCTTTAAACCAAAATCAGTTATTATTACCCATGTGTCTGTAAGACTTTGGGAGTTTGGCTGCTCTAGCTAGCTTCAGATCAGGACCTCGCAACACACTGCTTCTCCTTGTTCCTCTGTGGGTCAGCTGGGGCAGTTCTGTTTTTACCACCAGTCCCTCGTCTTCCTTCCCGGCTTGGGATAACCAAAGCTAGCTGTTCATATGGCAATGACAAAGGTGAAAGAGGACAACTAGAAAACTGCATTGCTCCTCATATCACATTGGCCAAAATAAGTGACAGGGTCAAGTCCAAGGACAAGAACAGAATTGCAAAATCACATGACAAAAAGTATGGATACTGGGAAGGAGGAAGAACTGGGGCCAATAATACAACTATACTAACATGAGGAAATATCTGATCTATTGTTGTAGAAACTATTCCTGTTCCACATATCATTTCATATCAGTGCTTTTTGATAATGAAAATAGTGTTGGCTCACTGAGTTACAAACATGTCACCTTAAGAAGAGAACCCACCTTTATAAAAAGTATTAATGTCTTTTTTAGAGCTATTGTTGCTGGAGGAAATAGGATTCATCCATGGTATCACAGGACATGCATTGCAGGGATACACACATGAGAAGATTTGAGGTTTGGTGGCAAGATTTATCAGAGAGAAAACAAAGGAAGGGCTTAGGTGACGTCTCACCTACGACCAGGTGGCTCAGCTCCATCTAGCTGCAGAACAGTCCTGCCTCTGGGGCTGCAGGTCCACACTTGGGCCGGCCAAGCCCAGGAGGAGGGCCGGGACCCAGAGCTGCCATGCCATTAGCCTGGCATATGTGGTTCCAGTGATCCAGCACAGTCTCTGATCCCATCTAGCCCGTGATTGGAGCTGTGCTTCGCCTGTGGGCTGCTAGAGAGAGAGAGAGAGAGAGAGAGAGAGAGAGAGCACCCCAGGCTTTGTTAAGCTTTGATTATATTTCCATGGGCTTTGGCAAGTATAGGCTTTCTTTCAAAATACCCAATATCTCTCCTAGATCTTCCTGGGGCTATGCTGGTGCCTCTCCCTATCCATTCTCTTTTCCGGATCATCCAGGATTTCGTGTCCTTATTCTATCAGGTTGTTTTTCCAGAGTTTCCTAGGCTGGACTCTCTTTCCTTTATCATCACCATTTTGGCTCCTACTGCACATGCCTTGGCAGAGGAATTCCCCTTCCTCACTATTTATCTCCCACCATTAATCTGCGGGAACAGGCCAGTTCTTCCTTAGGGAGAGTGGAAAGCTGGTCTTTTCTGCCTAGGACATAAATCCTTTGGCAGAGCCTATTCCCTGTACTGTCTGTGAAGCTGTAGTTTCCTAGTTAATCTGGCTTAACTAGATGTCTGGCTCCCTTCTCTTTTGTTAATGCCTAACTAGCTACCTACGCTAACACTATTAGTTATCAGACTATTAGTTAATATCTGATTACTGGTTTGATGGTCACATTTTTTAAAATATATTTTATTGATTTTTTACAGAGAGGAAGGGAGAGGGATAGAGAGTTAAAAACATCGTTGAGAGAGAAACATCTATCAGCTACCTCCTGCACACCCCCTACTGGGGATGTGCCCACAACCAAGGTACATGCCCTTGATCAGAATCGAACCTTGGACCCTTGAGTCCGCAGGCCGACGCTCTATCCACTGAGCCAAACCAGTTAGGGCTGATGGTCACATTTTAAGAGATTCAGTTTTCATACTTTTCAAAAGAAGAATCCCATAATCCATTTGGGGCAAAGAATTTCAACAAGTAATGAATTAGCAGGAAAACAATTAGCTCTGTATAATAGAGATTTTAGGAGGCACAAACTTCTAGGGGAGCTTTGTCTCCTTACATTTAGAACTCACGTGGGCTGCTCTGGGGATAAGAATTGTCTTCCCTCTGCTACCGTGGGAGAGAAAAACATTCCCTCTATTGAAACAGAAAGACAATGACAAAGTGAAATCAACTCAAGTGGCAATCATTCTGATGGTTTGTTGTATATGGAGAAAGAACAAACTGTTTCAAGATTATCACATTTAAATATATTGCAAAATAATTTATTTAAAAATCGTAAACATTCCCTTTTCTGTTTGATAAAATGTAATTGCCTGTGATATTTTTGAATTTTTAGTAAATACTTCTAAGTTCTTTTTATTGCAGAGAGTTTTTATGCTTCAGATGTCTGTATGTGAACAGAATGCGTATGAGCTTGTTATAAACACCTGAAAAGAGAGGGTTTACAGTGACAACACATGAGGAAGCTTAGCAAAGGTGCTAATATTCTGCCATGGCAGACAGCATCCATTCCAGCAGTTGTGCCATAGCGATAGCATGAGTTCACAGGGTCTGACTGGGTAACTGTGAACGTGCCATCTGTCAAATCTGAGTCATAGTGACAATTATTCACAAAACGTTGACATTTCTCTTGCCGACAGAAGCATTTATCACTTTTCTCTCAGGCTGGGTCTGATTTAAGTACATATATTATACTCTGATTGTCCTGGAAATCAAGATCTCTGGGGTGTGAGATTAATCTTCATTTTTTCAATATCTACCCAAGTGACTTGTGGCAAGTCCAGCTTTCAGTTCCTCATCTATCTAAGGAGAGGGTGGGAAAAGACCATTTCTTAGCTCACTCCCAGCTCTAATATTTTCTAAATATCCTGTGCTGGCTCCGTGTTCATGGGGCATTTTCTCTGACCTATGCTGAAGAGTTTCCATAGACCCTAGTGCTTCCTCATGTAAAAGTTGAATCATGATAAAATCATGATGCATAAATGGGTCACACTGTCATGGGAATCCCATAAAATAAATGGTTCAAATATTTAGGAACAAAAACATGAAATCTATTCTGTTTTTGAAAAAAATACAAGTGAATTTTTTTGTGGTCTTTGAACTAGACTTTAATAAATGCAATACACCCTCTTCAGTGAGGGATCTCAGAGGGAAAGATTGAAAAGTTACTGAATTTAAAAATCAGCTGAATCATTTCTCATTCTTTGGTAGATGAGAGAGGTAGACTCTGTTTGCTAAAATAGAGAAGAGTATCGTTTGCATAACTGGTGCTTAGGGCTGGCACACATGAGTATGCAGCTCGTATGCCACCCAGTTTGAGAGGATGCAATTCCCTCAACCTCTGACATGAGCAACCTTAGAGCTGCACAGTGAGGACCTGTTTAACTGAGAGTGGGGGACCTGCAGGTGATAGCTTCAAAGTGACCGTTTCTGTGTACATGACCTGGTAAGGATCTGTTGGGTGGGATGGAAGCAGAGCTGGCTTCATGGGCGTGTCACATGCAGTTGCAGAGGGCCCTGCACTTAGAAGGCCTCATACTTGGCTTAATGCTCTGCTGTCGCTATCTTGGAATTCTGAATAATTTTAAACAAGGAGCTCCATCTTTTCATTTTGCACTTGGTACCAAAAATCATGTAGCTGGCCCTGAATGGATGTGGTAGTGGTTTAAGATTGTAATCACAAGAATATAAGGAGGAAGAAATACTTTTCAACTTCTGACATCCTAGATAGAATTTTTACAGTAAGGCAATTGGCTCGAAAGCCAGGATTTGTTGAGACAATAAAATTATTTTTTTTATTTCCTTTTAGTATATCAAAGACAAAGCCCGCAGGATTCAGATTATTCAGATTCTCCAGAAATATAAATTTGCCTTTCATATGTGAGCAAATGTTTACTGTCAACATTTACAACTATTTTATTTTTCAATATAAGTGCTAACTTCCTTGAGCCAGGTAATACCTTGTGTTTAACTTTAGAACAGATTTACATAGACTGATGTTCCTGCCACCTGGCCTCGTTGAATTAACCCACACATGTCAAACCAAATAGAAAATTTTCCTATATGATTATTCTTCATATTCAAAAAGTATGTGTGTTTTTACATGAGTGTAAAAAAGAAACTAAAATTTGTTTTCAATTTGAACATTTTTTTTTTTACCTGAAATAACCTAAAAGTAAAAACACTTGAGTTGATCATATTGAGTTGGATAATAATTCAGGGTGTGGCAAAAGTAGGTTTATAGTTGCTCCTGTGGAAAATCATAGAATCCTATATAATAAAAGCCTAATATGCTAAATGTTAGCATATCAAATGTTCGTTCAACCATTTGAACAGTCACTATGATGCACATTGACCACCAGGGAGCAGAGTCTCAAACTGGTAGGTTAGGTTGCTGCTGGAGTTTGGCCGATCAAGACTGGGTGAGACTGGGCGAGATGGGCCGGACATACCCTGGAGCCCTCCCACGGTCCCTTCCTGGCCCTGATCGTGCACCTGGGTTACAGGGATCGGGCTGAAACTGGCTCTCCAACACCCCCTGAGGGGTCCCGGATTGTGAGAGGACACAGGCCAGGCTGAGAGACTCCACCAGTGCACGAATCCGTGCACTGGGCCTCTAGTAACTAATAAACAATAATACAATAATAAACTCCTGTGTTTTGTGTACTCACAGTTGTAAACTTCTAAAGAGGAATTAGCTGATTGTGATATCTGAATTATCCTAGTTGGTAACTGAGCAGTCTATCCCCATACTTGGAGCTAGGGAGAGAGAGAGGAAGGGAAGAAGGAACACACACACACACACACACACACACACACACACACACATACACACGAGAGAGAGAGAGAGAGAGAGAGAGAGAGAGAGAGAGAGAGAGAGAGAAAGAGAGAGAAAGAGAGAGAGATGAAAATAAGATTGAGCAAGTTATTGGCCCCAAACCTGTTGGTGATATGCCAGCCTTGTGGGCTACATCAAGGTTTCTCAACCTCTGCACTGTTCGCATATTGACATTTGGAATGGATAAACCTTTGTTGGTGGTGGAAGTGTGTTTGTGTGTGTGTGTGTGGGCGGGGAGGGGGAGTTGTCTTCTGCTTTGTGGGATGTTTAGCCGCATGTCTGGCCTCTACCCACTCGATGCTAGTGGCATACCTCCTCTTCAGCTGTGACAACCAAGAATGTCTCCAGACATTGTCAAAACACCGTCTGTTAAGAGACATGGGACTAGACTGAGCTAAGGATAGCCTGAGGGGACTGCTTCTCTTCAAGTCTCAAAGCAGGCCCAGTGGTCCTCTCAGTTCCTTCTTCATAGGCTGATATTTTGATATTATACTTAAAATGTTGAAGAGGTAACTGAACAAAAGTGAATAGAAATCCCTGAGACTTAGAATAGCTGAACTAGACTGTCTATCCCTGCACCTTCCCAGAATATGTGTTTGTGTGTGGCTCTTGGCAGGAGGATAGACATTATTCCAAGCTGAATGCAGACCCAGACCCCCTGCTTCTACTTTGTTAACATGGGAACAAGTAATATAGTAAATGGCCATGATCTCAAAGAGCACTGATCCACAAATGCCCTGAGTTAACACCACATCAACGTAAGTTTTCCATTTTGTTGGTGATTAAATAAAAAGGTCCATCCCCTGGTGTTTTGGTGCCTGCCTACATTGCCACCCTTTCTTTGCAGATTGCTTGCTTCAGAATATTTGAAATGATTTGAGTCCTCTCTAGACACCGGGGTGCCTGAGAACTTGAAGATATAGCCTGAATAAAAATTTTTTTCCTGAGACTTAGAGCAGCTACAATCAACACTAACTGTGCCTAGTTACCTGGAAAATTTGAATTATTTGCCCCACTTGTATTCATTCAGCCTTTAACAATTAGTTTGCCTTTTTATTAGTGAATTAGTTTTTAGGGCTTGTCATTATTTACTGTTGGTTTTATGCTTCTCTGGCATTGAGAAACTATACTGACCAGGTCATTAAAAAAAGAAAAACTGCCTGGGCAATAAAGGGAAGAAAGAAAGTGTCATATAGATCCCTTTAAACTTTGGCATAAGAAGCTTTCCATAAAAAATAAAATTTTCAAAGATTTAATCTGTGAGTGGGAGGCAGTTGTATATCACTTCTGTTATGGGGAAGAGGATGTTTCTTAAACTACCTAACCATTTGCTGTGAGGTGTTTGAGTAGCAGCTTCCATCCTATAGAGAAAAATGCTTTCAGCATAGATATTGCAGGGTAATGCAGCATAATTACTCAAATACTTCAGAATCAGATTATGGTATGATAGGTAATGTAACTTGTTTCGAAGTTTTTGTTCCTCCTCATTTATTTTCTTTGTCGAATAGATTACTCTTAAATAAGGCTTTACGACATATCTACAAGGTTGGTAAAATTTTTGTTTCCTTGTATGTGAAAGGTGCCTCTTTATTTTACATGTAAAAAATGCAAACAGGGAAGTGGAGAGATTTACCTAAATTTGCAACATGAGCCTAGGAGCTCAATGCCAGGCTGATGGTGCATATTACCACCCATGCTCTGTGTTTAGCATCACCTCTTTAGCCCAAGCCTTTCTGGAAGCAGCATGAGAGGAGGGCGTGTCAGAATTCTGTCGTATTTAGGTATCCCTTACATTTTATTCTCTGCATCTAACCATATTGCCTACAATTAGGGTCACAGAACTGAAATATCAAGAAGTTGAGAGACTAAAAGTAACTGTGTTTGATTGAAAGATAAACATTTTATTTGGATAAAAAATGAAAATTATCACCCATAAATGCTTTTACTTAGCATCTTCAGGTTATGTTTTTTAAAAAAAGGAAGAAGTAAACATTGCAAATGAGAAATTCACAGTTCTTTCCCTTATTCTGCATTCACAAGCTATGTGGTCTTAGTAAATCATTATCCTGGAGTTATCCCCATTCTTCACTCTTGTTTCCTCTGGAAAAGATTCTAAAGCATCCTGATCACTATCAGAAGACCCGGGAGTGATAGATAATCTCCAGTACTAATAAGACTGTGGGAAAACAGAGGCTCTCATTTTCTCTTGGTTGGATGATAAACAACATTCTAAGAAAGTTATCTGGGAGAATTATTTAAAATATAAAACATATATGCCTCCTTGACCAGTAAATTTTATATTTACTAGATATAAAAATACCAATATTTAAAGACACATGTATAAGGAATTTATTGCACGGTTTTCGGTAACCAAGAACTGGAGAAAATCTGAATAGTCATCAGTTACAGGATAATTGGACAAATTAGGTAATTCATATTCTGAAACACTATGAACCTTTTAAAAAGATGAGATTTACATGAATTGACTTGGAAAGTATGATGCATTTAGAAAGCAAAAAAGCAATTTATTAAATGCAATAGAGTATTATCATATTTGATATTAAACCTTTATTTTTATATGAATAAGCCAGGGAAAATATAAATGACTACATCCATAGCAGTAAATAAATTAAAAAGAGAAAATAATTACTTTTTCTCAAGCTGTACCTGTACTGTTTTTATGTCTATACTAGGGACCCAGTGCATGAATTCGTGCACCTTGAAAGGAACTGTGGGCTGTGGGGCTGTGGTGGGCACAGGGGCGGGTCTTGGCCCATCCTCTGTGCCCCCACCTGGCACCTCCCGCTGTGGCCCCTGGTCCCTTGTCTGCTGGCAGCCCTGCTCCCACTGCCACCACTCCCACATGCTGGCGCCGACCCTGCTCGCACCCATTGATGGTGCAGAGCGATTGGGGCTAGCACCGGCAGCTTGTGCGAGCAGCGGCTCCAGCTCCAGCAGTGGGTGCAAGTGGGGTCGGCGCCACCAGAGGCTCAACCGATGACAGCGACTGGCACCCCACGTTGGTCTGGTGCCCTCACTCACCTACTCCACCATCCCACCATGGCCTACGACTGCCATGCTCCGCATGTGTCCCCTGGTGGTCAGAGCACATCATAGCGACCAGTTGTTCCGCCATTTGGTCTATTTGCATATTAGGGTTTTACATATATAGATAAACCATATTATCTCTAATAAACAATATTTGTCTAACATTTTATTATACACTAGAGGCTCGATGCATGAAATTCATGCAAGGGGCTCAGCCGCCGCTGCAGCTGCCTCTGCCTCTGCCTCAGCCCCCGCCTGCCATGGCTGCAGCTGGAAGATCGTCCAGAAGGATGTCCAGTCTAATTAGCATATTATGCTTTTATTATTATAGATTTTCAAACATACAGCAAAACTGAAATAATTTTAAAGTATGCAGCCATAGCGCTGGCCATGTGCCTAGGTCTGTTGGAGTATCATCCTATACCCCAAAAGGGTTGTGGGTTCAATCCCTGGTTGGGGTACATGCAGGGGGCAACCAATTGAAATTTCTTTTACATTGGTGTTTTTCTCTCCCTTCCTATCTCTCTAAAATCAATTAAAAACAAATCCTCAGGTGATGATTAAAAAAAAAGGATGTAGCCATATACCACTTGATTTGTACACCATTAATGCTTCATTAAACTTGTTTTATAACATATCTATTCATTCCTCACTTCATTTTATTTTTGTGTTGCGTTTCAAAGTTAAGTTACATACACCAGTCCATTTTCATCTAAGTACTCCACCTTGCATAATAAATGACATTTTTGTTGAAATTTAAAGCAGTACATTTTAAAGAAAGTTGCCAAAGGAGCTCTGGTGTGACTCCACTCTCTAGGCATCTTGGATCTCTCCTCCCCACCCCCAATGTAGCAGGTCTTCCTGGGGTCTATGAAATGAAGAGCAATTGGGTATTGGGGTTCAGAGAAGACCTTAGAAATAGTATAGAAATGAATACTCTTTCTTACACTCTTTGGGTATCCATAAAAGTGCTTTTTGGAATTAAATGTAAATTGTATGCACACATGAAAAAAATGAGCCAGAGATCTCTGAGGAGATTTCAGTCTTTTGGAGATAGAGCAGGTATATTGCTTAGACTTCAGTTGTCAATAATAGAATCCACTTGACCTAAGAATACAGAAAGTTATTAGATGGTGTTATAAGACTTACAGAACCACTGCAGGGGCTGAAGCAAAAACTTTATGTTGAACTTCCAGAAAGCATTTCCAAATCCTTCCAACATCATTGGGTCACAGGATGTGCTGCCTCTGCCATCATCAGAACCTTTATTATAGAATCAGAGATAGGGCATCATGGCTGCCAGTTCCAGAATGACTCCTCAGCCTTTGCCAGGAATGTGCCCAAGGAGGAAACTACCTGTGGAATCAGGAAGTCACTGCCACAGTTGTCTATTCCAGGACCAAGCTGCCTTTGCCACGATCTGTACCAGAGGCATGGAAGCTTCTCACCCTGCTTCTCTTCCTGAAACGAATCAGTATCCAAACTAAGATAATATCTGGAATCTCACTATAAGGGACTCTAGAAACGGTTTCATGAAAAACCCTGTTAGTTGCCTAAAATAATCCATTCTCTCCTTCTTGAATACATGGCTAGACTGTTTTCCAATCTCCCTTGCAGTTACATGTGGCTCTGTGTCAATGTTCTTGCTTGAGCATGTGAGTAGAAGGAATATATGCCTTTAGACAATGTTCATAGCTCATCCATGTTTTTTCTCCTTATTGTTGGTCGGAACCTGACTCAGCTTCAATCATGCAGATGTCAACAATGCCATAGGATGTAGAACTATATCATTACCATGGATTTCTGGATGATTTTGTGGAGCAAAGTCAATTTAATCATTTGGATGATTATTGTACACAGGAATAATTCCAAGGACAGCATGGTGTCTTTCAGACAATCCCTGGTTCGATCCCCATGCAGCTCTGCCAAGTCCTAGAGTGAGGGGTGTAACAACAGAGCTCATGTAAATTATGAGTCATTTATCAAAAATCCCCATGGAACACTGGCATACAAATTGCCCACAGCCTTGGGAATTACTTCTCCCAGTAGAAGCAGTAGTACAGGCATAGCAAATTGGCTATGGTGATAGCAGTGGCATTAGAGACAGATACATCTTTTTTTGCTGATGTCTCCCCTGGCTTTGGCTTTGGCAATCATGAATACTCCAGAGCCTTGGGCATTGGCAACCTTACAGCCTCTGGAAGGCAACAGTGGGCAATGTAGGCATAGATTCCACTTTCAGAACCATCAGAAATCACAGACACCACTCGGGTAGGCTAGAGGAGGAGGGGATTGTGTGGTTGCATGAGATGTGGCAGATGGGAGGAATAGGTCTTGGAACACAGTGCAACTTGTAAAAGGATTTTGGAAGAATTTGATAAGGAATAAATCTGATATGAGCAAGGTTATAGGGCTATTACTTTCTATCAGTTATTTGTACTCTTTTTTTTCTTATTTGAGGTATAGTGAACATTTTAGATTAAACTGAGAACAAACTGAGGTTCAGGGAATTAAGCTAATGGGTATAAATTTTTATACATGGTTAATGAATATGGGTTCATTTGACCACTCATGCTTCTATTTTATTATTTGAGTCAAAGAAGAAGATTCCAAGGAAGAAAAAGGAAAAAAAAAATGCAGTTATTTAATGATAATCAATGGCAGTATCTTGGATAAATTAGAAGAGGGCAGGATTAAGAGCATAGCTGGAGGAAGTAATTAAAGACATTTAGAATGTGGGATGTAAGAAACTCATGCACAAGTAATTCATGCAAAATATTATAAACATATGGAATTAAATAATATGAAAGCTAACCCAATCAGCATGCAGACAAAATAATTAAAGAAAGACATCTGGAACAGGAAAGAAATAAGGGAAGCAGTAAAAGGTAGGCTTGAAATAAACTAGAGTATGTTGGTAAGGCCAGATGTTTTTTTTTTCTCCTTTACTTAACATATATTATGTCTTCTTAACCACAATCCAAAATATTTCATATTTCAACATTTGTTTCTGGAAATATCTAGGAATTATATAAATATATCTTCCAAAACAAATGTTTCAAAGACCAATGTGATCTATTTTTCATGGCTAACTTAGCATGCGTCTTGGGTCCCACAAAACTCTAGATCTTATGTTTGTGACTATATATTTTGCCATAAAAACAACAAAAATGGATATTTAACATAGTTTTCTATAGCAATAGGAAATAATATCCAGTAAAGTACCACCACAAATATCTTTGATCATGCTCTTCTCATCATGTTAAGACCTGAAATAAGGCAACTTTGATGATGAGAGACGGAAGTATATTATTCTTTTGTTTCTTGTTACTCTGGATGTAATCATGTCTGCATGAAAGATGAGAACATCTCATTTTACATGGATTCTTCTCATTTGTGTTTGAAGTGTAACTTCAGCATGTGGAATGTCTTTGGTTATAGCCTAAACTATGCAGTGGTATGGATGGCTGCTGATGTGTTGTGATTGGGGGGAGACACCGAAGAAAGGCCTACTTACCCCCAAATATTTTCCTTCTGGCTGGCTAGATTTTGGAATCACTAATGGCTGTCACTTTCCAAAATGAAATGAGACTCAACAAATGAATAGATTTTATGATAAGTCTCTATTTTGCCTCGTTTAAAGGCATGTTGTTTACTTTTAGGGAACTTGGAATACCAAGTTCTTGGACTAGAACATTGTGTAGATAAATTCTCTCTGGCAAAAAAAAAAAAAAAAAAAAAGCAATGATATGCAATTTCTCTGGCCAGAGGAACAGCTTTGAAACAAAGGGAGCTGTGGTTTTGGGGTCTGTCATTTTTGAGGCTTATGTCATTGTGCAGTCCGACTGGCTATGACTCTGAGCAAGCAGTTGTCCTTGGATTGGTTTTTCAGAAAAAGTATCTGCTCAAAGCATCCTGTTATCTGGATTGATATCAGATTGTTTTTTCTTTAACCTCTCAAAGACAGGATATCCTGGGAGATCTGAGAGAACTTCAAATTCACATTATTATAATCACTAATATATTCAATGAGTATTTAATGAGCAATTACTAAGTGCCAAATACTTATGCTAGGTAGTGGTAACATAAGAACAAATACTATGACATTCCAGTCTTTGAAAATTTCAGAATTTAATGAGAAAAAGAGAACATTCAACACCCCACAATAATAAAATCTCTCTCTATATATATAAAGCCAGTGTCCGTGACAACTGTGTCGACCAAATGATCTGTCACCATGAGGTGCATTGAGCACCTCTCGGTCCCTGCCTGCAAGCAGAGTGGGGTGGGACTGGGGACTGGTGAGCAGGCTGAATGGCTGATCTCTTGGTCCCTGCCCCCAGCCCGCAGGCTCTGATGGATCAGCGATGGTGAACGGGGCAATCGGGGAGGGTGGTGGGAGGACCGGGCTGGCTGTCAAGGCCATTGGGATCACCAGCTCTTCCCCAGCTGCTCAGGGGCTCAGGCCTGCGGGAAAGCAGGCCCGGCGACTTCACCTTCATGCACATGTGCCAGGCCGGCTGCTGATGGAACGGCTCCTGGCTCAGGGCCGCTCATGCCGGGGCAGGTAGTTCGTGGGCGTGTCCTGCAGCTTCTGTCAGCACCTCAAGCCCCAGCAGTAGCGGTGGCAGTGGTGGCAGCGGCGGCAGCGGCGCCCTTGTGAGTGGCCCCAAGAGGGGGCAGTGCATTCTATCAGCGGCAGGCCCGGTGCACGTGCATGGAGGTGAAGTCACCTGCATCCGCTTTCCTGCAGGCCTGAGTCCCCGAGCAGCCGGGGATGAGCTGTGATCCCAATGGCCTGACAGCCTGGTGGTGGAGGCGGCTTTTGGCCTGGGGACTGGGAAACGGGCAGAAGATGGCCCTGATCGCAGGAAGCTAGGCCCTAGGGACCCTACCCACATGATTTTGTGCGCTGGGCCCCTAGTAAAATAATAAAGTTTTATAAGCAGCAGTGTAGATTACCTATAAAAAGTATTTTTGGAGCACAGAATAAAGAGCAACTAATTAGGAGGAATTAGGAAAGATATAAAGAAATTATACTTGAGGTGAATGAGCTTGATTTTTCAAATGAGCAGAGAAGTGAATAGTATTCTAATTTATAAAAGAGAGAGATACTTTATTAAAATAATAGTACTGCTATGGACTGAATGTTTGTGTCCCCCCCAAACATTCCTAAGTTGAAACATAATTCCCCAATGTGATGATATTTGAAGGTGAGAACTTTGGGAGATAATTTGGCCATGAAGGTGGAGCCCTCTACATGGAATTAGTGCCCTTACAAGAAGAGACATGAAAGATCTTGCTTACTCTTTCTGCTGACACAGCAAGATGACCATCTACAAGCCAGGAAGTGCCCTCACCACACACCAGATCTGCAGGTGCCTTGACCTTGGACTTCTTATCCTCCAGAACCATAAGAAATAAATGTCTGTTGTTTACTAGTAAACCACCCCCTCTGTGGTATCTTGTTATAGCAGCCCAAGCTGACAAAGTCAAGTACTCTCTAATCCATTAGAATAGATGGTATAAATTAGTGTTGCTAAACAAGAGCTGAGAGATGGCAACACTCAATAGATAAATTTCGCTGGGCTGGAACATGAAGCATTTTCCAGGGAGGATGGTCCAGCGTTAATGAAGGCCCTAAACATCATAAAGGCATTGGGAAACTTGGTAGATGAGAAGCTGGCATAGGAGAAAGGATACCAATTGAAGGATTGGGACGGTCAAAAAAATAAATTTTGCCTTTTTAATAATTTTTCTTTTTTTGTCATGAAATATTCTTTTTTAAAAAAATTCTTTATTATTGAAAGTATTACATATAGTATTACATATGTCTCCTTTTTCCCCCATTGACCTCTCTTCCGCCACTCCCACCCCCCAGCACATGCCTTCAGCCCCCTACTGTCTGTGTCCATTGATTATGCTTATATGCATGCATATAAGTCCTTTAATAATTTTTCTTAACATCAATTCTAAATGAATTTCATCTTGTCAGGGTGCATATATCCAAATCAAGATGACACAAAAAAATATGGAAAGATCAAAATCAATACCACTGGCTTTAATAAAGAGCTTAACTCAGCATGTACTATAGAGGGTGTCAAGACCTAACTCCAGGCCTTTTAAATTCTATAAAGTGATGAGCTTTGAAAGCATGCTGCGTCTGCTCCAAAATTTTGGGTAATTGTTGTGAAAGTCAGAGCATACTCCTGTCATTCCAGGTTTGCCTAATTTCCCACAGACAGTGTTAGTTTGTTTATATAATATATGTATTTGCTGGCTTTGAACTTTTTGGATGGTTTCTGCCTTATAGATATGAAAGGTCACATTGAGGTCATGGAGACTATGTCTTAGAAAAGCAGCCACTGGCTCTGGACAGGCTCTCAGAGAAAGTCTGAACAGTAACACATTGTTAGGGTTTCATGATGCATCATAAAAATATGCCCTGGAATTTCAAAAGTGATATTTATCTGCTAAAAGTCATGTTGCATTTCTCAGAATCAACAGAACTCCTGGGTGCTTCTCTAAGATAATAGGTGTGAGCTTCTCTTAATTAAAAAAATTTTTTTTACATGAGAATTTGGCTACATATATGGAAAGTCAATGAAAGGATAAAACAATCAGTAGGCTCACTAGAGGTAAAGGGACTTTTATGGTCAGCAACAGAAAACAGCTTGTTATTTGGAGAGACAGACAATAAAGCTGTACTAGAGAGCGTCCTGTTTTCGGAACAATAGCATTTCTATATATCTTGGGATAAAGGGAAACTTTGTCCAAGTTACCATGGAATCATCTTTGATTCTGATAAAGGGATGTCTCACTCTGTTGAGGACTCTGAGGAACAAAGGTCTTTCCCTGGGCTCTAGAAATTACACCGTGAAGGCCAAACCTCATTCTCGAACCCTTGCACCAATCCCATTCTACATACAAAGACACTGAGGTTCTGAGAGCTGGACCATGTTGGTAGAGTTGCATTTGAACATGCCTCTACCTGCTTCTAATGCTCTGCCTCCCTGCCCCATCTTGCAACTTCTGTTGATGACTTCCTTACCCTTCTGTTTAGAACCTCACCTCCTCAAGACGCCTTCCACACAGAACCCTGATGATTTTCCAGCCCATTTCTGGGAAATTGGAAGAGAGAACTTGAGAAGTGATGAGCAAACTTCTCTCCTGTGATATAGGACTGTGACAGGCTCTTGAGGCACATGTCAATGTGCAATATGTTTCAAATGCTTTACATATATTAACTTGATTAATTTTTCACCCAACCCTATAAGGTAGGTACTATTAGTATCACCCTCATTTTAAAGATTGCTTTCCCAAGATCACACAATTAGTAACTGGGGGAGGTAGCACTTGAAATCAGGTAGTCAACTCCAAAGAATATGCTTTCCACCATTATGCAATACATACATACCTATACATAAAGTGTTTCTATTTCCTTCATCTAGAGATGCCTAACTAGTTCTCAATAGTCCAGAGATTGGTTGCCTATTTTATGGATTATAGCATCATCTTGCCTTTTCTATAGCATTTTTTATTAAACTCATGAAACTTTCATCAGAGGATATATTATTTAGGCACATTTTGGGGAAATGTAAGACCATTCATTTAGTTAATGAGTACTTACTCTGTCCAATGCATGGTTTTAGGAAATGACAAAAAAACACACAACAACAACAAAAAAAAACACCTGAAACTAATCTATATATATAAAAGACTAATATGCAAATTGTTCCCACGGGAGTTTGACTGGGAGACCGATTGCTTGCTATTATGTGCACTAACCACCAGGAGGTGGCGTGGAATAAAGGAAAGCCCTGGCCAGCAGCCGGAAGGCCCCGATAGGCCCTGATTGCCAGCCAGGCCTAGGGACCCTACCCATGCATGAATTTTGTGCACAGGCACTCTAATACAAAATAATATTTAATGTAAACTGAAATTGATAAAAAATTTAAATACAAAGATGTGATATCAGAATCTCTGACCTTGAATTGCTTAATATATAAAAGGGAGGGCATGTAAGAAGGAGAATAAGACAAGGGCCACAAAATGCTTTACACAAAGTCTAGGATGGATCAGATGAGTGATCACATCTTACTGTAGAGACTACCTAAAGGTTTTCTGGGAGACTCTGGTAGAAGGCCAAGTCTGCTCTTTTCTGAACTGAAGTCAGAATGAAAATCCAGGTTGTCTGCTGCTATTGTAATATCACTTGCTATCACAATCAGGCACAGAGGGAAGAAAAAGTAAAGGTTATATGAATTATTCAATGACCAGAGGACTTAGGAAAATATTACAGCTGTCAGCTTCATCATTTTCATTGATAATCTTTCCAATATCATTAGTCTGTGAGTTAGAGTCATTTGTTTATTTGGTTTTTATTTGTTTATAAAGACTATTTGCTAGGGCAGACTTGCAGAATGACAGTACCCATGTAGGCACTGAACATGGCAAATAGCAAATGATGAGGCTGTGCTCATGCCAGGCATTTAAAACATTCCTTATAAACTGTTACTAAAAGAAGAGAAACTGCAGACATAGAAGCAAATTAGGAGCTTATGTGAGTAACTAATAGCTTAAACAAGGATGCTAACTGTGGGGATGGCAGGGAAAAAGCAAAGCATGGAAATGCTCATTGAGACAGAACAGGCATGGTTTGCCAAATGGTGTAATGTGGCAAACAAATATTTAAAGGATGCAAAGATGATTTTAATATTTTGAGCTGGGAGAAGGTGTTGATACTGATAGGAAGTGAAGACAGAAGAAAGCAAATTGAGACAAAAAGATGCTGACATAAGAATGACATAGATCGAGTTCAAGGTCGTGAGGAGAAATCCAGGGACAAATGTCTAATAATGGCTGGCAGTGTAACTCTAGGCATAAAAAAAAGAGATTTTTCTCTGTAAGGGAAGGAACGAGTTTTAGAAAAGCCATGGAAGGAGACTGGAAGTGACCTAGCAGTGTAATATCTAAGAAGATCATTTGATATAATAATATTTAAGAGGAATAGACAATT
Organism: Cnephaeus nilssonii; assembly: GCF_951640355.1. Lineage (NCBI taxonomy): Eukaryota > Metazoa > Chordata > Mammalia > Chiroptera > Vespertilionidae > Cnephaeus > Cnephaeus nilssonii. The sequence continues at coordinate 62,503,723 of NC_137081.1, forward strand.
AAAACAAGAGGCTGATAGCCTCAAATCCTGCAACCAAATAAGGAGATTCTAGAGCTTAGAAAACCTTTGCTTGATTTTATCATAATAAAAGAAGTATCTGTTTGGAGCAGAAACCAGATCATAAGGGGTTAAGGAGTAAAACCAAGGCCTTGGAGGCCATAGGTGCAGATTAATTTTCAAGAATTTCGACAGTGAAGGAAAAGAGAGCGCTGTGGTGATTGCTTGATGGGCCAAACCTACAGAGGGAAAAATTTTAGATAGAGAAGATGTGTACATGCTTTAAGTAGAAGGGATGGGACTACAGAGATGAAATAATAAGGAAATTCAAAATATACATGAAGAAAGAATTATTCATGAAGAATTGCTTTAGAATTGACATTAAAGCTGCAAGATGGAGACAAATATTCACAATTATGGTAGAGATGATTCTTTTCTGAGTCAGTAGACACGGGATGAAAATGATGAAAGATACAAGAAGAGTTTGCAGAGCAGAAAGGTAATAGGAAGAAGTTTGCATTGAATTGTCTTATCAGTAATAATGCAAATTGAAGACATTTTTCATAGTAAAAGGAAATGCATTTAACACTTTGCCATAATGGTGGGTGAATACTTGTATTCATGTCTTTTATTTTCCGTATTCTGATCCTTTGACTTCAGGGGCCTTGCTGACTTGGAGGGGCTACCTCTCCCAAGGTTAGCTAATTCCTAATAAAGATATTCCTAGCTGTAGGTGTAGATAAACCAGGTCATGTCCTCTTGAAATGCAATCCAGTCAATCTAGAGCCCAGGTCCCCAACCATCTCTTTGTCAAGTTCTCATACTCTGGGCCACTATCTACCTGCCCTTATCACCACAGAGGCCGCTGCCAGAGAACTAGGAGTAACCCCTATGCCCTGCCTGTCCCTGGTGTTTCCTGGGTGGCCTCTGGTGGTGGTAGGTGGGGACCCCCCTCCACTTGGGAGCTGCAGTCAACAAACTACCTTTTCAATGGCCTCTTTGGATCTGTTAGTGTTACCACAACTAATTAGTAAAACCAATGAGAACAATGCCTTGTGATTACATACTACATTACACTAATACTTAAGATCCTTAATTTATAGAGCAGGTGGGCTTAAATGGCGGCTTGCAAAAGGATAAGGGATAATTGTTCTCCAACTTAAGTTTTCAATTACTTTATATCATGGTGGACATCTTTTGATTGCTTGAACAATCGTAAATAACATCAACTTGTGATGAAGCTTAAACATGTGTTTTTAAATACAGAAGTTACATCATGTGCCCCCTTTGAAAATATCCATGTAATCCACACATCACAATTCTAAGTTTTGTAACAACGCTTTCTGTATAAAATAGGACATCTTCTTCACCAAACCCCCTGTGTACAGAGTCAATAACTGGATGAGGAAGCCATCAGTGGGCCTCTCAAGTTACAGCAGCAGCCTTTCTGTCCACTGCCATTTGCTCTTAATTCATGGCGTCAACCCGTTTTGAAAACAATCATCTTTTTGATGGATTGAAACCTGACTTGTTTCCCACTGATTCTGAGTAAGGGTCCAGGGATGTCTCTTTTCTACTGCATCTGACATCATCAACTAGTTCTCTCAAAAAGACCCGAACCAGCAGTGTGAGAGGTAAGCCTGCTGTAAGTGATGAGCTTTACACTAAACGGAACCATTGCTAATTGTCAGCAAATGGTAATAGCAGAGATGTGGCCAAACAATTTATACAGTCAGCCTGCTGTGATATGTATTCCCTGTCTCCCCTGAGTAGTTTTGTCATAATGACTGGCAACTTTTATAAATTACATACTTGCCAATTGCTTTTAAATATTGTAGCAATTACAAAAGTTAACCCCCTCCCCCCCCCCCCCCAAAGCTCTAATTGGAAGGCTGATGGTAAACAGGGTAATTCAGCTTATGGTAGGATTATGGGTTGAAGCTATAGTGAAACACAGCATCTGAACCTTCAGTTTTTGCTTTACTTAGGCTTTTTATGATTGTGATCATTTTGATATTGCTTAATAGTTCTGCTGCTTCACTTATCTGAAGGATGGATGCCAAGAAGCAATCGATTTAGAAAATAAATGCATTGAGAGGAAAATTATCTTGGCTTTCATTTTCTGGTATCAACATCATGCTTTGTTTAAAGACACAATAGTCTTATCTATACAAAACCCAATAAATTTGAATAGCAAAATGGGAAGTTTTACAAAGGCAGCTGTGAGAGTATTTAATGCTATAGTTGTAGTGCTGAATCTTACCATTTAAAAAAGAGAGAGAAATATTACTTACATTTTCTCTGGTTAAACTTATGTGTTCAATTTTGTTTTGTGTTTTGTTTTTCAAATAGCTGTGCACAGTTACTTTAATATGACTAGATAGATTTCTCCTCAGTGAATTTTAACCTAGCAATAATTTCACTGGGTAAAATGTGATTATTTCTACGACTAAGAAGGGCATTTGGAAAAATTAAAATATTGGGATAATGATTTTTAAAATTCTAACTTTAAAAAAATAAGTTTTCATTGACCTTTTAGAGAGAAATGAAGAGAGAGAGAGAGAGAGAGAGAGAGAGAGAGAGAGAGAGAGAGGAAGAGAGAGAGAAATATATATAGAGAGAAACATCGATTAGCTGCCTTCCACATGTACCCTGGTCAGGGATCGAGCCCACAAACCAGGCATGTGCCCTGACCAGGAATTGAACCAGTGATCTTTTGGTGTATAGGACAATGCGCAACCAACTGAGCCACAACAGCCAGGGCTAAATTCTAACTTTTTGATTTAAAATATATAGCAAATTGAGCAGTTTTGTTATTGAAAAAAAGTTATCTTGTGTAACTCAAAAAGTGAGTTTTAGTGAAGTGTTCAGTTAGGCTTCCGGAAAGACTCATTTTAAGGGTACATTATTTTTATGATTTCTGAAATGTTTTCCTTTACTTATAAACTATATAAAAATCACACAATCTATATTTTTTAAAGTTATCTTCCTTTTTTGAAAAGTCTACAAAACTCCCTGTGTTGAAATTGTAGCTGATTTACTTGGCAATGTTTTCTATGCTGAACATGAAGATTCCCAGGTCCTTGTGAGGGCTACTACCATGTATTGGCATAATGTTTGGCTTACTATTCAGAAAAGACTTTAGTAATTCAAGAAACCCTATCTCGTGAGCTAGATGTTCAGAGTAAACATGAAAATAAAAAAATGGCATATACTTGGCATTTATACTCAGCTATTATTCACTCACTTGCTTACCAAATCTATTTTACCAAATAGAGATAATAACACCAGGATGATAATTTGGGTGCTGTTGTTTATGATAAAAGCTAAATTAAATCTTTAAGAAGTAAACAGGTAGCCTAACACACCCATAGATGCTTTTTCTGAAAGAGCTCTAGAATGGAAAAGATTGACCTTTGGAAGTACCTTATCTCTTTTAGACCATAATAGTTAATGTAGGAAAATAGACTTTTCCTTTCAATAAGCAATGCCCTAAGTCAGGGGTTGGCAAACTTTTCCTGTAATGGGCCAGATAGCAAATCTGTAGCATTTGGAGAGACACACAGTCTCTCTTGACAGTACACAGCTCTGCTGTTGCTGGGGGAAAGCAACCATAAACAGTACATAAATAAATGGCATGACTCTCTTCCAATGACACTTTATTTTTAAACATGAAATTTGAATTTTATATTATTTTTATGTGCCAGAAAATTTATGGGATCAGTTATACTATTTTTTTCCTAATAAATGGACTGAGTAATGAGAATGATTAAAATTATCTCATTATAAAAGTTATTAGGCATCAACTAACATATGTTGACTGTTAAAAAGTTAGAGTATACATATGACCAAACAAAAGTGAAAAATCACTGCAAACTCTATATTTCAGATATAACCAGTGATATGCATTTTGGTGTATAATATCCCAGAGTTTTATATAAACCTAAACATGGATAGTATCATACATGTGTATCCATCATAATTTGACCAGAGAAGCAGACCTTCTGGAGATACACATAAATAAGGGATTTGACCTTTCTCAGTTAAAGGTCACTTAACTCTGCTTAAACACTCTAAGGTTGTCTTTGTGTCTGGTGCTGGAGTGTAAAGGCCTTTCTCAAGCTAGATGAGACCTCTGAACCTCAGTTTCCTCATTTGAAAAATGGGAATAACAACCTAATAAGGTTGCTGTAAGTATAATATCAATATTAAATGAAATAATGTAGGTAGCATGCTTCCCATAATTTCTGGTTTGCAGGAGGAGCTAAATGAATTTTAGCAATGATTATTATTAACACTCATGGTTATTACATTTTCTGGCACTGAAACTTCTTTGCTATGGGCAAGTTGTGCAGTTTTTTTGAGGCTCAGTTTCATTATCTGTAAAATGGAGTCATTAATACTTACTTCAAAGAGCTGTTGTGAGAAACTAAAGCTAAAAACACCAAAGGCAAAGTCTTGCATAATGAGAGTACTCAGTGAACCTTTATGACTCTCATGTTGAGCCACGCCATTATTTCCTGTTGAGTTTGTCGTCATTTAAGTCCCTGAAGTTCCTTTTACCTGCACGGTGAAATATCTCCTGCCATCAGATACTTGAGAAATTTTGTTTACCCAGCTCAATATAGGACTTTATACTTATCTTTCTTCTCTTTCATTGCAATAAATTTCTATCTCATATCTCAGAGTGCCTAGATTTCTTTCCAATTTGATTCTGGGTCCAACATATTATTCTTAGCTTTTTTATGCTTCCTACAAATTTCTGTTAAGATATTAGACTGAGCCTTGTAAAACTGCTGTTCTTGCAGTTCAAATGGTTATACACTGGCAGTTGTATATGGTTCAACCTAATATTTATTACAAAGTTGAATACACTAGAACCAAGGACATGATTGCGAACTAACTCTTTGCTAGTCGTCCTGAGTTTAATGGGTCACGAATCCCTGAGAATCTTATAAAAGCTCTCTTTCTTCTGAAAATATGCACATACATGCACCCACTATCTTTTCATTGCATTAGATATTCCTTTTCTTCATGGAGACAGAATACAAAACAAATTTTCTTTTAAAAAGCCACTTTTATTCTCAACTTTAATGTGAACAACTTGACTTGCTTTAAAAATTATAGCAATATAAATCGTGCATAAAACTAAAATGTAAACATTAGTCATGTTCCACTTCAATTTTCAATAAGAACACAGCTAATTGTTGGTTTGAATAATAAGTAAACATTACGGAATGAACTTACGTGGCACTGTGAAAATCATCTTGTATTAATTTCATTCCTGTGCCTTCATATGTTGGAAATTCTGACTGATAAATGTCTATAATAGTAAAATAAATGTAATCAGAATGTCCATTACTGGTTTTACTAGATTAGAATAGGCTTATTTCAAGAAGCAGCAAAATTTCCAATGTCTTCAGGTGGAATTTACATCATATCATGTCCTTTACTCTCACGCCAAGGAGGTGAACGCTCATAAGGCCTGCAAGCCAGCGAAGCAAGGATTGCAAATCCACATCGCATTTTCAGGTCATTTAAGAAGAAAATAACCTTTCAGAAAATTTTGTGATGTTTCCAAGTGTCTTTAGATTTTGGTTTATTTAAATATTGGCAGGGCTTTGTTGTTTGTTTTTCCTTTAGAAAGTCATTTTGATTATATTTTAATCTAATGTTTCCAGTGGTGATTACATGCCCTGTTTTATATAAGTTTCCAAAAAATTGCAAGGATTTACATAAGTCTTCACAAATTTTTTTCAAGTACAGTTTACATTCAATATTATTTTGTATTATTTTCTGTACACATAGTGGTTAGCCAATCATATATTTTCCCAAGTGATTTTCCAAATATTTCCAGTACATCATTATTACAATATTATTGATTATTTTACTTGTGCTGTACTTTACATCCTCATGATATTTTGTAACTACTAATTCATGTTTCTTAATCCCTTCACCTTTTTCACCCAGTCTCCCAACCCCTCTCCTTTCTGGCAACCATCAGTCTGCTCTCTGTATGTATGAGACTGTTTCAGTTTTTTATTTTGCTCTTTAATTGGATTGTTGTATATTTTTCAGGCTTTGGGTTGCATGAGTTCTTTATAAATTTTAATGTTAACCTCTTATCAGATGCACATTGGTGAATATCTGTTTCTATTCAGTAGGTTGTCTTGTTTTCTTGATGGTTTCCTCTTCAGTGCAAAATCGTTTTAGTTTGATGTAGTCCCATTTATATGCATTTGATTTCAGGCTACCGATTTGCTTTCTCCAGCCAAGGAAAGTTTTCAGGGTTGATTGTTGTCTCCAATCTTTTGTCCCAGAATGTCTGTTTAGCCAAAGTGTCTCACAGTTTCAAAATAGTATCTATAATGCTTACCATAATAGGGCCTTATGAAAAGGTTTACATTATTCCTGTGACCAAAAATATTTGTCAAATGAGCCAATTCAGAATGACATCCTCGGTGCTAAATGGTTCTATGAGTGGATTTCTTCTATCAATTAAAAAAATATGATGATTGGGTGGGGGCTGAGGGGGCTGTCGAAAGTTAATCAAGCTTGCATTAAAACCCTTTCTTCTACATCATATGAAAAAAATTCCATATTCAGCTCGTCGATTCTGGCAAAACTTCTTGGCAAAGTGATTTAAGTTCTCAAGTATGATTATATGGATCACTTTCACAGCAGTAGCCAAATGTTTCAGGCTGCTGATAAATTCTATAACATTAATGCAGCCTGATTAGCAACCCTAGGTTAATAATTATAGATGGAATTTATTTGTCATTTTTTTTAATCCACCTGATAAGTATTGCCTAAAGCTCCCCAAGGACAAGCATCATGCAGAAGTGGTATTTATTTGTTCTTATTTTTACTTCTCATAGAGAGAGAACATAAGTGTTACTCTCCTTCTCATGCCACAAGAATGGCATCATTATTACATATTTTATTATAGTACTTGAAAGATGAACAGCAACAAGCATTTCCAAATAAAAATCTTTAATTGATAAAGCATACTTTATATTTTATTATTAATAACACGTTAGTTTGCAAATGCTTGCCTTAATTTTATTATTATTATTATAAATCATCATGATTATTGGTTAAGATTTGATAGCTACAGCAACTTTGTTCAAAATTTATCCTTTAAATTCCCACAATAAATGACACTTAACCAATCCCGCATTTGGCTTAACCTTCACCAAGGGAGTTCTTTTCCATTATATATTCATTTTTATTTATGGTTCCAACTTATATTGTGGTTATCTGTCTTGTTCCAAATACTTTCCCATGGGCCAAGCTAATCTTAATATGGTTATTATTTCCATCTGGTTCTTACCCTTATTGGACATCTTTCATTGTAGAATTTAACCTCTTCCCAGGCTTCTTTCTCCTATTTGCTCAAATGTATTGTTAGATCCCTTCTAACCATCCAAAAGGGGATTGATCAGTGCTTCTATCTGGATAACTGTCTATAGTATATTTTCATAAGATATTCTATACATGGACTGCCATTCTCAAGTAGAGAGGCTTTTTTAGAAAAAAGCATTTGATGCATAGTACTATTAATTATTTTCCCATTAATAGATCTGTTTATGTCTAAAAATGGTTCTCTCTCATTCTGCATTCCTAATTATGAATACTTACTACAAAGTGTCTGAGTTACATGAGATGATATTTATTTGTTAGTATCTAAAATTTAATTTTAACTATTAAAACATTTATTCTGGGGAATAGCTTATAGAAATTGGAGAAATGAGTATTTCTTATTTTCTATTATTTACAACAAATCTCCTGTATAATAATCTTTATTTACATGTCATTCTTATTGCTCACATAATACTTCTTTTTCCTAAAAATATTACTTTAAAGCTTTTTTTAAAATTTATTTTACTTCTATTTTTTTCCATTATCATTTATCCCCCCCCCATACCCTCTTCCACCTCCATTCACATGTCTCCCTGTCAACACTTTAAAGCTTTCTTAATCAAGTTAATGAATCTCCTGGAATCAGAATTCTCTCAGAATTTTAAAAATATTCCTTGTCCTTTTTTTGGGGGGGGGACCAAATTAAATTATTTTAAGAGTATAATTTTCAAAAGTTTTAAGACTTTGGATCCTTATTTCCCTTACAGGAAATCTTACCCAGAGCCCTTTTATATTAAATATATCAAATTGTGTGTGTGTGTGTGTGTGTGTGTGTGTGTGTGTGTGTGTGTGTGTGTTAGGGGAACACGGACTTCTTTAGGTGACACCTCTGTGGCTCCGGATATCCTGCAGAGCACAGCTTTAAAACCAGTTTTTTAAGACACGATCAAGTTAAGCAAAGTCTTTTTATGGCAATTTCTTTCTTTTCTGAATATTCATTGAACACCCACCATTTGCAAAACACTGTGATACACAGTGCTTATATCTTACTTTCATTTCCAAAGTAATAGCTTTTCTATAAAAAGAGTAAATGAAAACACAATCTACATCCTCAAGTATTTCAAAAATCACCAGGAGTGTATCATGGTCAGCTTCTGGTGATTACATTCTTCCCAATATAAATAAACACACATGGAAACCAATTTTTTCATTTTAAAGGTTTTGGGATCCGAAGCATCAAGTTTGAATTCCATTGAACTGGGGACACGACAAATACTATAGTGAATATGATAGTCACAGAAGAAAGTCAGCTTGTTCACCTGTATTTCTTTCAGTGACCCCAGACCTCAGATGGGAGGACTCCGTGTCCCCTCACACACAACATCTCCCAGCTCTGCTCATTTATTCATACCGTGCACTCTAGTCCACTCCTAATGGGCTGCTGTTCTGCTTCACTTTGTTTATGAAACTTCTGTCTTTCAGGTTGCTTTATCTTAGCCAAAATAAATTGTTTTCTTGTCTATGCCACTGAGTATACACACATTAGTCCTTTTATTGCAATTATCTTGATATGTTTTAAACTTATCTTCCTACAGGATGATAAATGCCCTAAGGACAGAGGTACTCCCTCAAGGTCCTAATTACAAAAATTGACTTAAATAGGGGCCTTGTTTATTTATTTTCACTAAAGAAATTGTGGGGATTAATAAATGAGTAAACAGGAAAAAGAGAGATAACGGCAATAATAGGTATCATGTTATGAAATAGTGTGTCTCAATGACAAAGGGAACCATTTACTTCCCACCCAACACAACATACTCTAAGCACCTCAAGGATGGGAAAGTTTGGGACCATTGGCAGTGGAGTCTCAGCATAGCATTGGCATTCTCCCAGTGGGCCACATGAGCCACGTGGCGTTTAGGCATGCCAAGGTCTCAGGGGGAATGGACACTGAACAGGAAGAGGCAGGTAGGAGGAATGTGGAAAACACCACATGGTCCATGGTGTCTATGGCTGATAGATCCATTCATGAACGCACATGAGAAACCTGCTAGGGATGATGGGCAAATGAAACCTGCTAGGAAGAATTTGCAGGTTAATCCCCACAATTTGCATTAATCCCCACAATTTCTTTAAAAGTCCTGGTTAGCAGATGGGGACAAAATATGTGAAATTCATGCTATAACAATTAACATAGCTTGCCTATATCTAAAAATTTGTGACGTTCAGAGATATTTGGATTACATTTAATTTACAGATAATGCAAAGCCTTTTGATTTACAATTAATTATATAAAAAATTTAAATGCAAACATCAATTAAAACTAGGGTATAAATGACTGATGTAATTATATATGCAAATTATGTGTATATTACATGTGTGTGTGTTTCTTCTTTGAAGAAGAGATTTTTGTTAAGAGGGCAAAACTGTCTAACCAAAAGTGAAAGAAGGCACAGAGAGGTAAAACAGATAGATTTTTCTGGGGACTCTGAAGGAAGAAAATGAGTCCTGTTTTCCAGTTTTGATATGATTGCCTATCTTGGCGACCTCTAGTTCATATTAATTTAGCACTCTACCCAGCTTTCCAAAAAATACCGATGGGCAGGAAGGAAGAAAACATGCTTTGGCCCCTAAATTGAATATAGTTGTTCTGAAACTATGGAAATAGTGAGACCATAAAGATGACTATAAGCAGATGTCTCTGAAAGAGGTGCAAAATTCACAAAAAAATTAATTTCCTGCCATCATTAGAATACTCCCTTTTGGTTCTTAGAATGACAGCTTTAGATGGCCAGGCGGACTTGGAGAAGTGGCTAACATATAGATTTTCCATTTCTCTAAGTGTAAGTATTTAGAAACTAGTGAATGTCTGGGTCATCTCTAAATCATCTTTCACCCAATAATTCTTTGGATCAAGTTAAGCTAATGTCTGCAACCCACTGCCATGTAAGTTATTTCTGGCCCTGGAATTTTATTGAACTATGTGGTTCATTTTGTATTTCATAATGAAACATCACCTTATTATTGCCTTATTCTCCTCTTTGATGCAATCATTTTCAGACACATTTGGAAGGGACAAAGTTAAATGAGTGTTAGTTATACTCTTAGGTGACTGCTCTGACAAAATACAATCACAGAACGATGTCTGAGCCAATAAAACCATCTGGGGCTTTCACGCTTCGAGACACAAAATCTTTTAGATTTGTGAATTGTGCCAATAAATTTCAATCCAGTTGGACTGGACCAGGGAAAAAATGACCTGTGTCTGGGTCACTTTTTTTTTTCTTCTTTTTAAAATATATATTTTAAGCTACAAATACTTGGGTTGGGATAGTTTTCCCTGAAGTAACTCCTATTTATAGCTACACTTTGATATCTGTATAATTAAGGTGGATCTTATTTAAACTCCGAAGGAATTACAATATAAATATGTACTAGTAAATTTTAGTGGCATTCTAACTCTGATGGTCAGCAGTTCTTCTTGGAGTTCATCTTGTTATCGGGACCCTGGAAGAGTCAGACTGCTCCTTTGATATCTAAGTACTCAGCTTGAGTTTAAGGTGGTTGCACAGAAGTGCAGATGGGAAGGAATGGCCATGCATTTTTAAGGAACCAACCATCTTGGTGTACTTAATACTCAGATAATAAATACTTACTGGAGGTCTACCAAACAGCCACTCCTCATTTCTTTCTTGCTGATCCAGTCCCAGTTTTGTTTTCACTCCATGACTTACTTGGAAAACAAGGCGAGCGAACTCTATTTCCATTTCTATGGGCAATACTGAGCCTCACTCAGGTCATTCCTCTCCATAGTCCCAGTATGCAGGTCTGTGCAATGAGACATTAAAAGAATTCAGCCAATGCTGTGAAAATTTAGACCACAAAATACGATTTTAGAATTAGACCTCGTTGTGTAGTAAGCCTCATTGTGGGAAGGAGAAAAGGACATGCTAAACCAGCCAGTAGCTGGGTGTCTCCTTGCCCCACTTCTTTAACACATTATAACTATAGACTTTCATTATCTCCTGGTACAACCTAAGACCTCCTCGAAGAATTGCCTGTGGTCAATGCAAGGGAGAGGTTTTGTTTCAGACACTCAGGTGGGAGAAAGCAGAAAACTATGGTAGGAGAGGGAGATGTTAGCATTTAAAAGCTTTACATACTAGTATAATTGTGAGTTAAAAGGCTTTGCAGTCTCTGTAAACTTATCAGCCTTTTAGTGATATTAAGTAATCTTTAAAAATAATGTTTGAATAATGTGATTAGAAGCATGTGAAAGGGGTTACAGTTGGTCTAGTAAGAAATTAAGATTTAATTATTTTTGTTGACATTTTAACTTTATTTCTCCACCTACCAACCTGTGGTGATAGCTGATTATGACGGTTTGATATTTTTTTCATGATAGGGACTTATAGACAAATAAGCTTTACTTTTGAAAAGAGGCCAAAGGAAGACCCTAGTTTTTTTCTTTCTTTGCTCTGCATTTTTATACTTGTGAAATGAGGGCAGCTGGTCTTTGACAAAGCAGCAATACTGAACATGGGAGGACAGAAAGATGGAAGATTCCAGGTTGTTTTTGATGTCACTGAGCTGATGAATTAATCACCCCTACAGTCAGTCTACCTTAAGATTTATTGATGAATGGGGTAAAAAACTCCCTTAATTGCTTAGGCCAGTGATAAGGATTTCTAAAACATGCAGTGCCTGACTATCTAGTTAGGGGCCCTGACCTCTTTTCCCTTAGAATGTTAAATCAAGAAATGCCAACAGCCAACACAATAGCCGTTGGTTTGAATGAATCAAAATTATACCTATTTTTTGTCAGATCGGCAAAAATATATATATTTTTGGTGTGCTGCAGAATTTTAGTAATTAGTTTAATGTGTACCATGAGATGAAAAAGGTTGAAAATCACTGACTTAGGCCACTGTGAGCTGAGATTTCTCTTACAGTTAAAAAACTTTATAACCAACACATGGTGGTTTAGTCCACATTTCCTTGTCTATTTAATGGAAATGACATAACTCTCTTAACATGCCTGGTGTATAGAAATCATGGATCAAATGAGACTAAACATTTCAGATGGAGAGATTATTTTCTGAAAGAGCAGCTAGGTGTGTGATTGTTGTAAAAAAATAGTTATAGCAATTCAGAATACCTTTATATTAGACAGATATTTCCAGGAATGTATGGTTTCAACTGTTAATATGCAGAAATATCTTATATTCCAGAGATTCCAGCATCAGTTCAATAGAGTTCGTAATAGTTTAAGCAAAATTAAGCAAGTTTGTGGCAGAACTGCTCAGAGCCTAGACTACACTTATTCTATATTCTTTGAATTTTCAAGAGGAAGTGTAATATACTCTAGTCCCCCATTTAAAAGTAAGAATATTTCACAAAAATGGTACAGCAGAAAGACAAAATTACTAGTTTCCTTTAGTTAAGAGAATGAAAACTATCTAAAGGCACAGTATCTGTACCCACTGAGACATTTGAAATACACACTAATAGCAGCACCCTGTTTTTCCGCCCCAATTTCTTCTTTGGTCTTATCCATCCAGAAAGAAGGTTTCTGGCAGAAGGAATATGTATGCCTATTCAAGATGCAGAGAGAAAGGAAAACAAGGATGGCTTTTGGGGACACTTCAGTCTCAGGCTAAAAGCAATCTAGAATCTAACTGGCTTCAACTTAATTGGAAACAGGGCTTGCGAGAACTTTGTGAGGTTCTGGAATTTAATACTTCCTCATGTTCATCCTCTGTTTTCTTAAACTGCAAAGGATTTACTTACTTGTGTTCAATGTCAGCGATGATGTGGAGGATGCTGAAATACTATGACAGAGTCTGCAGCCAATTCTGAGAAAAGCAGAAGCCACGGAACAGGAAGTTTAGGAGCAGCTGTGAGGGGGGCAAAAGAGCAGGTCAAAAGTAGGAAAAGAGACTGATTCCATCTGAGGGGTTGTCCACAGTGCTTCTCAGTAGAGCTTGTGTGGTTCTTTGAAGAGAAGGCATAATGTGATTTCTGGGTTTATCAATCATGATACAAAGGAGGATGAAAGAGAAAGAACTGTATGTCCGAGAATACAATAGGGACCTAGAAGCTCTCTGTCCATACAGCTCATCAAGACTTGCCAAAGAGTGATATAAGAAGAAAAGTGCTGACGTGTGCCAATGTCAACCACAACAATGTGCATCTGTCTGGATGGAGGAGTGGACGGCATTCTAAAACTTGGAGTCTCAAAACAGTTCTGCTGTTTAGTAATTATGTGACAGTGTTCAGGGAAAATCTTTATGCTTCCCGGGTCCTTGCCTCCTCCTTTGTGAATGAGAATGTCTCCAGGATCTCTTCCAACATCTAATGGTCTATTATACCCCTACTTGCCTGAAAGCAGCAGTTGGCAAAGGGGTTATGAGGTAAAAACCAAAAATAAAGACAAATGGCTGTGGAAACACAATTATAAAAATTATCCTGGAGACAGAAAGATTGTTTTTATGTCCCTGTTCAGACGAAGATTGCACTTTAATTATGGAAGAAGAAATAATTTTGAGGATGCTGTTTGCTTGATGAAGCAATTTGGGACTGCACAAGGCACTTTGCTTTAGGGTAGAATCAGAAGTTTCCATTTATGAAGGTTTTTCTGAATGTGTGCTTTTTTGCTTGTCTGAACCAGGCATCCTTGGAATTTTAAGATGATATACCAGTCACCTTCTCCTGGTTCTTATTATATAGATAAAAAATGGAGACACTTAGGGTCACCTGCCCAAGGGCAGATATGTAATTAGGCAGATGTCTTTCCAACTCCTGAAACCATCCTATATAATAAAAGGCTAATATGCAAATAGACTGAACAGCAGAACAACCGCAACATCCAAACAACTGAACAACCAGTTGCTATGACGTGCACTGACCACCAGGGGGCATGCGTGGAACATGGTGGGTGTCGGCCATGGCGGGATGGTGGAGCAGGTGAGCCTAGGGGATGGGGCGCCAGTTGCTGTCATCAGGGTGAGCCTCTGGTGGTTACTGAAAATTCTTTGTTCCTGTGCACCATGGTCCCACCCAGCGCTCGCACCCGCTGCTGGCGCCTAGCGCCAGCCCTGATCTCTTGGTGCCATCAGTGGGTGCGAATGGCAGCTGCTGGCCCTGATTGCCCCTCAGGGCTTCTCCACCTCCCCCTGTGCCTAAGGCAATTGGGGCCAGCAGCCACTGCTCACACCAGCTGCTGGCGCTGGCCTCAATCGCTCCATGCCATCAGTGCGTGGGGGTGGCAGCGGGAATGGGGATGCTGGCAGACAAGGGACCGGGGGCCATGGTAGGAGGGGCTGGGTGGGGGCCCGGAGGATGGGCCAACACCCGCCCCTGTGCCCATTGCAACCTCGTGGCCCATAGTTCCTTTCAAGGTGCACAGATTCGTGCACTAGGCCCCTAGTGTTTTTAATAAAAATGAAGATTTATGGAGCACTTACTGTATGCTAGGACCATACCTAAGCACTCCACACATATTATCTTCTTTAGTCTCCAACAGCCTAATAAAGCAGGTTCCCTCTTATTTCAATTTATAGATGAGAGTATTTAGGTGTAACAAGTTAATCAAGTTGTCCATTGAAAAACAATTTCTTACTAGGCAAACCAGTATTTGACCCCAGGCAATTTAACTGCACACTTTTAATCATTAATACATTCTTCCTTACTTCTTTCCCTGGATACCTGATGGATTCTACTACAGTAATAATGTTTAGCATTATTTTTAGCAAGCAGTGCACCTCCTTCATATATAGGCCTATTTAGAAATAAACCCTAATTTATTTGCAAATAAGTTTTAAAAATCCAAAGTAGCTATAAAACCACAACTCATAAGTTCTAAATCATTGATAATTGCCACAACTATCGTCAGAACCATAGTCATGCTATCTTAGGGTGAATTGCAGCAGAAATAAGGCAGTCCTTGAGGTACATGCCATTCTGAGTCCAGTTGTACCTCCAAGACTTTCTCTCCTAATAAAGAAAGCATGTGGAGTTGCTAATGAGTGACACTACTATAGAGACAACCTTGTATTCTAAACAAGTTATTTGGGAAAAACAATTCACAATTTTTTATACTTTATTACTGGTAACATTGTGTATGCTCATGCATGCATATGCATGTGTGTGTGTGTGTGTGTGTGTGTGTGTGTGTGTGTGACACACAACTTACAGTTAATGAACGCATACCACGATCTTGCATCCTCCAAGGACTCTTGTACTCTAACATTTGTGAATGTGTGGAGTAGATAATGTTGATTCTCCACCCATTCCTCTTGGATCTCATTTCTACAATTTTTGTTTCCCCACTGGAGGACTGCCTGTGGGCTCCTGGAGCCAGTGCGAAGAGCCAGAAGTTCTGGGTATTTACATCCCGCAAGGGTGGCCCTTAACCCATGACTCCCAGGTGTGGTGGTATGATAGCCCCAGCCCCCTTGACTTGGGTGAAAACTCTCAGTAGCAGAACCCACAGTCCATAGTTTTTGGCAAGATCAGGCTGAAGCTAGCCATTGGGAGACTGCCTGAGAAACCCCCCTTTCTTGGATTCTTCCTCTTCCCTGTTCTGCTTCTCCCATTCCTTTTCCTACTCCCTGACTGGCTACCCCTGGAAGTGATTTGTTAATAAATCACTTAACCTGGAATCACCCCCTCAGATTGGCTTCTGGGAAATTAATGTGAGACAATATATCTCCTGTTTTTCCTAACAGACGTCAGGTCCCAGCAATGACAAAATGGATTTCATGGGAAGACTTGAAGTTGAATGTTTATGGACACATCTGTCAGGAGATAGGAGAAAAAAGAGGGACAAAAGGGAAGAGAGAGGAACAAATGCATGAACAAAGGCAGGAAAAAGGAAGGAAGAGAAAGAAAGGAAATATGTATGGTTCTATTTAGTGGGGCCATAGATATGAAACATCATTTTTTCCCACTCACTGCTCTCAACTGTGTGCTCTGAAATCCACCACCCCCTTATCCTCTTAACAATATATTGGACAATTATCAATAACCAGTCTAGCTTAAAAATGAATCTAAGGTTGATTTAGAATGCATCTCTTCCCCTATCTCCAGGACAGTCTTCAGCTAGGATAGGGGAGTGTGTGTGTGTGTGTGTGTGTGTGTGTGTGTGTGTGTGTGTGTGTATACACATGCACCAACATGCACCAGTGGATGCTTTTGAGCCACATCTTCCACCTTTTTCTACAAAGTGTACTTCTTCCTGTATGTTGATGCTGTTGGGGAGGAGAGTGAGAGAAAATGGTGAACCTTCCAAAATTTACCATCTCCTGGTGTGGTCTTCATTCTGTTAGTAGCCACCTCTTCTCTGACTAGGACTGACCAGGTATCAGGTTATGCTGGCTATCAAGGGAACAACGATGAGTTCCTTAGAAGTCACTGCAAAGCCTCCAGCTGCATAGCTCTCCATGGGAAAACTGGCTATACTGCTACTTATTTTTCTACTTCATTTTCTGCCCCTGGGAGTATACATCACAAACTTGCTTCTAAGTCCTAGATGGAGTGTCAGCATGCTGGCTTAAACCCAGCTGCATTCCATGGGATCCCCTGAACTTGTGGAAATGTTGTCCTTCCCCCCACTAATTCTCCTCTCCTATTTATATAGGCTCAGGGCAGATCAGCAAGTTCACCACCTAACCAGGCAGCCAAGTGGGAAATAAGATGCAGCGTATTTTTTTGGAAGCATCTTCCAATCTCTATGAGATATTCTCTTGGAGACTCCATACCCAGACCCTCCTCACATGTTAGAGAAGGTATGAAATAGTCTATAAAGGCTAATATAACATTCCACATGAGTCAAGGCAAAAGGTGCTATTCACTCCCTCTCCTCCCTCATGCCTAAGTCTTTAGACAGACAGACAGACAGATGGACAGATAGATGATAGGTGATAGATATTTGAGTTTTGCTCAATAATCGGTGATAAATAATAGATAAATTATACATAGATAGATGACTATTTAATAGATGATAGATGGATAGATGATTGATAGTAGCTATAGATGATATATAATAGATAATTGAGTTTTTCTCATGATAGATGATAAATGATAGATAAATTATACATAGTTTTATGATTGCTTGATAGATAAATTGATGGAAAGATCACTGACAACAGATGAATAATTAGATTTTTCTCTCTTTAATAAAGTCCCGAAGAGATGAGTCTGTTGGTGGCTTTTGTAACAGGGATACTGAGCACATGTTTTGTTTGTGTGCTGTAGAGCACGGATTGACAAACTATGTATGGCCTATGTCATAAATATGGTTGTGGCCTGTTTTTTGTATGTCCTGTGAGGTAAGCATGGTTTTTAAAGGGTTGTATAAAACAAAACTTTAATGAAAAAGCCTGAAATATTAACTAGCTGGCCATTTACAGAAAAAGTTTACTAATCCCTGCTCTAGAGCCCATTTCAAGGCAATAAGAAAAGTTCCTCTCAATATCCCACTACACATTTTTCTCATTGTTCCAAAGGAGGAGAAGAGTGAGGATTTAGCATTTCTTTGTTGCCCACTCAAATAGATTAATTTAACAGCTATTTACTAAACACATACTGTGAGATTAGGATTGTGTTTGGGACAAAGTGGTACAAAAGAATATAAGTTATAGGAACTGAATTCAAGGGACTTGCAATCTCAGGAAAACATATGTAACACATGCACAGTGTTAGTAACAATAGAAAGCACTCCATAATTAAGTATCTAAAGAAGTGGCACTAACAGTAATTGCTGTAGGATTAAGATAATTACAAAGTCTGCCCGGATTAAAATAACCAGTGAAGAATAAGCCTTGATTTAGACTTTAAGTTATGTTTAGAGAGGTAGCCATCCAAATAATTGGTAGGGGTGGGGGGAAAATTAAAAAGCTTGTGATTTCCTGGCATGTGGGAAGAACAAATAATCAATGGGCATTCAAATAGGATGTCATTTATTTAGGAGTC
This sequence comes from Cnephaeus nilssonii, assembly GCF_951640355.1. NCBI lineage: Eukaryota > Metazoa > Chordata > Mammalia > Chiroptera > Vespertilionidae > Cnephaeus > Cnephaeus nilssonii. The sequence continues at coordinate 62,522,056 of NC_137081.1, forward strand.
TCAACTCCCAAACACCTAAACAGTGGAAGTTGTTCTTTTTTAAAAATATATATATTTTATTGCTTTCAGAGAAAAAAGAAGAGTGAAAGAGATAGATACATCAATGATGAGAGAGAATCATTGATTAGCTGCCTCCTGCGTGCCCCACACTGGGGATTGAGCCTGAAACCCTGGCATGTGCCCTGACCTGGAATTGAACTGTGACCTCCTGGTTTATAGGTTGATGCTCACCCACTGAACCACACTGGCTGGGCAGAAGTTATTCTTAAAGAATTTTATAAGTGATTAGAGGCCTGGTGCATGAAATTCATGCATGGGGGGTGTCCCTCAGCCCTGCAGGATTGGGCCTAAACTGGCAGTCCGACATCCCTCACAATCTGGAACCACTGGCTCCTAACTGCTTGCCTGCCTGCCTGCCTGCCTGATCATGCTAACCACTCTGCCTGCCTGCCTGCCTAATTGCCCCCTAACCCTTCTGCCTGCCTGCCTGATCATCCCTAACCACTTTATCTGACTGCCTGATCGCCCCTAACTGCTCGCCTGCCTGACTGATTGCCCCTAACCACCTCTGCTTGGCCCCTGCTGCAGCGGCTTGGAGTCTCCATACTCAGACCCTCCTCACATGAATGATGTCCAGAAGGTCGTTCAGCTATCTGGTCTAATTAGCATATTATACATTATCAGTGATACTACTCAAATCATGACTTGCTGTAGTTCATGGTGTGATAAAGGTATATATATATATACCTTTTAGTGGTATTGCAGGAACCCAATCCCAAGGCTACAGCTGGGCTGCTGAGGATCATAAACGATGATCACAGAGATCTCAAGTCCTCATATGATTTGGATAGTAACAATTGCTTTGCAGTGTTTAACATGGCAAATCTGTTAATCCACGTAATGAGAAAAAATAGCAATGACACAATGCATCCACAAGATGCTAGGGCTGTCTGGAATCTATTTTAGTCATATGCTAGATGAAGTCAGGTCCTAGATATGCTCTACAAAAGATCTTTCATTCCTCTTAACTGGCAGCCAACTTCAATAGCTGTTTATATAAATTTTCCAGAGTTAAATGCCTACTGTCACACATTTATATAGTGAGGTGCTGGGGATGATCAGCACTTGCAATCTGCTAATCAGAGAGCATGAAGATTGATTTCTGAGGTGTTGGGTGAAAAATAATTGTCAAATATTTCCTCATACACTTTGATGGCTGTGTTTGTCAAAAGAGCAACTGGCATACGGGCAGCGTTTGATGGACTTGACACTTCACTGAGGTTCTGGGATCCCCATTCCAGGGCGATTTTATCCCATACCTTCTCTAGAGGTCATTTTTACAGATCCTTATAGAATCACCTTGAATCATCTTAAAGCAGATGTATGTTCAGCTAATTTAGATATGCCATTACTGTTGTCTTTGAGAGCAAGAGATGAGTTCCAAACTATTGGATAAGTGTGTATGTGTGTGTGTGATATCTGTATCTAACTTAATATCTGTATCAGTATCTACAGCTGTATCTCTATCACTATTTGCATCTATAACTATATAGATATTATCATTTCAATGCTGCTCTAACAGTTTTTTTTTTTTTTTAGATTGTTAAAGGTACTGTAGTATACAATCACTTAAGATGCCTAGGGAGAAATTTTTCTTTTGGCCAAATATGCATTTTTCTAAGACCACTTTGGAGGGGAGTAGAGCATTATAACCCAAACTAGGCTCTGGCATATAGAGCCACATCTGCATTTCATAATTATTTGGAGCCCAGATTTTGTCTATTCTGTAGGGATTTTGTCTTTTCTGCCAGGGATATTAACATACTAACCTCTTGTGAAAACAAAACAAAACAACACTAAGAATGGAAAAAAAACACACCAGGAAAAGCTAAGCAGACTAGTTGTTTTAAAAATTTGCTTTTCTTTGAAAATATTCTTGTGAAACCATGAATTGAACATCATCTTACTGGGTTTGCAATCAAACACAAGTGGTAGAAGCGTGGCGTCCTGCTAGCACAGTTTCAAAGAAGCAAAAACAAAAAGCCGGTGCAGAGGATCAGTATGTGCCACCCAGATATGCTGCTTCAGCATATTGACTCTCCTGAGCTGAAGGCACTTGGAAAACAGTTGATGCCAAGAGAAAGATGTACTCCTTGTACCAGAACGAGAACATTCTTATCACCAGAAACTTGGAGTTGATACTGATATGGATCTGTACAAACAAGCCTGCTAAAATAACCTTATGTTCTGTTAGTTCTCACATACTTTTCCTATTCACTGTCCCACAATTGACTTCCCCTAGCCCAAGCTCTTTTGTCTTGTTACATCTAAAAAATGTAGTGTGTGTATGTGTGTGTGTGTGTGTGTGTGTCTGTAAAAAGTATGTAAGATTTGGGGCATAACATCTTCTTTGGGTCTTCATTTTCCTTCTGAGGACTCTTGTATACTCATAAAAATATTAAATAAATATATATGCTTTTTTCTGTTACCCTGGTTTGTGTCAGTTTAATTCTTAGGCCCAACTTAGTAAGAGGGCCTTACACCAGGAACACTTCAAAGAATAGTCATTTGGAAAACTATTGCTTAAAGCAATGGATGAGCGAGGCATCCAATTTTTATTGGCTATTCACCAAATCATAGCACTTAAGAAAAAACAACTCAGCATGCTATAGTCCCCAAAATATTGATAAGTTACATGTATAAAGGGTTTCAGACATCGATCCTACAGGTAGCTCTGAACAAAGGATTTGATCTCTTAATTTAGAGCAGATTTATTTTCAATAGATTTCAGTCAGAAAGACTGAAAGACTCAACCAGATATGGATTTTGAAGTCATACAGACCTGGGATTGACCTTGTTTCTGTCAGATATTGCTGTTTGACCTTGGAAGTTATTTGACTTCCCTGCTCTTATTTCCTCCTTTATAAAATTAGGGTAATGATCCTACCAAGTGGAATTGTTCAACACATTGAAGAAAGTAATATATGTAAAAATTTTGGGGGCACAGCAGAAAATTAATAAGACTTAGCTCCACTTCCAACCCACCCCCAAGTTATGCAATGAATAGCAACTTAATCTGGAACCAGTGCTCAGAATACATCCTATATTTTATCCAACTAATTCAAATATCACACGGGAGCGTCTATATTTCCAGACATTTTATGCATCTAACTCTCTCATTTGTATGAAAATGAATTTTTCTTCAAACTAATCTATAATAATAAAAGCATAATATGCTAATTAGACAGGCCAGCCGAATGACCTTCTGGACATCCTTCCAGACGAAGCCGGGGCTACGAGGACCGAGCCCCTTGCATGAATTTCGTGCATTGGGCCTCTAGTGTTGTGAATAACAGAAGATGGGCAGGTCATCTGGCTTTTGTTTTAGAGAATCTTTTCTTTGTTTATAAAAATGATTAATTTTAATGTTTGAAGGAGATTAGATAAGAAGCAAAGAGTATGAGTTAGGAGCTTACTTTGTTGACCTTCCTTTGGCACTGATGTCTATTGGTATTAAGTTGTCTCAGAAATATTGCCTATATTAATGCAGAGAAACACAACAGCTCACAAATGCCACCAGTCTTTGTGCTACTTTCACTTAGAAACAGAAAGTAAGGAAACACATGGCTATTAAAGCAAACCAGCTGCCTCTCCCCTACCACATGAGCCCTGTGGTGTTGGGTGGGAATGTGGATTATACATACAGAAGGAGTTTGTGGGAAAACAGATCTGCTAACATAACACCATGGCATTTCTTCTAAAGCACTTCTCAACCATGAAGACTCCCTTGATAAGTTTCTGGTGAATCCTGATGTGAGAATTCAGAAAATAGATGATTGGAGGTTCTTCTATCATCTCCCTAGAGAGAAACTTACTGATAACATCCTTAGATTCCTGGGGGGAGGAGAAAAGTAGTAGTAAACCCTCTGTTTACAAACACAGCACTGAAAGGGGGGATTTATTTTTAAATATTGATTTCAAAATAAATTTATGTAAGTATATAACTATATAATGGAACATTTAGCAGAAAAACAAATTACCATCTATCTACCACTTAAGGTAGATAGAAAGCTACCTAGTTTGATCATATTAATGAGCTGATGTTTTATATCATTGGCATAGTTGTAATCATAATATAAATGCCCTACTTCCTTTCTTTTAACACTCTTAACACTTTCTACCTTGAATGTAGATTTCACAATAATGATTTAATATCAGTATACTATTTCATCTGATGTATGTAACATACTTAACTACTTTTTTACTTTGGACATTTAGACTGTTTCCAAAAAAGTAGTTTTAGGGATTGTGACAAATATTTCTAAACATCCAAGAATATTTAGAAAATAAAAGAGTAAGAATGAAAAATAAAAACAGCAACAAAAAACAGAGACTCGTGCAATGACAAAAGAGGAAAGGTCATCTAGGGCAGCCACTTACCTCCAGGGCCCTCGGGTCTAGGGTCACCCCCCACTGTCACCAGAAAGTGACAGGGATCAAGCCCAAGATGCAGTCCTGAAGCAGAGGGCTTCCTGGCTTCCTGGAGCTGACTGTCTTCCAAATGGCATCGAAGGTAGCTTCCCACATGTGTACTTCAGAGGAACTGTTGAACTATGTCTGCTCTTTTAGGAAAATAAAGTATTCAGTTGTTGAGGTTTTTTGTTTTTTTTTTGCTATCTGTTTTTTTTCATCCCCAAAACAATGTTTTCTCTTAATCAGCAGTATCCATAGTGTGTAGAGCAGAGGTCTCAAACTGGCAGCCCAGGGGCCAATTGTGGCTACAGATATGTTTGAGTTAGCCCAATAGGATGAAAATTATATGTTAAATCAGATGCCAACTTAGAAATCAAGAGATTTAACATACAGATTTAGAATTTTTTGTTGGTATTTTTAGAATAATTGGAGGATCTGGTAATACAGAACCTGTATTCTTACTTTCCCACAACAGTCTAGACCTGACAAGTGTCTGTGCTTAAAGGAGGGAACATAAACTGCCCACTTTCCCCCCTTATTCTGGCTGCATCATTTATGTACGTCACTTGTCTGCCCCCGTGGCATCTGACTTTGCAACTCCCTGTGCTGTACATCGTTTGTCTTTGTGCCTTTGTATCTGCACAAAGATAGGAATAAGCGACAGAGGCACAGATGGACTTTCAGTGAAGATAGAAAGCTATTAAACTTTTATAACCAGACTCTTAGTGAGTGCAATAGTCATGCGTGAGCTTTCCGAGCACAGAGCATAAACGTGTCGTTCATTCTTATCCTTTGCTGCACACTTACTTATGCTTTTCTGTGTAGGTCCCTTTGACCATCAGTTTCTTACCTAGACTCAACAATTAGGTAAGACATGTTTCCGTTTGGAACACCCTCATAGTGTCCAGTGTGTCTGGGATAAACTGAAAACCTAGTGTGTACAAAGCTCCAGGGAAACCAGATCACACCTCTCATGCATCATGGACTGAAGACAGAAACTGCTGACTTCTCTCATGTTAGTAAAACCATTCTGAAATTAATAAAAAAGAAATATTGAAGGTAAAAGAAGATGATACAGAGTAACAACTAAGACATTGACTCAGCCCTAAACCAGAAAAAGTTTATCTTTCTACAGACAGAAAGGGTTAATGGTTAGGGTGGGCAAGTGTTTATTTGTCTTTACATCTATCTAAGTTAGCATAAAGAGATTTGCTGAAGAATGCTCATTGCATTGTAGGACTTAGCTCTTCTCAATTATTCCTTTTATTAATTAACATTTGGATAATCTCCACTCACACATTTATGTGTAGGAAAAGGAGAAAAAACCCCACAAAAATAAACTGGTATCAAGTCTCACATATGGTGACAGAATTAGCACCTTACTGGAAATATGGAAACTGATGTGACATTTTTACTGGGCTTTATTAAACAAATCCTAACAACAGTTTAATCAAACACTAGATTTAACACATTTTTATGAATTATTTAATATACAAACAAAACATTTATAGATTATGATATGATGATCTCCAATGTACCCAACCATCCTGTTTAAGAAATAACCCATTTTAAAAGAAGTTGAATTGCCCTGGCCAGTGTAGCTCAGTTGGTTGAGCATCATTTCATGCACCAAGGGGTCACAGGTTAAACCTTTTGCACTCGGATGTCGAGTGTGACTCGACACGGTTAGCATCGGTAGCAGGAATCGAGAAAAAAGCAAGCGAGTGCAAAGGGTTAATTCCCAGTCAGGGCACCTGCCTGGGTTGTGGGCTTGATCCCCAATAGAGGGTGTGCAGGAAGCAGCCAATAAATCAATGTTTCTTTCTCCCCCTCCATTTCCTTTCTTCTCTTTCTAAAATCAACAAAAACGTATTAAAAAAAGAAGTTAAACTTCTCTGTGCACCCCCCAGCTATCATATTTTCTTCCCAACCCCTGACTCCCAAGTTAATAATTCTCCTATATTTATGTTTCTTACTTTTAGCCCTCACTTTATATTAGACTAGAGGCCCCGTGCATGAATTTTGTGCATGGGGGGGGGGGGGGTGGCTCAGCCTGCACGCTCTCCAATCTGGGATCCCTCTCACAATCCAGGACTGCTGGCTCCCAACTTCTCGCCTGCCTGCCTTCCTGATTGCCCCTAACCCCTTCTACCTGCCAGCCTGATCACCCCATAACCACTCCCCTGCGAGCCTGATTGATGCCTAACTGCTCCCCTGCCAGCCTGTTTGCCCCTAACTGCTCTCCCCTGCAGGCCTGGTCCCCGCTAACTGCTCTCCCCTGCAGGCCTGGGTTTCTCCCAACTGCCCTTCCCTGCAGGCCTGGTCGCCCCCAACTTCCTTCCTCTGCTGGCCTGGTCAACCCTAACTGCCCTCCCCTGCAGGCTTGATTGCCCCCAACTGCCCTTCCTTGCAGGCCTGGTCCCCCCCAACTGCCCTCCCCTGATGGCCTGATTGCCCACAATTGTCCTCCCTTGCAAGCCTGGTCCCTCCCAACTGCCCTCCCCTGCTGACCATCTTGTGGTGGCCATCTTGTATCCACATGGGGGCAGGATCTTTGACCACATGTGGGCAGCCATCTTGTGTGTTGGAGTGATGGTCAATCTGCATATTACTCTTTTATTAGATAGGATAGAGGCCTGGTGTACGGGTGGGGGCCGGCTGGTTTGCCCTGAAGGATGTCCCGGATCAGGGTGAGGGATCCCTTGGGGCATGGGGCTGTCTGGGCGAGGGGCCTGTGGTGGCTTGCAGGCTGGCCACGCCCCCTGGTGACCCAAGTGGAGGCCCTGGTATCTGGGGTTTATTTATCTTGTACAATTGAAACTTTGTATCCTGGAGTGGAGCTAAGCCTTCTGCTTGCTCCTTGGTGGCAGACATTTCTGTTGGGATTTATGTATCTTCTATAATTGAAACTTTGTAGCCTTAAGTGGAGGCCTGGGCAGGCCAGGGTGTGTGGAAAGCTTGGCCTCCTCCATCGTTGGAGGCAACCCTAGGCTCCTGCTCTTCCAGCTCCATGGCTGCCGCCATTTCTGTTGGGATTTATGTATCTTCTATAAATGAAACTTTGTAGCATTGAGTGGAGGCCTAGGCCGGCAAGGGCAGGCGGAAAGCCTGGCTTCCTCCATTGCCGGGGAAACCCAAGCCTCCCTTCTGCTCTCTGTGGCTGTAACCATCTTGGTTGGGTTTATTTGCATATTCGCTCCTGAGGGGCATGGCTTGTGGTCATGGCTTGTGGGAGTAGCGGAGTGGTGGTTAATTTGCATATTGCTCTTTTATTAGATAGGATAGATCCACTAATCAAATATATTCTCACACTTTAAAATTAATAAAAATGCATTATCTATACTAATAAAAGCCTAGATGGCCGCCACAAGATGGCTGTGTGCACAGTGGAGACGGGGCCCAGTGACTGCTCCACACGGTGAGGCCTGGGGGTCCTGCAGCTCTGCGTGGCACGGAGGCAGTGGAGGAGGCATGTTGTGGCAAGGGAAGGCAGTTGTGGGCGATCAGGCTGGCAGGGGAGGGCATTTGTGGGCAATCAGGCCAACAGGGGAGCAGTTAGGGGGCAATCAGGCTGGCAGGCAGAAGTGGTTAGGGGCAATCACCAAGCAGGAGGGTGAATGTTTAGAAACCAGCAGTCCCGGATTGTGAGAGGGATCCCAGATTGGAGAGGGTGCAGGCTGGGCTGAGGGACACCCCCACCCTCGTGCACTGGGCCTCTAGTACTTACATATTGTTCTGTATGTACCTTGCTTTTATTCACTCAACTTTTGAGATCCAACTATGCTAAGAGTTGGTGTTTCAGTGCATTTATTTTGGTGTTATGTGGTATTTTATTTTAAGAGTATATGTAATCGTTTTTATTTTTTTGCTAGTATAGATGTTTCAGCATTGAATATTTTTATAATTTTTTAAAAATGTATTTCTTGAACTTGGACAATTGCTGCTGGGTCATAAGATATGTATTTTTTCCACATCACTAGATTTTGCCAAGTTCTTTCTGATGAGGCATATTGATTTACACTCCCTCTAGTATTAAGAGTTGTTTTGCTATAACCTTGTCAATACTTTAAAAAATTTCTATTTAACAAAACTGATGGGTGTAAGGTGCTATTTTGATGTTTATTTAATTTTTTATTGGTGAAATTTAACATCTTTTGGTGTGCTTTGGGTTTTTCTCTTTGAATTGTTGCTTCAAACCCTTTGTCCATTCTTTTTCTCTTGGATTGTTCATTTGTAAAAGGAGTTTAATTGAGTTGTAAAAACCAAATGATGATATATTTTATATTTATAAACTGGTTATGTTCACTAACATAGTCTCAATTTCCTAGATCACACCTTTTGATAATTATTTTTTAAAAAATTGTAAATACATCTTCGAGGCCATGAGCACATATAAAAGTTAATAAGTCTAGCTACCAGTTATGTTTCCATAAAATTATTACTGAATTCTCTTCATGTATATGAACATAACCCTAATTTTTAAAACTTACCTCAGAGCCATTAAAATATATTTTACCCAGTTTGTTATTGGGGATTTCTGAAGGAAAATAAAGTTTATACTGAATTATGTAGTTATGTTAAAAACATCAAGAAGTCATTTGGATTTATACCTGGTGTTCACAAATTTTGTCCACATTATGCTTATGTAAATTAATGCCTCATTGGGTTGTAGATGAAGATTCTGTGTCTACCATTATTTCTAAAGAGCTTTCCTTATATCATAATTTTCTATATTTGTCATAGATAGACATTTCCTTCTTGTTTTTCTTTCCTTTTTAAAAATAGTGTAAGGCAGTGCTTGCCATGATTGATAAAAGTTTCTTGATTGTACTCTGTCATGTTTGATAATGTTTCTTGATTGTATTCTGTATTTCAGCAAGGCTATTCAGCTTCAAGAAGTCATAAATCACCTCAAATTCTTTCCCTGATACAATTTTAAATGGCACATTCATCGCTGCTGTGCATGTAGAGAGATAGCTGAAAGGTAGTTTGGGTAAATACTGGATTTAAGCTATTTCATTTGTTTTTAGGTACATTTTGAGACAGAGTAAATCTATCATGGTATTGATAGTAGGAATTCAGTAAACATCAAGTGCTAGCATTTCCTGGATTTGTATGAATAGCAAGGACAATTGGTAGTCAAATCCGAAGTAAACATGATCAAGCACAGACAGAGGGCAAACTGAAAAAATTATGAAGCTGCTGTAAAGGCATGGGTTTATTTTGGAGACACATCTAAAATGCAAAATGCACAGAAGTCAAGAACAGTCAGAAAGAAAGGGAGTCATTTTCTGGATCAAGACAAAAGATGGTAACTATAACTTGACCAAAGTGTATCCTCATGCCTGGAGGTTAATGATTAAGAATCATAATCATATTCCTGCTGCAAAAACAGACCAGGTCCTTCTGATCCAGTAAAACCTTTTCTAAAAATACTGTGGCAAATGCTGAAGGGAAATGATGAAGAGAAGTGTGAGAATTGCAAATGACAGTCAGTCTGAGCGCTTTTTAAAACAAAGGAAGAATTCTATGTTGAATTTCTAAAATGAGTCAAGCTATCTGGTCAAAGAAAGAGAGACAAGTGTTTTACAAAGATTATGTCAGAAGGATAATTTTTATTTAGGAATTTGCCATATATATTGATGGGGCATAACAAAGGAGAAATGTTCAGAGGATCAATGTAGGACTATATCTATTAGAATTAGCAGGAGCACTCAACCACTGGAGCAGAACTTAGAGCAAGTGATTGAGATATTGTTTCAGAATCTAGACGGAAGTATATGTTTTTCAAACATCAGGACAGGGTCAGGAGAGCTGACCCAGGAGACCCTAGGAGAGCCTACCATCTGTAACTAATTTAATGAAACATTAAGCAGCTCTTCACCAGATCTTCTTTTATAAATTAAAAGCCTTTGTATATCGCACTTTTTTGTCTCGGTAAAGCTGCATGTAAGTGGCTTCTATATATTATCTAATTCTCCTTGTTTTGCTTTTAAATGAAGCAGTGAAAAAAAACTTTATATGCCTCATAATGGTTACCATCCTTGAACTTGAACAAACATTTCTCTATATTAATCTGTGATAAATATAAGTGTCTTCTGTATTTCCTATCTGGCATCTGGTAACACCTCTTATACCAAGTATAAGAGGGACAACCCAGAATTTATGTAGATTCTTGGGGAAGGTGAGGGAGATGGTACCTGAAGAAAACACCTTTGCCTTAACATTTATGTGAACTTTGTTTTCCTTTTCTGCAATACACCAAAATTTCTTTTAATATTACAGTGTGTTTTTAATGACTTACAATCAAGTAAACTTTGTGCTTCAGTGAGATGCATGTGTTTATCCCCTGTCTTCATGGAAGCCCAAGTGCACATGGCATTCCCCCGCCCGCCGCCCCCCCTCCCCCCCGCCCCCGAGTGCTGCCTGCACCAGTTTGAGAAGCACAAGAGTAAAGGAGCTGGTTCTGCTGTGCAAGATCATTCCCTTCATAAATCCTTAATGAGGACCGACTATGTGCCTGCCACTAGGTGAGGTTGGAATTACAGCAGTGAACAAAACACAAGACTTAGACTAGTAGTAAATGCTTTGTACCTATAAATATCTCTTCCTTGAGTAGAGCTAAACACTAATACGGACGGGCCAATGAATGTACTAACGACTACAAGGTATGAGAATTGGTTCAAGAGTTGGAGGAGATCTGCAAGTAGAACGGAAGGAATAGAAACTTAGTGGCATATTAATTAAGAAGCTGCATGTGGGTATCAGTTAGTAACAGGGTTGGTACTGCACAGCCATTCAGTTTAGGGTTTTAAGTTTATCCAACACTAGCCTCTCCTCCTGGACAATGTTATAGAGAAAATAGGAAGAATAAAGGAGTTACCAGTTCCAAGCAAGTTCAAAATCCTGCAGGAAAAATGTCCTGCAAATAATCCTCTGTGACTCAGCTCTGTAGATCTCTGCACCCATAGCTCCAACTTCAAAGTCATTCTTCCTTTTTCTTGAAGGGTGGCACATGTTTGCAGCTGAGTAGTTTTGTCACCCTGTTTTCTGTTTGTAGAACTTTGGAGTCCAACAGCCCTCTTTCATGTTGTTTTATCTCTATCTGTTTCAGTTCCAAGTGACAGTATTTCTCCTGTTATAACATTCTCAAAAACTGTGTTGGTCCTCTCTATCTGTCATAGGTATTTAGACCATTAACAAGAGGGTCCTTCAGAGATCTTTTCTGGATAATCCCAATACAGTTTCTGGCTTCCTTGAGATGGTCGAGTCACCACCTAATCAATCTCTTCAGCTAAAGGTTGTCCCATGTCTTCATGGAACAACTGTATCTTAAGACCTCTCTCCAGACCATGCTTTTCTGTCAATGGCTCTCCTAATTTTGCTATCATTTGCAATTTGCTTAACAGTTCTTTCCTTAATTTATCTCTTTCCTCTCTCATTTTACTATAAGCAGCCAGAAGAATCTAGGCCACACCTTCAACATTTTGCTTAGATAGCCAAGTCTATCACTTACAAATTCTGCTTTCTATTTCAACTATGCAACAAGTATCGCCTTTCTTCCTATTTCCAGTAACATGTTCCTCATTTTCTTCTGAATCCTTGCCAGCAATACCTTTAACATTCCTATTTCTACCAACCTTCTGTTCATAACAATATATGTATGCTCTAATAGAAACTTCCTGAACTTTGCTCCTCTCTTCCCTCTGAGCCCTCACCAGAAGGGACCTTTAACATCCATATTTCTGCCAACAGTCTGTTTGAGGTAATTTAGAATTTTCATATCATGCACCTCATAATTTTTCCAGCCTTTACCCATTATCAAATTCCAAAGTCACTTTCGAATTTGTAGTTATTGTTCCAATCGCACTCTACTTTCTGGGACCAAAATCCGTATTACTTTTCTGGAGTTGCTGTAACAGATTATCACAAACCAGGTGACTTGAAACTACAGGAATTTATTCTGTCCAGGACTGGAGGCTAGACGCCCCCAAATCAGAAGGTATACAATCCCTAAGCTCTAGGGGAGAATCTATTCTTTGTCTCTTCCAGCTGGTGGTGGCTTTCAGCATTCGTTTACTTGTGACACATCACTCCAATATCTGCCTCTGTGATCCCACCTCCTCTTATTTGTGTCTGTGTCTGATTTTCCTCTGCTTCTCTTTTATAAGGAATTCAAGGTGGCTTTTAGGGCCCACCTGGGTATAATTAATGATAGACTCCACCTCTCAATATCTTTAACTTAATCACATCTTTTGCCTTACACGGTAATACCCTTTTTTTCTCATATAAAGTAATAGTCACAAGTTCAGGAATTGGAAAGTTGATCTATAGTGGTCAAGGGTGAAGGGAGCATATTTTTAGCCTACTACAAACTGCAAAATTATTACCCTTCAAGGAAAGGGTTTTTTTTTTTTTTTTTTTGCAAAACTGTGCTCCAGACATAAGATTCAATCCAACTCATCAATTAGCTCCTGTTTAGAGGTTTTAATTTTAAGCCTAAAAGATACTCCACATGGATTTCAATAGAATAGGAGAGACAGGAAATATGGTCATTATTTCATGCCTGTTTATACAGGGGTCATATAAGGATTTGAATGTTGAGGACTAGTGTAAGATTGAGAAGAGGCAGAGACAAAATTAGGCAAACTGTTGCTATGGTGATACAATTAGTATTTCTTTCGATGTCCCTAAAAAACCCTGCCACCAACTTTTTTCTACATGCAGATATTTAGCACAGTTCCAAATCCTTTTCAGTTTCTTTTTTTCACCAAAACTTGTTCCCCTCTTCAGCAGAGAAGCAGGTATTGAAGTTATTCTGCTTAGCAAAGGTCTTTCTGCTGCTCATCCTCTTCCTCTCCCAGTTAGACACATACCCATGCACATACACCTGCATGCCCGGTCATAATCTGCTTGCCTTCAGTCTTGCATTATTGTAATTCAGCAATTTGAATCTTGGGTGCACATCAGAATCCCATGCTGAGTTCTTTAGGAATATAAATCAGAGAAGAGTGAGTATATATATATATATATATATATATATATATATATATATATATTTCAGTTGTGTATTTATATTATATAAATTCTGAACTAAGTGATTTGTGATTTTGGAATTGTGTAAGACTGAACTATATGAAAATACTGGAGAAAGAAATGTCACATTAAAGCAATTTTTTCTAATTGCTTTAGCTTACTTTGAGCCCAGTCATTAACGTTAATGAGTTTTTCTCTGGCCTTCATTACTGGTCTATGACTGTACTATTGGGAATGGCACCTTGATGTCCTCTGGAAAGATAATCAGGCTCAATGAAATAACTCTGGGATATCCCTTACTTCTTCTGTAATATTTTCCTTCAGTAGTCTGTAATGTGACTAATCTTATATAACTGTTTTAAATTTTAATGGTGAAAAATGAATTTATTTTCTATAAAGTTGTTTATTTTGTTAAAGGATAATATATGTACTTAAAACATTTTAAAGAACATATAAATGTATACCTTATAACTACCCTCCCCCTTCAGGCTCAGCTTCTTAATGACCACCAAATTCTTTTACTTTTTTTCTGAAAACTTTCTCTGCTTTTTAAATGCATATATATCCTTAAATGCACACCTCAAAAAATACAAATCAGAGTATATATTTGCACTATTTTGAATTTTGATTTTTAAATTAAAAATATGCCTTAGAGATCTCCCCAAATCAGCATGTTTAGAGAGCTACTACTTCATTCTATTTTTTAAAAATATGATTTTATTGATTTTTAGAGAGAGAAGAAGGGAGAGGGATATATAAAGAGAAACATTTATGAGAGAGAGAAACATTGATCAGCTCCCTCCTGCACACCCCCTACTGGAGATCAAGCCTGTCATCTGGGCAGGTGCCAGGAATCAAACCAACAACCTCTTGGTTTCTGAGTCGATGCTCAACTGCTGAACCACACTTCATTCTTAATGGCTGTCTTTTATTCTATTCTACGTATGTACCATGAGGAAGCAAGTTCCTTATTGGATGACATTCCTCTCCACCCAGTTTTTTGGTTTTTCCAAATATTGAAGCAATAAGTATTCTTACACCTTGGTCCTTGTGCACATGTGTAAGAAGCAATCAAAGAAAAAGGCCACTTACTTACCCAACTCTTCCAGGGATCTTATTTACACCTCTAGAGGCCTGGTGCATGAATTCGTGCACCAGTGAGGTTCCTCAGCCTGGCCTGCAGGATTGAGCTGAAACCAGCTCTCTGATATCCCCTGAGGGGTCCCGAATTGCAAGAGGGCACAGGCCAGGCCAAGGAACCCCACTGGTGCATGATTGGGGCTGGGGAGGGATGCGAGAGTTTGGCCAGTCAGGGTGGGACTGTGGGAGGGCTCCAGGGCATATCTGGCCCATCTTGCTCAGTCCCAATTGGCCAGACCCCAGCAGCAAGCTAACCTACCAATTGGAGCGTCTGGCCCCTGATGGTCAGTGCACGTCATAGCGAGCGGTTGAGTGGCTATAGCATATCATTAGCATATTTTGCTTTGATTGATTGAATGGCCAACCAGACGACTGGACACTTAGCACATTAGGCTTTTATTATATAGGACTAGAGGCCTGGTGCACAAAATCCGTGCATGGGGGCGGGGTCCCTCAGCCTGACCTGCACCCTCTGGCAATCCGGGACCCTTCAGGGGATGTCCGACTGCCCTCTTGCAATCCAGGACCATTGGCTCCTAATTACTCACATGCCTGCCTGCCTGATCACCCCTAACCACCTCTGCCTCAGCCCCCGCCACGGCGGCTTCGTCCAGAAGGACGTCTGGAATGACATCTGGAAGGTCGTTAGGCTTTCTGGTCTAATTAGCATATTATGCTTTTATTATTATAGATAGGCTGTGGAAATGGGACCCTCAGAAGCTGTGCAGTGGGTAATCTGCAAGGCTGTTCTCAGTGGCTATAAGCAAGATTATTTTCTAAAGATGAAATGCTAGTTGTAAGGTTGGAGCATATAAAACATTAATGTATATTCATTTGCAGCATCATAAACAGTGAGTGTTTAAGATGGCCTGTTTTCCCAGTGGCATCTATAATGAACAACATAAAATCCTATGTGAATGGTGGCTCCTGGAGTTGTGCAACACGTGAAGTATGGTCGCCCTGATTTCTAAAAACTCTATAATCAGACCGACTTAAACAGATTATTAAGTAAAAAGTATCGCTTTTTCATTTTAATTATCATCATGTGGTTCATGTAAAATGAGGGTGTTTGAGCATGTTCTTATATGTTTATAATCCATTCATAGATAGGGATGTGTGTGTGTGTCTGTGTGTGTATGTGTGTGTGTGTGAGAATCTTGGTTCATATTGTTTATCTATTTTTTTTCCTAATGGATTATAGGCCAAAATGATTTATTCATTAAAGACTTAAATATTAAAAATAATCTATTTCAAATGTGCTGGATATAATTTTTCAATTGTGTATTATTTTGTTGACTATGAAATTTTAATAAAATTTAAGTGTCTTTAATATAAAGACCTTTGTCATTAAAAAATAATTTAAAAAATCACCCATGTTCCTTTTGTAATATTTTTTAGCCTTTGAAGTAATTTAAGAAATGAGGTCGATACTCAACTTTGGCTTAGTATTTCCTGACATCATTTATCGAATAACATATTTTCTTACTGACTGGAAGTGCACTTCTATTGTATGCTTAATTTGCATGTATACCTGAGTTGGTAACAACTTTGTAACTGAACCATTGATGTTAAAATCTCACATCAATGTCTCTCTCTCTGTGTGTGTCTCTCTCTTTCTCTTGCATGTGCGTGCACCCATGCATGCACCCATGCACTCCCGCTCTCACTCTTTTTCTCCCTCTCTAAAGTCAATGAACATGTCCTTGGATGAGTATTAAAAAAAAAAAAAGACTGGCTTTAGGCTAAAATATTCACCTCAGCCAAAAATTCTACTGGATAAAACATTTCTTGAAGAAACCAAAAAGGTTATTGACTGGCTTCTTCCAATTTTACCTTGGACTGAGTGAGAACATTGAATGATTGTAGTTCTCTGAATCCTTTTCATTTTTAGTTAAAATTTAGCTAAATATGTCTTCTATATTTCTTCTGTCCATTATGAAGTACAATCCAATATTCAGCCAATATATTTCTAAATTCTAATTAGATTAGCACCTGTTATCACATTTACATGAGTCATTTTGGAAAGGATGTGTACATATTGGGCCAATTTATATAAGACATAATACTATGCAACAATCAAGACATATAGTATTGCTATGTTATAATTCTCACTTCTACTCAATTTTTCCAGGCATCTAGATTTTATGACTATATTTTAGATTCTGCCAGGAGAGATCCCAGTGCATAAAAATTATTTGAACCTAAGTATGTAATAGGATGGGATGGTATAAATTATAGACAAATCTCTCATCAAATGTTCAGAAGACTGATCCCTTGGCAATATATTAGAAGGTTATGAATAAGCTGAGAATGTAACATGCTTAGGTCATTTTTTAAGGCACTGAAAAAAGAAAATATTTTAAGCAGGCTTTAGGGGCTCAGGCATAGAATTCTAAAAATAAGTGCAAAGTATTAATTGGAATACACAGCCTAGAGTATAATTAGATTTATAGATTTGTAACTTACAATAATATATCCAAGGTCTTCCTTCTTTGATATATTTTATACAGGCTCATACAATGCTAACTGAACACATAGCCATTGGCAATCTGGCCAAGGACAATCTATGTGAAAATCTTTAAGAATAGTGCTAAATAATGCAGCCTAGACTTGTAATGCTAGGATTTAGCAGATGCAGCCAATAGGGCAATTGAAACTGCATCCAGTCATATACCATTGAGGTTGTTTCCATATCGTGAGGTTTTATCATCTCAAGATATGAGATAGCTTTCTGAGCAAACTGTCCTTGGGCCAAATAGATATAACTCCCAGCTCTCCCAGGGGTGTCTGAATAAATAATAGAGTGTCTGAAAATTGGGTTGGCTGAGATTCAAAACCCTCAAAATCTTGATGAGACTTACCATTGCTGCATGTTCCTGAGGAAGGTTCTGAGAGTGGACATTGATCAGTGCAATATGCACTCTCATTATAGTTATTGGGCTTTGATCCTTGGTGGGCTGGACCAGGACACAGGAATTCCTTTTGACCACTTGCCTGAAGGCTATGCTACAGCAGAACTGTACCACCTTAGAATGTTTTGCCAGCTTGGAACTTTCTCCTAAGACCATGTTCTACCACTTCCCTAGTGAGAAAAAAAACAGAAAAATCTAACCAAGGAGTATACCAAAAGAAACATGTCATTTTTATCCAATACCTACAGAACTTTTACAGAAACATGCTATCTTTAGGCCTTCCTGGTGGATTTTTATTTTGTTTTGACTTTTTTAAGTGAATGCCAACTCTAAGGTTGGCTGTGATTACATTACATTAGGGCAGTGGTCAGCAAACTCATTAGTCAACAGAGCCGCACGTGGCTCGCGAGCTGCAGTTTGCCGACCACTGCATTAGGGAATCTGCAGAAGGCCTGCAAGCCATACTTCACTGTTCTTTATGAGCTGGCCGGTCAGAATCCTCCCCTTTCCCTCAAGTAGGCAGGGAGGTTGGTGCTAATGGTGGGACTGTAACCAGACAATCAATGGATCCATGCTGCCTGTCACTACTTGAGCCAATCAAGCAGAGACAGGGTCGAATGATATATGAGCGTTTATTCCAATACTGCCGGCAATATGGGAGAGCAGCAGGTCATCCACAAAAATCTGCTCTGCACCCCACCATAAGCCAGCTGCTTATATTGAGTATAAGGACAAAGATTACATGGGGAAATAGCTAAAGGGTATGCCAAGTGGGCAGTTAGCAGGTAATAGAGGTCTGGGGATCTTCAAAGGGCTTAGTCATATGCAAGGGCTGTGGTTTTCAAAGGGTTTAGTGATATACAAAAGGGCTGGGGATCTTCAAAGGGCTGGAGATTCTGGTTTCTGCAGCAAAGTTGTTAATCTTTCCATGATAATAGGCAGCTCCAAATGGGGAGGATGGGCTGCATTTCCAGGTGAGCTCCCAGGTCCTGTGTGTGTAACTGCTAGCCAGGTTAGAATGTGCCTTCTTTACAAAACAATCATGCTTAACAGAGCACAATTAATATTTCTTACCATTCTAGCTGGTTCCTCAACATTCTAGTTCTGTCCCTATGGGACTGCCTGGATCAGTGGTCAATAAACTGTGGCTCGCGAGCCCCGGTTTGCCGCTCTGTTGACTAATGAGTTTGCCGACCACTGGTCTGGATGATCTCTGAGGAACCACTGTTGAGAATTCTACCTGCAGTAACACAGGTGTGGAGAGCTAGAGGACAAGTCATGGCAGAATCTGTGAGCAAAGTTTCCATTACATTTCTAAGAAGATACAATGCAAACACCAACTCCAAAGGGCCTGTGGCCAGATTCAGCTCTGCTTGACGAACCCAGACTTTGAGGCTAGGCAGAGCTCAGATCAGAGTAGCAGATGTTGAGAAGGAGAGATAAGATCCTGAGCAATTGTTGAATGTGGCCTTGGGCACCTGTGGCTGATCTTTATTTGTTGCTTTCCATGGGTGCAGAGGTTGGACATACTTAAGGCCTCCAAGACAATGCAAAGCAGGGCTGCTATTATTTAGTTGTGTGAAGGTGAGGAGGAATTGGGTCATTTTTGTTTGGTTGTTTTTTTTTGTTTTGTTTTTTTTTATTTGTTTGTTTTTTAAGCATGATAATAAGAACTAAACTTATTTAAAGCTTATTTATGTGACAAACACGTTGTAAGCTCTTAATATATGTACACAATTCAATTTTCACAACAGCCCTCTGAGGCTGGTCCTATTAATATCTCTAATTTGCAGATTAATACAGAGGCATAGAATATGTGGTAGATTCAACCTAAGACCCCTGAGTTTGTACTCTTAACCATTGTGCTCATTCATTGCCAAGGTAATGGACAGCAGTGATCACGCAGAGAAGGAATATCTGTGAGTTGATTTTGGTAGTCAGTTGTAGATGAATTTATTAGATGATCCTGGACAGACTGAGTGGATAATAAATATCCCTCAAAATCTTCACTGCAAAGAAATAAATGGCTGTTATGTAGTTAGAATAGGCCTGTTGGCTGTTTATAAAATGCTCCTTCTGGTTAGAGAGGGTGCTGAGCAGAGCACAGGGGACTGGCCCAACTGGACCACTGGAAGCATTGCTTTCTTTGCCTAAATTGAGTCCTGAAAGTCCGAGTTGTTTCTACTGATTGAACTGTTGTCTTTTTCACTTGAGAAGAAGGTCTATGTCACATTCATCCACTCATTCATCCAACAGCATGGAAGCGGCCTCACTCTATGTTAGGCACTATCCAAGATGCTGGGGATATAAAAATGGAAAGACATGGTCCCTCCCCTCATGTAATTTAAATGGAGGTGAGAGAAATGTGCCATCAAACAACAGGATGATTCCTTTAAAGATGTGTGCAGAAACTCAAGTGAGCTCACCAAGGAAGTGGCACAGCAGCCTGCTTGGAGAAGTAAAGGAAGCCTTCTTAGAGAGGTAGCATTTGAACTGAGGCTTGATGAGTGAATATGTTTGCCTGGCACACAAGTAAGGGGAGGCTGTTCCAAGGAGAGCATGTGTATAGGCAGGGTGCCCACACAGAGCTTGGTGTATTCAGCGAACTCTAAGCAGTTTAATATTGCTGGCTTGCAAAGAGCAAGGCAGGAAATGATAGCTGTGACTTGACATTTAGGCAGTGGCCAGACCTTAAAGTTCTTTATATGCCAAGTAAAAGAGTTTACAGTTTACTCTGTAGATACTAGGGAAGCATTTTAAGGGCTTTAAGCCAAGGTTTCATGGTTAGATTTTTCATATTGGAACTATCACTTTGGCAGCAAGTATAGAAGATGGATAGTGGGGAGCTGAGAGTACAGGCAGGGGGCCAATAGGAGTGTTAGGCTGTCCTACTTTAGGGAGTTTCTTTGCACTGGAAATAGCAATAGCCTTGAGCTTTCCCAACAGGTCCAGGCCAGACGACATGGAATTGCAGAACTCAGTGTTGGGTGAGGTCAAGAGAGACGTAAAAGGAAAGAATGGTGACTCAGTCTGAGCCAAGAGTGCATAGTATAATAGGTAGAGTTTGGAATGTGAACCAAATGTGTTTTCAGTGTGGAAGTCTTCTCAGCCATCCCTACACATTTATATGACAGTGATGTCATCCTCAAATGCAAAATTCTACTCTGATAGCACTGTCATTTTCATCATGATGCCATAGATTCTAATTGGTGGCCAAACCAATTCTTAATTCAGTTATTATTATTATTATTTTTTTTTTACTTCACCAAGTCAACTTCCTTGGATTGTATCCAAGTTGAATTTATAAATAAGATCTATATTGCAAGGAATGTGTTTGTGTTGTATATATTAGTGTGACATATACTGATTTCAGAGATTTAGCGATCAGATTATCTGTAGTTTGTAATATTTAAGCCATAGCTTTCCTGAGTTGGTAGATAGGAAGTCTATTTCTCTCCTCTCTTAGAGGACTTTTTTTCATACATACCCACAGACACTATATACACCTCAAAAGCACATCCTACATTTAAAAGATGAAATGTTGTCTGTAGGGTTTGCTACATTCTCTGGAAAGCAAAACCTTGATTTGCTGGCCTGAGGTCATCATTTAAAATTCATCTTCTCCAAAAAGTTTTCCAAAATTCTTTAAACACAAGGCTTATTTTCATGCTGATTCAATTACATTTGCATTTGTGTTGCATTTTTTGCTTGTCATCTTAAAGCAGTGCTTCTGCCAGAAGAGTAAGCATTAATATAGGCGCTGTCAATAAATGCACTTGAGAGATGCTGGGACCCTGGTGGGTTCTCTTGTATGAGTCATTCCATCAGCATTCTAACCTGATGCAACTAAATTTTCATTGGTCCCCACCTCGCTGATACTGTAGAGATGATATTATGAATTGGGAGATTTCTTCTAAGCAGAATGCATTGTCTTGATGTTTTTGCAGTTGGGTTCTGTGGGTCTGTGGGCACATGCATGGGCCACATGAGAACTTCTGTGCCCTAGACAGCTGCCAGGTCCCATTTTCACGTTATTGGTTACATACTCAGGCATCTCCCCTAATAAAACAAGCCCATCTGCAATGAGGTGAGCAAAATGGAAAACATATAGGATGGCCGGGTGCCAGGAAGGTTATGTGTGCATTCCAGTAAGCTAATGCCTCACATATGGTATTGTGTTGACTGTCACAACTCATGAGGCTCAATTGGTATCACCTGGTACTGGTTTTCCTGAATGTTCTACCTCATTCATTGTCTTTGAAGCTAATCTGGGCTTGTGGTAATTTTGCGATGTAATTATATCAGAAAACTGAGGCATACATGTACAC
This sequence comes from Cnephaeus nilssonii, assembly GCF_951640355.1. Taxonomy (NCBI): domain Eukaryota; kingdom Metazoa; phylum Chordata; class Mammalia; order Chiroptera; family Vespertilionidae; genus Cnephaeus; species Cnephaeus nilssonii. Next base: position 62,543,945 of record NC_137081.1, read on the forward strand.
CAAAACAGGGTGGAAGAATTATTCTTTTACTATGTAACAAATAATGTTATTCTGATGTATATTAACTGATAGAGAGCTGTAAGTAGAGATTTTGAATTAGGCTTCCCGGAGGGTTCAGATTTCAAATTATTAACTGTGTGACCTTGATCAAGTTGTTTAACCTTTCTGTGCCTCAGTTTGCTTGTCCTTTAAAAATACAAAAAAGTGTAGAATAGACCCTTTCTAGTAGGTTAGTAGCCAAATATATGGAAAGTGTTTGGCACATAGTTTAAAAAATTTAATCAATATTTTCTCTCTTATTACTCAGCTGTCAATGTTTGGTTATCCTTTGGCCCCCAATGAAAAGTAGTGCCATTAGTTCACGTAGGACAATTAATTATCTGGGTTATCATAGAGCATAAAGGTGGAAGAGTTGTCTTCCAAAGAGGGTTACTTGAACCCTGACTGAGATAGCATCTTCCCCACCCCAAACAAACACCCAAATCTCACCCAAAGTGAGATTTGTGCTTGTAACATACAGTGAAACCTGCTAATAAAAACCTGTAAAATATAAGGAATATGCAAAGAACAGTATTCTTACAGCTATCAGGGATTGATGGTGACTGTGATGGAGAAGAGTAGAGAGGAAATTTGGGATGTCTCTTGGAAGCACCTTGTAAATATGCAATTCACTGCTCTTTATCTTATAAAGTGATCATAAAGTGCATTTTGCAAATGTGATAAAAAGAACATATAGACACTAAATATTTATTCCCAGGACAGAGTGATTTTTTTTCCCCAAGCTGCAAATTCCAGCAGACCTTGAGGAATTTATTCACTAAAGAATGTTTTTACATATGAGCTAATCTCATACAGACATAACTCAATTTAGACGATTGAAAAAAAGTAGAAGTCTTCCTGCTGCATGTTTGTAAAGGAGATTTAATTTTGTTTTCACATGTTGATAACTGTGTTGTAGTTATTTTTCTATTTCTCATTTCACTTGAGCTATTCTTTCAGAATTGTAGTAGCTGTCCCAGACAAAAAAGCTGAAATTATATATGGAACTGCTGCCCAAACACTTTGTATGTGCTTTACAAATTAAAACTGATATCTGAGTATATGCCCTGATTGGAAAGCTTGTACAAGAGTGAACTAGTACTAGTACTGGAGCAAAATGGGATAGATGTCCTTCGCCCTCCTCAGCCACTCCCACTACCTTCTCAGATGTAACTACTGTTAGAAATGTGGTCTGTTTTATTTTTTTATTTCTTTTCTACTTCCTCTACTTCTTGAATTTGGAAATTTGTATCTAGTTGTAAAGTCTTCTGGTCCATTTTCATTAATGAACTAGTGGCCCGGTGCACAAAATTTATGCATGGAGGGGGTTCCCTCAGCCCAGCCTGTACCCTCTCCAATCAGGGACCCCTTGGGGGACATCCGACTGCAAGCTGGGACCATTGGCTCCTAACCTCTCACCTGACTGCCTGTCTGATTGCCCCTAATTGCCTCTGCCTGTCTGCCTGCCTAATCGCCCCAACCTCTCTGCCTGCCTGCCTGATTGCCCCTAACTGCCCTCCCCTGCTGGCCTGATCTTGCTCCCAACTGCCTCTGTCTGCCTGATAACCCCTAACTGCCCTCCCTTGCCAGCCTGATCTCGCCCCCAACTGCCCTCCCCTGCCAGCCTGATCTCCCCTAATGGCCTCTGCCTTGGCCCCCACCACCATGGCTTTGTCTGGAAGGAAGTCGGACATCTGGAAGATGGCTGATCAACTAGGTCTAATTAGCATATTACCCTTTTAGTAGTATAGATAGATTATGTAGGATAGGATTGCTTAAATGGGGGGCGGGGGAGGGAGGCTTTTTCATCAGGAGGAGATGCTCTTGGCAGACAAAAATACATAATCCCTCTAACTGGACTGATAGCCAGCCATATGCACTATACTGCCAAACTGGTCATTAAAATATTGAACTGCTTTCTTAGACCTTACACTAAACAGCCGTTGCCCTTAAAACCCCTCCTCAGCCCCCGCCTTAGGTTTTGCCTTTGCAGTTCACCCAGATTAGGTTCTGATTGGTCGGTTTCTATGCCAGTCAGCATCAAAAGCTCCGCCTCCTAGGCAGCCATTTGCTCCTCATACTTCACCCAGATTTGGTTCTGATTTGGTCGGTTTCTATGCCAGCCAGTGTCTCTGGGCCTATAAATGGGCCTGATCAGAGAGACGGAGCTGATCAGCAGCCCCAGCAGAGGCCCTAGAGAAAGAGAGGTGCAGCTGCTGGCTAGGCCCCAAGAGAAAGAGAGAGGCAAGGGCTGATCAACAGCTGCCATGGAGGCTATGAATCAGACCCTGCTTCTCTCTCCAGGTCTCTCTTTGGGCCTGATCCGCAGCCCCCTCGGCAGTCAGTGCTGGGTCGGGGCACCTGCAGCAGTGGGCAGTCAGTGCTGGATCACCACAGCAACCACAGCAACCCAGCACTGACTTCCGGTCGGTCGAGCCTTTGGTTGTTTTGGATGTTACGGACCCTGGGTTTTTATATATTAGGATTATATAAAAGTGAACAGCAATCAGCTCAAGTTTCTTATCTCTACCATCCTAGATTTTGTCATATTTGCACTCCTAGTGGCTTTCTGTTTTTGCTTGGTCAAGCATGTCAGAAATGCATGTACTTCGTTGTCCTTTCCAAAGAACGCGCTCTGAATACAATCAAGCTACTTTATTACTACTATTTTCAATTAGTAATAATAACAGTGGTGTTATAGACATGTCTGAAAAGTAAATGAAATAATGTATGCAATGATGTGCATGAAGTGAGCACTTTATGAAGGTTAGTTAGCTCCTTTTATTATTAGTATTATATATCTGACTTTATTCATGCCTCATAGTTTCAACACTTTTCAGTTAATATATTTTAGAGTTTACAAAGCCTTTTTACATATATAGTACAGTAGCCTTCTGTTATGAACGGAATGTTCCTATCTCCCCCAAATTCCCATGTGATGGCATTAGGAAATGGGGCCTTTGGAAGGTAATTAGGTCATAAGAGTGGAGCCCTCATAATGAGATTAGTGCCATTAAAAGAAGAGACACTAGAGAACTTGCTTTCTCTCTCTCTCTGCCACATGAGGATCTGAGAGGACAGCCATCAGCAAACCAGGAAGACAGTTCTCACTAAGAATCGAATAACTTCTTTAAATTCCAACTTAAAATTGGAATCCAACTCTTCTTAACTCCAAAGCCTATATTTTTAACCTCTATTAGTGATTCTCATTTATTCTATGAATCATTTTAATAAGGGCAGTGTGAGGGGCTGAGATTTGGAGAAAAAAATCTACTGGAATTTAGTGGGCGGGAGCCAGGGATGATAGGTATCCTGAAATATGTGCAGAATAATCTCACACAACAAAGAATTATTCTGATTCCACAGGATTTTTTATATTACTGCCAGATATTCATATGGGGTATAAATTCTTAAAAATTATCTGAACCTAGAACCTAACTCCAACTGAGGCATATACACAATGTTTTGCATTGTCTTAACATACACAGAATTTTCCAAGAGTAAAATTAACATGAAAATCAAGATTAGATTGTATATAAAACTCCACCATAACTTGATAAGTGGGGTCTAAAAAATCTAAATGTCTAAAATTCTGGCTAATATTATTGCAAATTTATAATGACCAGGTTAAACCTGTCCAGCGAGGAAGTAATGGTTCCAGTGGCTCAAATGCAAGATCCACAATCCCAATAAGTCCAGATCCCAGGTACTATATGGCACTCGTAGCTTCCGGCAGTTGTCTGCTTTAGGTTGATAATGTTGGGGATGATTCTGCGTGTTGTGACTGGCTGGACTTTCTAGAACAGCAGCAGCACTTCCAGGAATATCCTGATTAGTTGGTTATTGGTTCATGACCCCAGTGAAATCATTTGCTTCTCCCTGCTGGTTTTCTAGCAAAAGCTGCCTGCTATCTTCCTGCCTGGCTTTGCTCCTGCATCTAAATTCATCCATCATCAAGAAAACCAGCCCACCTTCAATTAAGAAGGGGTTTGGCAGAGAATGAGTACAAATTGCCTAGATTGTTTTATCTATGTCTACTAATTAGGGAATGAGTTGCCTTTTGGTTTTACCATTCTTTATTTTGGAGTTACTAAGAGTTTTCTTTTTTCTATTTTAGAAAATTTTATTGCTAATGGTAGTCCCCTAATGATATGTGATTCTTCAACACATTGTATCTCTCAAGTTCATGGCAATTATATGTGGAGGTGAAAACATCTGTTTCATTTTGTTTTCTATTGAAGTCACATTGAAATATCAATTACATTATTATAGATTACTTCCCTTCAATTCTTCTTTATAATGTGGATGGAACATTATATTCTTTTTTAAAAGATTACATATGTAGGTAAATATATTACATATAAATATCATTGCAGAGTATTTATTGAGAGCTACTATTTTAAGTTATCTGATGGGAATACATATTTCAAAGAGCACCAGCCAATCTGAGCAATGTCCAGCATTCAATTAAAGTACACTATGATTTACACATTGGCAGATTAATTATCCATGGTATCAAATTGTATCTGAAAAAAACTATGCCAAAAATAATAGTGATAAATAACATTTTTAACTTAAGTTTCCTAGGAAAACTGCATACACTTGTAGAAATTGTTTGCAATTTTACTTTTTATAAATATTTTTTAAGTTAGAAAGAAAACTTCTTATCATCTCAATGCAAGAAGAGGTGAAGTTTTCTGATGACAAGCCTTAAAGTTGCATTGGTAAAATGCCAGCCCTCTAGTTTTTTATAAAAGGCCAGCAGGCACATGTGGGCCAAATATGGGGAAATGGGACATCTTTTTTGAAGAATAATTTAGTAGCTACAGGATGCAAACTGATGTGACTGAAAATCTCTTGTGGAGTCAGACAGCACTAAGTTCACGGGGCCTTAAACATTTTACTTAATCTCTCTGAGGTTCAATTTTCTTTTTTTGTAAACAAGGACAATTATAGGCTCTGCCTTTAATCCCTATATAAAGAGTTAGTCTGCTTCAGCTACTGTAACAAAATACCATAGTCCGAGTGGTTTCAAAAACAGAGATTTACTTTCTCACAGTTCTGGAGGCTGAGAAGTTCACAGCCAAAGTGCCAGTGGATTTGACTTTCTTTAAGGGCCCCTGTCCTGCTGTGCAATAGCCTGCAGTCTTGCTGTGTGCTCACAGGACCTTTCTTTGTGTGTAGTAGTCAGCAGGGGAGTTTCTTCCTATAAGGGCACTAATCCTATTGGATCAGGGCTCCAAACTTATGACCTAATTTAACATTAATTCTTTAAAATCCTTATTTCCAAATGCACCACATTTAGGGTTAGGGCTTCAACATATAGTCCATAGCAAAATCTATACGATACTGGCATCATATGTGAATTCTCATCCTCACAACCATGCTGTGAAGTAAGCACTATTACCTTCATTTTTAGACATAAGAAAACCGAGGCTCAGAAAGCTTGCGTCACATACATTGTGTAGGCATTCAGGAAGTGGCGATGCAAGAATTTAAACTCAGTTCAGGCTGTCAACGCTACACATGCCCATTGTATTCCATATGGTACTGCTTCTCAGAATAATGGCATTTTAATTAATAATTAATAACCAACATTCTTATAGTGCTTTATCATTTCCAAAGTGCTTTTCCAGCCTTTAATTGTTACTGCAGAGGATGTCCTAAGACTAGTTGAAAGGGAAGGAAAAGGGAGACCTGGGGTGAGAGCAGGAGCTAACAGTGACAAACGGTACTGCAAACGGAAGGTCCTATTTGAAGAAAGGAAGTAAAGCAAAACTTAGATGACTTCTCAGGGCCAGAGAGGCAGGCAAAAGATGCAGGATGGTGGAATGAAAGAAAGGGCAAGCTATGGGAAAAACAGCAAAGCAAGGGATGAGAGTAAAGGTGGCATCACTGAGGTTAGAGACTGCAAACAGGCACCAAAGAGCCAAATGCCTCAGGTAATGCAAAGGGACTGGTAGTGGATGGTTCAGCACGAATTGCAATTGCTGTCTTCTAGAAGGGGGAAGTGAGCAAGACAATGGTTCTGCCTGAAAGGGAGGTCCCTGGTTGTTAAGGGCATGGTGGTTTAAGATGCTGGCTCTGGAGGAAAATTGCCTGGAATCACATCCTGCCTATGCACCTTGGGGAGAATGTAAGCTCTCCCAGTTGTGATGTGGGAATTATGATGATACCAGTGTAATAAATCTGGTTATTCATTAAAAGAAAAAAAGCAAAGGGAAAGCCAAATTTTATAGGCATGCCATTTGTGCAGCTTTGCTAGAAAGCTGCAAAAGTCTGGGTGACATAGGGAAGATAATTTTTTGTCAGTCACACCTGGGAACAGGTCATTGGCCAGAGTAGGTGTTGCTACTACAAGTGCAGGAAGATTTAAAATACTTAAGCTCACCCAGCCAGCATGACTCAGTGGTTGAGCATTGACCTATCAACCAGGAAATCATGGTTCCATTCCCAGTCAGGGCATATACCCAGGTTGTGGGCTCAATCTCCAATGTGGTGCATGCAGGAGGCAACCCATCAATGATTCTCTCTCATCACTGATGTTTCTATCTCTTTCTCCCCCTCCCTTCCTCTCTGAAATAAAAAAAAAAGTGACTCTGTCTCTTGTACTCCAGGTGAGAGGGTGGAAGGTGCAATATTTCAATGAAATAGCAATGTCTCGGTTCTACCTTTTCAAGGAAATCCTCACTGGAAGTCTTCTCTTCTGGGCTGGGAGATACTGAATGAATGTTTCCCACAATGAACCCCATATTGTCCTAAGAAATATTGGTCCACAGATGAATGGAAGAGCAAGTGAGAGAGCAAGAGTGACAACAGGAAGGAGGAAGAAGAAGAGGATAAGAGGGGAAAAGTTAATAAAGCAGAGAATATATCTCAGAAAGATTATCACAGCCAGCACCTTTTGAGAAGGGGGTTACGATTCCCATTTTATAGCTGGAAAAACTGAAATACTCTTCTGATTTGGCAGCTGAAAGGGGCAGGAAATGTACCATCCACTCAGGTCTACTAACTCAAAATCCCTTGCTCATTGTACTAGGTCCTGCTTCTCCACTACCCTGAAAGTAGGAGAGTACCCCAAATGCTGGCTGGATCATGGCTCTCTTTCACCCACCAGCTATTGCACAGAGAAAATGAGTGTGTGGTTGACCCATCGTGGTTGTTTAGATGAATAATGGCTTTAGTTGGGGGGGGGGGGGATAGTTATAGTCTCTTGTAGTATCATCTGACAAGTAAAACTAATTTTTTGAATCACAAAATTGTATGATTATGTTCGAAAGATCACCTATAAAATAAAAAGATAATCTTCATGGCTTATCTACATCTCTTTGCATATTTGTATGTAAAATTTTCTACGTTTAACCTATGATATTTTTATCAGTTATGCATCAGGGAAACCGAAAACTCTGGTACTTAATCCTGTGTGTAATTGAGGTTAGTCTCTACAGAAAACTGGGACATCTCATTTATATAATCCCAGCTCAGTACACACCATCTTTACTATTTACAGCTTCAATCTTATTCTATATCACCCATTTTAAAAATAAGAAATATCATAGGTACCTATCTTATATGAACCTCAATGATTTATTATTTTAATTAAAAGAATTTAAAATGTTGATGCAAAGTAACATTAATAATTTCAAACAAAGTATAGTTCCTGAATAAAGCAAGCCATAAATCTTATATGAGACTATCCTTAGAAAACAACTATTTCCATTATGTACCCTCTAGTAAGATGTTCACTTTTAATTCAAATGGTCAAGTCTAAGTGTCTTTTATTTCCAGGAGGGATGTATATATTTGAAATCTGGCACAGCCCACTGAATGTCAGTGCATTAGCTATAGGGGGAAGAACAATGAAGAAAAAGGAAATATATGAAAATAGACAGATGAACTTGGGAACTTACTTGCCCTGGGGGGAAAGAGCCATGAAATAGCTGCCAGCGCTCTTGAAAATACTGTGTATGCGCCTCATTATACCACCTAGATTTCCAGCCTGTCACATTCAATGGGGTCTTTGCGAGCCAGTATCATGTCAGCATGGCATTTTATAATTTGGGATGGCTTCGTCCCCGCCATTTTGTAACACTTCCTGAAAAGCAATGGAGGGCAGCTTGCCAGATAGTCTTCCTAACTGTTTTTAATAAGAGTATTTTCAGATTTCAGTAAGAACAGCTCTATGCTACTGATGTACTAGACCATCCCATCATTCTCAGCTTCTCAGCACCACCTTTTTTTTTTTTTTTTTTAATAACCGAGGCCTCAGCCTAAAAATTACATTTGATTCAACTCAGAGAAACTAGTGTTATATATAGTACCTTCCAATTTACTACCGTAGTTGCCACTTCTGCATTCAGTCTGATCTATTTTCTCAGTTCCATTGACTGTCTGGCAAGATTGTCCATAGTGAGCCATTTCCTGAGAGTTGCAAGAGCCTTCTTAGCGAAAGTGTGCATTGTCGCAGACAGGAGCAGCAGCTGTCTTGGAGCACGTTGTTCTTCATGAAATGCTGGGATTCTGTGGAGTCCAGAGAGAACCATGAGTTCTTTCTCTCATTAATGCAGGAGAGGGAGGAAGTGGTGTCCCTTGAGCCCCTCCAAGATTGTGTCCCAGCCTGGGCTTGAGTGCAAAATCATTGATGAGGGGACCCAGACCACTCAATAACATGTCCATTGAAACTGCCCAAAGCCTGGTGGGAAAAAAAGCTTATTAGGGGAATAAAGTGCTGTCATTTGGTTCCTGAAGGAATTACTAGGTGACTTTGCAAGAACCCCTAAACTATGGGAATCAGTGAGAGAGAAATCATTTAGAGAGCTACTCCCCTAAACAGGAAGAGGATGAATTACCTTCCTTTCCTCTTCTAACCTCCTCCCCAGACTTCTTGCCTCCTTGAGATAAGGGCAGTCCCTGGCCATGTCACTCACTTCCCTGCAAGGACCATATATAATTGGATTGTCTCTTTTTTTTTTCTTTATGTATTGATTAAGGTATTACATATGTGTTCTTATCGCCCATTGCCCCCCACTTCCCCCACTCATGCCCTCACCTCCCTGGTGTCTGTGTCTATTGGTTAGGCTTATATGCATGCATACAAGTCCTTTGGTTGATCTCTCCCCATTACCCCCATCCTCCCCTACCTTCCCTCTGAGGTTTGAGCATCTGACCGATGCTTCTCTGTCTCTGGATCTGTTTTTGTTCATCAGTTTACGTTGTTCATTATATTCCACAAATGAATGAGATCATGTGGTACTTATCTTTCTCTGACTGACTTATTTTGCTTAGCATAATGCTCTCCAGGTTTATCCATGCTGTTGTAAATGGTAGGAGTTCCTTCCTTTTTACAGCAGCATAGTATTCCATTGTGTAGATGTACCACAGTTTTTTAATCCACTCATCTGCTGATGGGCACTTAGGCTATTTCCAAATCTTAGGTATTGTAAATTGTGCTGCTATGAACATAGGGGTGCCTATATCCTTTCTGATTGGTGTTTCTAGTTTCTTGGGGTATATTGCTGGAAGTGGGATCGCTGGGTCAAATGGGAGTTCCATTTGTAATTTTTTGAGGAAGCTCCATACTGTTCTCCATGTTAGTGGGAATTTTTGAGCACTCAGAGAGGCCGTGGACTATACCCCAAATAGAGTTGTCAGTGCTAACACCAGGCTAGGCCTTGACATATGGTCTCATGGCTCCTTCCCAGCATGTAGGCCTTCTTTCACAGAAAACTGTCAGCTTTCTGAAGAACAGGATGACCCTGTGAATAACATGATCGTCAATGGCATAATCCTGATGTTACTTAGGAAAAACTGTTTTGTCTTGGGTTACTTGTTCTGCAAAAACAGGATGTGGTTAATGTGCTTAAAAGTGGTCCTACACAAAGTTGCTGCTGCTCTCTGGTCTCTCTGCGTGGAGAAAGGCCGGCTAATAAAGGCTCCCTAAATTTTAATTTGGTCTGGGTTCCAGTGGTCATTCACTTGCATTCTGCTCCACAACACTCCACAGTGGCTGCACCAGTCTGCATTCCCACCAGCAGTGCATCAGGGTTCCTTTTTCTTTGCATCCTCACCAGCACTTGTCATTTGTTGATTTGTTGATGATAGCCATTCTGACAGGTGTGAGATGATACCTCATTGTCATTTTGATTTGCATCTCTTGGATAATTAGTGACTCTGAGCATGTTTTCATATGTCTCTTGGCCTTCCTTATGTTCTCTTTCAAAAAGTATCTATTTAGGTCCTTTGCCCATTTTTTGATTGGGTTGTTTATCTTCCTTTTTGTTAAGTTGTGTGAGTTCCCTGTAAATGTTGGAGATTAAACCCTTATCGGAGATAACATTGGCAAATATGTTCTCTTTTTAATGGGATCAGAAAGCTATGTTGTACACAGAGCTCATTTTCTCACCTCTTATTGTGGCAGGTGTGTTGTATGCTTGGCACAGGGGTGCACTGAGATTTACATTTTCATGTGATGCTGACCGGATCATAGCAGAATAATGACAGAGGAAGGAGAGAGTCTCAATACAGCACTCTAGTCATGGCACCAGATTATTTTGGGAACAGTATTTTCCTCTTCCTGCCTGTTCTCTCACTCAATGTGTGTCCTTGTTTTCTTGCCCACACAAATGCTCAGATGCTCTTAGTGCCCTCAGTTCATTTATTTTCCTATCTAGCCAAAAATAATTATTTTGGTTCACATTTCCCACTTACTATTGCTTCTCTCACATCATTGGGTTTCACTATTACATTCCAAGGACTGTGTACTTGGTTAAGGTATATTTCCTGGCAGTGTTGTTCTCCCTGCTTGATCCAAAAGAAGTTTCTCAATTTCCCTTTCTCTCTCTCTTTCTCTCTCGCATGCTTTCTCCCTCTAGTTTAGTACATACAATGTAATCTGCTCTCATTCCTCACTGTTGACACATCAAAGAAATATGACTTCCATTTTTGATGAAAATATGAATCATGTAGTGTTCCTCACATACACAGTACCCTCCTCTGTTAGCTAGCTGTACAATCTGAAATTCTGAGCTTCATTTCATACATAAGTCATGGTCAGATTATTTGGACTGTACAGTGCTGAGCGCCAACCCACCAGGATATGAGCTCATCTTCTCTGGGAAACTAGATGGGGTTGAGCTGGGTCACTGTTTGGAGGAACACATTTCCGATGAAAGCCCAGAGAATCTCAGGAAGGGACAACAATTCCCCATTCTGGACAATGGTCTCCTTCTTTGATGAGAACACTTCAGTTGAAAATTAAAAAGAAATGATAAACTCATTATTGTCACAGAAAAGTCCACTCAATTTAAAATTTCCCATTTTATGTGATTATCAAACAGAAAAAAAGGTTCTTTTATAGATCATTTTTGTGTGACTGAGGCAGACAATCTAAATAAGATTTTTTTTTACAAATTAACCATTTCTCTGATATGTGGTATGGTCAGAACAGTTTCAGCTTATTTTCTGTATGTATAATACTTTATAGGGAGACTTGGTTTTCCAAACTATGGCCCTGCCATTGCAAAACCTTGACTATCTTTGTGACTCATCCAAGTACCTATTTACAACAACTTACAGTATAATGTAGAATACTTGTGAATCAAATTAACTATTAAACTATTGTGGCAGTACCCAGGAACCAGAATATTTGATGAACCAAAGCATTCCATTCTCTAGCATATAAAAGGGAGTTTATTGTCTGGTTATAGGGAGACAAAAGAACCAGGTAGGAGGTAGCAAAAAAATGAATAATCAAGAGTAACACGTAAGCCTGAATCCTGTAATTGCACTCTGCCCACTAAAGGTTCCTGTAAATGTCACTTGGACTCAACTCTCTCAACCTCTCATTACTCACCATTGTGTCCCCTTAAGGCTTGTTACCAACCCACTGTGAGGGGGATGAATCAAGGCCGAGAGAATTATTTCCCTTAAATGATGCAGGTGGGTGGGTGAATTTACAGTTGCAGGCATCCAAGAATGTATCAGTGACAGCAAGATTCCTGCAGGTTCATTTCAGCTGCCAAAGAAATGGCTCTGCTGAATATTGATTCTGTTATGCTTTAGGTGTTGCCCTTGGAGGCAGTCACCATCGATAAACACACACACAGATTCAAGCTCACGCATCCCACGCAGCAACCTGCACGCTGCTCCAATGAGGTTGGACAGCTATGTTTTCTGAAACTGACTCTGGGCAGAGAACTATCCTACATTGCGTATGTGTCCTGGTGGTGGTGAATTGAAGATAATTACACCAAAACTAGAGAACATGTATTTTTTAACCTGAAGATATCGATGCTTTAATGAGACACATAAAATAAAAATGGAAATGTATTAGTAAATGCGATGATATGGGCAATGAAATATATACATAAGTCACTGTGCTGGTACAGTGGAGGTATAAATCTTGAGTGTTTTTATATTAGGAAAAGGATAAAGAAGGAGAAATTAAAGGGTGGGTTGGAGAAGACAGTAAGTAACATGGCAGGTTTGTGATGAAAGTCAGAATAGATAATGAAATAGCTAATTTATTTTTATTTTTTTTAGTCTTAGAAGAGAGACTCATTGATGCCAGTGTATTTAAGGTAAATAGATGCCCTGGGGTAGCATGTGCAAAGTTATTTTTATTAAAATCCATGTAATGTTCAGAAGTATTTCTTGTATTCTTAGGAAAATAGGTTCTGGCTTCAGAAAGCAAAAGACAATGTCCTCTCTTAGAGATTAATAATGGACATCAGCATGTTAAAGGTTCTGAAAAATCTTTTGGGGATACATTTCCCTGTTGTTAATCCCATGCACATAGTTCCAAACTTATTTCATTAGAACTCTTGTTACTCCCTAGGAATATTGCTCTAGCAATCTTCTGGGACACCCAGTTGAAGAAACAAATAGAATGGAATCATCAATGAGGAAGAGGTTGGGCACTTTTACTTTCTTCCTTGCTAATGGAGTGTTTTCCTTATAGCCCCAAGCATTTGCAAGTTTCTACCCAGTTAATCACTCTAGCTTAAAAAAAAAAAAATGAGTCAAGTTAGCAGCATTATTTTTTTTCTCAAAAATATTTTGGATCTGCTTGCCTTTGTCAAACAGGCTTCTATCACCTTTTAAATATGTTTTCCACTTTTTGCACTGAATCATAAAAGGGAAAGCAGTGGCAAAGAATACATTATACTGTCTAGAAGCATCTTACATTAAGCATGAAATCAAGAACACAAGGGATCATATTTTGAAGGACTCTTATAATGCAATTACAGCAAAAGGCCAGATAGTGTTTTTAATTACAGAACATCAAGAGAAAGGTATTATTTTTGTTCTCAGAATAATATCAATTAAAATTACATTCCTGTTTGTTACAGATTTGATAATATGTGTTCAGCTGTCTCCAAATATATAGAGAGATCCTGATGTTAAATAGTTTAGGAATTGGTGAATAGAGAGAAAACGGATGTAACATTTCTCACTAGATTTTAAGAACTCTAGTCTCTTTCACCAGATGTTGGGACAGTAAAGAATATATACCATCAGATATAAATTAAATAATTATTTTCATGAATCAGGAGTAGGTTTTCTTAAGACTTTCAGGTAATATTAACCTGAACTTTTTGGTTAAGACCTAGATAGAATTCAGTGAAAAGTTATCTATAAAGAGAAAGTTTTGTTAGTGAGAATTAGTTCTATACTTATAGGAATTTAAGAATTAAAAAGAACTGGAGTGACCAGATTCCATGTTCTCATGCTTGTAATTCCTTTTCAGAAATGTTAAGCAACTGCTTTTAGGACATGTTTGTCTTTGTCTCCCAGTATTTAATGATATGTGGAAGGTTGGGGGGGATTTAGACATGAAACTTCAAAGTAAAAATATTTACAAATGGGACAAATAAAATGAAAACTTCTGTACTACAAAAATAGCCCATAAGAGGCTATGAAAAGACAAAACAACATAAAAATATGTGCATACAATATCATAATCAAAAGGCTAAAATCCTAATTATGTGATTTGTTCCTACAAAACAATAAGAAATAGACAAAAATATACAGGAAAATAGACAAAAATAAAAGGAAAATAGAATGCAATAGGAAGTTCAGACAAACAGACACAAGTAGCTTTTCAACACACAGAAAAACTGTTTCACCTTTCTGTGATCAAAGAGATGTAAACTAAATCAACAAGAAGGCATCATTTTTACTTTATCAGATTGGTAAAAATTCATAGTTTTTGAAGTTATAGTAAAGCCAGCAGGAATCTAAATCAAAACAAACTATTTGGAGAACAATTTTTGAATAGTTAGAAATTTATATAACGTATAAACTCTTTAATTAGCTATTCTATTCCTAGTAATTAATTTTATAGAAACTCTTCTAAAAGTTCAGATGTGTACAAAAATACATAATTATGTTTCCTACAGCATTATTTGCAATAATGCAAATGCAGCATTATTTGTAATAATGAAAAATTAGAAACAACCTAAATGCTTATCAATAAAACAATTACTGAATAAGTAAGAAGACCAGTAAACTATTCGAAGAATGAAAATCTGAAGATCTTGACAAGAAACATGTTTATGACATACTGCTTAGTGTAAAACGCAAATGACAAAACAGTCCATATAATATGATTTCATATTTTAGATAAATACACTTGATTGTGTATGTATGCAAACAATGTATTTATCTTTTGTCTTTTTTATGCACATTTGTATATCTAAACTTTATAGAAAACATTTTTCAATGAAAACACAAATGAAATTCTCCAATGAAAACACTTCAGATGAAATACCAATTTAAAGGATGCCATATAGTTATCCTTATGCCTTTTTAAAGTAGTTTCCAAGTCAACCAGTAGGCAGACTCTAGCAGATTTAAAGTAGATTAATCCAACACTAGGCTATCATTTTGCAATCCCCACGCTCCATTGGTAGCTTCTCATCTTCCCCCTGGATTACTTTCTTGAACTTAAAACTGATTTCCTTTCTTCTACTTTTAACCTACTGCATCACCTGTTCTCAACACAGCAGTCTGAGTAGTCCCTACAACATTTCAATGATATTCATGTTACCCTCACCCCCTTCAATGGCCTCCTATTGCACTTAAGATGAAACTTAATCCCTAACCTAACCTCTAAGGATCTATGTCCGCCTCCTGCCTTCCTCTAATGGCAGGCACCCCTGCCTCACTATGCTCCAAACACTCTGAACCCTTTTATTTGTTCAAAGGCACCAAGTATTTCCTTCTACAAGGTCTTTTCATATGCTTTCCACTTTTTCTGGAGTGACCTCTCTCTGACTCCAAACCTACCCATTTCTCCTCTTTTCTTGACCAAGGCACAGTCAGCCTTCCAGACTCACCTTAAATAAGTTTTCCTCAGAGAGGATTTTCCTGATCATCTTTTAAATTATTCATTTATAATGATACAAAAAGGCATTTATCATGTGCTTTTTCCTCCATTTACTTGTCAAAATCTGTAATGATATTTTATATGGTTCTTTGTTTAATGTTTGCCTCTCTACCAGAGCAAGCTTTAGGCAAGCAGGAACCACATTCTTAAAACAAACAAACAGCCCATAAAACCACTTTATCTCAGGATACCTGGCAGCATAACAAAATTTTGGAATGAATGAAGAAATGGAGGAGTACTCCTAGACCCTTCCTGTTGATTCTTATTTTTGAAAGAGCTTCTTAAGCCCACTTCTGTGAGCATATCAAAATATTCTGAAATAAACTAGAACACAAAACCAATCAACAATAACACAAAAGCATTTTTGTTAGTGAACAGAAATATTATTCTGGGTGAGTAGAAATTTCCTTGGGTTCCACTTATAAAAATAGACTCTGCTCTTTTCATTTGCTCTCAGAGTATAGGAGAGTGGGTGTTGCAACCCTGCTAACGTTTGTGCTGTTAGAATCCCAATTACCAAGGGAACCCAGGAACACCTTTGGTTAAACTGTTCTGTGTCAATTCACATGTTATTTCTGGTAATTTAACCTGTTTTGTCAGGACCTATGTCATCTTGTTCTCCCTAGGTTTTCAGCCTCCTCTAATGCCACCCCACCCTTCTATCTTTTCATGTAGAACCATAGCTGATCTGTTTGACACCCTCTAAGTTTAGAAGTTTCCCTTTGAAGAAAGAGATAATAAGTTGGAGAAAGGTAAGAAAAGTTCCTACCAAAAATATCATGCCTCTGGGAGGAGAAAGATGAACAGAAATCTAATTCTGGGTTAATGAGTAGAGTGTTGCTTGCCTCTCTTAGATGATTTTTGGAAAGGGTCTTATTAATGTACAAGCTTTCTTTCCAAACTCTCAAGTTACTTTTGCTGCGCTCTCATTCACCATTGCTACTAGAAACATCTGCATTACATTTGCTATCAGTTCTGAAAGTATTTTATGAGGATAAAATACAAAAGAAATGTGTGGATAGATTTTAAGACACAAAAGAAGACTAGAACAATGAAACATTAGAAAGGATGACTAGAGGAAAAGGGGAATGGGGGAAGGTAGAAGAGGGTATAGAAGTGATGGAAGGAGAGACTTAGGGCGTGATGAGCATTATACAGATGGTGTATTATAGAATCCTATATAATAAAGAGGTAATATGCAAATTGACCGTCATACCCTCACACAAGATGGTGGTCCCCATGTGGTCACAAGATGGCTGCCCACTGTGGTCACAAGATGACCATGCCCATGTGGTCACAAGATGGCCACCCCCATGTCATCACAAGATGGCCACCCTCATGTGGTCACAAGATGGCCACCCCCATGTGGTCACAAGATGGCTGCCCCCATGTCATCACAGGATGGCCACCACAAGATAGCTGGCAGAGGAGTACAGTTGGGGGCGAACAAGACAGCAGGCGAGGGCAGTTGGGAGGGACCAGGCCTGCAGGGGAGGGCATTTGAGGGTGAGATCAGGTCAGCAGGGGAGGGCAGTTGGAGGAGACCAGGCCTACAGGGGTGGGAGTTGGGGGCGATTGGGCCAGCAGGGGAGCAGTTAGGCATCAATCGGGCTGGCAGGGGAGTGGTTAGGGGTGATCAGGCTGACAGGCTGAAGCAGTTAGGGGCAATCAGGCAGGCAGGCAGGCGAGTGGTTGGGAGCCAGCAGTCCCGGATTATGAGAGGAATGTTTGATGGGATTGGGCCTAAACTGGCAGTCAGACATCCCCTGAGGGGTCCCAGATTGGAAAGGGTGCAGGCTTGGCTGAGGGACACGCCCCCCAGTGCACAAATTTCATGCACTGGGCCTCTAGTCATAATAATAAAAGGCCAAGAGGTGTCACGACCAAAACGACCAAATGACCAGTCACCATGAGGTGCATAGAGCACCGCTTGGGCCCTCTTCCATGGCCCACAGGCTCCGACTGCAGCAAGGCTGGCAGCCGGTGGGTGGACGGGGTGGCAGGTGGGCAGGCATGGCTGCGAGCATGGTGGCAGGTGGGCGGGGCACGCACAGGTGGGTGGGGCCACACAATATCACGTGCTGGGCCTCTAGTTGTAAAATAATTAAAAACAGCCAGACAATTATTAATACATGTTTACCTAACAACACACAGAGGAAGGAAGGAAGGAAGGGAGGGAGGGAGGGAGGGAGGGAGGGAGGGAGGGAAGGAAGGAAGGAAGGAAGGAAGGAAGGAAGGAAGGAAGGAAGGAAGGAAGAAATTGCTCCAAATTCATGGGCTTTCTCTCTAGAGTTCCAGAATGAACATGTGTCAGTTCCTTTCTCCTTATTGTCTGATGGTTGAAAGTCTCAAGGCAAGGTTCTGATTGGAACAGTTTGAGTTTGGTGTCCACTTCAGTGTCCAATCAGGTATTACCAGCCAGATCCTCTTCTGTGAATGAAGTGGGCAGAGAAGTGATGCTTGGAAGACGGCTTAATGGATGCTCATCATACATAGCCTATGAATTCCTGTTGAAACACTTTATTGTTGATCCATAATAAAAAAAAAACCTATTACATGAACAACTTACTGAGATACTTTGTTTGAAAAATATACATGGAGAACTTACTGAGAGACTTTGTTTGAAAAACCCATATTCTAATAGCAGGGTTCTACAATGACATTCTTTAACTCTGTCCAAATAAAGAGAAAGATATAGAAAACTGAGGCTGGAAACCCTTATATTTACACATAGAATGTTGACCTTTAAGCAATATGGCTTCACCTTTCTCCAGTCTCCCGTTGGACAGAAGAAAGGACACTCTGCAGTGCATATGGTATCTTCTTAGCTTTGACTGCCTTTTTTCCTTCTCACTTGTCCAAATTCTCACCATCAGTTCTTTTTGTCTTTAGCTTGTCTTACCCCACCCCCTAGCCCCATTATCTTTGTAACTTCACACTATGTCCTCTACCTTATCACCTCATTCCCAAATATTGACATTGGTCACCAGGTCTCCTTACCTGAGTTATTTGCCTCCTTTATTTCAACTTGCATGTGCTGCAAGAAGAATTTTCTTAAAACACCACCTTTGTCATGAAGGCTCTTTCCTCAAAAACATTCAAATCACTTTGTTTTCCTACTTAATCAATACTAATATCCTCTGCCAATCTGTTCAAGTTCTTTGATAGTTTGGTCATTCTTAGTATCCCTTAGGATACCACATTCTTAGGATACCACAATTTAGTATCCCTTCTTCCTTAGTCTGAGTGCTTGGGTCTATCATTTTGGCCTCCTCCAACTATATCCACCCACTTACTTATACTCCTGACTCATTCTATTGCCTAGAATGCTATACTTTATCCTCATGTTCACCTGTTGAAATTCAGAAAATTATTCTAAGCCCATCTCAAATCTTAACCTCTGATGAGGTCTACCTCATGCCTACTGTCCATTTTTTTTAATATTTACTTTTTAATTTATTGCTTTTTAAAGCCTTATGAAAGACTATCTTGTTTTTTAATATCTGCACATAGTTTGCAAACTTAGCATACCAAATTATAGAAAGAATATATCTATTCATTCATTATTTTCAACAAAAATTTATTATATTCCCCCTACATGCCTGATAATGCAGGTAACACAAGCAGATATGTAAAGACACCTGCTTTCCTGGGCTAAATTCAGATGGGAGAAGATAGCCTGTACCCTGAGCAAGGAGAGAAGTGATAGGAGGTGTGGTAAGAGAGATAGATAGGCAGGGCAGACTGGGTAGGAATTTGAAAACTAGGGAGCTAGGGAAAATAGACTGATGATTCTGCCTTCTCCTCCTCCTCCTTCTCTGCCTTCTCCTTCACTAGGCTAAATAGTATGGATTTTATCTTAAATACCATGGATGTTGACTAATTTCTATGTAAAACTAGAGGCCTGGTGCATGAAATTCATGCACTGGAGGGGGAGTGTCCCTCAGCCCAGCTTGCACCCTCTCCAATCTGGGACCCCTTGGGGAATGTCCGACTGCTGGTTTAAGCCCTATCTCTGTGGGATCAGGCCTAAACCAGCAGTTGGACATCCCTCTCACAATCTGGGACTGCTGGCTTCCAACCGCTCACCTGCTTGCCTGCCTGATTGTCCCCAACTGCCCTCCCCTGCCAGCCTTGTCCCCCCTAACTGCCCTCCCCTTCAGGCCTGGTTGCCCCTAACTTCCCTCTCCTGCAGGCCTGGTCCCCTCCAACTGCCTTCCCCTGCTGGCTTTATTGCCCACAACTGCCCTCCCCTGCTGGCCATCTTGTGGTGGCCATCTTGTGACCACATGGGGTGGCCATCTTGTGCGAGAGCATGGCAGTCAATTTGCATATTACCTCTTTATTATATAGAATGATTATAAGAGGGCAAAAAGACAAACAAAGAAGAAATGTAGGGGTGAGATGATGGCGTCTTGGGTGGCTGGGTGATAGTAATGGAGCTGGAGGGATTGTTCTGGGTGTTTATGCATAACCTCTTCTACCTTATGGAAAACCACCACAAACAGATGTCATATCTTAACCTGGGAAATATTGCACAGGGAAGAGCCCATAGCAGGTGTTTCATATATATGTTCCATATATAAGTGACTAGATTTAATTTTATCTTTGTTTATTTAAAAAAGCCTGATTTGTAAGATAGAAGACTGGTGATATATAATTGCTGAATTTACTATACTATTTTTTAATATTTATTTCATCAGCATGATGGGTAACTGTCAATTTATGTTAGATTTTCAAACACAATGATATTTGGTCAAGACAGACCCAAACTACTAAATTGAAATGTCCCTAATTTTTTTCAAATTTTAGATGTGTCCTCAATGTGTCACAATAAATTAAGAATTTTAATAAGGAAATCTCAAGACAATGTAACATAACTGAACATTTTTTGTCTTCCCACAAGTATGTTTCCTTTTAGGCCAATCTGTTTGCTTATATATCTGAATGCCATGGTAATGTTTCAAATAATTACATAGCCCCCAATGTATAGCTTTCGAGTAGGATGTGCCAATGATTAAAAATCTATGTATGGAACTAAAACTGCAGCTTGTAAAATCTGCTAAGTCTCAACGTGGTGCTTGGTTGTGTAATTTATATTTCTTTTTATAACTGAATCCTGACTATTTGAAAACTTAACTGTTTAAAAAATATTTAAGTGTCCACAAAAGAAAGGCATTCATTAAAGTAAGTTTATCCCAAGATCTAGGTAATCTTTTCCTCAGAGATCAATGATATAGCTGACAGAAAACCTGGGGTAGTAGATTTCCAGGGCAGGACTCTTCCAAAAAAAGTTGTAGTCAGAGTGAGAGAATGAAATAATAGATCCAAAAAAGCATTTTGAGGATTATATGAAACAATCCAACATCAAAATTCAATTCAACAGCCTGAACATTTTCTACTTCTTCATTGATAGAAGTAATTTCCGTGGAGGAGCCTCCTTCAATAATGTTTACAAATGCCATTTGAAAAAAACACCACATTTCTAAAAAGTGGTTCACTAACAAAATATTTCCCAGGCTTGAATTACAGTTTTATTGGAATTAGAGTTTCACAGAATTTTAAAGGTGGACAAGGTACTGGAAACCATGCATTTCAACTCCCTCATTTGCCATGAGTTGTGGAAACCAGGCTGAGTTTCTATAATGGAGAAGAATGGACAATTGAAATGGGATCTGTGTACCCTACCATCACAGTAAAAATAAGTACTGTTTACTGACTTACCTGAACACTTTTGTAGCAGTGCTAAGATTCAATTAAGGTATCCTGAAGCTGAGGCCAATACTCCTCACCTGATTGTTTGCTTTTCTTCATTCTGTTGTATTATTGAAGCCGAGCCATGAGCTCAATTGTAAAAATTAAAATAAAAATGTTTCTGTGAATTGACTATATTCCAGGAACTATTACAACACTCTGTATCTATTAAATTGCTTAATTTTCATCACAACCCTATGAGGTATATAACATTATCATTTCCATTTTACAGATGAGAAAACTGAGGCACAGTTTATCCATTGAAAGGTACTGAGTGCTAGAGATATGAGTCCACACAAAATGGAGACTAAATATTTGCCCAATTCATTATTTATAACCATCCAAAGCAGTTAACTTAGAATTATAAAAAATCAACTTATGTTCTTAAAAACATGAAGATATAGAATTTTGACAATGACTACTTTTAGTTTTAGAATGATGATAATTTACCTTTCAGCATTAGGAGTTCAAATATGTTATCCAAGAGAAAGTCTGAGAGATACTTTGCTAAGGTGGGGAATATATTTCCTAATTCAAATATTCGTGTGAATGACTACAATCTTATCTGTATCCCTAGTTATCAATAGAGTACTTGGAACATGGTAGGAGCTCAGTAATGCCTGTTGAATAAGTGAAGGATTTTAATGTGGGTGAATTATTGAATTATAACTCAGTTTTATGCCTAAAAATGCTAAAGATTTATATTAACTCACATTTGGTAACCTGGAATGATGTAGCTTCCCTAAACAGTACCTAATTCCTAAAATTACACTATATAGAACACACATAAGCATTATGAATATTGTTAAACAAGTTTATAAATTGAAATCAAACAAATTGAATAATGGCAGACAGATTTATTCCACAGAGTAAGAAATTTTTGACAAGGAAAATATAAACAAAATAACACTGTTGTTTGTGGTTTATTTGTCTTAGTGTTTATTGAAAGCCACGTGGTAACATAGAGTCAAAATAAATACCTTTACCAGGGTTTGTTCTTTGTATTCCCCAGAATACTTAAAATTTAGTCACTGACAGAAAAAGAGCCTTCACCAGGAATTAATTCAGAACCCTTGTTCAGAACCCTTTCTGGACTGAAGGCCCTATGAGCCTTCCCTTGATCCTTCTGGTCAGAGTTTCCTTCTCCCAGTCGTGGAAGATACTTTCTGGCATCAAAGAAACACATGCTGTGGACTTTCTAAAAAAGTGAATTTTACAACCATTTCTCTTCTCCCTCCACAATGTAGGAAAGGCTTCCCATGTTTCAGACAATGACACAAACAGCAACCTCCTCTGCCCAGTGATCCTTCCGAGGGGACCTTGGTGCTGTTGACAAGTGCATGCTCCACAGTCATTTTATCTTCTACAAACTCCTGACCCGAGTATCACTGAGTTGCAACCCTACAGAAATAGAAGAGTGTGGACATCCCCGCTCTGATCAGCAATGGGGCACTCTGCAGAGGATTTCAGAGCTCATGAAAGACGTCTGCTGGTCAGTTGGTCGCAGCGTCTGTGTGCACTCCATTAGCTATGCTGAGAGGAATTCTGCTTGCTCTTTGTGTTCTGTGAAGCAGAACAATAGGTCACTCTCCTCTGGAATAGCTGCTGATTCCTTCAAAGTTCAGTCAAAGCCCACATTTTTCCCCTCTGAATAATGTATGAGCTTGGTTCACCCATGTGCTGCTAATCTAGTATGGAGGGAACTTTCAACAGCTTTCAGCCTTCTTGTCTGATGTCACTGAAAACACTCACTGGTTCAAACACGAAGACCTTGGGATCCAA
The DNA here is from genome assembly GCF_951640355.1 of Cnephaeus nilssonii. NCBI lineage: Eukaryota > Metazoa > Chordata > Mammalia > Chiroptera > Vespertilionidae > Cnephaeus > Cnephaeus nilssonii. The sequence continues at coordinate 62,566,908 of NC_137081.1, forward strand.
GTTTGTTTGGCAGAGGGCTGTGATGAGAAGGTGGGAGTGAGAGAAACCTAGACGTGTATGCATGGGCATGCAACAGTCAGGAATGCTCACCTTTGAGACAATGTCCAATTTAATATTGCTCACCTCACAGGCTCATTCTAGAAGGGAAGGGAAGCCCTGTTGCCCTGTGTACAGATGCTCACAGGGAGCAGATGTTCTTTTGAGGGAATACCTTAATCCATTTTCCTTTCTGAAATTTAAGACCAGTCAGTGACTATCTCTCACGACTTATTTCCTATGGCCAGGGACCCCCATGAAAGGACAACCTCTATTATTCACCATTAGTTTCCTAGGGATGCCTAAATAAATGACCACAAACCAGGTGGATCAAAACAAAGAAATTTATTCTTTCTCAGCTCTGGAAGCTGGAAGCCCCATATTGAGTTGCTTACAAGGCCACGCTCCCTCTGAAGACTCCAGGGAAGACTTCCTTCTTATCTCTTCCAGTTTCTGGTGCCTCCTGGTTTTCCTTGCTTGTGGCAGCATAACCCTGACTTCTGCCTCCATCTTCATATTGCTATGTTCCCTATTTGTCTTTACATACCTTCTTATCTGAGACCAGTATGACATCACCTTAACTTATTTCTAAATAAGATCACATTCTGGTTCCAGGAGGACATACATTTTGGGGGGATGTTATTCGACCCAGTATAACCTGTATGAGTAGAAAACTGACTCATAATTTATATACCTCTGCTCTAGTCTCTAGAAATGCTTGGGAAACATGCTTAGTGCCTAACCATTCACAAGAAGGGGGTGAAGAAGCTTCTAAAGGTTACATCCCACTTCCTCAGGCAGAGGGAAACCCATCCATTCCTGTATATCAGCTGGTCTCCTAGGTAAAATTGTTTTCCCTCTGAATATGTTAGCAAGCCCACACCCTTCAAGGTTCTCCTCTTTTCCCTGAAACTGCTTTTTCTCAGAGGATGTTATTTATTCTACTTTTAATCCCATATTCGAGGATGACTTCACTGTGCCAGGAGGGGTGTAGAGCAGCCAATGAAGAATCATAATATCTCAAAGTTTGAATGAACTTTTTAGGGGCTGGTAAATTGAACCTTTATGCAAAACAATGGTACCTTAAGTTTATTAGTTAGCACCTCAAGCAAGAGTGATCAAGAATAAAAATCCAAGATGCTTGCTGGGTTACCTCTGAAAAATGGAAATCTCTATTATAAGGATAATAGGATTGCACAAAATAAACCTCATTTATATTGTAATTTTGCCTCAAACTGTCCTTGAAGCTCACAATAACCTCTTTCCATCATCTCAATTCTTGTGCACCTAAAATTCGATGTGGGTGTTGTGTTTATCCTCTGTGTCATCGTTTGCCAATATCTGCCCTACGTGAACTTCTGGAGCCTTCTAAGAGTAGAGGAATGTGAGGGGGTGGAGCGTAAGTGAGGACATTGTCTGTGCTTGGGTACCAGAGAACACACTGGCCCTCTCCTGCCCTGCAGAGTGGTTAAGGAAAAGCAGGAACAGTATTCTCTAGAAGAGTGGCCATGGATTTGAATGTCAGAGCAAAACTCTTCTAACATAACCACCTCTTTCTAGTCCCTTTGTAGATTTTTTTCCAGTGTGTCATCTTTCCTATCAGTTAGAATACTCTTGGTTGTGACCAATAACAGACCCAAGTAAAAGTGGTCTATGAAACAAGGGTTTTATTACCTCTTATAACGAGAATTCTTGAGAGGTTGATTAATTTAATAGCTTAATATCAAGTACCCAGGTGCTTTTTGTCTTTCTTCTCTGACTTGGCCATGTTCACCTTGTGGTCTCAAGATGGCTGAGGCAGATTTGGGTGATATGTGCAGCATGAAGGCAAGAACTGGCTTCATGGGGCCCCAGGCGATGCTTGGGGGCTAATGTTCTGTGTTTGCCATCTTGAAATTCTTAATAATTTTACTTTGAATTTTTGTTTTGTAAGTGAAGTCAGATGGGACCAAAAAAAAGCATGCAACAAGGGCTTGGAGCCTTGACTCACACGTAGCCCTGCCTTACCATGTGGGTGGGATAAGTTATAGACCACTGACTCCTTGGCTCTTGCCCAACAATTGCTGCCACCCTTTGCCTTCAGTGGGGGTCCGGGCACACGTGTGGAGAGGGTCAGGGGAATGTGTGTTCTGCATGCTGAGTTGCAGGGCAAGGGTCCAGGTACCTATGAGGTTGTGTACACCTAAGTAGCAAATTAAAAAAAAAAAATTACCATGACAGGTGGATAGCTGAAGAAAGAAACAAGGATCATAACATTTTAAGTGCTAACTGGGTCCTACAAATGATATAACTGGCCCACATGCTAAGTTCCAGCAGAGGAAACAGACTTGACTGTGCCTCTCTTTTCTCTAGAAACAAAAGTAATTTTGCAGACACTCCCAGCAGATTCTAGGTTGACAGAGCCCCGAGTTAGAGCATATGTCCATGCATACACCAGTGATGGCTAGTGATTGACACTGCTCTGAATGTCATAGGCCAATCAATATTTATCTTTGGGCCAGGAATGGTCTCCATCCCTAAATCCATGGCAGCTCCAAATATTAAAACAAAGCCAGAGATCTGCAAGCAAAGAAAGATGGGAATGAGGAGGTGGAATGTAGAGAGGATGTAGGTAAAAAAACCATTAGTGTCTGTCACACTATTGTCTCCCTGATTCATTACCTTTTCCCTCTCATCAGATCAGCTAGAGAGGCCATCAGGATCCTCAGATGTAACCTAACCCAAAGCATTTCCAGTTGTTTTAGCAGTGGCACTTTTTCTCAAGTGAAATCACGCCATCACCCTCAATATCAGAAAACACTGAGAAAAATAAAACAGAATTACTTTGATAGAAACAGTTGAGTGTTGCTTGGCTCCTAACAAATTAGAAAACCAACTAAAGGAAAGTCTATCAAACCAATTCACTAGTGTCTATTCAGGTGCTGTGCTCTGTCCTACTTACATTCATTTTTTAAAGTGTCAAAAATATCCTCAAAATTGATGTTTGTAAGACTCATGTGCACTGCTGCTTATTTCATTTTCTATCTGAAGTACATGTTTTTCTCAGGGCATATAAAATAAACTAACCCATCAGGAAGTGATATTATAACATTTTTTAGTTTAATTCTTGTCTTTCCTAGGACTTAGCATCTCACCACGCCTCCTGATGTTTTGGCTCCCATGCTTTATTTCTGAAGCACCAGACTTACATTAAAATCCCAAGTGTCTGGGGTGGGAGAACTTGATTAACTGGCAGAATGTTGCCAGGCTAGAAACTGAGTTGGAAATTGATTTCGTTTTCTTCCCACATCAAACTCCCAGGTGCTGGGCAGGGAGATCTTACATCTTTCTTTAATCATTGTCTGAGATTTTTATGCCAGGCCTTCAGTACCTACGCTCAGGTAACTAACTCCCACAGAGGCCCACATGCAGCCAGCGAGAATGTTGGGAGAGAAAACCCAAGCCTGACTGTACATGTGGGCTTTAGAGAAAACATTTGGCAACTTAAAAAGGCCTCCGCAGAGTGAGTCCTAACTCCCCCGCATTCCAGCCACCACTTAAACATGGTAAAAAATTCTTAGACTGCAAGCCTCGCCCAAAAGCACACACTGTAATCCACAAAACCATCAGAATATACTGTAGATTTCTTTTTCCTGCACAATAAATCTGAAAATAAAGACCAGAGTCTGAGGTTTTCACCACACAGACTCCACCAGAATGAACTCAGCTGCGTGGGAAAGAGAGGGGCTCAGACTGGCCAAGCGCTTCACAGATGTTGAACTGAGCGTGGCCAGTGGAGGGGAGGAAAGCACCTAAGACAGGCCAGCTGCAGGTCTTACTGGCCACTTTGTCACTCACAGCTTCAGGACTCAGTGCAACTAGGCGTGGTGCTCGAGGCTGGAGATACTTTTATGGTGTCTGCCAAGGTTTCTTAGATTTGCTCTCTAGGCCAGTAGTCGGCAAACTCATTAGTCAACAGAGCCAAATATCAACAGTGCAACGATTGAAATTTCTTTTGAGAGCCAAATTTTTTAAACTTAAACTTCTTCTAATGCCACTTCTTCAAAATAGACTCCCCCAGGCCGTGGTATTTTGTGGAAGAGCCACACTCAAGGGGCCAAAGAGCCGCATGTGGCTCGCGAGCCGCAGTTTGCCGACCACGGTCTTAGGCCAATGGCAACAACTAACCAAGGCCAGTTACCTGGAAGGAGTGTATGAAGAGGATGAGGTAAGTAATGGGCACAGGTTAGTACTGGAAAACAGAAAATCCAACCCCCTAAATATTCTATTGCTTGAACAATACCTTTGCTACAAGAGCACAATGGGAAAAAGAGTCACAGTATTGCAGGGCTGCCAGGCTGGTTTCAGCATTTTGAAGGCATCTAAGTATGGCAGAGATACACGACTTACATAAAATCATAGAATAACAGCATGGGATAATACTTGTGAGAGTGTTTTGTAAACTAGGAAGGTGTTTTTCTTGTTATTCGGTCCAAACTCTTTATTTCCAGAAGCAAACTGAAACCCAAAGAGGTTAAGTGACTTGCTCTGAGTCACATGACTCACAGAGTAGACTGATATATTAAAATTAATATATATATATATATATATATATATATATATATATATATATATCTCCAGAGCATATTTTTCTTGGGTTAGTTAACTTTGCCAAATGTATTATTATGCATATAATACCAGTAGTTACAATTTGTCTGGAAACCAACATAATTAACTATAGTAAGTGGTGGATGGAGTTCTTTGAAATTGTCATTTTCCTGTAGCGTGGATCATTCAGGTGGTTTTAGAACTCACAGAGACCAAAGAGTATATCATTTCCCTGTTTTATGTTCTATGTCCAGTCAGCATCTGCCTGAGTTTTCTTCAAAGACAAAGGGCCAGCCATAGTCACACACTGGTTATGAGCCTGTGACCCAGAGCTTGGGAAAGCTTGTCAGTGTTGCCCTTTAAAGGGCATTTAATTAGTGTGCTGGCAGCCTCCCCAGGCACTCTGGGCTACACCAGTGTCATAGTCATCTTGGCACCCAGCCATCAGGTGGGGGTGACAATCTGGGAAGCAATCACAACTTGAATGAAGAGGATGAGTCACAGAGACATTAAAGTTCTGTGTTATTTCAGTGCTAATGCCGGTGAGAATGATAATGGGACAGCAAGGACAATTTATAATCAAGGAGAGGACAACTTTTATAAAGGGGTGCTTTTTTTTTATTTTGTCATATTTAAAAAATAAGTCCTCAAGGTATGAACATTTGGCCCCCAGTTGTGCTACTAACTTGGTATAAATTGAAAATAAGCATCTTTTTGACCTACTATTTTTTGGCCATAACCTATATTCTAGTCAGTCCTCTGAGTCACAGGGTTCTATTACCCAGGAGTGGGCATACTTTTTTTTTTTTCCTTCAACAAGGGGCCAGATAGTAAATATTTTAGGCTTTGATTTCAACCTTACAATTATGTGAAAACAGCCATGGACAATTTGTAAAGAAATTGGCATTGTTGTGTTTTAATAAAATTCTATTTTTATAAATAGGCAGCTGGTTGGATTTGGTCCTTGGAGCCAGTTTTCCAACCTCTGCTCTGACAGTTCTGAAGTTTCTGGACTCCCTATAGAGAGTAAGAGGGTATATAGTAATGGATTTTAAGAAGCTTTAGCTGAGAAGAAAGTCACGTAAGGGTGGGATAAGAAGGCAGAGTTTTATGCTCATCCTAGCCATCTTTAGGAGTCTGGGAGGGGGAGATTTTGGAAGTTCTAGTCATATGAATGGTCTATTAAGGCTCCCCTAAGATTTAGAAAGGTTCCAAATCCTTTGTGTTGGAGAGAATTGGTTGAACTGCTCCTCTTACTATATTCTGCATATTCTTTTCACTAAAGATAGTAGAAATTATTTGAAGGGAGTTTCATCTCCATCCTCCGCCATCTTGAAAAAAAGGGGACCTCACATGGTGTGGTTATAAATGTCAATATATTTTGAGCTTATACCTCAGTGTTTGGTTAAATATAATGTTGGCTTGTGCAATGTGACTTGTAGGCACAGAGACATATGGCTTGAATGGCTCATGCTCTGTGCATGTAACAGAAAACAATACCATCTGACTGAATGGTCGGCTCAGTGCCAGATGCCAATCTTTCTGAGTCGGGCCCACAAGGGAACAGGCTAACCTCAGCCTCCACTTCCTCCTCCCCCAAGAATCTATTAAAAGACTGAAAAGGGCTGTTTAGCATCCGAGAAGGGACATGATGCTAAAGTGCACATTCCCCAGTGTCATAAGCACAGCAGCTGCAGCCCCGTTTGAATGACAATCCAGGCTACTGCCATGCCCCAGCACATCCCAGAAGTCAGAGGAGGAAAATCCTTGGTACTTCCGGGATGTGCAGCCTATGGCAGGAAGTGGAATAAAGAGCTCATTGTAGAGCCATTGAAGAGCTGCTCAGATGGCAAAGGGAGAGCCCACGTTCATTGGTGGTATACTTTACCCCAGTTTGCCTCTTAAAGTAAAACTTAGGGAAAATAAATGAGGTGATGGGGAAGAAAGCTTTGATCCATGCTGCAAAAGGGGCAAAACTCCCGGGGACTCTGCAGTTTGCCAGTTCTTCCAAATGTTTGCCTATATAGACATTAAGTGAATCGTTTATCAAGTGAGTAGTATGTTTACATTAAATGTATGTTATAGAATTATTCAAACATGCCAGAACATACCAAAATATATAACAATCCCCTGTGCAAATACACTGTGTAAATCTATTGGGTACTGATACATCAGCCATACTTGTGACATTTTACAAAAGAAATAAAATATTACAGATACAGTTGAAGGCCCTTACTCTTCTGAGTATTATTCCCTTCTCTCTTTTCTCTTGCTGTGTTCTCAGAGGTAACTCCAGTAGTTCTGAACTTGCTGTGTATTTTTCTCAAGCATATTTTCTATTAAGATTATACATATATAATATATGTAAATAATCTATATACATATTTTGCATGTTTTCACTTTTTATAGAAATAGTCTTGTTGTACATTATGTTTTTGAGAAAATTTCTATGTTGGTTCATGGAACCATGATCCATACATTTTAACTATTGTATAGTATTCTGTTATGTAAATATACACAATTAAATGGGAAAAAATTACATTGATCAAATATTGAAAAAAAAATGGGGTGTCTCCTGTGTGTCATACTGTTTGATGTTCTGACTATGTAAAAGTGAATAAAATAGACGGTTTCCTACCTTCATGGAATTGATATCTAATGGTGGAGATAATCAAGAAACAAATAAATGTAGGGTGTCCCCAAACAATTCCTACACACTTTGAATAATTATTAATTCCAATGTTTCTTTCTTTTCAGATTTAACCCATTGGAATTAATAATTATTTAAAATTAAAAAGTATATTCACTGTTCATAATAGAATGTCACTTTTGAGGAAATCTGTGAAGGCAAAGCAAAGTCAGGGAACAGAGTGTAACAGGAGCAGAGACTTCAGAAAGCCTCTGGGAGGAAGACCTTTCTGAGTTGGAAAGTTTTAAGTGGGGCATTCGAGCAGTTTCCAAGTTTCTGTTATTATGGATAATGCCATAATCATGTTTTTAAATACAGGATAAACAATGCTGTAGTCACTTATTTATGACCCCTCTGCACACCTCCTTGTGAAGATGAAGGCACATGTTTCTGGGCAGACTTGCTCAACTTCATACAGTGAGAAAATGTGTGTGGCATACTTATGGAAGCAGACGAGGAACCTTGTTGAATGGCCAAAGGAAACCAGGCCTGAACTTCAAGACGCTGCAGGCCCTTCCTTCTCTACCTGACCCCAAGCCTCCAGGATCAATATCTTGACACACCTGTGACCAAGCAGAGCACACTGGGCTGCCATCTGTGGGAAGTCCTGATCTGGGATGGAATTTCTGGGCAAAGGAGTAGGCACATTTTCAACCTTAGGAGATACTATCAAACTCTTCTTTCCCCCATGTGGCTCTACTAATTTATACTCCCCTTCCATAGCACATCAGACTTTCAGTTTTATCATATTTATGTCAGAACTTGGTGTCATGAGTTTTTAAGATTTTATCAAATCTGTTTACATTTACATTTTCCTAATTATTTGTAACATGGAACATCTTTTTATATATTTATTGGCCAATGAAATATGTGACTCATATCCTTTTCCCGTTTTGCTAATGTGCTATTAGTGTTTTCTTATTAATATATAGAACTACTTTGTCTTACCCAGGTACTCATCTTTTTATTGTTGGTTGTATGAAGATGCCATTTCCCAGTCAGTGGCTTGTCTCCTAACTTTGTTCTTAATACCTTTTGATCTATAGACATTCTAAACTTTAATGTAGCAAAATTTGTCTATGTTTTCCTTTACGGTGTATATATTTTGTCTTAAGACTCCTTTTCTCTCCTGAGGTCATATAGTATATTTCCATAGTTTCTTACAAAAATGTCCCTGTTCATTTTGAAGTCATAACTTTGACTAGCATTGATTTCCTTCTATCCACATTAGTGAGGCTTATTTTATTGTATTATGACTCTCTGTCTTATGACCATGTAGTGAATTGCCCTACATTTCCCCACTGACCTCCGGCCAGCTTCATAAACACACACGCCTTCCTCTTGCAACATGTGTTGCTCTACTTGAGAAGAAACGTTTGGGAGAGACCACTAGCACCTGGCCCTGACGTTCCCCGGTGGCCTCTGAGTGGGCTTTTGTGAACCTGATGCAGCAACAGCGAGAAACTCAAACACTGGAGGGGTTCTCTCTCCATGCATTTATAACTGTGCTAATTAAACTTCGAAGAGAGCGTTTTAACTCAAGACCTATTTAAAATTATGTGAATGAGTCATGCCGAAGCTCGTGATAATAGCACACGAGCTATTATCACGAGCTTCAGCCTCCTGAACTTCAGAATGAATCACCGCCAAGACACAGTGTGCGCCCCACAGTTCTGCACAGACCAGAAGCAACCATCAAATTTCCTATCTTCCAGGTTTGAGAAATGTAATTAGTTGACCTACGATAAATACACTTTATCACTTAGGGGTGTTTGGCTTTGTTTCCTGTAAACTGTGAGGCACATGCATGATAAACCTCATACATTATTAAAACAGTTTGTGTGTGTTTTTTTAAAAAAGAGTTTGGCAGAATAATATTGGAATTAAACCAGACATTCAACTTTCTGGGCTTTAAAATGGCACAGATCCAGACAGAGATTCAGAAAGAAATAACTAACAACCCTCAGTTATTTTCATTAACAACCGCAACAATAACAAATCAGCAATTTGAAGAAAAACTTCACAAATAACCTTATGGTAGAGATTATGTGAATGGAAATATCATGTAAATATGAACAAAGGGACAGAAAGTAGAATCTATCTTTTACTGGGCACAGTATCAGTCACCACAGAAAGTGCTTCTACATATGCTGTACCTTTTCAAACTTACCACAGGTCAAAAACATTATCAACATCCCCACTTCAAGGACAAGAAGCTGTGATTTACAAACCTCAATGATAGTGTCCACGGTGCAGAGCTGTAAGCAGTAGGTCAGGGATTCAGACTCGGCTCTATGTTGCCCAATGTCTTTGTTCATTCATTTTCCACCAATGCTTCTGGTTTTAGCGCTTGTATGTGTTGCTCTAAGAAGAAGCATTTAAAGAGCCACATTAGGAGGTGGGTTAGAAGAGGTTGATGGGGGAGATGGGGAGGGAAACATATGTAATACTTTCAACAATAAAGATTAAAAAAATTAAGAAAAATAAAGAGCCACATTAATTTCAGGAGCAGGGATCAAGGTGAAGCTCAGGACTAGGAGGGTGTGACTTCTCCAAAACTATCCTATGGAGTCTGCAATGGAGTGGACCTAGCCTGTAGCTGACCCCCAAACCACCCAGCCTCTGATGTCTATACATCTTCACCCAGAATCTTGGCATCCTGTCATCAGTGGTCTCTGACCTGGTCAATGGGATTCCACTCTATATTATAAGCTCTGTGATCCCTCCAAAGTCTCTGAGATCAGATGAGCATTGTAATATGAGATACTTGGGTTTCAGAAAGATAATACACCATGTTAACAATTATTGCAGAACACCTCCTACAGGTGGAGGCAGCAACTCGTAACCTTGTAATTATATTGATACTAGAGGCCTGGTGCACGAAATTCGTGCATGGGGGGTGTCCCTCAGCCCAGCCTGCACCCTCTCTAATCTGGGACCCCTCAAGTGATGTCCGACTGCCCGTTTAGGCCAGATCCCAGTAGGATTGGACCTAAACGGGCAGTCGGACATCCCTCTCACAATCCAGGACTGCTGGCTCCCAACTGCTTGCTTGCCTGCCTTCCTGATTGCCCCTAATCGCTTCTACCTGACAGCCTGATCACCCCCTAACCACTCCCCTGCCAGCCTTATTGATGCCTAACTGCTCCCCTGCCAGCCTTATTGATGCCTAACTGCTCCCCTGCCAGCCTGTTTGCCCCTAACTGCCCTCCCCTGCAGGCCTGGTCACCCCTAACTGCCCTCCCCTGCAGGCCTGCTCCCCCCCAACTGCTCTCCCCTGCAGGCCTGGGTCCCCCCCAACTGCCCTTCCCTGCAGGCCCAGTTGCCCTCAACTTCCCTACTCTGCCAGCCTGGTCACCCCTAAGTGCCCTCCCCTGCAGACTTGATTGCCCCCAACTGCCCTCCCTTGCAGGCCTGGTCCCTCCCAACTGCCCTCCCCTGCTGGCCATCTTGTGGAGGCCATCTTGTGTCCACATGGGGGCAGCCATCTTGTGTGTTGGAGTGATGGTCAATTTGCATATTACTCTTTTATTAGATAGAATAGTGGCCTGGTGCATGGGTGGGGGCCAGCTGGTTTGCCCTGAAGGGTGTCCCAGATAAGGGTGGGGGTTCCCTTGGGGTGTGGGGCGGCCTGGGCAAGGGCCTGTGGTGGTTTGCAGGCTGACCATGCCCCCTAGTGACCCAAGTGGAGGCCCTGGTATCTGGGATTTATTTATCTTCTATAATTGAAACTTTGTAGCCTTTAGCGGAGGCCTAGGCTGGCCAGGGTGTGCAGAAAGCTTGGCTTCCTCCATTTCCAGGGAAACCCAAGCCTCCTGCTTGCTCCATGGCTGCAGCAGCCATCTTGGTTAGGGTTAATTTGCATACTCGCTCCTGATTGGCTGGTGGGCGTGGCTTGTGGGTGTAGCGGAGTGATGGTTACTTTGCATATTACTCTTTTATTAGATAGGATTTCTGCTGTGAAACAATGGGTATTCACACTAACTAAGGAAAAACAAGATAATAAATAGGCCTGTCAGTTCAGGTAAGACTTTGCTGTTAAATGAATAGAAATGCTTTGAGTTTTAGAGCTTTGGAGATTTCAGACTTGTAGATAATCAATTATGTACCTGTTTTTTAAATACTGAATGCTCTGGAAAACTTGGACTAATACTTTGTTGTCGACAAAACTTTTCACACATCATTTTCTCCTCAGAGTAATAATATAAAATATTTAATACTATTTTTATTAATGAGGCTGCTCAGTTTCAGAGAGCTTGTGAAATTTGCAGAAGGTCCCTTAGCCAGGGAATAGTAAAACTGGTAATGCTTATATCCTCTGGCCCTACAGGAGATCTGTTAGAATCTATAGGTTCTATTTCCAATTTACTCCTTTCTGCTGTGGGAACATGCAAGTCACTTAAGTAGGAAAAAACCAGTCCTCCTCATGTTTTTCATTTACTTTCACTGGACTACAACATTCACATCACTGTGACACCAGCTATGTGGATTATTTTTCCCACACCAAGCAACTCCCATACCAGCTGGGCATCCTACAACTCAATTCTGACATGATCTACCTAGAGACAGGATCTGATCCCACAATTAAGGACCCTTGTAGGCTCGGTCCTACAAGTTTTCCCCCTGCCCCTGCAACTTCAGGTGCCAACAGAGGGTCCAGGTTGTTTGTTACCTATGCTTCTGACCCATCTGCTATAAATCTGCGGTTTCCACGACCCCTTCCTTCAGTTCAATTAATTTGTTAAAATGGCTCACAGAACTCAGGAAAAGAGTTTACTTACTGTTTACTGCTTTATTATAAAAGGATATGATAAAGGATACAGATGAGCATCCAAATGGAAAAGATGCATAGGGCAAGGTATATGGGAAGGGGCATGGAGCTTCCACACCCTCTCTGATCCACCACTCTGGTGGCACCTTCATGTGTTCACCAATCAGGAAGTTCTCCAAACTTCATGCTTTTGGTATTTTTATGGAGATTTCGTCACATTGGCATGCTCAGTTATTAACTCCATTTCCAGCCCCTCTTCCCTCTCTGGAGAATAAGGAGAGGGGCTGAAAATTCCAAACTTCTAATCATGGCTTGGTTTTTCTTATGAACAGCCCACCATCGAGGAGTCATCCAGGAGCCCACCCAGAGTTGCCTCATTAAAATAAAAGACACTATCACTGAGGAAATTCCAAGGGATTTAGGATCTTGGTATCAAAAATCAGAGTTAGCCCAGCCAGCCTGGCTCAGTGCTTGAGCATTGACCTATGAACCAGAAGTCCGGTCAGGGAGCATGCTCGGGTTGTGGACTTGATCCCCAGTGTAGGGCGTGCAGGAGGCAGCCAATCAATGATTCTCTCTCATCATTGATGTTTCTATCTCTCTCTTCCTCTCCCTCTCTCTTCCTCTCTGAAATTAATAAAAATACATTTAAAAAGAGAATCAGAGTTAAAGACCAAATATTAGAATAAAAGGTGCTCCTGGTGCTTTTATCACGTAGGAAATTAGTGGTATTTGGGGAACTCTGTGCCAGTAACCAGGGCAGAGACCAATTTTCTATTTTCTATTATCTCCCACCACAAACCTCACCAAAGTTCAGTTTTCTTGTCTATAACCTGGGAGCAGTGATCTTTTTTGCCTAATTCATAAGACCATAGTGAGAAACATTATATTGTGCCATGCAAATGTAAGATCTAATCACTGTGCACCTGCATCCGTTTGGCTCAAAGCCTGCACGGGGCTTTGTCAGGACAGGGAGAGTTGTCTGTGACTCCCTGGGGAGCTCATCAGAACTTGCAGAATGGCCAAAAGGAGACCTGTCCTCTCCCACTGAGACCAAGCCCGTAGCCACAGCTGCAAAGATCCCATTTTTTAAACTTTCAGCTGATCTCTTCACATTCCATTCTCATGATGTGCAGATTTTAAAGTACATTTTCCTTCAAGGATGCTAGAAAAAATAAATTGGAATCTCTTTTCAGTCTTTGTATCTCAGTATATATAATTCAGGTAATAAAAATATATATCACATGTTTCATTGTACATTTCTATGTAATACAGAGATACATACAGGGTTGGACAAAAATAGGTTTACAGTTATTTGCATGGAAATAATACAATAATTAACAAATAATACTAAAAATTATTTATTAATACAAGAATAAAGTCTGTTTCATATACTCACAACTGTAAACCTACTTTTGCCCTACCCTGTATTTGAATGAAAGTTACCTTTTCTTTCATTACAGTCTTTCTAGGACCTCACTAAAACGCAGCAATGTCAAGGCCTGCTTAATGAAAAAACTCTTTACAAGTGTGTCTAGAAAAAATGTAATAAAGGACATTATTATGCTAGGGATTTAGTTGAAATGCAGACCAAACTAGTTTCTGCCTATATATTTTGTAGGTTACCACGTGCACTGTGACATAGGATAAATTGGGCCTGGCCCTGTTTTCTCAACATTGGCGTGATGAAAATATTATACTACAGTTGTCATGGGTTTCCTTCTAATTTTACACACATACCAAACTTCACATGAATACACAATCAGTTAATTAAATACTTTTGTATTGCACATACTTGTAGGTATATACACATTCTATATGTGGCCATTTACTCAACAAACATTAATTACCTCTTTGCTACTTCTATTAGTATATTACTAGTCTATAAAGTCTATCAGACAAATGTTCATGGGAATAATTTGACTAGTGTAGAATAAGAACATATCCCAGTTTTATTGAGAGTCCAAGGAAATTGCATAGGAGAATATGTACATGTCCTCAATTAGATACAAATCTCCTAGAATCTAGGACCACTCTAGAGATTATACTTTATATTCTATTTTAAACACATAGAATATTGTTTTGTACATAGTATGTGCTTAATTTATTGACTTTTTTTGCTTTTATAAATTTGAAAGGCATTCTTCTTGAGAAGTGACCAAACTTTGTATTTGAAAGTAATTTTTGCTAGAGTAATTTCTGTATAAGGGCAAATGGAAATAATGCTCTTAAAAATCTGGATTGTGCAGACATTATGTTGTTTTATTTTATTCGCTAATAACTTAATTTTTAAAAAAAAGCAATTAGCTTTAAATCACACATAGAGAGTTTTAAATGAAAAGAACAAGAAGAAAATAAATGAGTTAAAAATGAATGTGTGGCCTCAGTCATTCCTTTGCCAGCACTCTAACATTTTAAGCCAGTCTTTTTGTCTTTAGTGCTGGATATTCCAAGTCATGTCTCTGTTGCTTCTTGGAAATTCTGATAGGAGATAAGAGGGGAACAGAGGTAGAAATTATCATTTTTTAAATGTATGAGTGGAGGGTTATCTGTGGATTTTGGTGAACCTTGGGTCACTGAAGTTGGCTCTGATGGCTGAGCAAAAGAGGCTGGAATGTACCCTAGAAGGGATAATAGAGAGAGGAATTATCTAAAGTATTCTGTGAGTGGCCTTGGCTTCTCTTAGCATTATGTGCTGGTAGCCTTGTGTTTAAGTACAGAGACAGAGTTGTCACTATTAATTTCTGTTTGTGAAGCATTCCAAAGATATTGTTCTACAAAAAATAATAAACCAACATTGTTATTTTCAGGTATGTGAGCTGTAAGGCTAACATTTTAGCCCTCTGGCCATTTTTCAAGACATTACCTAATACATTACCTCATAATGATGACTAGGGGAAAACATTTTCAAAAGCAGAGTCATAAAGTGCTTTGATAGAGCCCACCCTAGGTCTTGCAGCAAAGCCTAGACATGAATACCTCCTAACAAGAATTCAGGGATACCAGATGTCTCTCTGTCTGCTTGCGGTAGTATCATTTCTATCCTTCAAGATGCACAGTTTCATGTTGGAGCAGAAATCCTGGCTGGTAGACTATGTGATGCAGATTGTTCCTAATCCTGCCCCAGGGAGGAAAGAGCCTACTGAGTAGCTGTGGCAGATAAAACACGCGTTTGTCATCCTCTTTAGCTTTATGCAGGGGGGAAATACCAGCCAATGAAGCCTTGCTCTTGCAATTGTGCCTCTTGAGGTCCAGTCTTCTAGGAAGGGTTAGACATATAGGCACAGAATGGACGCAGTTGCCTTCCAAGACACCAGGAAGCTACAGAAGGCCACACTGCTGACACCTCTGCCAGACCAGATATGAAAGACTGAGGGCTGGGGGAGAGATGGTGACTGGCAAGGGCTGGCTCTGGGGCTCATTTTCTGCTTTTATTCTCAGTAAAACCACTATCTTCCACATACCGAGGACATCTTCACACTACATCTTGGCTCAGTTCTCTCCTGTTGTTATGACTGGTCTATCTCCTCTTTCTTCCTTACCTATATCCCACACCTCTGCCACTGCCATTTCCCATCCAGAGTTCCGAAATGATGATCCAGGATGGTGGTTCTTGACTCGGATTGCACATTAGAATTGCCTAAGAGTTTTCAAAGTGAGACCTACACCTGGGCCTCGCTGCCTACCACTTCTAATCCAAATGGTCCAGGCATTAGCATGGCTAAACAATACAGGTGATTCTAACATGCAGCCAGGGGTAACAACCATTGACATAAGGAATTAGGACTTTTTTGGGTAAGTAGAAAGTAGCTAGTAATGTTCTGGATATGGGAGTGGGTAGAATAATAAATCTGGTGACATTTTGCAGGGTGTATTGGAAAAGACAGAGACTGGAGGTGGAAGCCATGGATATATCAATTCCACCAACATCCGAAGAAGAATCATTCATGGTGGCTAGAGTGTCACTGCAGATGAAATGACTCCACTCAAAAACCGTAGTTTAAACTACGTTAAATATTTTGTTTAACTGTCATTT
Organism: Cnephaeus nilssonii; assembly: GCF_951640355.1. Taxonomy (NCBI): domain Eukaryota; kingdom Metazoa; phylum Chordata; class Mammalia; order Chiroptera; family Vespertilionidae; genus Cnephaeus; species Cnephaeus nilssonii. The sequence goes on from NC_137081.1 coordinate 62,583,027, forward strand.
AAAGATGCCTTCTGTGGTAAAATAAGCAACACTCTTAGGCTGCATTTACATGGAGGATTTGTAATTGACAGTGATTTGCACTTGTAGCTAAAAAAAAAAAAAGTACCTTGTTTGTCTGTGAATTCTTGGATTAACTTCCTATAAAACTAAGGAAAGATCAGACTCTCTCAAACCTATTATCTTGTTTTTCTGTTAGATCGTGAATTTCTACCTCAAGTAGTCTGACAGGAGGCCTGTTAGATGTGACTGAATCAGATTGGAGCTGTGGAATATAGAGAATAATGCCCTCCATTCACTCCAGAGCAGAGGCTGTGGGATCAGTGGTGCCACCACTCTGCAAAGGTAACCTGACCAGAAGACGGGAAAATTGGGAGAAGTTAGTTACAGAGCATATTCATGCTGTAGATATGGAAATACAATTATCTGTTAAATTATTCTCTTCTGAAAAATGGTTGAAGTCAGAAAGAAGTGATTCCAAATTTCTAGGTAAATGCAAAAAAAGCATAATAATTCATTCAATTGTTAATTCATTCTTTTAAAAAAATCATTGAAGTGAAATTCAAGCTACATAACATTAGCCCATTTAAATAAAACAATTACAAGTCATTTAGTACTTCACAATATTATACCATCACTACCTCTTTTAGAACATTTTTGTCACCCTAAATATTAATTCATTCTTAAATTATTTATTCGTCACCTTATATAGAACTACTGTTGTACTAAGTACAATAAACTATGAAGAAAAATAAAGCATAGTTTATGGCCTTAAGAAGCAATGTTTAGTAGGAGAAAGTTTGACCATTGAAAATACAAGATAATATATGTTAAATTCTATTAAAAACTTGGAACTAACTAAGGGAGAGCTAATTTCTGACTTGTAGAAACCAATGAATTGGATGTGAAAAGCTGCATGAAGGAGGCAGTATTTGAGACAGGCTTCAAACGATGGGTAGGACAGGCAGAAGGAGGCAGAATACTTCTGGGAGCAGGACTATCATGAGCCAAGGGAAGAGATAAGAGGCATAAAAATTCTCAGGGAGTGTTACATGGCCACCCCTGAACAGGACAGGTGGAGAAGTTCAGACTAGAAAAGTAGGTTGAGCCCACTCTGTTTGTAGAGATCTGTTTGTAGAGACAAAGGAATTTGGATTCTATTTGATAACTAATGAACAGCTATTGAATATTTTTTTAAGCAGAGAGAAATACAGAAAATGCAGTATTTTTAGAAAGATAAATCTGATAACTGGGTTTAGGATGGATTGGAGAGAGAAAAAATTGTCCCTTGAGGTAATTTTAGCAATACCAAGGGGCCCAAACTGTCACTGTGTAAATTACAGAGAAGTCTTAAGAGAGGCTTCCCTACCCCAAAGGCAGCTTCTGGAGGCCCCAAAGCCTTTGGGGTATCTCAACCACCCATCCTGCTTCTAGTGTAAAAACCTACTTTAGTTGCCTTGTTTTAGAAACCCTAAGTACTAGGCCGGTCTTACTGGTAAATCACAGGGTCAGCCTTATGAGTAAATCATAGCCAGAGAGTTAGTTGTCATCCTTCAATGATAACTCTTCCAGAGGGTCTAATCCAGGGAAACCTGAGTCTCTGCTCACTGAGGCCTGCTTGACTTTTAGGATGTCATATTATTGGTAGTGATGGTTGTTCTTAATCCAAATGATGATAAATTAAAGGCAATTTTCCTCTTTAGCAAAAGCTCGTAGTCAGATGTGCAAAGAACCCTCTAGAACATGAGGTATGTAGATTTGTTCCACATTAGGGCTTTACATTATTCTCCTTCAACAAAAAAACCTTAGGTGCCTTATCTGTGTTAGGCCCTATCTCAGACTCACTTAAATAAGGACACATATGTAATACCTTAATCAATAAAGAAAAAAGAGCTCTTGTGTGCAGAGAGAATAGCAAGTCCACTTGCACCATTTCCTTAGCCTACAGAACACAGGTACATGACATGTGTACTCCCTGCTCCCAAGTCCATGTGGTCATGGCACATTTTCCCACTCACCCTGGTCACAGCTCACAGTCCTCCTTGGCACAGAGCTGCCTCCACATGCACTGCCTAGAGGGGACCTATGACATATTGCTTACTGTCACTTATTCACACAATTGCCTGCCTTGAAGCAAGTCATCTTTTCTTCCTCCCAGTGTTAAAAAGCCTGATCCATAGCAATTTGGCTTTAAATTTTTATTCAATTTAAAATCTCTCTTTGCTTGGGCCTCCTTCATGCTAAGAAACTTGCAGTATGAAAGAAAGGTGTAATTTAGTCTTTTCTTTTGATAACCTTACAACATATTCAATGTTGAATTCTACTTTCTAGTCAGGTAAAATGTGTAGGTTGGAAAAAGATCTTACATGACTGGAAATTTCACTGGAGATCTCTGGATGCAATAATCTCCAAAGATGAGTCTCACCTGGGTGTTTTTATGACTCCTCCTCTCACCTGCTGGCAGACCTCAAGCTTTATGTAGTTCATCCCTCTCTTTAGGTCTCCTCACTTCTGCAGAGTCCCTCTCAAGGTCACCTTTCCCAGGGGCTGGCATCTAGAACACAAGGAAATGTATTTTCTTTGTCTTTCCAAATTGTGGACGTATTGGCATGTCTCAACTCAAATCTTTCCCTTCCCCCTGCCACCAAACAGGAGAAACTCTAATATAGCCTTGTGCATTGACACTCTTTGGGGGAAAAATCAGATTCCAGTCCTCACTTTTATAGGTTTTCATGTCAAGTTCTCTGAGGGTTCCTCCTGAGGCCATTCTCACTTGAATCCAGGTGAAGGGTAAGTGCCCTTCCCATTCTCCATGAGAAGCGAGGGATGAATGTCCAGCATACCAACAACTCTCGCTTTAAATAATTCTTATCAACCTCTTTAACCCTTAAATGCATTCTGCTTTAGGCTGTGAGAGGATCTATTACATTTTTCTCTCTGAAAATCAAAGAATAAGAAAAGTTGAATTTAATTTCAATTATGTGTCTAATTTTTGTGAATTAAAGATCACCACAAATTTGCAAACCATATGTCTACAGTCCCTTATCTGAAAATCCCTGAGGCATATCAGTTTCAGAATTTACAAGTTTTCAGATTTTGGAAAGGCGATATGATGCATATCCTACCTAATAAAAGAAATGGCGGCAGCCACAGAGCTGGAAAGAGCGGGAGGCTAGGGTTGCCCCCGGCAATGGAAGAAACAAAGCTTTCCGCACACCCTGGCTGGCCCAGTCCTCCGCTAGGGGCTACAAAGTTTCAATTAGAGAAGATACACAAACCCCAAAAGAAATGGCTGCTGTCCACAGAGTGAGCAGGAGGCTTGGCTCCGCTCCAGGCTACAAAGTTTCAATTGTAGAAGGTAAATAAATTTCAGATACCAGGGCCTCCACTTGGGTCACCAGGGGGCATGGCTAGCCTGCAAACCATCACAGGCCCCTCACTCAGGCTGCCCCATGCCCCAAGGGAACCCCCACCCCGATCCGGGACACGCTTCAGGGCAAACCAGCTGGCCCCCACCCGTGCACCAGGCCTCTATCCTATCTAATAAAAGAATAATATGCAGATTGACCATCACTCCAACACACAATATGGCTGCCCCCATGTGGTCAAAGATCCTGCCCCCATGTGGACACAAGATGGCCACCACAAGATGGCCAGCAGGGGAGGGCAGTTGGGAGGCACCAGGCCTGCAAGGGAGTGCATTTGGAGGCAATCAACCCTGCAGGGGAGGGCAGTTAGGGGTGACCAGGCTGGCAGAGGAGGGAAGTAGGGGCAAACAGGCTGGCAGGGAAGCAATTAGACATCAATCAGGCTGGAATGGGAGTGGTTAGGGGGTGATCAGGCTGGCAGGCAGAAGCGGTTAGGGGCAATTAGGCAGGCAGGCAGGCGAGCAGTTGGGAGCCAGCAGTCCTGGATTGTGAGAGGGATGTCCTCCTGCCCGTTTAGGCTCGGTCCCAGATTGGAGAGTGTGCAGGCTGGGCTGAGGGACACCCTCCCCACCCCTGTGCATGAATTTCATGCACCGGGCCTCTAGTATCATATATTACATCATACCCACAGTAGGATCAGGGGCAGCACTCAATAATCAAATTCAGCAAAATGTGCACATATTCACCCAGTATTAGAATAACAAAGATGATAAATGGTCTCTTCTTAGTTCTGGCCAACTATGGCCACCAAATAGCTTGTTGCCTGAATGAAATAAGTGGTAGTAGGAGTTATGCTCTGGTTTCTCTCTCCCTTCCATCCTTTAATCTTCTACCAATGAATGACTTCAGTTGGCCATTACCAGCAGGCAAGACAGCCTGAGAAATCCAGCCTATGGACTGAGCCTCCCTAATTGGAAAGCAGAGGACAGAAGGGCCAGCAAAGGAGACAGGCAAGTCTGAAAAGGCACACATCTTTTTTACTAAGGCCTCCCCTAACAGGAGTCCCTGATTTTATTATCCATCCCTCTAGCCTTTTTGCTATGAACACCTGGTCTCAGCTAATTCTTAATAGAACCAACACTGAATTGAAAACCAGATCATCTGAGCTGATTTGGGGGTCTGCCATTATTTCTTGCTGTATGTAGAGTTCCCACAATGAGAGAAAGCTTTTGAGGAGTGCATCTAATAATTTTGTATCTTAAGAAAAGCCAGAGAGTTGAATCGATGTGGCTCTGGTACATTTGTCTTTCCAAAGGTTTGACTTAAACATCCAAGGTGAATAAGAATGAAGAATGCATTAAATAGTAATTGGGTAGGTATCAAGACCTTTTTAGAGTGCTTGGTTATTTTAAGTCTTCTTTATATGACAAAAACCAAAAAAAATCACTAATATGCATGTTCAGAATGGAAGAGGTCATGTTGGTTCCTGGCCTCCTGCTGTTCTAATCTGGTATGAAGGACAGATGCAGAACTGACTTAGCTAAAAGGGCTGCATGGATTTCTATTAAAAGACACATATCATTTCATTTTAAAGAGTAATTGCTATGCTTAGTGCTAGGTGTAAATGTGGGAGAAATAATAAGGTGGAGAGGAGGTAGAAGAGAACTGAACATAGAGGAGCCAGACTCAATTAGAGGAGAGAAGGTTTAAACTCTGGGAAAGAATTGTTAGGAAGTTTTGTTGTGTTATGAATGGCAGACCTCTTCATGAGACTTCACTGTTTTAAATTGCTTTCCTTTAAAAAATTTAAATTCTTTATTGTTTAAAGTATTACCTATGTCTCCTTTTCCCCCCATTGACCTCTCCCCAGCCATTCCCACCCCCAGCACATGCCCTCACCCCCTACTTTCTGTGTCCATGTGTTATGCTTATATGCATGCATATAAGTATTTTGGTTGATCTCATACCCTGCCCCCCTCCTCCCACATTCCCTTTGAGTTTAGATAGTCTTTCAATACTTCTATAGCTCAGGATCTATTTCTGTTGATCAGTTTATGTTATTCATGTTATTCACACATGAGTGAGATCATATGATATTTATCTTTTTCCAACTTGCTTATTTCACTTAGCATAATGCTCTCCAGGCCCATTCATTATGTTGCAAATCATAAGAGTTTCTTCTTTTTTATAGCAGCATAGTATTCCATTGTGTAGATGTACCACTGTGTTGTTTTTTTTTAATCCACTCATCTGCTGATGGGCACTTAAGCTGTTTCCAAATCTTAGTTATTGTAAATTGTGCTGCTATGAATATAGGGGCATATATTCTAGTATATGCTTTCTGATTGGTGTTTCTGCTTTCTTGGGATATATTCCTAGAAGTGAGATTACTGGGTCAAATGGAAGTTCCATTTTTAATTTTTTGAGGAAACTCCATACTGTTTTCCACAGTGGCTGCACCAGTCTGCATTCCCATCTGCAGTGCAAGAGAGTTCCTTTTTTCCAACATCATCACCAGCACTTGTCATTTGTTGATTTGTTGATAATAGTCATTCTGACAGGTGGTACCTCAATGTCATTTTGATTTGCATCTGTCAGATGATTCGTGATTTTAAAAAAATATATTTTATTGATTTTTTACAGAGAGGAAAGGAGAGAGATAGAGAGTTAGAAACATTGATGAAAGAGAAACATTGATCAGCTGCCTCCTGCACACCCCCTACTGGGGATGTGCCCACAACCAAGGTACATGCCCTTGACTGGAATCGAACCTGGGACACTTCAGTCCACAGGCTGACGCTCTATCCACTGAGTCAAACCGGTTTCGGCTGATTCGCGATTTTGAGCATGTTTTCATATGTCTCTTGGCCTTTTGAATGTCCTCTTTTGAAAAGTGTCTATTTAGGTCCTTTGCCCATTTTTTGATTGGATTGTTTATCTTCCTTTTCTTAAGTTGTATGAGTTCCCTATAAATTTTGGAGATTAAATCCTTACCAGGAATAACATTGCAAATATGTTCTCCCATGCAGTGGGCTCTCTTGTTGTTTTGTTGATGGTTTCTTTTGCTGTGCAGAAGCTTTTTATTTTGATGTAGTCCCATTTATTTATTTTCTCCTTGGTTTCCATTGTCCTAGGAGCTGTGTTGGTAAAGGTATTGCTATGACATATGTCTGCTACTTTGCTGTGTACAGATTCTTCTAAGATTTTTATGGTTTCCTGTCTTATGTTTAAGTCCTTTATCCATTTTGAGTTTATTCTTGTGTATGGTGTAAGTTGGTGGTCTAGTTTCTTTTTTTTTTTTTTTTTTTTGCATGTATCTGTCCAATTTTCCCAAGACCATTTATTGAAGAGACTGTCTTGACTCCATTGTATGCTCTTGCCTCCTTTGTCAAATAGTAATTGAGCATAATGGCTTGGGTCAGTTTCTGGGATCTCTGTTCTGTTCCATTGGTCTATATGTCTGTTCTTGTGCCAGTACCAGGCAGTTTTGAGAACCGTGGCTTGGTAATAGAGCTTGATGTCTGGTATTGTGATCCCTCCAACTTCATTCTTTTTCCTCAAGATTGTTGTGGCTATTCGGGGTGTTTTGTTTTGTTTTGTTTTTTTCCATGTGAATTTTTGGAGAGTTTGTTCTAGGTCTGTGAAATATACCATTGGTATTTTAATGGGGATTGCTTGAATCTATAGATTGCTTTGAGTATATGGATATTTTAATGATGTTGATTCTACCAACCATGAACACAGTATATTCTTCCACTTGTTTATGTCTTCCTCTACCTCTTTTTTCAACATCCTGTAATTTTCCGAGTACAAGTCCTTTACCTCCTTAGTTAAGTTTATTCCTAGGTATCTTAATTTTTTTGTTGCAGTGGTAAATGGAATTTTTTTTTTAGTTTCTTTTTCTGTGAGTTTATTATTGGTGTATAAAAAAGACATAGATTTCTGGGTATCTTGCTACATTGCCAAATTTATTTATTAAATCTAGTAAATATTTTTTATGGAGTCTTTAGGGTTTTCTATTAAATTGCTTTTCAGTACCTTTCTGGATGTTTCTTTTGCATATGACACATGCTGAGATAGGTCACAAAGAGGCCCAATTTTATTAGAGTTGTTTTTTAACATCTTTTTTAAAGTGGTCTTTAATGCTTCTGTTTAATGGTTAATTAAAGAATCCTTCTTTTGAGGTTTAAATGATGATTTGAAAAGGTTGTTAATCTTTTTCTCAGTTGGAATCCTGACAATTCCAAACATGTAGATAAAACTTAAGAGGAAAAATGGCAGTCTTTGCACAGTGAACTTGGAAACCTACAATATTACAACATAAAAGATCCCACAAAAATATATTTTGTTTTCTAGTTTGTGAGCATTGTTTTACCTCAGAAACAGACACAATGAGGTTTTACATGTCATCCTCAGGGATGCATTTCAGTAAAATTTCCTCATTGTTTGTGATGAAGAGTGTGAATGATTCAGGCATCAGTGCCCATTAATCTCACACGCCCTTCCCTCATGTCTGTCTGGTCCCAGCCCGGAATCCCATCACAGAGGGAGCAATGCATCTGGCTCCTCCCTGCAGCATGCACCACGCTGCGTGTTTGACACATGTCTTTGTTCTACGTGAATGTGCAGCACATCCTCTCCCTTTTCAGCAATTTAAAAACCTGGATGTCAGTGTCCCACCCCTTTTCCAATTATCTTTGTTCATAGGAAAGCACTTCTAGTTATTTTCTAGAATTTGACTGATGGCTTACTAGGTGATAGGTTCTGCAGGCGAATTTAAACAATTTTCTGTGTTTCCATCTATCTGTTCCTTCTCAGGGGCACCCAGTGCTAGACTGGTTGTTGGCAAGCTGCACACTTCCTTCTCTTTGGCAAACTCCCTATTTCCAAGCAATCCAACCTTCACAATTTGCCATGAAGTAATAATCAACATTTCTCACACTTGCCTGACCAGTGGGGTGTGGCAGGGATTTCTTTCTGCTGGAGTTTACTTCCCAACATATGCAAGGCTTTTTCTTTTCCCTGAAAATGGTTGGAAGTATCTCTATCTTTGCTTTCTTTGTCTTAAACGAATATGTTGTCTTGGGTTTATTTATCCACCTTTGCTTTGTGACTTTCATTATCTATGCATTAAAGCTTGTCAGTTTAGCTGCACTTTGATTCCCTTTTTGTCATTATACTTTTTATTTTATTTTTTTGTTAATCCTCATCCGATGATATTTTTTCCATTGATTTTTAAAGTGGAAGGGAGGAGGAGAGACAGAAAGAGAGAAACATCTATTGGTTGCCTCCTTCATGCACTTCCGACAGAGGCTGGGGATTGAGCCTGCCACCAAGGTATGTGCCCTTGACTGGAATCGAACCTTTGACCATTCAGTCTGCAGGCTGACGCTCTAACCACTGAGAAAACTAGCGAGGGCCCCTTTTTGTCATTGTATGTTTTAAAAAAACATGGTTCTAAAATGGATTCTTAAAGGACATGCTGGGCTGTATCTTGGTGTGTGTTCGTGTCAGCTTAAAAACAAATCTCTGAACTGGTTGACCAATAGCACCGTTTAAAGGTATTTGTCATCTAGCAGCAAGATATATTATTTGAAAACGAGATATTATCCATGGATGAACTATGAAGAGTTTTAATAATTCTTCACTTTCTAGTTACCAATTATAAAAACCCATGAAATACAGTTAGCCTTCAAGATTGCCAAGTTTAAACACTTAACTTAAAGAGGCAGTGTTGTAGGATAGAAAGTACACAGACTCTAGACCACACAGACGTGGATTCCGGTTCCACCACTTAGTGGCTCTTAGGGCCTCATCTCTCCATTTATAAAATGGGAATAATATTTAGTGTGCAAGATTATACATTAAGATACAGTTATACATAAGAAATGTTTGGAATACAGTGAATACCTCCCCAAATGGTAGCCACTTCTACTTTTATTATTGATTTTCCTAAATCTCCTGCCTCACTCAGGTGTTCTCACTGGCATGATTAATTATTATTCTTGAGTTTCATAAACCACATTTGGCTTTAATAAAACAATGCATATGTCCATCCATCTGGAAAGTCAGTTATAAAAATAAATATAATTCTGCAGAATGACTAATAGTCCCTTGGGATGAGCAAAGAACTGGGCAGACAGGGTTTTTAGGTAGGACATAGAAATTTTGCCTGAGAGTAAATAATCAATGCCTACTTTTTCATTAAAAATGCCAGGGGAAATATATTAATGTGTGCAGAGTCTATATATCCAAGGGTCCATTTTTGCAACTCCTCCACAGTAAACTTTATTGTACTTGATTTATCTCTCTGGAAAGCAAGCCCAGCCATGGGATATGATAGGCCTAAAGGAATATTCCATTAGCTGACTTAACTCTCAAAAAGTTTTCTAAGATGCATTATGAATGAACCTTAAATAATTTTCTTTATTGTGAAGGAAAAGGTCATTTCTTAGAAAATGTAATCATTCTTGCCTCTCTAGATTAAAAACAAAATAAAAAGATGTTATCAGGGTGATCACTTCATAAAGAATATAAATGACTACTATGCTGAGGCATACCTGAAAGTAATATAATATTGTATGTCAACTGAAATATAAAAATATTTTTTAAAGATGTAAATGGGATAACAGTCTTTTAATTTAGCATTATAGAACTCCACAATGGGCCAGAGAAAAGTTTTCTGAGGCAAAAAGGTGTTCTATAGAAATTTTAACAGAAAATTGACTTTTATGAGTCATATGAATATATTCATGAACAGTTCAATTTTCTGGCAATTCTATTATTTAAAAATTTTGCATTTTATAAGTAAATTCAAAGCATTTATAAAAAGTTACCATACACATCAAAAAAGCAAGTTTAACTACCAAAAATATATTTTTCATGTTTAAAATAAATTCTTTACAGCAAAAACTCTGTTTCACAGCTTCATTATGCATGGAGCTGAGTGCAGCATTATTATAATAAATTTGCCATGTTACGTCCACCAAGATAATTTCTTAATACCTTTTCCATTCGCTCTCAGCAAGTACTTTAAACTCCTTCACCAACATTTTAATTACAACTCATATTTAAGTTGCTTGACATAAAGCTTATAATATGAACTATAGCTCAGTATCTTAAAATAATCTGAATTTTACTGCTGTGAGATTTCTAATGAAAAGTAGAACTCTTTCAATTAACAGAATTAATTTTCAGACTTAAGCCACTTTCAAGGCTACCAGAGGCCAAAGATAGAGTCACTATGGGTTAGAGTAAGGGGAAATGAGATTGCTCACGGAGTGTGGGATAAGACTGATGCTGAAGTCAGGGAGAGATTTGGCCCTGGGTACCTGAGAACTTCACAGCTGTCAGGGATCATCAACTTTGACATTTAGTACATTTTTTCTCCAGAAGGTGGTGCTTGTCAGTCACTCCTGGATGTTGTGAGAAGGGACTACAATACATCTGATTCTTTAAGAGTTCCCCTTACAAAAAGAAGCCAATGACTACAGAAGCATCACCAGTATGGCAACAAGACATAATGTTTTGTCATATCTACAACTCCCACGTCGGGAGAGCTTGTGCTGAGAGAATGGTTTGAGATTTGAGTCCTTCAGCATTATGAAAGAGAAAATTCATGAGATCATAAAATTTTAAGCTGAACAAGTTTTTAAAGATCATCTGTCCTAAGAGTTCTTAACAAAACCCTAAGAGGTGTATGGATTATCTTGAGCTTGAGATTATATTATACTAGAGGCCCAGTGCACGAAATTCGTGCACTTGGAGGGGAGGGAGGCATCCCTCAGCCTGGCCTGTGCCCTCTCACAGTCTGGGAGCCTTTGGGGGATGTCTGTGGGCCTAAGCCGGCAGTCGGACATCCTTAGCACTGCCGCAGAGGTGGGAGAGGCTCCCAGCACCACCACTGCACTCGCCAGCCATGAGCCCGGCTTCTGGTTGAGCGGCGCTCCCACTGTGGGAGCACACTGACCACCAGAGGGCAGCTCCTGCATTGAGCGTCTGCCCCCTGGCGGTCAGTGCATGTCATAACAACTGGTCATTTGGCCGTACAGTCTATTTGCATATTAGTCTTTGATTATATAGGACTAGAGGCCCAGTGCATGAAATTCACGCACGGTGGTTGTGTGTCCCTCAGCCCAGCCTGCACCCTCTCCAATCTGGGACCCCTTGAGCGATGTCTGACTGCCCGTTTAAATGGGCAGTCGGACATCCCTCTCACAATTCAGGACTGCTGGCTCCCAACCGCTCACCTGCCTGCCTGCCTGATTGCCTCTAACCGCTTCTGTCTGCCAGCCTGATCATCCCCTAACCACTCCCCTGCCAGCCTGATCGACGCCTAACTGCTCCCCTGCCAGCCCAATTGCCCCTAACTGCCCTCCCCTGCAGGCCTGGTCACCCCTAACTGCCCTCCCCTGTTGGCATGGTTACCCCCAACTTCCCTTCCCTGCAGGCCTGCCCCCCCCCCAACTGTCCTCCCCTACAGGCCTGGGTCCCCCCCAACTGCCCTCCTTTGCAGGCCTGGTCCCTCCCAACTACCCTCCTCTGCTGTCCCGGTCACCCCTAACTGCCCTCCCCTGCCAGCCATCTTGTGGTGGCCATCTTGTGTCCACATGGGGGCAGCCATCTTGTGTGTTGGAGTGACAGTCAATTTGCATATTACTCTTTTATTAGATAGGATTATTTTGAAGTTGTTTGCAAATTTCATGTATATTTATCTAGATGTGGGGGAGGGGTAGGAGAAGGTGATAGCTTTCATTATATCAAAAAGGTGTCCATAAATAAATAAGATAAGGCAATGCTTGCTTTAAAGAGGAGTGAGAGGTTGAATCACAACATGGTTAAGCCGATCTGTTTGTGTCCTTTTTAGAATAGCAGTGGCAAATCTAGATATGAAACCGTTTTCCTGAAAGATGTTGTAACTACATAAAATTCCAACAAAATTTCTTTGTTTTTAAGAAATAGAAGTGTTTACAAGATACTCTGCTAAGTTTGTTTCTGTATTCCATCAAAATAACTGTAAAGTTGTTTAAGTACTCAAAGCTATGAGCATTATTTTAATAATTTAAAAAATGCTTATTTGACCAAATGTTTCCGTTTTGATTGATTATGTTGGCATTACCCAGACATAGCCCAAATAACAGCACACTCCCATGACCATGAGATCCTGTAAATATTCTGGCATCTCCCCCATTACCAATAAAAACTATTCAGCACAAGTATGCAGCATAAAAGGGAGAAAAATGGGAACCATATGTCTGAGTTTTCCATGTGAAATCTATAGCCATTAAGGGAATGCTTTGCATTATGCAGCCTAACCTTGCAGTTAGTTAGCAACCCTGGACCCAGCAAAGTGAGAAGGAGCAAGGTTGGAAGAGATATTGCCAAAGGAGACAGAATTACAATCCTTCTTTCTAAACCAAAACAACCCAGAGGCACAACCAGAAAGAAAACATTTATTTAAGTCAAAAGACATAGAAAATCTTGTACTCTTGGTATGTTGTGGTACATAAAGATTTAGGTTTGGCTGTTTAAAAAGCAAATATTCTGAGAAAAACCTACAAACTAATGATTGTTACAAAGTAACTTTGATCATGTGGCCCAAACCCAAATGAACCAGACAATATCATCATCAACAACAAAAGAACACTTAAGATCCCAAACGGGTATCATAGAATAACCATTATTCACTGGAATAGAGTCCACTTCCTTCCCCCACCTCTGTTTGAGCACTTTCCTTCTCCTACCACAGAGCCTGGGAGTGTGGGCTTCCCTGACAGTACAGACCCCTTGCTGGCAAAGGGCCATGGAGGCTCAAGACAGCAGAGGCAGATGGCACGAAGAAGAAAATGCTGTGGGGCAGAAGAAGGAAAGACTCTCAGAGGCCTGGTGCTAGAAAATAGCGATGAAAAATTGAATAGGGTTGCTATGAGTCAAGTATTAAAAGTCCTGACAATCTTGAGGGAAACATAGCCAGGCTTGAAAATTCCAGTTTGGGAGATGTTTCCCTACACGAGACACTGTTGAAGGGAAGGCAACAGCTGAAAGCAACCAAGCAAAAAAGAAAATAAACAGTATTCACTAAAACCAATGTCCAGGTAGCACGTGCTTATGACATGGATACCCCAAGTGTGACCTAATCTCCACAATGGGTGACTTCTCATTCAAGGTGATTGGTATATTTGTTTCTGCATTTACCACAAAAGGAGGTGATCAGCACACTCAAATCACATCATGTTGTTGGTGATAGGATTGAACTAGAAGAAAGTGAAGGGTGGAAGACAAAGGCTAGATATGCTACCACTTAATACTTGCATTCAGGTCAATTGCAAGTTTCAATGCTTGGTAATACCGGGAAGTGAGGTGAACTAGTACATCCCTTCTATAGTTAGGATGGCTGCTTTTGACACTAGTCAACTCTGAAAACAAACAGGTCTTACTCTTCATACTTGTGAAGATGGAGATCACAGCAGGTCACAGTGAGTGACTCTGGCCACTAGGGACAGGCTCAATCCTGCCATAAATAGGTCAAAACTTTATGCTCTGCTTCCTTTATTCTCCTAGATTCTGAAAAATCTTTGCTTTAGTGACTTGCTTGCTGGGGAAGGCTTTGAATCAGGGACCAGCACATAAAATCTTCTGATTGTGATTCAGTGGAAATGGCTAGAAAAGCAGAACTTTACTGTGGAATAAGTATATCAGCTTGCCATTTAGTGAAAAAGGTCTCAGGGGTCGCCTAAGACCATCGGAAAACACAGATATTTACATTACGATTCATTAACAGTAGCAAAATTACAGTTATGAAGTAGCAACGAAAATAATTTTATGGTTGGGGCTATATTTGTTTCTGCATTTACCACATATTCTGGCATCTCCCCCATTACCAATGAGGAACTGTATTAAAGGGTCGCGGCATTAGAAAGGTTGAGAAACACTGGCAGGCTTGTGTGGCCAGTTGTCCAGAAAATATGCTTCCTTTGGGAGCATTCATGTTTAATTATTAGATATTGGTGTTCATTACTTGCCTCTTTACCAGAACTCCATTAAGCCATGGTGTATGTGAGGCTGCAGGTGTCATTTATTTGCTGCTTGCAAGCCAGTATCTGCATGGCTTAGATTAAATCCCATGTAGGTTTGCTTGTGTATGTTTCCATTGTGATCAATATTCTAGAGCTCTTGCCAAATCAGAAATCTATTTTACTATTTGGGGAGTAAGTTGATAGTCATACTTCCTGGCTATCACATACCATTTTTCTCCTCAAAATTTGCAGGAGGGTGTCCCAAACGAAGGGATTTTTAAAAATGAGATATGATTGGCATATAGTTTCAGGTGTATAGCATAATGATTCAATATTTGTACATATTGTGAAATTTGACCACAGTAAGTCTAGTTACTACTATCCACACTAGACAGTTACAAGTTTGTTTCCATATGATGAGAACTTTTAAGATCTACTCTTAGTAGCTTCACATGTACAATACAGTATTTTAACTATATCACCATGCTATAGATTACATCCGTAGAACTGACTTATTTATAACTGAAAGTTTGTATTTTTTTTACCTCTTTTACCCATTTTGCCCATCTCTCTGCCTCTTGCAACTACAAATCTGTTTTCTCTATCGATAAATTTGGGGTTTTTTTTGTTTTTCAGATTTTACATATAATAGAGATCATATGGTATTTGTCTTTCTCTGTCTGACTTTTCCATGTAGCATAATGCCCTCAAGTTTCATCCATGTTGTATCAAATGGCAAATTTTCCATCTTTTTATGTCTGAATAATATTTCATTGTATACATGTATATATAGTTGTTTATTTATTCCTCCCCCAAAGAAAGAAATCATGGTTGCTAGATAATTTACTCCCCTAAATAGAGAATAGTGGCAAAGTATGAACATTACAATTAGAAAGTACTTGATTAGAATATGAACTTCCATTCTAGACATGTGTGCTTGAGGGAGTAATCTCATGGGGTGATTAACGAAATTCAAATTAGTCAATGATATAAAGTTTAGAGCAGTATTTGAAACATAGTAGGAACACAACAAAGGGTAGCTCTTATGAATACCATTTGTAGCCTCCTGTAAACATTTGCTAAGTGGAATGTGTGTTCCACCCAGTAACAAATGAGACTTATGAAAATGTCACGTTATAGGGCTACTCCTATGTTCTGTCCCTCTGGAGCAAGAGAAGCTCAATTGCAATTGTCAGGTGGGGTCCTCTTATTCTAGACTAGAGACTCAGTGCACGAAAATCATGCACTCACGGGGGGGGGGTCCCTCAGCCTGGCCTGCACCCTCTCGCAGTTTGGGACCCCTCGGGGGATGTACACCTGCCAGTTTAGGCCCTCTCTCCCTGGGGATTGGGCCTAAGCTGACAGTCAGACATCCCTCTGGCAGCCCGGGAGCCCTCAGGGGATGTCCCGTGCGGGGAGCTGGCTTCTGGCTGAACGGCGCTCCCACTGTGGAAGCGCACTGACCACCAGGGGGCAGATCCTGCATTGAGCATCTTCACCCTGGTGGTCAATGTGTGTCATAGTGACAGCTCGTTCCACACTTAGGGTCAATTTGCATATTATCCTTTTATTATATAGGATACCTATCTATATTAATGTCTGGCATGTTCCTTAAATGAGGACTCCATGAACATAACATGATTATTAGCTGATAATGACAGGGCCCATGCAAGAGAATGAAAATTGTATACAGTTAACTCAAACATACTAAGACCCAGTAAGCATGGGGCTATGATAGTACCTCACTCCAGAGAAGTAGATATTAGCAAGAGTTTGGTGTCTGCACATCTACACATTTTTCTAGCCATATAAACATGCATATGTATGGATATATGTAATTTTTTCTTTGCAAAAACAATCCCATATTGCACAGGCCATTCTATGACTTGTTTTTCCAATTAGCATATATTTGGGGCAGATTTCCATATCAGTACATTTAAATTTCTTAGTTTTTAACTAGTGTACAATTTAGATTGCTTATTTATGAGTGAGGTTGTGCAATGTTAATATGTTTTTTGGTGTCTTGTAGTTCTTTCCATTTAGCTTGCATAATTTATAACCTCTGCCCAACTACAGGGTGATTTGTCTTCTTTTTATTGATGCATATAAACTTTTTATTTATTAAATTAACTCTTTAATAGTCATGTCTGTGGCAACTATATTTTCCCAGGCTAGTATATTATTGGTTTGTTTTATTTATAACTAGAGGCCCGGTACACAAAATTCGTGCACGGGGAGGGTGTCCCTTAGCCCAGCCTGCACCTTCTCTAATCTGGGACCCCTTGAGGGATGTCCGACCAACTAAACAGGCAGTTGGACATCCCTCTCACAATCCAGGACTGCTGGCTCCCAACCGCTTGCCTGCCTCTGCCTGATTGCCCCTAACCACTTCTGCCTGCCAGCCTGATCACCCTCTAACCACTCCCCTGCCAGCCTGATCGACGCCTAACTGCTCCCTGGCTGACTCGATTGCCCCTAACTGCCCTCCCTGCTTGCCTGATCGCCCACAACTGCCCTCCCTTGCCAGCCTGGTCACCCCCAACTGCCCTCCTCTGCTGGCCTGGTCACCCCTATCTGGCCACAACTGCCCTCTCCTGCAGGCCATCTGTGGTGGCCATCTTGTGTCCACATGGGGGCAGCCATCTTTGACCACATGGGGGTGGCCATCTTGTGACTTGGAGTGATGGTCAATTTGCATATTACTCTTTTATTAGATAGGTTGTTTTATGTTCATTGTAAATGTTTGAAAATTTTAGTACTCAAGTTTATCTAGGTTTCTAGCTTATTTACATATTTCCTGTCATGCTAAGAAAAGTCTTTCCTAGTTCAAAATTACCAAAAAAGTGTTCTTTATTTTTCTTAGTATATTAAACTTTTAAAGTATGTTTAAACTCTTAAACTTTCTGAAATTTGTTCTGGAGTAAGGAGCAAGTATTTTTTTTGTTTAAAGACCTACACAGTTGAATGAACAACATTTACTAAATAGTGCATCTCTTCTCAATCTTTTGAAAATTCATTTTAACATATAAAAATTTATTTTTTCATAAATCTATTTCTGGGTGTTCAATTCTCTTTTATTGATCTCTCTGTCTATTCTTGTACCATTGTTTTAAGCATCATCTCTTTTTGAAACATTTGAAAATTTTGTAGATTATCCTTACTCTTATTTGTTGTCTTTTTCTTCACTTTTCATGAGTTTGTTCTTTCAAATAAATTTTAAAATAATTTTTATAAAAAATTTTTAATGAGATTGCAAATAATTTAAACATTATTTTAGGATGAATTTTAATCTTTATAATGTTGAATGATTTTTTTTTCCAAGAAAAAGTATATGCTTTTGTATTTGCTCAAGCCTTATATTATGTGACTCAATATAATATAAACTCGAGGCCTGATGCACAAAATCCGTGCAAGAGGAGGCCTTCTTTCCCCGGCTGCCAGCACTGGCTTCCCTCTGGCACCTGGGACCTGGGCTTCCCTCACAGAGGGAGGACCCGCCCACCCACCACAGCCTGCTGGTCAGTGGCCTGGGCCTCCCTCTTTGGGGCTATCATGGAGCTCCCCGATGGATTGCCCCGCCGGCCGGTGGCCTGGGCCTCCCTCTGCAGGGCAATCATGGGGTGATGGCCGGGCCCTTGACCAATCACATTGCATCTGCCTTGGGTGGCCGGCACTAGTGGGTGTCATAGTGTGGTCCCTGATGGTCTCCAGATGGTGGTGCGGAAGGTCGTCCAGACAGTCATTCCGCTGTTGGGCCGTTCAGTCTAATTAGCATATTATGCTTTTATTATTATAGATATTTCCCTTCATATATATCGTCCACACTTCTTGTTAATATTTTGACATTTTAATATTTTGTTTTTATTTAAATGGGATATCATACTTAATTTTATTTCTGTGTGTGTTTTTTTTAAAGGACAGTTATTTATTTATATTTATACCAGTATTTTTAACTGCCACCTTAAGTGATTTCTCGAATATTCTTTCATTGTTCTTTTAGGTATAAAATTACATTATTTGATAGACCTAGGTCATGGGTACATCAAATTTTCTGTATGTTTGAACATTTTCTGTATATTTGAAAATTTTCATAATAGAAAGTGGGGGTGAAATTATGTTATCTGACTGCACTTAGTCCAAACTTTGAATATTTCCTTACAACCCGCTTGTAATTATAAAGTGACAGGAGATATTATTCATTTAAGATCTTATTTGGCAAAATACTTATTAGGTTGCTCACTATTTTTGCTATTTAATGCATTTCTTTATTTTTATATCTCTCATTTTTTCCCCTGACTTTTAAAGTCAGCATGGTGGCTAATTAACCCAACAATAAGAGCTTATTTTATCACTTCCTATACTGCAGAATTTTTAGAAAACAATCACTATGGATTTAACTGATTTTAGCATAATTCATTATTTATATTATTAATAGTTATTATCATTTGTAAGCACAGGCTGCACAAGGTCCCTGCCTTGGGGAGCATGTCAAAGCTCACATTTAATTATTATCTTGAAATTTCATGGTATTCCAGGTAACAACAAAGCTATGAGAACCTAGAAGTAATTAAAGCATGTGATTAATATTACCAGTTAATGTTCCCATGCACACTCTCCAATCCACCAAGTAAATAATTATTAAAATCTCCAATATTATTAAAATTTAGTAACATCTGTTGGGACAATTTGGTAATAACCTCAAGTCACGAAACCTTATCATTCACATGCCATTAATTTTATTGTTTTTATGCTTCAATGTTCAAATAGAATAAAAGGATTAACTCTGGTTAATTTGTGTATTTAAATAAAAATAAGTACACAAATGCCTCATTTGTAAACCAATTCATTTATTCTCTTATGCCACATATTTTCCTGAGAGATTTATAGAGCAAGTATTTTGCTATAGTTTACATTTTAGACAAACTGAAGCCCATGGGCTTACAGTGATGAACTTTTTAAGCAATCAACTTTTTTTATGTATACATGTTGCCTATCATTAGAGATAATTTTAATAAAATGACATTTACTTGCATTTCTTGATATTCTCCTAAGCCATCTTTAATTGCATGATGGGAATGTCCTTCCCATTAAATATTAATTTTCTATGGGACATAAACATGTCCTTTTTTCATTTGGACTTCCACAACCAACTAGGGTGCTGCTTTGTTCATGGAGAATTCTCAGTACTTATTGCCTGAATGACAGAGGCTAAAGCAGAATGCTAATAAGACCTTATTTGTTTGTGGACATCTGCCACATGAGAACTTAAGGACAGAGCAAGTGCCACCGTGGGTCTGATTGGGCCCATCCACCTCTGATTCTGCCCATGAGCAGGGACTTTGATTGATCACTGCACTAGCCTCCCAAACACAGAACAGGTTCTGAAACAGTGTAGATGTATAGTCAATCATTAGTTGTTAAATGAGCAAATGATGGAGACCCCAAGAAAGGTTGTTTCTAAATTACAAGAATCAAAGTGATGAATGTTATTCAAAACACCCCCAGTTGTGCATCACCCATTCATAAATTTACCTGAACCCTGGCTCCTACGGAACAGAGGCTGCTGAGAAGTGCCTGTAAGATGTTGGAGGGTGCAGGGGAGGGTGGGAACCTTTGATTTATCATTATATTGTGTTACACCTTCACACAAGCTGTGGACTAGAGAAGTCATGTCTGTCAAATGTTCACACAGTCCTTCCTATGTTTTATTCCAGCCACATATGTAATTTGTCTTTTCCAGTTTATTTACAGTCTCATTTTATTTTGGTATTCTCCCCTCCTGACAGTCTCCGCTTTAAGTACATTTCATCATTGACCGTGGTTCCTCCTCTGACCTCCACACTGGCTTTCAGAGTCATCTGATGGTTGTAGCCACAGCTCTGGGGCTGGCTCCCTCTCAGGTCAAGGTGGCCGTGGTGAAAGCCAGCCTCTCAGCGAGTACTTAAAAGTTGTAAGTCATGGCCAATGCAAAGACTGCCTATCTTTCTAGAATTTGGTTATTGTTGTCCTTCTGGTCCAGTGTTTTCATAGAAACAGATTTCTAAACTGTTCACACCCTATTCATTATCCCAACTCTTCTTTGTCAATTACCTCTGAATCCAGCGCACATTTCTAAAGTCCATTGACCAGAGCTCCATGCGTTCTTCTATTCCAAGGCACTAAAACATGTCACAGGAAATGTACAATGTTTCCTGGTGATACCCAGCATTTTGCTAATCTTTTTAGCTTCAGCAGCCCCGTGAGCTGATATCTTCAGATGACAGTCTGCTATGCCTGAGAGATCTCTTTTCCTGGCATGTTAAGTATTTGGAAAGCAGCACTTTTCCTTCATAGGTTTTTAGAGTATTTCTTGTTTTGGGACCAGCTTCTGTCAACTCATGAGATGTTCAAGCTGCTGCAGTTATTTATAGAAAGGCATTTGATTTTAGGTGTCTGGTAAGTGCCCCACATGGAATGGCAGAATTCTCCACGCCTAGTCTCCCAGATGTGCCTGTCAAAGGATGAACAGTGTTTACATTTTCCTATGTCTTATTCTCTCAGTTGTTTTAGAACTAGGGCTGACATTTCCTGCCTTTTAGTTATTTTATAACACTTAAATTGTGATTTTGGATAAAATACTTGACCATCATAGACTATTTGGGAAATACAGGATGTCCCCCAAAAATGTATACACACTTTGAATAATTTATTAATTCCAATGGGTTAAATTTGAAAAGGAAGAAACATCAATTGGGCTATTAGCTATTAAAGTGTGCATACATTTGGGGGGGGGGGCGGGGACATGTAGAATCTACTGTTAATTGCCTAATCTGTAGTAATTCTCTTTCTCCTTGATGCTATAACCTTGATTCCTCTCTCCCCTCCCCAGTGGCTATGTGCCTAGCTCCCAGGGATGAATCGTAATTAATTCATGCCAAATATGGTAAGCTTATGTCCACGAAAGGACATGTGACTCCGTTTGGGCCAATGTGATATAAGGGCTGAGAGGCTTGGGGAAAATATTATCTTCCCCAATGAAAAGAGAGGGCTGCATGTTCCCTTCCAGCTTTGAACATTGTCATGTGAGAATATGAGGCTTGGAGCTGCTGCAACCACCCTGCTCTATGAGACAGGCCCAGAGGATTCAGAAACATTGGTTTGAGTGCTTGCATTTTTAACTCAACCAATCAGTTGAATCATACAATCAGATATGTGTGATGGTGAAATATCATTATTAATTAAGGAATATTAGTTTTAGATTCTGTTTCTTTCACTTGAAATAATTATATCCAAACCAAAATACTTTTTAAAAGAACTTGCATATCTCTAACCAGATATAATTAAACATACTTACTGCATTCCCTCTCATAGATTTTTCTATACAGGTATACAAATATATCTAATTTATACTTTTATAAAATTAGGGTCACATTGATCTGCAATTTTATATTCAGCTTTGATTTATCATTATATTATGTTTTAGAATGTCATTGTATAATCCTTAAAACTATGACACAGTGGGAATTGCCAAAATTAATTTACATGTTCTTGGACAGAATATATCTTTTGTTATTTTGTGTAATATTTGAGAGAGAAATTTTTGTTGCCTAAAAGCTATTATGTTGCTTTCAGTATAAAGAATAGATACACAGTAATTGTTAGGGGTAAAATAAAAACCTTTAAGGGAAATTAAAATACACCTCTCCTTTAAAAACTAATAATTTTATGGGGAAATCATATGAAAGACAATTTAAGAGGTGTGACATTTTCAAAATGTAGCTGTGAATAGCTTTAAAGATCCTAAGAGAAGAAAGCTAGAGTTAACTTTTGAATGCAGGAATAAGTAATCATTTAAAAGTTAATTTCCTCCAAGAAATAATCAGTACAAACACTCACCCTGCCAATCTAGCTTCAGGGTCTCAAGTTATTTCAGCTCTGTTTTATGAAGCAAATGGGTAACATAAAGAGCACCTGATGGCACATGTGGGACAGGACGTTCCTTACCTTTTCTGGAATTGTAACCGACAGAACACTCAACACTAGTTGAAATTTCTCCAAAATATTTCTGGCATGTTGCCTCCCATAGAAAGCAGAAAAAAAAAAAAAAAAGTAACGAGGGAGGAAAGTTCTTAGCCCATGGGTTCCACATGCACAAAGTTTCTGTATTTGACCGATGTAGCAGCAGGCACATGCTGCAGACAAGCCGCTTTTGGATAAGGCTTGTCTTATAAGCATAACTAGAGGCCTGATGCATGAAATGCGTGCAAGAGTAGGCCTTCCTTCCCCTGGTTGCTGCACCGGCTTCCCTCCGGCACCTAGGACCCGGGCCTCCCTTGCAGCCCCGGCTTCCTCCTGAAGGATGTCTGGTCTAATTAGCATATTATGCTTTTATTATTATAGATTATTATAGATGGCCGATACTTAGAGAGATAACATCGCTCTGTGCCTGGCTGTCTTCTACCTGGCTTACATATACTGACTTTTTAATGTACATAGTAACTTTATTGAGGTATGTCCCATTAACATCTTCATTTTATAGATTAAGAAATGGAGGCACAGAGAGGATAAGTGGGAAATAGCACCATTGGTAAGTAGTAAATCTGGGATTATAAGTCTGCAGTCCACATTTGTAACCATTAGAACAAAGATTTCCAAACATTCTTAATTCACGATGCTCTTAGTACCTCAGAATTATTTTTTTAACATTGCCTCAAGGCCAGAAGAAAAATGTAATGGTTTTGTTTAGTAAGTAGGTGAGTCAGAACAATTTAGTTTTATGTCCTCACCACTTACTAGTACTAGCTATAATTTTTTAAATGCAAAGACTGAAAGAAAAGATATTTTAGCTCATTCTTAGCAATTACTTGTTAACATGCTGTGTGCACTCGTTGGGCACTGCACAACTTCTCACATCTTGGAATCAGCTTTATAATAATAAGCTATCCTTGAAAGGAATGTAGAGTGATCTAATGATTAAACTATAAACTACCTTGATTTAGTAGATCTCATGGTGTCAACAGATGTTAATGATTATCATGTTTCCCTCCAAAATTTAAAATACTCCATGTAGCCCCCCGTGAGTTCCCTGTGCCATCCTGGGCACCTCAGGGCAGTTTGAGAACTGTGGCTTGAGGCAACATTACTACTCAAGTTTAGGATCTAAGAAAGCAACAAAACATGATTGTTTTTAGTTCAAAAACCACCCATTAAAATTACTTTAAAAGTTGCCAGCCTGATTATTCGAAGCTTCATATATTCAATTAAAGGATTCTTTTACTTGGCTTAGTACTCCTTTGAATCAACTGTCACAAATCAGTGGGAATGAAATGAAATTAAGCCATTTGAGTCTCAGCTAATTTATTTATTTTCAGTAGAAAAGTATGGGGCTGGACTAATGGTTTCTAAAGTCCCTTCTAAACTTGATCACTGAAATTTATACTCTCAGGCCTTTTTTTTCTTCATGTAGGCATAGCATTGTTTTTCTTTTTCTTTTTTAAATATGTTATTTATTTATTTTTTATTTTTAGATAGAGGAAAGGAAAGGGAGAGAAAGAGATAGAAACATCCAGGAGAGAGAAACATTGAACAGCTGCCTCCTACATGCCCCATACTGGGGATCAAGCCATAAACCCAGGCATGTGCCCTGACCAGGAATTGAACCACTGACCTTATGGTACCTGGGTCGACACTCAACCACTGAGCCACACTGGCCAGGGTATACCATTGTTTTTTCAAACACATCCCTCCCCACCCCGCAATTTCCTTAAGCATTGAGCCATAGACCATGAGATAGTAAAACCTACTTTACATCAAAGTTGGGAGACCTCATTGGCTCTACTTTGAACTTTGATATATGCCATCTGTAAGACTTTGGGCAAATCTTACCTTTATGCACCTCATTTTCCTAATCTTTACAATAAAGGCAAGAGTGTCTGTCTTACTACATTGTAGTAGGGTTAAAACAGCATGTGTCAAAGTGCTCTTTTACCTTGTAAAGTACTAGATGGCTCTATTATGAAGATGATGAGTGTGGGTTATATCTAGGAGTGTTAACATCTGTCCAGGTTAGTAATACCAGTAGGCTTTGGTCATAATCACAAGTTTTAAAAGGAAAAATAATTTTTAAGGTTTCTTAATTTATAATTTATATGCCAATCCCACAATACAGTTCCACCCATCTATGATCATTTTAATGTTGGGTTGATTAAATACATTTTAAATATAATATATCCTCAATCTAGCCTTTTTTGGTTTGGTGCCTGATCATTTTCATGGTGGTCAATAGATTTTTGAATACTTTGAACATAGTTTTAAACAAAAAACTTAACATTATAGCTCATTAAAGTTAAGCCCATTAAAAATTATTTTCCCTGACCATCTACTCCCACTCTACCCCTGCAAAAAAATGAAAACATGACAGTATTAATAGATTATGTAAATATTCCCCTTAGCAAAAATAATAGAGGTCAGAAAGTAATCATTTTGATGCTTTCAGGAATAAAGTATCATAGAGAAATATATTCATCTGATTTGGTGGGTCTTTGAGAATGCTGGTTAAAGATGTAATGTATTGCATTATAGTTTCCTCTTTAATGTAATTTTCTCTGTTCTTGGTATGAAGAATGTGTACTCCTGTAAACTTTGTCTTGTTAAAATTTTTCTCTTTGGTTTTTGCTACTAGTAAGTTCAAAGACAAATTTAGCAAACACACAAGGTTTCATCATTTCTGCTTTATATGCTAAAATAGTTCCTGACTCCAGTTAACTCCTTGCTCCTTATTTTCCCTTTGCCTCATTGTTTTCTTACTAATATTAATTTTATTTTACCTTGCATATGCAATCATTATTTTAAAATACAATAAATCCTTTATAGGACAAAGCATGAAATAAATAAAGCTCTTTTATCACATATTTAAAAAGCAAAGAAGTGAAAATACACTCAACCTGATTCTCTTATCAGTTCAGATCCTGATCAGAGAATAGGGTGAAGAGTGGTGTGTGGCTCTGATAAGACCATCAGCATATCGGGCAATGGGTAGCAATAAAAATCAAATGATCAAAAAAATATGAACTGCCCAGCCTGCATGGCTCAGTGGTTAAGCATTGACCTATGAAACAGGAGGTTGAGGTTCGATTCTGGGCAGGACTTATGCCCGGTTTCGGGTTCTATCCCCAGTGTGGTGCGTACAGGAGGCAGCCGATCAATGACCCTCTCTCATCATTGATGTTTCTATCTCTCTTTCCCTCTTTATTCCTCTCTGAAATCAATAAAAAATATTTTTTTATAAAGAGAGATGAACTTATAGACAGGAGAGAATAATATATGGCACCTACTTCTCCTATAGTCAGTACATCAAAAAGCAACCTTCAAAAATCCATAATTACTTAACAGTATAAAATCCAATATATTAAACTAAACAATAAAGAAAACCCAACATATTAACCCACAATATAAAATAAAATTAAAAATTTTATTTTTAAGACCCAAAGTTTTAAAAACAGAATTGTGTACTGTACATGCTTTGTCCATTTTATAACTGCACGGAAATTAAATAGAAATTTCATGATAAAATCCAGAAAGTTTATGTACTCTTTGTTGTACTGTTACGAAAAATATTGAGAGCTATAATTTCAAAAATAGCAAGACAGAGGTGAAATTTGGAGGAGTGAAATTCAGCACATAAAATATTAGGAGACTAATTTCAGAAATTTGGATGTGGACATTTAGAAAAAGGATAAAAGACAGATCCATTTGTCAGTCAACATATTATGCAAAATAAGAATTCAATAAGAAGGAGGAAAACATATGCAATAATATTTTTAAATGTTTCCTGTTCAAAAAGCCTCCTATCCCTAAGTCTCAGTAAACTGTTATAATTATTTGGTTTAGCTTAGAAATAAACCAAATCCATTTTTTTTCAAGGGAAAAAGAAAGGAAGGAATAAATGAAAAGATAACGAAAAGAACGCTGGATACTTTGGAAAGACAGGAAGGATTTCAGTAATTGGAATAGCTGCATCTGAGTGCACTCAGCAATCTAACCCCTTGCTGTTATGTTATTGAAATATTTACCGTTGTCACTTGCTTTGATAATTACTGGGGGTCTTTGTGGATTTTAAATTGGCTTGCCACGTGTGCCTGTTTGTGCTCTCTGGCTCATTTATATTTAAACATTTATTAGTGAGTTAAATAATAAATTTTGCTTGATTTGAAAAATTGCACTGTTGTTCTTTGCATCAGTCACTTTGTGAATTCAATCAGATCTTAAATGCTATTTAAAAGCAACTAAGCCTATTGAGTATTGACTTTAATTAATTTTCTGTCCCCAACTCTGAAAAGCAATCAACAATCAAACCAAATATAACCTCTTTTGGGTGTCGGCTGCTTGAAATGCAATCTTCTTTCTTGGTATATCTGCAAATCTGTTCATATAATAGCTTAAACGCATTCCTTGTTCTTACAGTGAAAAAGCTGTGTAGGTAGCAGTTTTTTAAAAATTAGATTCTCCATCTTGAATGCATCAAGTTGTTGAAATTCTTGATCTAAAACTCAGGCATTTTAGAAACATTAGTTAATTCCTATCTCCTAACTAAACAATGCGTGTAATTTTCTGATAGTCTTCATGGCATTGCTACTAAACCATTTACTTCATTCCTGAGACGCTTCAGTTTCTGAAATGAGCTTTCACGTCTTCCTGATAAAATAACAGCTTTGTTGGACGTGCCACCGGATACTTATATGTTAGCCTTCAACCGGATTGTCTTACGTCCCAGAAGAAGTGTGCATGGGAACAAATGAATGGAGGTGACTCCAAGGGTCATGGGAAATTTCCCTGGCACACAGAGCAATGTGAGATATGTCTAAGGAAAATGTTTCATTTCATAATTTGGGAATAGGATTTCATTTAGCACATTTGCAACATGTGCTTAAATCAGTAGGCGGAGGGCTCAGGAAACCAGTACCCAGTACCGAAGGGCTTGGGCTTTCCATCATTTTGCCGTTCGCTCTGATGGCCAATGGGCTCACAAGCAGTAACAGCACCGAAGCAACATGGACCACAGAAATATACCCACTCTGTTTCCTACGTGTTGCATGTAAAAGAGTCTTGGGTTGTTTTGTTTTTTTGCCATGTTATGTCCAGAATTGGTAGCATTGTTACCTTAATTCTCCATTTCCTTTAGGTTTACAGGACTCTGGGCTGAAAGGGAGGTTTGAAGCTGTTTTGTCTAATTCACCATCTGGTGCTAAGTCTGTGTACCCCCTTGCATTTCCCAGTCCCCCACCACCTCCAGCAAGTAGCAGACATTAAAGGAAATACATTAAATGAGCTATAAATTTCTCTATTATTTGCTTACTTTGGACTTGTCCATTATCAATAGATCCCAGTTCTTGGTGAGCCCGGAAAATGGGGACCTAGACTGGGACCTGGACTGAGGCTATTCAGGGAACTCTGTTCCCAACCTCTGTAGGCTTCTTTCCTCTTCAGTGGATGTTCCCCCTGAAGACTAACTTCTGGTGTTCCCACTAAGCCAACTACCAAAACAAAATAAAACAGGAGAGAAGCACCCTGCCCCAGGTGCTGGCCAGCTGATGGCCAAGGGCATATTCTAATACCCAAATCCTAACACGATAGAACAAACCTTGGCCGCCACTGTTTCGCTTCTGACCAGGCGATTTCTGAAAAATGCTTTGCTGTGATTTTAGGAATACTCTGATGCTTTGGTTACCTCAGTAGGACTTAAAATGTAACATTTGGGGCACATGTCTCATTTAGAACCACATTAATACTATTAAACACCAGTCATTGTATTTACGGCCCATAGTTCACAGATAGGAACACAGTTGCAGAGCAATTGCATACGTTAGTTTGAATCCTGCTTCCACAACCTGCTGGCTGCATTGCATGACCTTAAGCAAGTTACTAAAACCTCTTTGTTTCTTTATCTATAAAAGGAGAATAATAAAAAAGAAACATGAGAAGTTCTAACTTATAGTAAGTGTGAAATAAATAATAACTGCTTTTGTTATTAGTTTTGGAGAAACTACAATGAGGAGGCCATCCTTGACCAGTGCCAGGCTGGTGGTAATAAGTTGAGCCCAGGATATACTCTTGATCTTGACTATACATGCTGTAGATGTGGCAGACATTCCATGGAATTGTCATACTAGAACATGCACCCCTTACCTTTAGGCTTCATTCTCATTAGTGGATGACAACAAATTATATCTTTTTTTAAAAAATATATTTTATTGATTTTTCACAGAGAGGAAGGGAGAGGGATAGAGAGCTAGAAACATTGATGAGAGAGAAACATTGACCAGCTGCCTCCTGCACGCCCCCTACCGGGGATGTGCCCGCAACCAATGTACATGCCCTTGATCAGAATCGAACCTGGGACCTGCCAGTCCACAGACCTATGCTCTATCCACTGAGCCAAACCGGTTTCGGCAACAAATTATATCTTAAAAGAGATCTGGGGAGGAATAGTCACAACTTCCTTTTATGACAAGCAGTTACTATCACTAAGAAATCTTGCATCTTGCATCTTAACTAAACCTTTTGTGTTGCATTTTAGGACAATTTCCTTATTGTATTCCTGATAAAGAGGAAAAGTCCCTGCTCACTAGATTCTGTAAATGGTGAATGGGTGGATTAGGGTGGGGAGAGAGAGGCAGGAAATGAGAACATCCAACTTGAGCTAGGAGATCATTATTCTGGACCTAGTTTTGTCCCAACCAGTAGAGTAAGCCCGGGCAAGTCTTCAGTTTTCTCAGCTGTAAGTAATTTTTCAGGCTATTTCATGTTCAATTTGCTGTTAAAAAGCAAAAGTCAACTGCCCTGATCAGTGTGTCTTGGTGGATTGGTGCGTTGTCCTGTACACTGTAAGGTCACAGGTTCAATTTCCCCAGGTTGCTAATTTGAACCCCAGTTGGGGTGAGTACAGGAGGCAATGGATTGATTTTTCTCACACTGATGTTTCTTTCTCATTTTCTCTGACTTTCCCTCTCTCTAAAAAAAAGGGGGGAAAAATCAATGAACATGTTCTCAAGTGAGGATTAAAAGAAAATCCAACTGAGAAAATTGGAGATCTAATTGTCTTTATTAAACAATTCATGAATCAGGCAGATTTCATTTAGCAAGCAGAAAGGCAGTCTGGAAAACTATGTAAAATGAAAGGCTTTAATAGAAAGGAGGCTGGGGCAAGGAAGTCATTAGCAAAAGAAAAATGAGAGTTCATTGGAGGAAAGTAAGAGTTCATGGTGAATGATAAGAATTCCTTCTTTTTTTACAGCAGCATAGTATTCTAGTGTGTAGATGTATCACAGTTTTCTAATCCACTCATCTGCTGATGGGCAATTAGGCTGTTTTTCAAATCTTAGCTATTATAAATTGTGCTGCTATGAACATAGGGGTGCATATATCCTTTCTGATTGGTGTTTCTGTTTTAGCAAAATAAGCCAGTCAGAGAAAAATAATATCACATGATCTCACTCATTTGTATGGAATATAATAAACAACATAAACTGATGAACAAAAATAGAATCAGTGTCATAGAAGCATCGAACAGACTGTCCAACCTATGAGGGAAGGCGGAAGGGGGGTGGGGGGTAAGAGATCAACCAAAGGACTTGTGTGCATGCATATAAGCACAACCAATGGACACAGACAGGGGGTGGGGTGGGAGTGAGGGCATGTGCTGGGGGTAGGGGCGGCTGGGGAAAGGTCAATGGGGGGAAAAAGAGACTTATGTAATACTTTAAACAATAAAGAATTTAAATTACAAAATAAAAAGGAAAGAAAAAAAAAGAGTTCATGGTGACAGTGGCTTCTCATTGGCTCAGCTGTTTGTTCCAGCTTTAGCTGAGGTTTCCTTTATTAATTTTAACACTGCTATTGCTGCTGGTGTAAACTGTGCTCTTTCATGGGATCGTGAGAAAAGCATTCCACAGACCCACACATGGGAGCTTGTCCTTTGGCAAGATTTATTCAGGTGGAAATAGAAGGCTTCCCTTATGTCCCATCTCCATCTGTCCTGCCACGTAAAAAATCCAATCTTGTCTTCATTAAGGCCTAAACAAAGGCCAGTGTCCAGAGTTTCTGTTTTATATTAAAGCTTAGTCCTTTGGAACCCACATCGTCTACTATGAGCCCAGATGGCTGCTAGACCCACATGGTTTTGCATGTTCCTGGAGAAAGAGAGAAAGAGAGAGAGAGAGAGAGAGAGAGAGAGAGAGAGAGAGAGAGCTCTTTGTTCTCTGGGGTTATACTATCTCAGGCTTGGGAGGAACAAGGAGCTTTGTCAAAATAACCAATCAACTTCCCAAGCTTTCATCAGCTTGTGTAGGGCTGCCTCCTGACCAATCCATTCTTTCTCCAAGCTAGACTGACAGGCCTCAATGGTTCTCATTTTGACTCACATTGCACATGCCTCATAGAAGCACTTCTCCCTGCACCATTTTGACTTCTACTACACATGTATTTACCTCCCCTTCCCCCAGTGATATGTGGGGAACAGACCTATGGTTCCCTGGGGAGTGTGTGAAGCTGCAATCTCCTGGTGAAGCAAGCAGGCTCATACTCCCTAGTTGATTATGCTTAATAATGTTTGATTTCCTTTGCTTCCTTCCTTCCTTTATTATTAGTATCTAGATACCTACACTAACTCCCCCCCTCCCGAAAACCTTGGACCTTGTAATCTTAACAAGGGCAAATAGCTGACGGTCCTGTCTTCTGTAGCTGCTTCTTGCTGTCAAGGAGCATAGTCCTGCTTATCACCAGGCCCAGAGATTCTTCCTATCTATCCAAGGAAGAAAGGAACAGAAGGGAAAGGGAGTCTTCATGCAGGGAAGAGGGATTTTGTGAAGTCCAGGTCAGTCTGCTGTCCCTGGGGTGCAGCATATATGACATCTAGCGGATGGCATTGTCTAGAGGATGGCATTGTTGGACAAGCTGGCATTCTTGTTGTATTCTAGAGATGACAATTTAGACAAGAAGGTTAAAAGGCATAGTCCAAAAATGAGGATAATTATAGCAACTAAAAGTCTCGTGGGAGGTAAAAACCAGGTGATAGAGGGAGGGACTAATTTCTCAGTATGCCAGATTAAATTGGAGGAGTGTCTTTTCTTTATTAATATCTAGCTACTTATGCGTACACTATGAATCTCATAAACATCTGGATATGTAAATGCTGCTTTGATATTGTTTTTTGAGATGACACAAGTGAATTGTCTGCTAAAGTGCCTAGTTTATAGTAGAAATGCAATGCATTTTTATCCCCTTCCTTTTTTCTCCTCCTTTTCCAGCTCCCTTAAGAGGAACCTCATTGTTGGAGAATGGTGTCTGTAAACACTGAAAAAATTAGAGCTTATTCATTGAAGATAGCAGACAAAAAAAAAAATAATGGTGCAAATAGTCTTTGCCTTCCTGATTGAGGTGCTCTTCATTGGGATACATGGAGCTATTGATGATGATAAAGACTCTTCTTAGTCTAGACTACATTATGGTTGATGCTGGACTTCCATTTTGAGTTGTTTTGCTTATGGTTCTGGGATAAACATTAAAAATAATCTAGTTTGGTTTAAAAATATACTTAATCCAATAGCAGCCTCACACCAATCTATACAGAATTTAACTCTTTCTTCATAATTCCTGCATGTTGTTTTTAACCATCAGAGAAAAACTAGCTTCTCCCAAGTCATCTGGCTTTACTGATTTACATTAAATGTGTGTGTGTGTGTGTGTGTGTGTGTGTGTGTGTGTGTACGTGCACACATGTGCATGTGCGTTGAGGAAACGGTGAGGAGTTTACTTTTAATGAGCTCAATTACTTTCAGTAATATGAGCTATCAAAACATTTCTCCAGTCAGATTTTGCTGACAGTACAAAATTGCATCTGACTCATTCTTGCCATTTGCACCCCAAATGTGAGTATATCCAGAAATGGAAACATAATATTTTGCAGTAGAATGTCCCTAGTGCAGAGCAAACAAATGCCTTACCTTCCCAAGACAAATAAGATCAACCAAGGTTAATTAATTACAAACAGGCTTGAAGAAAAATGCTCTATACGAGTGGTTCTCAAACTCTGCTACAATTGGAATTACCTGAAGAGCTTTGCAAAATACTGATGTCTGGGTCCTGCTGCCTAAGTTCTGCTGGAAGTTGTTTGGGGGTGCCGTCTGGCCACTCAGAATTTTCAAAGTTCTCCAGGTGATTCTAATATATAGCCAAATTTGAGAATCATTGATCTACATCTGTGCACATCAATGAATTTGAAAATTCTATGAAGGTGGAGAGGCAGCTTTACATTTATTTTTTAAAATATATTTTATTGATTTTTTACAGAGAGGAAGGGAGAGGTATAGAGAGTCAGAAACATCGATGAGAGAGAAACATCGATCAGGTGCCTCCTGCACACCTCCCACTGGAGATGTGCCCTCAACCAAGGTACATGCCCTTGACCAGAATTGAACCTGGGACCCTTCAGTCCGCAGGCCGATGCTCTATCCACTGAGCCAAACTGGTCAGGGTGGCAACTTTACATTTAGATTCCTTAATGACAAGTGAATTGCTTTTGAATTGAGAACATAAATATTTCCCACTTTAGATTACTCTATAAAGGGAAAAATTGAAGCTATGGTAGGGAAATTGTGCCTCCATTAGAGAACCAAGCATAGCAATGAAGTACAGTAGATATAAGTTTATGTTGCTCTTATTTCTTTTATATATATATATATGTTTCAGAGAGGAAGGAAGAGGGAGAGAGAGGTAGAAATATCAATGATGAGAGAGAATCATTGATCAGCTGCCTCCTGCATGCCCCCTACTGGGGATTGAGCCTGCAATCTAGGCATGTGTCCAGAATCAAACCTGGGACCTTTCAGTCTGCAGGCTGATGCTGAGCCAAACTGGCTAGGGCAGTTTATGTTACTCTTATGTAAAATGTCCACAGATGTGCAAATGCATGACCATTGGGCGCCTCCACTGATCATAGGGACCCTCTCTCTTTCTATCTTGTTGCCCTCTGTCTTTAATATGTGATTTCTCATGTTTGTCTAAAATGGCTGCTCAAGTACCATCCAGCACAGCAGGAAAGAAGAAGGAGCAAAGAATGAACCATTGAAAGATACTTTTTAGAAGTGGAGCAGGATGGGTCCACTTACATCCCTTTAGCTCAGTGGTTCTCGACCAGGGGGAAGTTTTGCCCTCAGGAAATATTTGCTAATGTCTCAAGACATTTGTGGTTATCACATCTAATATAGGGTGGAGGTGCCACTAAACACTGTGAAATACCCAAGGCAGCTCCTACTACAAAGAATTATCTGGCCCACATTGTCAACAGTGGCAATGTTGAGAAACCCCACTAAGTTTAGCTATAGGTTGGCCATAGGGCTATACTTAGCTGCAAGGAAGATGGGAAATTATTGCCTGTATTATAAGAAGCTATATGCCTGTTTAAAAATCAGGAATTCTATGATCAGAAAAGTAGAATGAACATGGTAGAGATAAACTATTTGTATGCACCATGTTGTCCTATAAATTCCATGTCTTGCCGAAAATTTTTGAGAGCTGGAATTTGTTCCCTTATTATGATCCATCATGCAACCATGATGTAAACTCATACCCAGCATCAACTGGCTAATTTTTCAAGTAGAACGAGTCATTTGTAAGCAGGAATGCAATTTTAATGAAGGCTTTTCTGGTTACTGCTCCTGGGAAGCTGGGGTTATATTTTAATGAGTTAATCTTTCATGACTATGCAGGAAGAGCCTGCTGGGCATTGACTACATTAGTAGTGGGTTACAAAGGAAGTTTCCAGTATATAACATGTACTTTGCTTTTTCAGTTTCCTTCCCTCTCCGCTTGGATAAAAATGGGAGGTAGAGTAGGGGTACCATTGATACCCACTTCCTGCGGTCTCTTAGGGCTTTAATGTATACAGAGATAATGCAATAGAGTAAATCTACACCTTTGAGTACCTCTACCTCTTTATTTTATGGATGAGAAAAGCAGGCCCAATTTTTCTATCTCTGATGTGAATGAATTGGCGTAGATAATGTCTTAAGTCCCTCCTAAATTTAAATTATTTGGCACCATGAAGCTGATTCTAGGAGTTTCACCTAAACATATAGAATGAGGAGTGAAGATGCTCTGATTTGAACCTATTTTCTGAATTTGGGCCCCTTGTGGATTTTGTTCTTTTGCTTTTTTTCCTCAGGTTGTTACTGGCTGTCAGTTAGCAGGATGGAAACATAAGCGTCCTGAAAGACCAGACTTTCCAGGGAAACAAAGTTTTGTTAAACAATGTTAAAACAGAAACATTCTAAAGACTTTTTCAGTTCTATTTCAATTCAGTTGCAATTCTAGGACAGTAACAATTCACAGATAACAAATGAAGTTGTCTATACTTTGGAAGAAAAATCAATGAGATTCTGTCTATGAAATGATTCTTTTTAAAGTTCATGTCTTTTTATAATGACTTTATCCATGATTCAAACAAACTATTTTTAATGTCAAGGGAAAGTGTAATATCTAATCTGGGTTTATTATCAGGTTCAGGTTTAGAAAAATTAGAAGGAAGAACATCAAGACAGCATTCAAAGGATTGCTATGTTTTCCTCAGGTGGAGAAAGTTTCTCCATGGTTAAGCTGATGAACACACTTATGTACAGGAAGCTTTATCTATTATTCAGAATATTCTCACAAAAATACTTTTCTTTAGAAAGTTATAGAGACAACTTAGTTTTCTGGAATCTTTTCTTCTGGGTGTGTTATCTTGTGAATGTTATCTTGTGAAATACAGCCATATAGGGGCAATGACAACATCACACAGACTACCTTCTCTCCTAAACTACACAGCTTCCTTCCAAGAGAAGAGGGAGAAGTCTCCCACTGCAGAGATAATAGACAATTCCAACAATGGAATGTGGCCCAGTGCCATTCAAATGTGACAGTGTGGTAGATGTGGAGAAAGTTTCCTTGCAATTTCTGTCATCTGTTGTCATTTTCCAAAATTGTTGTTTCCTTAGAAAATGCCCTGGGCCCAGGGCTTAAGCTCCTCTGTGGATGAAGTTGCCTAAAAATACCTTAATACAACTATTACCAGTTTACTGTTTTGTGCATGTTTTGCAATGTAGAATCCAGAATAATGCTGGCCTTAGTTGCATCAGAATTGCAATGTCAATGTTAATGTTTTCAAACATTTCATGTTTTACTTCTCAAAATGCTGCTATATTTGTTTGATTTTCTATCCTCTACAGTTTAACTTCTAAAATTAGTTGATAAAAATTATAATGAACAGAAATTTTTCTGAATAGAGAGATAAAAATAGGCCCTAGTTTGTGTCAGAGAATTTTGAAAAAGTTAGTAAATTTTTAAAGAACTCTCAGTATATCCAAATATTTTGAAAAGTGGGTTCTTTGGAAGTTGCCATAGCAGCAGATATTTGAAGCTAGAAATATCTCTGAGATTATATGTTAGGATCGAAATTGTCTTATTATAAAAAATGTCACAGATTTTGGTTCAGCATTACTGGGTAACAGTCACAGCAGGTAAGAAAAATCTGAGGAGAGTAGTAGGGAAGGCAGCAATTGCTAACATGTCCTTATTTAACTTAGCTTTTCTACTCAATTTAAAAAGAATGAAATATATTGCCTCGTGCATATTTTTTCATTGAGATATCTCCATTTCTCTGATAATGGTACTCAACACATATCAATAACCAGGTGTAGATATGCCAAAGATGCAGATGGTGTTTCACATAATATGTCCAATTTTGCTAGGCTAGTTTTGTAAACAGAAGATGATTACTTATTCAACAGAGATCAGACAAAGTGACATCCAGGGAGTCTCCTTCAGGGTTGATTAACTTTACATAGAAATCTAAAATAATTATGACTACACATGCTGGAGAATGAAATGTTCCCATCAGGCAATGATTATAACCAACATCAAGCAAGAATTTTAGCCAGCAATCAGAAATCACCAATTATGCAGAGTATCTGCAAGAGAAAATGTTGTCTCGTAAAAGTGCTGAAATGAGTAACTGGATAAGATTTTTAACAAAAACAGATGGGCCCATTTTGGCTTTTGACAGTTGACTTATGCAAACTATATGCAAAGGCTCTAACAGATTATGACCCCTGGCAACAGTCAACTTGTAATGTCATATCCATTATTACCTACACTCATTGGCAAAATGCTCTCTTCAACTACAATGATGGAAAACAAAGCAGAACAATGATTGTTCAAATTCATTATATTTCTCTTATACTTTGGCTATCTGAGCACCTTATTTTCCCCAAAGCATGAATTTTTAATTCAAATATTGTAAGGCACGCAACTATTTGGTTTGCCTGAATGTTTTTGAGATGCATGTGGTTCTGCTGTAATGGTAGCCATTTTGTTTATCTATGTTTAAGATTTATCCTGCTGGTCATTCTCACTGAAACAAGTCCATAGTCCCTGCCAGCTCAGGGATTCCACTAGCATGTCTTGGGGAAGTTCCCATAACACTGGAGCAAGAAGAGGCTTTAGCTTTTGCATAGTTCATATTTCCACATTTTTGCTGTGAGATAGCTAAAGCTCATAGGATCAGATATCTTGTTCACGTAACGCAACTGATCATTGGCAAGGACAAAACCAGAATGCAGGCGTTTCAGTTATCTATTGCTGATTAACAAAGCCCCCCAAAAGTTAGGGGATTAAAACCACAATGATTTATTTAAAATAAATTTGTGAATTGACGGGGAGGGTTATCTGCTGGTTTTATGTGGGCTTATAAGCACGGCTGAATTTAGCTCAGATGTCATGTGGGCTGAAAGGAACAAAATGGCTTTACTCATTTGTCTTGCAGTTGATGCTGGTGGCTGTCAATTGAGGCACTGGGCTCTCTTCTATGTGGCCTCTAATCCTTGAGGGAGTGGGACCAATTTCCTTACATAGTGATCTCAATCAATGTTTCAAGAGAAGGAAAGTAAAAGTTGCAAGACCTCTTAAGATATAGGTGCAGCTCTAGCCAGTTTAGCTCAGTAGATAGAGTGTCGCCCTGAGGACCAAAGGGTCCCGGGTTTGATTCCAGTCAAGAACACGTACCTCGGTTGGGTTGCAGGCTCCTCCCCTGCCTGGGCCCTGGTCAGGATGCATGCAGGAGGCAACCAATGGATGTGTTTCTCTCACTTCGATATTTCTCTCTGTCTTTCCTGCTGACTTCCCCTCTCTAAAAATCAGTGGGAAAATATCCTTGGTTGAGGATCAAAAAAACAAAAACAAACAAGGACCTAGATGCAGAACTGTCCTATTCTATTGGTCAAAATTAGTCCTGCAGAGAGACCAGACAAAAGGGGTTATGTATTCACTTCTAAATGGGATGAGTGGCCCAGCCACATTGCAGAGAGGCATGAAAGGAATTGCCAGAGCCAGCCTTGAAAATGCTCTTCTAGATCAGGTTATCAGTTTCCATAGGTAAGGACAACATTTCTGTGTAAGCCCAGGCCTTGTGCCATTTGCATCACTGCTGATTTTGCAGCAAACTGGTGCATTCTAGTCTGTCAGTAGACACTTGGCCAATATCCAATTTATAGAGAAAGCTTCCTCATTGTGATTGTTTGGCTTCAGATGTCAGTGAAAACTTTAAAACCATCTAGTAAAAATAACTAGGTTCTCCTTGAAAATTAACTTGATTTGAAACCTAATACATTTTACAAAGTAATAAAACCATGAGAAAGCCTTTTTATGCTCTTAAGTGGAATCCTTAAAGTTTGATTAGTTTCCAAATGCAAGCTGTCAAGTTGAGCAAAAAGCCTGTGTTCCCAGTTTATGAGGGATGCCATTTGGTGACCTGAAGGTGGCAGATGTGAAGGCCAACAGTGGAGGATGGTGGTGGGGCCAGGGTCTGGGGGCCTCCAGCTGCTTTCTTGATGGGTTCTTTGTCAAAGTCTCTCTTCTGAGGAACGTGACTCCATGTGAGTGGCTGTTGGCCTTAGTATAAATATTTCATTAGTCATGATGGTTTTGAAAACTTAAAGCTGTGAAGGACACATTGGAATCTCTGTGATTTATGATAAAGCTGAAGGAAATTTGATCATTTCAGTCCTGCCATATGTAGCTGTGTGGAATGTGCAAATGAATTGAACCAGTAAACCCGACAGATTTTGTTTCTTGATTTTTAAAAAAAGTTTTAAGTCAGATCAGTTAACAGGCAATTTGAAACAGGGAGTTAGCAAAGCAGCTGTTTTTGATGAAATTCCTTCCAAATGCTTCTCTCGCCCTTCCCCCTTCTGTAGTTTTCTCGCAAGAACTGAGACAAGCTTCTCTACCAAATTTTCTTAGCTCTACATATCAGTAATTAAAAAATTAAAACCCAGCATAGTCCTATATGTTCATATACTATTCCTCTACTATTTGCTCTTCGAGCGTAAATCATGTGT
The DNA here is from genome assembly GCF_951640355.1 of Cnephaeus nilssonii. Lineage (NCBI taxonomy): Eukaryota > Metazoa > Chordata > Mammalia > Chiroptera > Vespertilionidae > Cnephaeus > Cnephaeus nilssonii. Next base: position 62,621,814 of record NC_137081.1, read on the forward strand.
CAAGGTTATTTTAGTATGATTACTAAATGTTATGTACATATTAATTCTTTGTATGATACTTACAAGGTATTTAGCACAGAAGCTCAATAAAATGTATAAGTATACTTTTGTTAGTATACTTTTGAATTTAATTTTTGCAAGTAATGAGAGAGAAAAAGAAAATATTAGTTTTATCTTCTGTAAAATGGACATTAAATGACTCAAAGAAGTTCAGAGACTGCTCAATTTTATACAGCAGTTATATGGCTAACTGCATGGGGGGGTGTGTCCCTCAGCCCAGCCTGGACCCTCTCCAATCTGGGACTGCTGGCTCCCAACTGCTCGCCTGCCTGCCTTCCTGCTTGCCCCTAACTGCTTCTGCCTGCCAGCCTGATACCCCATAACCACTCCCCTGCCAGCCTGATTGCCCCTAACTGCCCTCCCCTGCAGGCCTGATCACCCCTAACTGCCCTCCCCAGCAGGCCTGGTCCCCCCCAACTGCCCTCCCCTGTAGGCCTAGGTCCCCCCCAACTGCCCTCCCCTGCAGGCCCGGTCGCCCACAACTTCCCTCCTCTGCTGACCTGGTCATCCCTAACTGCCCTCTCCTGCAGGCTTGATCACCCCCAACTGCCCTCCCTTGCCGGCCTGGTCCCTCCCAACTGCCCTCCCCTGCTGGCCATCTTGTTGCGGCCATCTTGTGTCCACATGGGGGTAGCCATCTTTGACCACATGGGGGCAGCCATCTTGTGTGTTAGAGTGATGGTCAATTTGCATATTACTCTTTTATTAGATAAGATAGAGCAGTGGTCGGCAAACTCATTGGTCAACAGAGCCAAATATCAACAGTACAACGATTGAAATTTCTTTTGAGAGCCAAATTTTTTAAACTTAAACTTCTTCTAATGCCAGTTCTTCAAAATAGACTCGCCCAGGCTGTGGTATTTTGTGGAAGAGCTACACTCAAGGGACCAAAGAGCCGCATGTGGCTTGCAAGCCACAGTTTACCGAACACGGGGATAGAGGCCTGGTGCATGGGTGGGGGCCAGCTGGTTTGCCCTGAAGGGTGTCCCAGATCAGGGTGGGGGTTCCCGTGGGGCATGGGATGGCCTGGGTGAGGGACCTGTGGTGGTTTGCAGGCCAGCCATGCCCCCCAGCGACCCAAGCGGAGGCTCTGGTATCTGGGATTTATTTATCTTCTATAATTGAAACTTTGTAGCCTTGAGCAGAGCCAAGCCTCGTGCTCACTCCGTGGCTGCAGCCATTTTTGTTGGGATTTATTTATCTTCTGTAATTGAAACTTTGTAGCCTTGAGTGGAGGCCTGGGCCGGCCAGGGTGTGTAGAAAGCTTGGCTTCCTCCATTGCCAGGGAAACCCAAGCCTCCTGCTCGCTCTGTGGCTGCAGCCATCTTATTAGGTTAATTTGCATACTCACTCCTGATTGGCTGGTGGGCATGGCTTGTGGGTGTGGTTGAGGTGCGGTCAATTTGCATATCACTCTTTTATTAGATAGGCTGTTAATATTCTATAATAGGTGTTCAAGAGAATGCTGAAACTCAGAAAGGCAACAATGAAAGAATTAAGAAAGATCACCAAGAACAAAGATGTGTCATTAGAGACCAAGGCACATATTGTCCACACCCTCATATTCCCAATTTCAAGGTATGGATATAAAAATTGGACAGTGAAGGAGGCTAATAAAAAAGCAATTGATTCATTTAAAATATAATGTCAGAGGAGCACCCTGTGCATATCCTGGACCACCAGAAAGATGCACAAGTGGGTTCCAACACAAATTAAGCCTAAAACATTACTGGAGGCATTAGGCTGTCCTACGTAGGGAACATCATGAGAAGGCAGGGTTCTTTGGAAAAGACAACAATACTGGGGAAATTAGAAGGCAGCAGGAAAAGAGGAAGACCAAATAAGAGATGGATTGACTTCATAAAAGAAGCCATTGGCATTACTCTACAGAAGCTGAGCAGGGCTGTAGCCATCACTCTTCATAAGGTCACCTGGAGTCGAAGCACACACAACCATATGTAATAAATATTCATGAATAAATTAATTTTATTTTGAATTGTCTTTGTTAGTGTAACATTTGTTACAGCTTAGTTAACAGAGAATATTTTAGAATCTAAATTTTAGATTAGCACTCTCGTTCTAGAATACAGTGATTCTTTGGCTTTTGTCTTTAGTGACCCAGAGAAGTTCAGACTGGCCAAAAAGGAAGGAAGTGATTCACAGGCAATGCTCGGGCTGTGTGTATGAGGATTACTCCATGATAGGTACTGGGAAGTGGTCAGATTCAGGGAGCTGAATTTTTTTGCTCTCTGTGTTATAAATCCATATTCCCCTATTCAAAACTCTTGGGGAAAAATTAAAATAGTTTTGGTTTTATAAAGGAAATGCAATGTGTATTCTGAATATTATATATGTAGACATTAGATAGCACCATATAACACTTAGGTTAATATCTCTGCAGTGAAATAAATATTCTCTTTTAGTAGAATAAAATCTCTTAATAGCCTCACATCAGATTTTGCCACCCAGTGAGCTTTAAAGCCAAACTTACAGAAAATATATGTAGTTATATAGTTTTTAATTTTGGAACTCTGGATAAAAGATTGTTGACTTGAATTCAACGATAAGGCGGGTTATATGTAAATAGACTTCTGAGAAAGGGAAGACTTTCTTTAAGAGACAACCACTTGGAAAGCAAACAAGCAGACAAACACACACCGTTCTTTGTCTTGTGTCAAAAAAAGAAATTAAGGAAACATTGTTTTTTCTAGATGGAAGAGGTACCTGTATGGTCTGTATTTTTTAAAAATCCTAATTTTGTGGCGGGGGTGGGGGAGAGCATCCATATTGAAATGTTTTAATGCCCATTTGAGTGAGCTCTGTAAGTAATAAATATTTCCAGAAACATCTACATTTCTATTTTCATTGCATGTCAACCAAATATCTTCCCTGAGATGTCTGAAGTTAATAAATACAATAATCTTTAGCTAATTTTTTTCCGTCTCTGTGCTCAATACCAAGGACGCAATTAATAGCTAGTGTTTGGGGGGCCCCAAAGCTGTCGCGGTCCATTAAGCAGACCCAGCACAGAAAAGGATGGATGTAGAAGCAGAACAAATGCTATAGATCTTGCAGCATCCATCAATTCAACCCTAAAGAATGGAGTGGGGATGGGATGCTTTACAATAATCACTCTTTACAAATCCGACCTCTTGAAATCAGAATCCAAATTTCCTCCATGTCATTTTCAAAGGTGAAAGATAGTTATTTTCTTAAACTGTATTTTATTTTTCCAGGAACATCTGCCCTGCTGGTTTCTTTCATCTTATGTGTAAATGAGTTTCAACAGCAACACTTTCTGTCATCCTTGTCAATGATCTGGAATCAAAGTTACCAGAGAACCTCTTAAGAAAATGTGTGGTGTAAAGAACTATGGATCCTCCAAATATGTGAGTCTTGAATTGCTTTATATCAACCAAAGATCCTGCCAAATGAATGTCATTCCCAACAACCAAAATGTCTCTGCATAAATCACATATGTAAGAATGCTCCCATGAAATGTATAGCTTCATATAAAAGTGGGCATTAAAAAATCAGTGTTTTCTAAAGAACTGAGCCCGTAATGGTTATGAAAGCAGATTGGGTGGAGTATGAACATTAATAAGAAATTAGCTTCAGATAAAGAATAAGATGGCTATTTATGTTTCAAGGTATCTGAAATATCAGATTACAAACGTTAGCAAAATGAGATTAAGTCATGTGGGAAGGGAAAAAAGAACCTACCAGGTATCTATCACATCCCTGGTAGGCACTGAGCGTGTGTGTGTGTGTGTGTGTGTGTGTGTGTGTTTTCTTGTTTTATCATTACAATAATTCTATTGATTATTAATTATTTTCTTTTCATCCTTCTCTATACCTAGCAGCTATAGTGATCATTTACAAACAGAAATCAGATCATATTATTCACCTACTAGAAACTTTTCAGTGGCTTCTCATCCAACTTTAAAAGCACACAAACTTCTTAACATATCCCCAATCCCCATGTGAGCTGGCCTGGTTCTACCTCTGAAGCCTCATCAGGTATTGCCTGCTCCCCTGGTCACCATGCTCTCAGCATACGGTCTTCTTCCAACTCTTTAAACTGTTGCTTTTTTATTTGCTTCTGGGCCTTTGCACATGCTCTTTAAAGTGCCCTTGTTCCAACTTGCTGGCCTTCAAGTTTCAATTTCAATGTCAAACCTTCAGGGAAATGTTCTTTGGTTGCATGGACTTAATTTCTCATCCTTTCTTATAAAACCTATTCTTTTCTTTGACATAATTCCCCACTTTTTAGTTATATGGTTATTGGTATGATTATGAATTCATTGTTTTTCTCAAGTTTCTAAGCTAATTTAGACCTGCAATTGTGTCTGCTTGCTCCTTACTGTATTCCCAGTGCGCAGCAAAGCTTCTGGATCTGATAAACCATTCAATAAATACTTAAACTAAAGAGACAGGTGTCACTTTTATCATATGTATCATCTCTTTCAAAATTGATAAGTGAATCATTTGCCCTGTGTCACCTGACCAGCTTCTCTCAGAGGTGAAATGAGCAGTCACAGATCTCTAATCAGCTGAGCAGAGATCTGCAGACATTCTCAGGATGAAGGGATGAAGGTCTGAATGGAAGTGAGGGCACACACTTCTCCACCAGGCTCTCTCCCTAAGCAGTTCAGTGGTTCCTCACAAGTTTATTATTTCAACATTTATTATACTTATCATTCATCAAATATGATCATATGTCTTCCACCTCATCATATAATTGTGTAGAAGTAAGGTGGTAAAGAGACAGGTGTCACTTTTAACATATGTTGCCGAAATGTGCTATGTAATTTATGTAGTGTATTTCTTATTTCATTAATGTTATGTGCCCATACATACTTCTAATCTAAATCAAGCTGTACTAAAGGCAAAAGGAGCTAGTTTTCCAGGTACATCTCCAAAATAATGAGAGAATTGTAGTAGATAAATAACATAAATTCCTTGAATGATTTTTTAGCTTTCTAGAACACAGAAGACAACATTGATCTGAAATTCCTGGATCTGAAGCAGTTCTTATTGGAAGGGGGAAATAGTTTACCTAAGTAAGTAAGTAGTAGTCTGTATAAAATAAACTACAACATGCCTCACTAAATAATGGCTTAGAACAAGACAGTTCTGACAAAAGCACATATACATAATAAAAATGATACTGGGTAGTACTTTGGAAGCAGACTAGATGTCCTTTCAGATCAACACAAATCTTAGACTAAACTAAGGGTATCCATTATTTTAAGGGGATAAGAAGGAGAAAGATGGAAACAATTAAGTCTTTGCCCTTTAAAGACTTGATGTACTTATCTTGAAATCAGAGGGGGATTGGGATGCAGATAATTTCTGATTGGACATTCTTCTTCACTGCTTACTCAATCATGGCTCAGTGCTAATTCCTGAGTGAGTGAGTGTGTGTGTGTGTGTGTGTGTGTGTGTGTGTGTGCACGCTAAGAGGGGTGGTATGGTACTTCAAACAAATAATCTTGCAGCCACCACAGCTGTTCCTGATTTATTTTAATAATCCATGACAAAAATATTGAGTGCACAGTAATGCAAACATCCAAACAGTAAAATAAAAACAGACAGAAGTGTACATTTGCTCTAACTCCTTCCATTTTATCTGAATACACTGAGTGGGTTGAGCTGTTGAAATAACTGTTACTATTGAGGAGATTGTCAACACAGTTGTGGCACCAATAGTGCACGTGTGTGTGTGTGTGTGTGTGTGTGTGTGTGTGTGTGTGTGTGTGTGTTTTAAATCCATTTTTGAGTTGAAGAATGGGACTTTAATATAGTTATTTTTATCCTACAACTAAAAGATCTTTCTGCCTTGCAAATTTGTCCATTTCTTTCTTCTTTGTTTAATCTTTGGATTCTTTTGTTATCTAACTCATCCAGACCTTGGAGAACCACTTGAAGTGAAGAGTGTATAGATGAGTTAAAATATACTATGTCTCTTAATAGCTGGTGCCAGACTGGCTTTCAGATTAGAAACTCTTATCAGGATAAAGCCTCATCAGGTGCCACCTACTCCCTGGTTCATCGTGTTCTTGATACACTGGCCTTCCTCCAGTTCCTTAACCAGGCCACTTGCTTTTTTTTTTGCCTCAGGGACTTTGCATGTGCTATCTGTTGGGGCTAGAAGATGAAACTGTGATGGCAGAAGATAGCATACAAGAGTAGACACAGCACTTTACATTAAAGAATGAGTGGAGATTTGTGCATTTTAAGATTCACATATTTCATTCTATGTGTATTAATTCATGGGGCTACTATAACAAATTACCTTAAACCAGGAGGCTTGAAACAGCATAACTATACTCTCTCAATTTTATATTCCTCAATCATATGGTTCTTGATTTTTTTTGTCTGCTTTATTTCACTTAACATGACATTCTCAAGTTCCATTTATGTTATCACAAAAGGCAGTATTTCATCTTTTCTGATGGCTGAGTAGTACTCCATTGTATATATTCACCATATCTTTTTTTATATAATCATCAATGGAAGGACACTTCTGTTGTTTCCATGTTTTGGTCACCATAAATATGCTGCAATGTATATAAGGCTATATAAAGCTGAAAGCAATAAATGAACAAATAAGACAAACAGACAAAAATTCCTAGTCACAGACAACAGTCTGTGGAGGAGGGAAAAGAGTTGGGGAGGGGAGGATAGTAAAGAAAGTCAAATATATGGTGATGGAAGGAGATTTGACTTTGGGTGGGAAACACACAATGCAATATACAGACGATGACACTATAGAATTATACCACTTGAAACCTATATACTTTTACTTACCAATGCCACTGCAATAAATTAAATTTAACATTTTAAAATTTTACTCTCTCACAGTTCTGGAGGCTAGAGTTCTAAAATCATGGTTCCAACAAGGCCATGCTCCCTCTGAAGGTTTTGGGGGAGGATCCATATTAGGGCTGTTTCAGCTTCTGTTGGCTCAAGGCATTCCGTAGCTGTGGCCACATCACTTCAACCTCTGCCTTCATGGCTGCATTCCTCCTTCTCTTGTTTGTCTCCCCATCTTTTTTTTTCTCTTATCAGAACATTTGTCACTGGCTTTAGAGTCCATCTGAATAATCTAAGGTAATCTCCTCATCTCAATATCTTTAACTTAATCATATTTTCTAAGACCCTTGTTCAAAATAAGATAACATTTTCAAGTTCCAGGAATTAGGACTTGTTAACTTTGAATGGTTATTATTCCATTAACTTCTTCAAATTTACTTGCAAAATGTTGAGCTTAGCCATGTCTTAGATTTCTTTTAATAGACCCATTGGTTATCCCCATGTTATAATTTTATGTTTATGTATATATACATTTTCCATTTTTTATAATTAGGTTAGCTAATGTATTGAAACTTTATAGACTTTCAAAAAACCTCATAAATTTGATTATTAATTTTATAATTATTACCTAATTACTTTGAATATAAACTTTTTTTCCATTTGTCTTATTATTTTTGCTTTCATTTTGTTTGGTTTGGGATTTTTCTATTTTTTTATTTGAACGTTTAATTTATCTATATGCATTGTTTCTCATTGATTGACCTAAGATTTTAGTTCTAGGTGTTTCCTTCCAAAAAACATTTTAAGCAAATCCATAGTTTTAATATGTACTCAAATCTCTGATCCAAAAGATTTTTTAAAAGAGATCTTGTGACTTAGAGGTAGCATGATATTTTTGTTTGTTTCCTAATTTGTACATTAATTTTAGTACTGTTACATAGTTATCAGAGGATATTGCTTCTGTTATTATTTACTTTTATAAATGTATAGAATTTTCTTTGTGGCTAATTTTTTTTGACTCTCCCATGGTTAGCTGAAAAATATGTCTGCTTTTAAAGTAGAAAATTAAGTAGAGTTATCTTATTAATTATGTTATTTGGGTCTCCGACATTGTTAATTTTTTTAAACTTGATCAAGTATAGAATAATAGTAAATCACAGTCTGTTCCTCCTCCCATGATTCTTCCTATTTTCTCTTTCAGTTCCTGTACTATTTTCTTTATGATTATTAATGCTATGATTACTATTTATATACTAATGCTAGATTATTTAGGATGTGGATATTAATAACTGCTCAATATATTTATAAATTTTATCCTTTATTTGTTGCCTATAATTCTATCATCTAATGCATTTTTCCTCAATTCATTCTTTCTAAGACTGTAACCCCTGCTTGTCTACCTAATATGCACGTTTTTATTTTTAATTTTCAATATGAGTTATTTAAAGTATCTATCTATTCTATAGAGCATAATATTGAGCTTAGCTTTGTAATAAAATGTTTTTCTCTTTAATAAGCAAATCTATTCATTAATACATCTATTAATATGAAAATGTTTGCTCTTAGATATGTGAAACATTTTGTGTCATCGTCTCTGTTTTTATTCTTTGTATGGTTTTCTATAAGATATGCATTTCTGTTGCTGTGTGTATGTATTTATTCATAAAATTTGAAAGGTTTTTATGTTTGATTGCCATTATGTAGCTTTATACAATGTTCTTAATCCTACATTCTTTTTGAAAGCCTCTGTTCATTCCCTCCTATGAGTAATGATAGAGTATGTATTGTTCTATTTCCTATTTCTTTTTTCTACACCATCCAATTTTTGGAAGATCTTTTGTTTTTAAATATCCTTCATCCTTGGTTGCTTACCTGTACAAATTTAAATAACTTTGCATTCCCATTCCTAATGGGTCGAACGTTGCCCCTAAGAGCTCTCCCTTGCTCCCACCCCTTTTTGTGCTGACTTAGAAGGAAGCCCTGAGGCAGAAGAACAAAGAACCTGCACCAAGTTGCCCACACAACTGCTCTGGTGTCAGAGCTGGGATCGGGGATGTGACTTGAGCACCCAAAGCACCTGCTACACCGCCTCCTCCGGAAGGGTGGAAGGGTGGGTGTTAATGCGAGCAGCATCAGTTGGGCATTGATATCATGCTTGGGCCTCAGGTTGCATCACCTCTATGACACCAGTAAGTGTGGGAAAGGCTGTGAAAAGGCTGATCGGTTCACAGTCTATCTTCCAGGCTTATCTTCTCTTTTGTGTTCTGAGCAACAGCCTCTGTTGTTGCTATTCTTGTTCCCATGAGAACAAACACAGGACAAGCGACTTGTAAAAGAGCAAGCTAGTGCTTGATGAGGAGGCTGCCTTTGGAGACAGACACTAAAACTAGATCCAGTCTAAGAAGCACAGGTCAAAAAATATTGTATTTGTGGTTTTCAAAGTAGTTGGTCAATTATGGTCTCATATGTCAGGCTTAAAAAAGGTCATTAAAAAGTAGATTTTTCTGTGCCTTTTCCTGTTCTAAAATACACAAGATGAAACAAATCAGTTTTTTAGATTGCTTAGATATATGTTTTTCTAATTGTCAGTTATTAAGCTCATAGGTTTTTGAGCATCATGTACATCCTGAATTAAAATCCTGTCTTCACCACGAACTGACCATATGAGCTTGGGCAAATTACTGAAACTTTCTGTGACTCAGTTTTTTCCTTCTGTTAAATGGAGGTAATAATAGCACCCACCTGATAGGGTTGAAAAGTAGATTAAATATAATTACATATGTAAAGTGCTTTTTAAAAAAATATATTTTTATTGATTTCAGAGAGGAAGGGAGAGAGAGAGAGAAAGATTGAAATATTAATCATAAGAGAGAATCATTGATCAGCTGCCTCCTCCATGCCCCTACTGGGGATTGAGCCCAGTCTGGTTCATAGTAAGCACTGTACAAGTGTATTATTATTATCATTATTATTATTATTATTATTGCTGTTATACACCCTGATGGAGAGGCCCTACTTGTGTGTTCTGTAATACCTTTCTAAAACTTCTCATACTTACAATTATTTGTACAATTTCTATCTTACCTACTAGACTGTACACTCTGTGAGACAAAGAAGCCTGTTTATCTAATCCACACTTTAGTACAACTCCTGATAAACAACATGGAACATAGTATGGCTCAATGAATACTTTGTTATATGAATGGTTATATGAATCAGTGAATCATCCAATAAATACTTCTCATTTTAGGTCCATTTATTTCCCAATTTTCTGAAGTAGAGCACATATTTTTAATGTGTTTACTCATAGAGAAGCACAAATTTCTTCTATAAGCTATGAACATACATTTACAAAATATACTTTAATTTACCCTTTAGTGGAGAGCTATGAAACAGACTGACATATCAACACAACCCATAATTCTCTCCTAATCACCAAACATGGATTGACTTAGATTACCCATATATCCCATATTTTTTCTCATTGAATTATCCAGACTGCATGACCATTCAGGCAAAATATTGAAGAGATTCTCAGTTCTGTTCTTTGTCCTCATCCTGTCCTAGTCTCCTAAAAAACAATAACTAATAACCCCTGTATTATATGAATATATAAATGGATTAATTTCAAAGTTCTCTGATATGGATAATTACTTATTTTTTGATATTTTCTTGTCTTTTTAAATTTTATGTTTTAAATGCCAGAAACAATAAGCTCAAAATGAATGTAGAAATAGTAACCCAAAGAGTTTTGATTTCTAGGGAATCAAGATGATTTAAGGGTGCAAACACTGTGACAAGGCATCTTTGGATGAGATGAAATTGTCCTTTTCCAGGGGCTTGGAATCTCTTCCAACTACACTGAGCAAGACAGTTTATTCAACTAACACATGAAGGATAACACTGATAACCCACGCATGCCTGATACCAAACTATGAAGAAGAGAAATAATGAAAGAGTACTAACCTTTACCAAACCCCAGTCATGCCAGGTGCATTGTATCTTTTAATCCTCACAACTATCTTATGAATGCCATGGATTCTACCTCTGTTAGATGAGAGGACACTGAAGATTCAGAGATTTGAAGTTACTTGTTCAGAGACTAGATAGAAAGAAACAGCTGATCTTGGAGTATCCCTCACTGCTGATAACTATCATTTACTCATAACAAGTCTCAGTTATATAATTTTGGCTGCACTCATTCTTCCCCTCAATTTGTAGTAATGCATAACAAACATAGGGAGTGCTTCCTTTGTGTGTCCACAGCCTCTTGAACCCTACCCACCCCTAGACATTGGTCTTCCTGTCAGACCATATTATATGAAGATGCCACAACTTTTCCACCCTAGGGCCTACACGGGTTGGAAAGTAATCTACAGAAAGTAATTAATGGCTAGTTTTTGTATTTTTCTTTTATTGAATGTGCAGACTCCAATTATATGAAAGCTATTCTTCTCTTAATTTGGTCATTTTCTTCCTGAGTCCTCCCCCAAATTCTTTGTTTTTATTTCCTGTCTTCCTTGCTGACACATATCCCAAGTATGAACATTTATCCTCCCTTATCCTGCCCTTCTTCTCCTTTGTGAGCTATACAATGTTGTCTTCTTAATAGGCTCATACTTTTATGACTTTCACTATCATTTCTATTCAGATGAATAATGTCTCCTATTCATGACCTCTCTGTTGAGCTCAAGACTTGCATTTCCAGTACCTAGTTGGACATCCACTAAATACTTGCTCAGGTTTGGGCATGTTGATTTTGCGGTGCTGGCCTAATACCCATTTGAAGACTTTTAATTCATCTCTGTATTTGTTTTGTCATCTTTAAGTGGATGCCAAGTTAATACCTCACAATCAACAAGCCCGGTCTTGTCTTTCTTCCCTAGCTTGATGAATATTATCACTCAGCCACCCAAACTTAAAGCTTCACAGTAACCTTTTCTCTCTTTCCCTAAACACGCACATACTAGGATCTTAGGTTACCAAATTTTGTGGATTCTGTTGAACCATATTTATCCCCCTTTTTATTAGTTCTTTATTAGGATTTTGTTACTCTTCACCGTTTGCTATATCCACCTCTTGACCTCTTCTTATATCCTTCTAACTGGTCTTCATCCCTCCACACTTTTCTACAAGTGCAGTAACACTGACACTAGAGGTATTTTTCTAAATCACAGATCTGATCTCGTTTCTCATTTACCAAATACCTCTAGTTTCACTCCATTGCCTACGCAATCACAATATAAAGCCCAAGTAGGCATTTTAGGTTCTTCAGAGAATCAGATCAATCTACCTTTCTTGTCAGTCTCAACCGCAATGCACTACACTAGAGCCAGGCCATACAAATGCAGCAGCCCTGAAGGTCCCAGCCTTTCCCACCTCTCTGCCTTCGTTAATGGTGGGCTCCTTTGTTTGGGAGGGCCTTCCTTCCACTCTCTATCACACTCAGCCCAAATCCACCATATCCCAATCCTCTTCCCGTCAGAGTTGATTGCTCCCTCAATTATTTTTCCATCACATTTAGTTGAAATCATATTAAAATCAATCTATCATCTTTCAAGCTTTATGAGCAGAGGCCTTTTAATAATTATTTCTACAATTATGTTACCTGAAGAAATTCTATAAAAAAATCCAAATTCATCTCCAAATCTCTTATTTCTTAAACTAGAAAATCCTATATAATAAAAGGCTAATATGCAAATCAACTGAATGGTGGAACAACTGGTCTCTATGAGCTTCCCCCTGGTGATCAGTGCGCTCCCACAGGAGGAGTGCTGCTCAGCCAGAAGCCTGGCTCATGGCTGGCAAGTGCAGCAGCAGTGGTGGGAGCCTTTCCCGCCTCTGTGGCAGTGCTAAGGATGTCCGACTGACAGCTCCGTGGGGAGTGGGCCTAAGCCTTCATGGGAAGCAGGCCTAAACCATCAGTTGGACATCCCCTGAAGGCTTCCTGACTGCAAGAGGGCACAGGCCGGGTTGGGGGAACACCCCCCACCCCAAGTGCATGAATTTCATGCACCAGGCCTCTAGTTTATTAATAAGACCTAACATAAGGAACCCACATGAGATTATATTATGTCATTGCATTTTTACTTTAAGGCTATTAATTGTTAAAAACCATTTTAAAGACAAGAAAATAGGGATACAGGGGAGATATTTAATGAAAATTAATTCATAAACTAATGAATTAATTTTGAAGCAGAACTCCTCATCCATAATGCTATTTTTGAGATTTGGGCTAAGATAGAAGCTACCAGCCACATGTAATTGTTTAAGTTAGCTAAAATTAAAGAAAATATAAACATCTGGTTCTTTAGTCACACTAGAAACATTTCAAGTGCTCAATAACTACATGTGGCTAATGGCTACTATATTGCATTGCACTGATGTAGAACATCCCCATCATCACAGAAAGTTCCTTTTATTAGTGCTGTTCTGTTCCCCTTCCTTCCCCTTTGAGGGTTATACTTGATACTGCATTCCCTCTTAAGAGAAGTTTCTGTTTCTTTTTTGGTGTTTTTGCTCCTTATTTTCATTTGCTTCTGCCAATGCTTCTGGTGTTTGGGTTGTGTCAGAATGAACAAGTAGCAAATGACTTTCCAAATACCTTTTATAAACTGGCTTGATTTCTTCCATGTCCTAAGAATTTCTTTCAATCCAATTTCTTCTCAGGTGAGGTCATGAAAAAAATGACTCTCTTGCATATGAAATTTTCTTAAGGATTTAAAGAATAAATTGTATGCTTTGTGCAAATGTATTACATATCTTAGTTATGAATCTATATGGCTTCCACTTCACTTACTCTGGTTTAGTTATCAGCATAAGCCTGTAAAAGTCAAATTTTGTCCACAAATGGAAGTAATAACAAAGATCCTTAAAAACAATTTATTTCACTTACAAAGGATGGGAAGCAGAGAGGAAAAAAAAAAACTTTTGTTTCATCACCGTCTTCACTTAACACACACACACACACACACACACACACACACACACACACACACACCCAAACACCCCAACATTGTGTCTTTTTGAAAATGAGGGCATTAGCTTCCAGATAAAAGCTACAAAGTACTCCACTGTTAAGATCTCTTGTCCATAGTCCATTTTGAATAAACATTCTATCTCAACTTAATATACAGAAAACCTGAACTTGTTTTCAGTACAATGAATCACTCCTATCTCTGTTCTACTTCCATATTCTGTACATAGTCCAAATATTAATGCATGTATTGTATTTGTTTGCAAAGTTATCTATTTGAATATAAATCTCTCTGACTATATCATCATTATTTAAGGCATAAGAACCCACTTGTCTTTCTACTCCCAGCATACAGTACATTGTTTGGCAAATACTGGTAGTAGAAGGGCTGGTATATCTGATCCATTCTTCAAGTCTTGAGTAGTCCTGTCTTCCATATCCCCAGACACATTCTCCATTCACCATCACCAGCTCTCTCTCATCTCAGTGTTTTGTAATAAGAAAATTCCTAGAAGCAATATTAATCATCCCTTTTTTTCTGCTGTCCCAAATATACTCATATTCACCACCTACTCCCAGCTTCACATCTCCATATTCAACAAACCAGTTAAGGACAGTGAAGAGATTTAGAATGTCAAGGAGCTCCATGGCCATCTTCTTGCTGAGCATTGGCTGGAGTACAATTGGCTTATATTCTCAATATTACTCTGTTTCGAAGAGTGAGATGGAGAAATAAAAGGCAACTGACTATATTTCTATATCTAAGAGGAAAAAAAAGTTAGCACTTTCCTAAGCTCCAAGAGGATTATGAACAGTTAGTGCTTCAGATCTAGCTCAAGGCAAAAATTATATTTTCCAAAAGATTTTCTTTTTTAGCACTCTTTTTCTTATGCACAAGGCTTTGATCAAGCTACAATTTTAAGTGGTTACAGCTTTCAAAGACTCAAAAGATTTAAAGACCCATTACATTGTTAATAATGGTGTGTTAGGCCAGTGGGGTCTTGCTCGTAGTCCAGTGTCCTGGAGTTTACTGTTAGCAGCTGCCCATTTCACCAGTCATGAGTCCACCCTGATGTGGCTGGTCTCAAATTGAGAAAAATCCTGAAGACAAAAGTAATTCATTTCGCTTTGAGGTCAGTCTAAGAGCTGTGGAAAGAAATTTAATTTTCCTCCATAAAGGAAAGAATTATCATCTGCCCAGTCTCCAATCAAGCCTTTCTATGACATATGGAACAACTAAGTTTTTTTCTTTCCCCCACAGAGGCCAGTTTTCATTAATCAAGTTTTTCAACTCCTCTAAAGAAATTCTGATACATAACTTATACAAGTGGTTAAACCAAAAATATGATGTGGTTTTTATTTGGTTAATCAATGATTTAATAGCTTAACCTGGATTTTTTGGACTATGTTTATTTTCAACCTTCTTTATCAATAGGATTAGATCTATTACATGGCTAAACTGACTACACAAAATTGCTCATTAAAAAGACCCCCCAAAAAGAATGGAGGAAAATCAATTAAATTGCTAGCATTAAGACAGAGCCATTGATGTTAGAAAGCTTCTTTTAAAGGAAGGATATTGATCTGTTTTTGGACAAAAGCAAATGTATTTTCCCCAGGCCCACCCTATGTATTCTAAAGATATCTGATTTATCTTTTTTTAATATTCTTTCCTTGGTCTGTTAACAGAGCCTGTTCCTATAACTCATAAATAATACACAAAACTGTGTTGCAAATGTCTACTGAGAACAGGCAAATGCTTCCTTGTATTAGCTTTGTTCTTTTTGCTCTCATTTGTGTAGCTGCCCCTTCCTAGTAATAATAATAGAACTACTGCCAAAAATTGAGGATAGGAAAGATTATCTAAATTTCAGTAAAAGGCAGGTAGGCCATGCATTTTTATTATGCCCATGTCTGCATTGTACTGTCAGGTTAGGGTGTAATTTTATCACACACAGTTTTATCAAGCAGGACATTATGTCTGCAGAGTTTGGATGCATGGAAGTTAGTCACACTGCAGTGCCAAGGAAAAATAAGCATCAGATGACTTTGATTTTGATTTGCATATTTAATATTCACATTGACATATTTAAAGCTCTGTACAGAACATACTGGAAGCCTAGGGAGAAAGGCCTTGACAGGCAACTAAGTGATTTGCATTGGGAACACACAGTTTGGAGTACAGAGTGATTGTGAACAGCAGATAAGCATGCAGACCTGAGAGTCCATTTTCCTTTTAAACAGTTTGGACACCGATAGTGGTCAGTCAAGGTTACATTTTTACACTGTTGGAGTCTGTCTTAAAGTACAACATATGAAAGTCCCAGACAATGCACTCTTAAAATTGACAGTTACACAGAATTTGGAGAGAGAGAGTAGTGATTGTGCAACTAGATTACAGAGGCCGGTCACATTCTAAAACATTCACATTTGCTCAACATCTGGGATAGTTTAAAGCTTATAGAAAATGGGAATGAATGTTGACAAAAATAGAATAATATACATCAAGTTCAAAGATAATACAAACAAACCCATATAACCAGTGATGTTTTATGTGAAGAGAGACCTTTAACGGGAATAGTCAAAGGCAAGTCTGCACAGTCTCTTTGGATGTCTAGACATTTGAGAGGAAGGAGACTAACCAAATGTTCCAAACCCCTCTCTCTTGCACTGATTCAGTCTGGCTGCAATGGCTCCATCTCTGTCTGAAACAGAACTCATGCTCCATCCTCTACTTCCTCCTGCAACATAAGTTTCAGAGTTGATAGTTTGGGTCCAGAGAGTGATAGACAATATTTAAGCCGTGTATGAAAATCAGAAAGAGTCCTATGATCTTGAACCCAAGCTAAGTATTATTTTCATTTAGAGGTCCCCTGTCTTTCCCAAGCTATCAGCCCTCAGGTGCTGCAACCAGACATCTATAGTGGAGACAGATGGCTGACCTCCACCATCGAAGCCTCACCGGCCTCATTACCGAGCACATCTGAAAGTCGGGGCTACTCTTGAGTATCTAAAACCTTTGTTGATGTCTCAGTAGGAATCCAAAACTAACTTCTAGTGAAAAGAAGATGCAGGGTATGCATGCCTTTCTCTCTCCTTACCAGATATTTGGATCATTGGTGATGAGTGATTGGTTAATGATGTCATTCTTGGGCTAGTTTAAAGCCATGTCTCTAGGGTCATGAATTGAATTTGGGCCTTGAAAAAAACCTATTGACAATAAACACACATTACCAAGGAAACATAAGGATCTACTGTAAAGTAAATGAATTGAAATAAAATAGGATGAAATATTAAAGTGATAGTTTTAAGTGCACCTACTATCAACAAGTATTCCGTTAAACTTCCAGAACAGAACAGTGTCTACTGAGCAGAAAGCAAGGCCAAAAAATAAAAATAAAAATATTACCACAGTGAGTCAGACTATCTTATGTCCAGAATTATTATTATTATTGTGATTATTATTATTTGATCTCTGTCAATAAGGGACTTTTGTAAGATGGCTGTTACTTTCTAAAATCAACTCTGAAAGATTAGGGGTGTGCCTCAAATACATAATTTTCTATAATCAAACATGTACAATATTAAGTTCTTCAGTATTACTTCTTGGAGCTTCATGTTTCATGAGTTTATTATGCTCAGTTGAATGGAATTATCTGTATATTACAGAGTAAAACCATTAAGAGCAAATTCTGTTTACTAGTCTTGCCAACCTCTTGGCCAACATCTGGCATAGTAAAAACTTTCTCATCCTCCAATGCATGGCTCTACCACTAGTAGTACTACTAGTAGTAGTAGTCATTGTCTAGTGTGTGATTTCATTTGTCAGAATTTCCCAGATAAGCAGAGCAAATAGGATGGATGTCATGGGTGTGTGTGTGTGTGTGTGTGTGTGTGTGTGTGTGTGTGTGTGTAAGGAGACTTATTTTTTTTTTGGGGGGGGGTGACATGAATTTACTCCCCCACTACAACAAACTATGCAGTCAAGTTTTCCACATTTGGAGAAATCGCAGGGGTCAGCACATCCGGAGTATAATGGCTAAGCCTCGCCCTGAGAAAACCACCTACGTGATCATGGTATCTTCCCTGCCAGGCAAGTATAAGATACTTATTTTAAAGTAATAGCTCACACAATTTTGGAGGATTGGTAAATCCAAAATCTGATAAGAGAGGCTGGCAGATTGGAGACTCAAGAAAGTGTTGCAGGTCAGGTTCAAAGGCAGTCTGCTGGCAAGTCAGAAAGAGGTTATGTTGCAGATGCTGTTTGAAGGTGGTCTTCTGGCAGGCTAGGACTTATGGAAGATCAGCTTTGTTCCATTTAGGACTTCAACTATTTGAATGATGCCCACCCACATTATGGAGGGTAATCTGCTCTCTTCAAAGTCCACTAATATAAATCTAAATCACATCCAAACGCACCCTCACAAAAACATTCAGAATAATGTTGAACCAAATATCTGGATATTGTGGTCCACCAAGTTAACACATCAAATAATTCAGGACAGTGACCTTAGGCAAGTTACATAACGTCTTTGTGCTCCAGTAGGCTTATCTATAAAATTGGGTTAATTGGAGTATGGATACTTACTCATAGGAAGATTGTGAAGATTAAATAGGTTCACAATTTTTTTCAAGTTTGTTCATTATTTTATTGAGTTTATTTGAGTTACATCATTTAATAAAATTTATAGGTTTCGGGTATACAGTTCTATAATACATCATCTGTATATTGTATAGTGTTTCACCATCCAGTCTAGTCTCTCTCTGTCACCATTTATCCCCCGTTTACCCATTTGCCTACGTGCTTTAAACAGTTCCTGGTACATAGTAAATACTTTGTTATAGATCATTGGGATAGAAAGGAACTTTTGAGATATCAAGACCTCTCTGCGATCCAGAGAAGTGAAATGACTTGCTCAAAATTGCAGAGTGAGCTGGTATCAGAGATAGAATTCTAATGTCCTAAATGCCAGTCCAGTGGCTTTTGTGGAAAGCTTTGCTACTGCTCCCCTTGCCTGGGTAGGTGCAACAACAGCATATCAGATGAAGTACATTATTACCCAAAATTAGAATACCTTAGTTTTTGAGACATTTCAACATAAGTACTTGATAGTCAGTACTGCAGAAATACCTGGTATATGTTTGAATATTTATATCTGTATATTATTGAAAAACTACCTCTCTTGTCCTCTGATGATTCCTTGGACCTGAGGTTCCTTTATACTTCTGCTCTTCCACGTGGGCCTTTGGATTTCCTTGAGACAGAGCTCACAGTAACACCTGCTGTTTTTACAGAATCTACCATCTCAGGTTCAGTGAGAGTCAAGGTACAGCTAATTGATGACTTGAGTAATTTGAGTTGTTTTATTTTTTCCTTTTTGAAAGATTATATTTCCCTCCATTCTAAGCCTGCTAATAAGAGTTTTCTCTGTGGAACTTTGTCTTCCCATCTAAAAGGTTATTCTATCTGAGACTCTAGATCAGTGTTTCTCAGAGTGACTTCTGTCAGAATCACATGGAATATATAATTACCCAGAGAGCTTAATTAGATGTATAAATAATTGGTCAGCACTACAGAACCACCGAATGTGAATGTTTAGGGGTGGTTTTAAGGAAAATGCACTCTTTTAACTTTATCATCTTGATTCTTATGCCATAAAAGCTTGAGAAGTGCTGCTATAGGTAGCCATGACCTTGCTCATAAACACTGCATCATGAAATTTTTAAAGCTGTAATGATGTCCTTTAAAGTTGCTAGGTTGATCCATCTCTACTTGTTTAATTACGTTGCATTATACATTCCATCTAGCTGAAAACAGTTTGGCTCTTCTGCATTAATGAAGTGTAGCTGTGTTTACAGAGTATTTCTTGTCTGAGCTGCTGGGTTAGTGATTATTGTTAGCTCTGCCTCATAGAAGCTCTGGGAAAAGTACCGCCAACTTTTAATGCTGACTATTAACATTCATGGTTTATTACATTTGGTGCCACATTTTAAATGGCCTAGTATAAAAGATTCTATTTTCAAAACACATTAAAGCGCAACTATTTTCTCATCCTTAAGAAAAGATTTAGTAAATATCTATTTTTTTAATAAATGATTTGTGATTATATAAACTTACATCATTATGTCAAGGAAAGAAATCATTGCATCCTAAGGTGACAATACACAGAAACCATTGGATTTGGTTCCTGACTCCTACTTGACCAATTATTACTGACAATATTAAGATTAAGAACAAGTTTCACATTTAGTAAATGTTTATTTAGTACATGGCAGGGGGAATACTTAATACGTTTGTGTGTTATTTTATTTAATCTTCCAACAACTTTGAAAACTAGATTATTTTATATATCTCCATCTTTCAGAGAAGAAACTGGAGCCTAGATAGGCCATGCCTCTCTCCCATAATCACATAGCTTGTCAGGGCAAGAGTCAGCAACTGAATGTGGGTCAAGCCAACTGCAAAGGCCATGTTTTCATCCACCTCTTGATAGACCAACTTGCTGCTTCTGCTCTGTTCTATGTGGCGTTATGTCCTAAAACGAGACACCAGACGAAGAGAAACTGAGAAATGAGAGTAATATCACTCTCAGGGGATTTTGAATGTGCTGTCACTCCAAAACTGGAAGTGTACCACTATCATTTCACCGCCTGGGACCAGCTGAATGGAGTCTTAGCATAAGCTCTGTTACTTGTTAAGCATATGACTTGATGCAAGTCATTTAATTTCTCTGGGCTCCATTGAGTCCATTGGCCATTAACCAAGGGGGCTGTAATCTGATCTCTTCAAGCTGTAGACTAACGTGACTTTGTATATTATCATGGAACTTTAAAACTGGCCAAGGTTATCTGGTCAGGAATCTCTTGGTTGTTAGGAATAGATAGATACCCACTGACGCTTGTTTGGGTAAAGAAAATGTATTATAAAGAAAGTGGTTTATCTCCTCAAAACCAAGTTTAAGGGATACAGCCAGACTTCCTAAGAAGTGCAAAGGTATCCCTTGTCTCTTGTCTCCTTTTCTCCACATCAGGACAAGCCATCTCCATTTTTATATGTTGATACTTTGCTTTTCTCCACCTCAGCAGATTAGTTTCCTGTCCTCATTTTCTCATGGCTGATATGAGCTGCCCAAGATGATGGCCCCCAACACTGACTCACTTCAGTCTCTGGGTATAAATTACAAATTTGAAGATGAGAGCACCTAATTGGGTGGGTCATACGAACAATATTGATCAAATTATCTGGGCCAAATGGATAGGGTGGGTTTGTTTGATATTTGTCCATTCCAGGCAATGATTTTCATCATTTATGCAGAGATTATACAGCCTTTGTAAATGATATGGCTTGACCTAGGAAAATCAGTTTTATTTTTTGAGCTACTTTCTCTCATTCTAATTCTGTGTCTTTTGATGCTCTTTTGTTCTCTCTCTTTTCTCAGTGCCCTCATGTCACCCTCCTCTCTAGTCTTTTCTGGTCTCCCTGGTTCCTTTCCCTCCTTTATTCATAAAATTTCTTATCTGATGTGCTGCAGGAAGGTTTTCAAGGTGGCAGCAAAGCGAATCTAATCAAGTAATTCCTACCTAGACTTTAAATAAATACATTGTCATTATTTACTCAGTGATTATTATGTGCCATTCATAGTGCTAAGTCCTTCACATATAGTGTTTTATTTACTCCTCACTATAGACTAACAGACTAGGCATTGCTAATTTGTTTTTCCATCTGAGAAAATCAAGGTGCTGGGTAGTTAAGTAGCTTGTTCAAGTTCACACAACTAGTACATGTAAAAGCTGGGATTCAAGTTCAACCTTCAGAGCCTGAACCATTGTGGCTCTGGCAACTGTGGTCATGACAGCTGCTGCTGGCTCACACTGACTCGCAAGAAACACGCATTACATTTTCAGGAATTTTGAGGACTGTTTATTAAATATAGCCATTGTAAAATTGTAAATTATAAAAAGTTACAATTAAATACATTAAATTAAAC
This sequence comes from Cnephaeus nilssonii, assembly GCF_951640355.1. Classification (NCBI taxonomy): domain Eukaryota; kingdom Metazoa; phylum Chordata; class Mammalia; order Chiroptera; family Vespertilionidae; genus Cnephaeus; species Cnephaeus nilssonii. The sequence goes on from NC_137081.1 coordinate 62,643,657, forward strand.
AAAGGTCCTAAATACCCTAATCACTTTCTAATTATTCTGCTATGTTTTACCGTTATATATGCACTTTAGTTTATTACATGTATTATTGTGCATGATGGAAACACTATATAATAGTGCACTACTGTACATTTTCTCCCAATTATGTCTGTGAAGGTCATGATGGTGGCCTGAAACCAGAAATTGTAAGAGTATTTACACCACAGAATTTGGTAAAAAGCCCCATGTAAATACATTCACTTTTTTTTTTTTAAGTGAGTAAATCCATGGCTATGTAGCCTACACAAAATCCATCTGAAGGCTGAATTTGGACTATGGGCTTTCTTTTTTTGACCTATGCTTTAAAGAAATGTATCAGTAATAGATGAATCTTAAGTTTTCCTGCCAGACCAGTCTTTGAGAGGGGTCATCTGACACAGCACACATCTGGTCAGTTAGGATTGCCGTCAAAAATCACCAATAGTTTGTTGTCCAGACAAACAAGAAGGAATCCGATGAGCCCTAGCCAAAGGTTGCCTGTGGCCTAACTGAGGGCTTTTTGAGTCCTGGCTGATGTTTTCCATCCTGCGCATCCAGGTATTTGTACTGGCCAATGTGGAGCCACCACAGTCTCTGCAAAGAGCTGTCTTGGCTCCTTGACTGAAGCACCGGCGGGCAGAGAATAGCTGACGGAGATGGAATTAAAGCACAGTGGCACTTTTTATGCATACTGCCTTTGCATCTGTTTTAGACTTTGTTTATTCATTAGTTCTTCTTTCTAGGTCAATGGGAAGCGAAACAGAAGAGGGTCTTGCAGCTGGAGGAGATAAATATGTGATGGGGTGTGTGGGTGGTCATTTAATGTTGCTTTGTGGGCTGAAATGATGCTGGTTTCTTATGTTGTCTGTGGAAGTAGCAATTATCCTTCTCTCTTTGACTGAAGTAGTTATTTTTGGTAAAAGCTATTAAGTCTTTTGACTTAGAACATTTTGGGCACCCTGTGGTTGGTTAGCTATGTTTAGATCACTTGCTCTGCGACCTTGGTCAAATCTCCCAGCCTTTCCATTTCTCTTTTGTTAAGCTGGGAATGATAGAATGACATATCAATAGCTAAGATAATGGAAACAATTTTTTTTAAATGTTTGAAATCTAGAGTATTATTTCAATTGCTCAATGTAAATTCTTATAGTCTTTATTTACTTAACAACCCAATTATCATCCATTTGTTTTGTGTTTTGGACACTGCATTGTATCTATAATGTTTCCAAAATTGTAGTGCAGGAACCATACCCTCAGTTTTCAAAACGTTTTTATGTTCTGATTATCTGTCGCAGTTCAAGTTCTGGTATATTGTATGAAGTTGTGATTCTTTGAAGTGTTTCCCTTCTATGGATTTCTAGTCTCTTCATTTCACTTTACCATATGAGTTTAATCAACAAATATTTATTGAATACTTTATATATTTTCATTATAATATCCTATGAAAAGGAAAATCATGAAAAGATAATCATACCCCTGAAAGCTGTGTATAATCAGAGTCAAGTAAGAAGATAGGCTATAAATATAAATGAGAAGAATTTCTCTTCTTCATCCCCTTAACCAACACTCTGGAATAACTAGCTCTGCATTCACTATGTAAAATACATTGCCTATCCATGGTTAGCTGGTTACCTCTAGGACACCTGGAGTTGAAACCCAAGTGTTTGTTCCAAATATGTCTGTGTTGGTTTTGAAATAGTCAGAAAGTTAACTTAAAAATGATTGGTGTAATTTTATTATTGTAAAAGAACAAAACAACATTCTCAGATAGACAGCAAACACACAAATGGTAGGAGAATGCAAAATTCAGGACATGAGAAATAAAATCTATGTGGAAGAATAAAGAGAAGAGGGAAAAGTCTGAGTAAAAAATGTTAGAAAGTTCTTGGAGGAGCTAAGAGATCTGATGTTAGGTAGTAGGCAATATTGAAATACTGACTAATTTTGATCAGGACAGTGAAATTAAAAGAGAAATATTTTAAAGATATTTTTCTGATAACGATACACAAGAAGAGATTAATCTTCTCTGGCAAATATATTTTTTCTTAAATGTAGATTCAGATGACTGATATTGTTTGCCTGGAGCACTGTGATGGGGGATCTGAGGCTGAGGCCAGCCTCAATGAGAAGAGTGTTGTTTTCTATTAGTGATGCCTGACATAGGCAAGGTGGTTGCAACGTCTATGCCTTATATTTGTTGGCTCTGGGTTAGATTATGGGTAAAACAGTGGAAGTATTTGCCACTGAAATAGCATGACAGATTATAAAGAATATTATGAGAGACATTTTGAGAATAAATACTAAGTTGGTTCTATGGATAAGGCTATCTTGTAAGTAGAATTATTAATTTTGTCTTTTGACTCAAGCAAAGATGCTTTGTCTTATTATTGACATAAGGGAATCAATCATTAGAATATAGTCATAAAGAACACAAGATTTAGAGTAAGACAGAATTGTGTTCAAAATATAGACCTGCCGCCCTAGCTGGTTTGGCTCAGTGGATAGAGTGTTGGCCTGCGGACTGAAGGGTCCTGGGTTTGATTCCAGTCAAGGGACCACACCTAGGTTGTGGGCTCGATCCCCAGTAGGGGGCATTATGCAGGAGGAAGCCAATCAATGATTGTTTCTCATCATTGATGTTTCTATCTCTCCCTCTCTCTCTCCCTTCCTCTCGGATATATATATATATATATATATATATATATATATATATATATATATGCCATTTGCTAGCTAAATAATTTGAGATAAATTTTCTGAACTCCTTGCTATTACCTTGCTCATAGAAATCCAAAATCTTAAAATTACCACAAGTGTTTAAAGCAGTAGCATACTGCCTATCACAAGGCAAGCACCCAGTGTAAAAAAAACATGCCTCTGATTCATCTTCATAGAAAAGAAACAGCACGTGGCTGAATTTCCTCTGAATTTCCCCAGAGCAAATAGGATGTGGGGGTGGGGAGAGGGTATGAGAGCTGTGCACATGCTGATAGCACATTTTCCAGGAAGATTCCCCTAACAAAGGGAGGTGGAGACAGCTAGAAAGGTTTCAACCCAGTATTTTAATGGCCCAATGAGAGACAGCAAGACCTAGGCAATGCATGGGGAAACAGGTGACCTCATAGGACTCAGCCAATGAGGAACTGGAGGAGGGACTAAATAAATAGGCTATGTTTCCTGCCCCACTTTTGTTCCTGTACAATGGGCGCCTACCCTCGACAGTGTTATTAAAAGTCGCATTTTCGCCATGCTTCTGTTTCCCAGTCCCTCATTTGAAATTCAAACAGGTGAGCCATTTCTCACACCCAGGAAATGATATTCCTTATGTTGAGAGCATGACCAATGAAAATGTGGCTTCAAAGATATTTTACTAATTTTTGTTTCATTAAGTACTGCCTTAAAAAAAAAACCATAAAATTATTCCTCTAATAGTCGGGATTTTCTAGTTGCGTAGGCCCAAATGAAAGTGAACTGACTCTAGATTTAAAAGAAAAATAAAATCCATATCTCCATGCCTTTGGAAAAGAGACACCAACATTTGTTTTTCCATGAGAAACTAGAAATTATAACCACCACCCACCACCCCCACCCCTCCACCCCTACTGTCTGGACCACTGTTTGCTCACCATTTATGGAATTAATCAAAGGCTTTGCAAATGAGGGATTATCATGGCTATGAAGGCATGGTCTGAACAGCAGGATACTGGTATGCTTATATATAGACATTGCAATGTATTTCCCTTCCTATCTCTGCCCAATGGGCAGTGATTTCTTGGCAGTGCACATGAAAATACTGGGCATCCATTCACAGGATTTCCCAATTTGTTTGTGAGAAGTTGTGATGTTCATTTGTAATTAGGTTTTGGCAAACTCTTTGCAGAGAATTTCTTTATAAATAAGTACAGAGCTCTTCATTTGGCAGAACTCTTTAATGTGCAGGTTTGTATTTCCTGTCTTTTAGTTCCTTAAAAAAATAATGTTATAGAAACACACATACCCATTCATTAAGCACTTTGAAGTAGCAATCTGTGATATTTCCAAACAAAACACTGTTTTACCAACATGGTTGATTGTCTCAAACAGAATTTCCTTTCTGTGGAATTATACCAACTGACATTTGAGACTGAAAAGCCCCAAAAGTAGATTTTGGCTAGCTATGTAGTGTGTTACTTGTGGCAAAGAAAGATGTGGGTCCATTTTAATCCAAGAGAAATATCATGATTCATCATATCATTATATTCAGAGCTCTATACACTGCATGGAGAGACCTATTCAAGATCTGAATATTCTAGAAGTGACTACATTTCTTTTCAAAGCCTATTCCTTCCCTACACACTTTTCCTCTGAGTCCAGTTGGAAATGGTGTATTTTTGGTTGCAATGGAAAAGTAATAAAGTTGTGATACATTAAATGTATTAACTACAGCAATGACTTAAATCATTATGACCATTACATCTGGTACTGTGTTAATTCAAACACAGCTAATTCTAAGTGTGAATGTGCTTTAAAAACAACATAAAGAAGTCTGACATGTGAAATGCTGTAGCATGGAATTAAACATCAGTTAACTGGCTTAAAGAAGGTGGCCTTGGGGTGAAAATTTGAGAAACTTCCTTTACAATGTGAGTGGGAGGAAATGCCAACAGCAGATGTCCCATCCTAAATCCTTTGCCCCCGGCTTTTCAAAGGGCACAGAAATTGCACCCAGCCATGATGCCCTGTCAAAATGATTTAAAAGGAGGCAAAAATGTTGCTAGAGGGGAATTCATACTCCAGATCAAAAAAACAATTTTAAGTGGGCTTCTCTGGTGGCCTATGTTGAGACATATCACAGCCCCAGACTGCTGTTTTTCCAAGAGGTTAAATTTCAAAAGGAGAAAACAACAGCAAACAGGCTGCCAATTTACTCAACAATCTCACTACTGGCTGGAGATCTGTTCAAAGTAAAACGGCTGATCTACAAATTCCTGCATCTAACATACTCTTATTAACACTTTGCAGGAACCTTTCTAGAGTTTTCATGTCACAGTTATGACTCCTGGATAGGCATGGCCCTCTCCAAACACATTGGTCCTCATGACAACTCTTTGCCCTGTAATTCAGCCCCACTGGGGGAAGCCACTGGCAACTCAACCTTTAATGCCTGGAGCAACCCCTGGTGCCAAAGGACACAGACCAGAGTTAATATCCCATACATTTCTGTGTGGTGTAGGTTGGAGAGGGATGTTTACAGCACACTTCCAAAATAATGATGGTAGCAGACAGAATATTGCATTTCCTTTTTATTAGGCACTGAGAGTCGGCTGGGGAAGGTGAGTTGACTAGGTCATGGTTCAGTTTCTCTAAGATCTTTTCCACCAATAGAAAACTGATATCTGGTAGTGAAAACAATAGAGAAACCACTTCAGAATGTTGGAGATAAGGGTTGGGGAAGAGTTATTGATCAGGACTCCTAGAAAGATGTGTCTGGAGAGAAAGGACACAGAAATAGAGGGAAGTGATTGTCAAATAGCCAGTAATTCTAATCATTTAGAGAGGTGTAGCCAGGTTTAAGTATCCATTATAACCCAGGCAATTGTTCCTCCAAGAAAGTAGAAATTTCTCCAGCTTATTCAACTGTAGGCTGTGTCCAATGATCCAGTTATAAAATAAAATAAGTCTAGTGAAAGTTTGAGGACTGGATATATGAAAGTTTGAGGACTGGATATAAAGTATACATTTCAGGATTATTGTTTCTTTAAGAGAAGAAACAATAATCCTGAAATGTATACTCTAACTGAAAGTACTTATGTTGTCATATAAAAAATATGTACACAAACACCTAGAAAAGCATAAGATGCCTGGCTGGTGTGGTTCAGTGATTGAGCACTGACCTATGAACCCGGTCAGGGCACATGCCTGGGTTGCAGGCTCAGACCCCAGTAGGGAGCAGCTGATCAATGATTCTCTCTCATCATTGATGTTTCTATCTCTCTCTCCATCTCCCTTCCTTCCCAAAATCAATAAAAATATATTTTTTAAAAAAGGAAAGCATAATATATTGCAATATAAGATGCAAGACTTTATGCATTTGTTTTGTATATTTACTAGAGGCCCAGTGCATGGATTCGTGCACCAGTGCAGTCCGGTGCATGGATTCGTGCACCGGTGCAGTCCCTCAGCCTGGCCTGCACCATCTTGCAATCCGGGAGCCCTCGGGGGATGTAGTAGTATACAAAGCGGCAGGCGGCCCAGGAGGAGCTCATCCCGGCCCCGCTGCGCCTGCTGCCGCTGCAGTTTGGTAGCACACTGCCGTGGAGGCGGGAGAGGCTCGTGAGGCCACAGCACCGCTCGCCAGCTGTGAGCCTGGTGTCTAGCACCCGTCAGTCAGCTGAGTGGCGCTCCCACTGTGGGAGTGCACTGACCACCAGGGGGCAGCTCCTGCGTTGAGCGCCTGCCCCCTGGTGGTCAGTGCGCATCATTGCAACTGGTCAAATGGTCATTCAGTGGCTTAGGCTTTTATATATATAGATATGTTAATTCAACTATCTATCTACCTACCTGTCTGCATAGTTATTCTTGGAAATGAAAATAATATATTAGAGGAAATAATATTGCTAATTGCAACTATAGTCTGAAGTTTCTATGACATCATGGTTTCTAATAAATCTCTGTTATTCATTCAGAAGTAAAGACATAGCTAATGATAGAGCACAAGTTGAAACTGCTGTACTATTTTATGTCCAACTTTTTAAAGTAGTATAGTGATCACTATCATCCTCTGCTGGGTACTGAGAAGCAATAGAAAGCAAGTGCATTTAATTGATTAAAGACTAATTTCCTGGCCCCAAAGTTGGAATGAAAATATGTAGATAGATAGATAGATAGATAGATAGATAGATAGATAGATAGATAGATAGACAGATGATATATATAGAGAAGGAGATATCTTTATGGAAAACAAACTCACATAGTATGAATAAAACAAAAGAAAATTTAATACCTCTTTTCATGTCCCCAAAAGCAAGTGTAAAAAAAGAGGCAGGGGGAATTACTAACTAAATAAAAATAAAGACTCTAGCTTCTTACCTTCTCTAGGTAAAGTATATATAGCATATGTTAAAAGGGATGTAATATTTAAACTCATTTTGGATCATCCTGTTTACATTTAAGGCTGACAGGCTTCAACTACTTTAACATATAATTGGTGATCTAATATAGAAAGCATGTTATAAGGAGACAAGTGGAAAGGGAGAAGTATTTTTACTGATTTTAGAGAGAAGAAGGGAGAGAGATAGAGAGATAGAAACATCCCTGAGAAAGAAACATCAGTCAGATGCCTCCTGCACATTCCCCACTGGGGATTGAGCCTGAAACCCAGTCATGTGCCCTAACTAGGAATCAAACCCGTGACCTCCTGGCTCATGGGCCGGTGCTCAACCACGAAGCAACACTGAGGAGGCTGCGATGAAATAATTTCTAACCAAGATAACTCTAGTAGGCAAAAAATTAGGACTATTAGAGCATGCATTTACGAGGTACCTTGACTCTTTGGCTTACTGATGCCTGAAATTCTATATGAGGTTTTTACTATTTTAATGTCATTTTTAATTTCATGGCATTTGTTTTATTTTCCTTCTTTCTAATATGAATTTTCTGAGAATAACAGTAACTCCTGAGGCTCCATAAGTCATCTATGCACTCAGGTTATATCAGAATATTCCCTATGAATGGGTTTTGATACAGAAAAAAGGGTCTGGTATGAGACTGGGTATTTGTGTTTGTAAGTGGGTGTGCGTGCGTGTGTGTGTGTGTGTGTGTGTGTGTGTGTGTGTGTTAAACCAATAATCTATACTTGCTGCCAACTTCCTCCATCATTGCTCTTCCTGCTGCTCCAATCCTCATTGATGGAGAAGATGATAATTCAGAGAACCTCTTTTTAGTATGCTCTACCTGGCAGGACTGGGGTAGGCCTTTCATATATATTAAGACAGGAATTTCTCACAATAACCCTATGATGCTGGAATTGTCACCAGCATTCTACAGATGAACATTTCAGAATTAGAGAGGTAAAGAAAGTAACTCCAAAAGTACTAAAATTAGAACCAATTCTGTCTGTCTGATTCGATGACTGTGTTTTTAGCCATAGATCTGACAAAAGAAAATGGTGGCTAGAGTTGGGGATATGGCTAAAAAAAAAAAGTTGTGAATTCATATGACAACATGTGTACAATTTAACTTTTTGCCTAAGTCTGTCTTTGTTAGGAAGTTGATTACTTTTTAACATTTATAACCTATAACAATATGATCTACATTAACTGTGAAAAGCCCATCTTATTATTTATGTATATATAATATATGTTAAAAATGAATATAATATTTAGACTCAATTTAGACCATCCTGCTTATATTTAAGGCTGACAGGCTTCAACTACTTTAGCAACATCACATTTACCTAAATCCATTATCTTCTAGTTCAGGTTTCCGATAACTCCGTGAATAGTCTTGAAAAGATGCAGGGTTGAAGAATTTTTGTTCATGAGCATGCACGTACTGATAGTGTGGAGATAAGTACTAAAATGAATGAGAGGAATTTAATCCAAAGGTACATAGGAAGGATAAAATGTATTAAAAATGTTAAGTATATGTGATTTGTGATTTTTAAAAAATCAACATAACTTTAACTGGGAGATACTATCCCTTTAAGCAAGTTGTTATCTCTTTAACCAGGGAGTACCCATTAACCTTTTGCACTCGGATGTCGAGTGTGACTCGACACGGTTAGCATCGGTAGCAGCTCTTTTTATACTCTTTGAATGTATCAATAATTTGAAATATATAAAAAATAAATAAATAAGTTTGTATGAAAAGAAACTCCAGTTTTTTATTCTACTGCCGCGCTTTGTAAAATCTGGGGTATTTAAAAAATTAAATCCCGAGTAGAATAAAGGAATTGAGAAAAAAGCAAGCGAGTGCAAAGGATTAATGGTGAAAAACAGTTGAATACACCAAACTCTATATAGTGGGACATTTCTCTCATGTTACAATTTGAAAATTCATCCTCCCTCTTATGTGTAGCATTATATACTCTTTTAACTTACCTCTCCTAACATATTGATTGAAAATAAGCTGGTCCGTGTTGATAAATACATTGTGAAGTGTCAATCTTAGGCATGAAATCCTTTTAAGAATGAAAATAAAATCACTTTTCTTTCAAAAATGCCCAGTAGAAAGGAAAACTTCATTAAGTCAAGTTCTGTTTATTAATAAGTGCGATTGTTAACTTATAGACTACATTATAAAATATGAGCATTTAGAGAAGTTTTTCCCTAACTCTAATTAAGATGTGAGTGAATGAATGAATGAACATTTTGTAATTCTTTTGACAGTTCTACACCTATGCATATTCTTCCATGACCCATTTGGTCAGAGAATAATTTATACTCCAAGACTAAGACATGATCAGATGGTCTGTGCTAGACTGTGATCTCCTTGTCACTTTCTTTGTTGCTCCTTAGATTCCAGCTTTTAAATAGAAAAGGATCACTGCCTGGTAGTTCTCATTATTTGAGTCTATACCCACTTAGGAGGGAAAGGCAAATTTTCAATTGTTCACTGTCTATGAAAATGGACTTTTAGTGCTAAAGTAACAAGTAATACTGACAGTCAGTGTGCCCCTAGAGAGGGAAGGACTTAAGGACTTGCTCTAATATTCATACAAAATGATGGATTTCAACAATGATGCAGGTATTATCCGCCATCATTGCTTATTTATAAAAACAAATTATTTTTTACCTAATTTAGAAGAATGCCTTTCCCTTATATAAATGAAAAGGTCGCCAGCATGCATATTTTATTCTACAAGGTTCTCTTTTGGAAAATTTGTTCAGATAAAATCAAGGATAAGATCCTTGCCTTTTCAGGAATAGCTCTTTCATTGAGTAGTAGGGTGGTAGGCACATGTAATACTTTTTAAGAAAAAATTAACTTGATTTAGCAAACCTTGAAGAAGCTAACCTAAACAGTTGGCATTGAGGATTTGAATTTCTCTCAAAATTTCAGCTTTTCAAAGGTATCTGGAATATGTATTCCAATAGGAAATAAGGGTGTCATCACAGAATATAATATAGGGGGGAAATGAGTGAAAATAAAAGAAAAGTAATTCATCCTAGAATATTTCCTGGGGTATCTGAAGTTCTAAAGCTGACTTCTAGCAAATATAGCTGTAGATAAGAATCTAAAACAGGTCCAGTGGGCATAAGTCTAAGATGGCCCTCATGATTCACACACCCCTGTCTACATATCCAGCAGTCCTGTTTTATCGCCTCCTGTGGAGTGTGGAGAGGACATGTAACTATGACAGAATGTAGCTCCTCTGATTCGTTTTCTTTAAGTGACAAGGTAAAGGGATTAAGCCTATGTGATTAAGGCCCTGAATCAGTTGATCTTAATTTAAACAAAGGGAGATTAACCTGAATGTGTTTGACTTATTCAAGATGAGTCTATTATAAAAACACCTCAGGAAGTCAGAAATGTTCTCACCAACTGGCCTTGAAGAAGCAAGCTGCCATGAGTTCTACAGCTGCAAGAAAGTGGATTCTGACAAAAATCACAGGAGCTTGACAGAGGACCTTGAGCTTCAGATAAAATCGCAGCCCTGGCAACACAATGATTATAACCTTGGGAGACCCCGTGCAGAGAACCCACCAAGGCCATGCCAGACTCCAGACCCATGGCAATTGTGAGATCATAAAAAGGTGTTGTTTCAAGTTGACAAACTTGTAGTAATTTGTTACATAGTACCAGCAAACTAACGCAGCAGGAGACAATGGGCATAGTCATGTAAAACAAAGCAATTTCATAGAAATTTTCCATCAGTACAGGTAGTTTGGAAATACTGATCTTGCTTACTCAAAGGGCCACAGTAAGTTGAGAAGTGGCCTGACCACATTGTAACTAACCTCTAGTCTTATCTTTTAGACTGGAATAAAAGCAAATAATGACTTTTAGTTTCTAAAAATATTTAAACTATTCAAATAATAGTGTCAACATGTTATGGTATAAAGTGATGGAATTTGGCTTAAATTTTCCAGATGATCACTTTTATTTTGTTTTCTTTAAATACATTTAATTTATTTTATTAGAATAATATGTATACACTAGAGGCCTGGTGCACAAAAATTCGTACAAGAGTAGGCCTTCCTTCCCCTGGCTGCTGGCACTGGCTTCCCTACGGCACCCGGGACCCGAGCTGCTTCCCTCCTCTGGCTGCCCGCAGGCACCCGGGACCTGGACTGGCTTCACTCCGGCCCCGGCTTCATCAGGAAGGATGTCTGGAATGATGTCCGGTCTAATTAGCATATTACCCTTTTATTATTATAGATTATTTAAGGAGCCAACCAGTTGTACATGTTCATCTGTTGACTTTCTCAAACTATGCTATTTCTCACCCCAACATAAAAGCAGATGCATTTACCTTACCCGCACTACATTACCTCAATATTTTCCTTTGCTTAGTCTTTTATGTATCAACTAGAGGCCCAGTGCTGTGTACCAGTGGGGTCCCTTGGCCTGGCCTGTGGGGATCGGGCCAAAACTGGCTCTCTGACATTTCCTGAGGGGTCCCAGATTGCGAGAAGGTGCAGGCCAGGCCGAGGGACCCCACCGGTGCGTGATCAGGGTGGGGAGGGACCGTGGGAGGTTGGCTGGGGAGGGACCGTGGGAGGGCTCCAGGATATGTCCGGCCCATCTTGCCCAGTCCCGATTGGCTGGACCGCAGCAGCAAGCTAACCTACCGGTTGGAGCATCTGCCGCCAGGTGGTCAGTGCGCATCATAGCAACTGGTTGAACTGTAGAATGAACAGACACTTAGCATATTAGGCTTTTATTATATAGGATTTCTAATTCAACCTGAAACTCTCTGCCAAATATGTACTAGGTATTCCAACATGTCAGTTATTCCATCTGGATCAATCCAACTTCTTTCTCCAACCTGGACTGGTTTCTCTACCAGCCTCAGGGCAGCTGTTGTCCTGGGACTTCTCCATCAATATCCTGGGGATTTTCTTCTCTTTTCTGTTTCTGAACCCCTGTTTCCTGAAGTTTCTAGCTTCCTCTTTCGAGGTTATTCCCTCACGTTGCTGAAGCATATTCTTCAATAGCTTCTGAAGACATGGTATGTGGGAGGTATCTTTTTGAGGCCATGCAGTTAAAAATATTTATTTTGAATCTGCAAATAACAGCATGTTTTTTCTACCCTCATACTTATTTATTAAAATTGTTTGGGATAGAATTATAGACTGCAACTAATTTTCCTCAGATTTTCAAAGATATTGGTTCATTATTTTCTACTTTCTAATGTTGTTTTCTGACTCTCAGTCTTTCAAGGGACTTCTCCCATTCTATGCCAGTTGCTTTTAGAATCTTCTACTCCTAGTATACTGGCATTTCATATCCAGGTGCCTTTATTGGAGTATTTTAAAATTCTTTTTTGCTGTGAATCTGTGAACCAGTCAATATGAAAGTTTATTGATTTTAATTCTAGGAAATATTCATATTTCTTTGACAATTTTTCCATTCTATTTTGTTTCATTATTTCCTTTGAGAACTTACATTATTCAGAAATTAGTCTTTATCTTATATCTTTCTTAACTTTGCTCTCTAATTTTCTTTTCTTTTTTTATCTTGTGCTCAACTTAATCTTTCAAGTTCCCTGATAACTTTTTGAGTCATGTTAATTTATTTCTAACTGCAAAGATTTTGTCCATTTTTCTGTGGTCCTTTACACAATCTGCTGCTTGTGTAACATGGATACAATACCTTTTTCTTAGCTTTGAGAATAGAATATTAATTAGTTTTTAAATATTTTTCTACATGGTCTCTATTTCCTCCAGGTTCTTTTTAAAATCTATTTGTTTTGGTCATTTCCTTTTACATGTTTTTCCTGTAATATCTGTTCATTCCTGGTTGTCAATTGACATTTTTAGAGTTAAAGTAGGAGTAAAATGCTGGTATTCACATGGGTGAAGGTAGCTGTTGGCTTTGCCACAGGCTAATCTGGTGGGGACCAAGCCATTATTGCAATATCCCCAACTGTCAGCATCACTAACTACCCCCCACCTTTCAGGGCAATTACCTGGTTGCTACAATCTGAAGCAAAGTGAGAGAAGAGAGCTTGGCATTCTCCATTCAGCATGCTAATTCTCTCTTGGTTTCTCTGTTTTCAATACAGGACATCAGCCTCACTCTCAGTACCCCAGGTGCACAACAGCTTACATCCTTGATCATTTCACCTCTCCCAGCTTCTTCAGAAGATGATCACCTGGCGTAGCAGTTGAGGGGATCTAAAGATCCAATCTCATTTAAGAACCTTCCTTCCTATTTTCAGTCCCATTTTGCCTTTCTGTATCACAGGCAACTGGGGTCTCAAATTCATAACTTTCCCAGGATTTTCTGCGTTAAATAACTTTTTTTTGGAGGGGGATTAGACTTTCCCCCACTGAAGGTTCTCCTTGGTTTTTTTTTCAGCCTTCTACTAAGTAAAGGACCACTTATATATTTGCTTCCTAGGTTCTGACTTTATACTGGCAACTCTAACCTGATGTCTTCGCTCTGAGGATCTTTTTCCTTAGGGGTTAGTTCAGTGGTGTGCTGGCTAATGGCTCTCTGAGAAAAAAACGAAAAGAAAGACAATAGTTTTTGTCAATTTCCATGGCATATACTCCCACTGTGACTATTTTCAGGCTACTGGTAGTTTACCGATGGCTTGCACAAGTGTTCTGAATATTTGACATTGTGTCCCCGCACCAGGTCAGAACTGGCTTCAGCCTAGCACCATTTATGTCTTTTACAAAACTTTCATTGATTTTTTAGTAGAGCTTTGGGGGAAGGTTGAGATCAAGTTAGAAATGTAGCCCACCATATGTAATAGGAAGTCTTCATTTCTTACCTAGCTAGTTTGTGTAGACATAAATAACATGACTAGAAAACAATATTCACATGAGTAAGAATAAATGTAAAATATGAAAATTATCTAGAATAAATGTGTAGGGCTTTGCTTCAAACAATAACAAATTTGTTCTGGTTTTTTATCCTCATTCAACTTCGCTGCCCTAATCTTTCTTTAAAGTAATAGGGTTTCTTCCCTCTCACTCTTTTACTTCCTTGAATATGTAAACACATAAATTTAAGCGACTACAAGATTTAAAAGAAACAAAGTAAATCTTGCCTTTTTGAACATAAACTTAAACTAAAAAGCTTTAGTTAAGATGATGCATTTTAAAATGTTGAAGGGATATTTAGGGCTATAATTCCTAACACCAACCCATAAGGCATTATCATTAATTTACATCTTGGAGGCATGGTACAAATAAACTTAAGCATTGCAATAATATTTGCTTTCACATTACTCACTGCTCTGTTAATCACAGATATCAATTAGAGAGGGTATCTAACGTGTAAAAACTATCTTACGCTTTCTAATTGGAGTATCTATCACCAGCTCCATGACTAAGAAATCTTAAGGCAAAACCTGAAGGCCACGTAGAACTATGCCTGTTAATCCATGATGCTGCCTGAAGTAGGAACAAGATTTTCCCCCGACATCACTGAACTAAACATCTGCAATGTGTAGTCTGCAGTGTGGAATGTTAGGAATCATGGCACAGAGGTCAATGCATTTAGTCAGACAACACAGTGAGCAAATTAAAAGCCCACCTATTTTTAGTGAGATAAAGTTTGTCACACACAGACAGAATTCATGAGAAAGTTCTGAAAGAATCATACACTCTCCAAATTTAGAAGGAAAAGCCTCTTAGATACTGTCTTTTTCATAGCATTCAATTATAGATAAGGAAGCTGAGGCCTAAGGTAGGGAAGACCGTGGTCAAATGGAGACCAAGGAAGACTCAAGATTTCTATCTCACATCCAAAATCTCACCTCCAAAGATTTCTGTCACCCCATAAATCTCTCCCAGGATCAGGAGAAAATGAAACTAGAAATTTACATTTTACATACTTCTCATCTGGAAAGAATGCTTTTAGTTCTGAATGTTGTCGTCCCACTAAGATACCAGCATTTTTGCAATGTTCTGCTTGTGCTAAAAATAATTGAAATTTATGGTTTTCAGGGTCATGGACTTGTTTTTTGTTTACACTGTAACTTCTGATAATTGCTCACCATGAGACCTGAGACTTCAAGTGAGTTATGTTGCATGAGTAATGTGAATAAGGAATGTTGCCTTTAGCTGTCTTATATCCTGTGTCTAAAATACAGATAGCGTGACTTCCCCCAAAAATGTTCTGAAAACCTAGTGAGGCTGAAGGCAAAACAAAAATTTGTGATTTTGATAATTGCTCTCTGTTTCATGTAAAAATATTTCCAACTTAAAAAAATTATAATTTCTTTTCTCCTGCAGCCAAATGTTTGAAGTGGAATCCATGTTGGACATGAGCCATATCTTGGCATTTGTTGTCATGTATACTATGTTCAGAAAATCTGCTTTGGTTTATTTTGCATGATGTCATATTACACGAAACAGTCTTAAAATGTAGTTATTCATGAGGGATTTCTTGGGAGAAGTGACAAAATGTACACATGGCAGAGTTAACTTTTCATGCTTAAGAAAAAAAATCTAGGTAATAAAGACAGATTTTCATTAAGTTAAAACATAGCCCTGAGGTGGGTAGAACTTAGGTGAGCTGTGGTGGATAATCATCCAGTTCTCTGATCTTTGGGGGTGGGGGTGGGAGGTTGGGGGCGCTGTCTGACTTTCAGTGGGTGGTCTTTTGAGTGAATGAATGTAGGCAGAGCTATACAATCAAAACTGAAGTCCATGCCGTATGAATATTAAGCCCTGACAGTCATTTTCTACATGCTTTGGGTAACATTTCTAAGCTACTTTTGATAACTTATGACCTAGGAAGTTAAGGGCCACTATTCATCTTATTTCCTTACTAGCTGCCAAGAGTAGATGGCCTTATGGAGTTGCGATAGCCTCTTAAATTTTGTCAGTCTTCTTTTCAGTGATTTACATACTTCTTGACTTATGATTTTCTTGGAGTCTGATAATTGTCACTGAATGGGGGGAAATTTTTGCCCTGATAAGGTCCTAAAGAAGAAGGAGATTCTCATAGGTCAAGTAAAGAGGTCAAGGTGATTGACATCTGGCTTACTAACCTCTCAGTGGATTATGATTTACCAGGCAAGAAGATTAAAAGTATTTATTTGTAATCTTAGGAACCTATGTAATAAACAAATGAGAAAATATATATTTTAGAGTTCTTTCTTCTATCAAAATAGTGCAAAGAAACCTCCAAGAAGGTAAAATTAAAGGTATGTCCAGGATCCTTTAACATTTTGACTGCCACTATTCTAAGTAGTTTTTCATGGACAATTATAAAATTAAAGAAATGAATAAGCACATGTCTGCTTCTGTACATTATTACACTATCACTCCTGCAGGAGTTCTAAATAAATAAAATTAGAGTTTCAGAAACATATTGCTGATGATAAAATAGAAGACTATCTCTTTAGTCCCTGCAATTGTTATTGGATGAACTCATAAATTCTTATATAAGTAGATGTCTTCATTTAAATTATTATATCCAAAAATTCACTTGCATCCATGCTGGTATCATTTTTCTAAGTGCACTTTATCACTCTCTTCTTGGGAGTGTTTTATTTCACTATGGCAAGGTCTGTCCCATTTGATCCCTTGGCCCATTACAGCTCATATCCCACAGATGTTTAGGTTTGAATTGGCCTTTATGGTTTGCTATTCCTGGAAAGTCACATGAGTGGTTGAAAGTTCCCTAAAAGCCTGTATGTGTAACTTCTTTCTGATTTAATCATCACTGGCTTCCTTTCCTCCTCCCCTCCAAAGAAAAAGGCAGAGAGAAAAAAATCCCTGCTGCTTTCATATTGTAGTTTTTGAGCTGTAGATTGTGTTAAGGTGGAATAACTTCTGATTTTCTTTAGGTCTTATGGTTGTCCTTAGGCCTGGTAGAGTTTGACTGTCATTGAGAAGCTCCAATTGGGAGGAAAAGAATATTTATGAACCAGGAGGAGGGGGATAAAGTAGTCAGCATTTGGCTGGAGATGAATAGCAGATTGTACTCAACTGGCTATTGGTCAAAATGGCTTGTTTAGCCCTAGCCAATTTGGCTCAGTGGATATATAGCATCAGCCCAGGGACTGAAGGGTGCCAGGTTCAAATCCGGTCAAGGGCATGTACCTCTGTTCCAGGCTCAATCACTGGCCCTGGTCAGGGCATGTGCGGGACACAACCAATCCATATGAGACATAGATGTTTTTCTCTCTGTCTCTCCCCAACCCTTCCACTCTCTCTAAAAATCAATGGCAAATTATCCTCGGGTGAGGATTAACAACCACAAAAAGAAGGCTTATTTAGGACACAAAGAACAATGCAGATAAATTGCTTGCTTTCTAAAAAAATATATTTTTATTAATTTTAGAGAGAGGACGGGAGAGGGATAGATAGAAACATCGATTGGCTGTCTCTTACACGTCCCCTACTGGAGATCCAGCCCACCACCCAGGCATGTGCCCTGACCGGGAATCCAACTGGTGACCTATTGGTTCCTGGGCTGATGCTCAACCGCTGAGCCACACCATCAGGGCGCTTGCTTTTTTTTTTTTTTTTTTAATGTCAACTACAAAGTATTCATAATCCTATAGTATAAATAGATGCCAAGCATCAGGGCTGGAGAAAGCAATACATTCCAACCTAGCACAGAAATACTAATTCCAGGAGCTAGTCACACTACTAGGAATATCGGTGAAGGGAGTGGCTTTTTCTGTGATCTTGAACCTGGGAGTATTAAACTGGTCAGAGAGACAAAATATCTTTAAACATCGCTGTGATTCACTCTTTAGCATGAATGGTTTTGTGTAGATTAAAACAAGACAAAACAAAACAGAACAAAAACAAAAGCAGTGTATAGTGCTGTCTTTGTGTCATTTCCTGTTGAAGATGTCCAGCCTAACCAAGTGTTTAGAGACCAGTTGGTCAAACAACATTGACTCTCACATGCATTTTTTCATTTTTAATTAGTTTTTTGGCCATATATTGAGACAAGTTTAGGCAGCACACTCACTTCTATACATAAGGTATAAGAAATTGTTTATAAAATTTTAAAGAAAGACACAAATGTGTTAATTTTTTTCTTTTCTTCAAAAAGAGAAAAAATTTAGCCTACAAAATTTGTACTGGTTGACACATGATGGGCTTTCCTTTTATAGTTGCTGTACCCAAAGCCTTAAACTTGTTTTATGAATTATTATACAAAATTCATTTGATTATTTTTCTCCAGAGGCCTTCCCCTGCCCATATAACCTATTTCCTTTTGAGTCCATTCATTATCTTATTATATATATTTAATACACCTCTACACACACACACATATACACCTACTCAGTCTTTGTAAATAGAAATATTTCAAAAAGCTAACCCATATTACAGAGCCTAAATATTTTAAGTAAAATATTTTGTTATTCAAACTTGATAAATGTGCATAACATGTTGCAAAGGTATTGTAAGGATTAGAGGTAATGTATGTAAAGCACCTACTCCAGTCCCTGACATATGGTAGATGCTAAATAAATCGCAGCTATCATAATGACATTAGCCAAGTTTTCTAATGTGCTAATAAAACACATCATATAGAGCACTTCATTTAAAATTATAGGTTGTGACTGTTGCAGTTCATGAAATCAATTTGGTGTGTCATGATAAGAATTTAAAAAATATATAGTGCTAGCTAGTTTGGCTCAGTGGATAAAGCATCAGCCTGTGGACTGAAGGGTCCTGGGTTTGATTCCAGTTGGGCATGTGCCTGGGTTGTGGGTTCCATCCCCAGTATGGGGCATATAGTGCAGGAGGCAGCCAATCAATGATTCTTTCTCATCATTGATGTTTCTATCTCCTTCTCCCTCTCCCTTCCTCTCTGAAATCAATAAAAAATTATATTTGAAAAATCTATAATAATAAAAACATAATATGCTAATTAGACCAGATATCCTAACGACTTCTGGACATCCTTCTGGACAACCTTCCAGACAACCTTCTGGACAAAACCAGGGCTGCAAGGGCTGAGGCAAGCCACCATGGCTGCTAGGGTTAAGCCCCTTGCACAAATTTCATGCATCAGTCCTCTAGTATATATGTAAAAGGAAAAAATCTCAGAGTACTGTTTTGTGAAATTACTGTTTCTGTTATGTATAGTGTGTGTCAGTGTATGTGTGTGTATTTGTGCTGCATTTAGATTTCTATGGGTCATTGCAAAAAAAAAAACTTGGAGAGCCATTGATAGAGAATGAGGTGGAGAAGTAGCGACTGGAAGATGTGTCTAGAATGTGGTCCTTCCAGCTTTGCCCTTTTTTTTTTGAGACTGAGAGAACAAGATGTTCCAAGGCCAAGAATCTGTCCCTCTGCAGGTGTTTCTGGGGCTGACCATTCGGAAAAACTGGGAGAAAACCATCCTAGGTGATGCTGAAGCTGAGGGACCCCCTGGCCATACAGGTGCCCACATGCAGAGGGTTTGGGAAGTGTTTGTGGTGATGATTCTGCCATTGATACAGTTGTCTCAAAGCTCTGGGAGTTACCCTCAGGTGTCTCTGTCAGGATCTGCACTTGCTGCCAGTAATACTAGTGTGGAAGCTGTGATAAAAAAAGATCTAAAAAATCTGTGGGTGGGGAACGAAGTTTTGCTTTCCTTTTGCCCGTGCTTCAAAGGCTATAGTGCTGGCTTTTTCACGGAGCCAAAGCAAGATTTGGTCCCTCTCTGTATTTTCTGGCTCAGAAAAGAATGAGGCATGTTTTGAAAATTCCAAAATAGTAAGATGGGAAATCTTCTAATGATCTAGGGAAAGAATTTATAATCAGGGCATGAACAAACAGAAAGTGATTAATGCCTGGCATTGTCAAAAGATGTAATGGTTATCATTGTTATTATTCAAGAACGTCAAATTGTAGTTACTAACTAAAGAGAAATACTACAGTAGGTCCTCACTGTAGTATTGATAGGTTCTATGACTTTAAGTGCAATGACTTTTAATGAAACCAATTTTACCATAGGCTATTTGGTAAAATAAACAAGAGTTAAGTTTCTATGGCATCTCATCAATGTTATAACAATGCTGAACTAACAAAAATTCAAGGATCCTCTGTATTCACGCAAATGAAAAATTTGCATGTAGATGCTTCTACTGGAGTGTGGGAAACAACTCATCCTATTCTTCATGGTCAACAAGCCACTCCTTATACCTCATGGGCTCCTGGGAAGCTGTGGTTCTCCGAGGATCCAGCACAGGGAGGGAGACAGCTGGTTTACAGGGGCCACCGAGGCAAATGACTTGGAAGATTTCAATTTCCATTTTACTTCAGGCTTAGGTTCAATTATAAGACCACAAGAGCAATTTCTTGAGGTTCGAAGCAGCCCTGGGTACAATGCTGAAGTGTGAGACATTTGGAGGTTACGGGAAACAAGCCAGGACACCCCCTGTGTTGAGCCACTTCTATTACCTGCCCCCTAGTCTGTAATCACATACCATACTGCTTCAGGCTCGAGGACCACCCACCACTGTGCCGCAGCCCTAATGTAGGTCTGTTTTTCAAATAGTTCTCTCCTCCAGTCATCCCTGGAACTTCTCAGTGTCCTTCTCCTGCCTAGGAGGAAATGGAAGAAAAAAACGGGGGGGGGGGGGTGCACTTTGGTTTTATGAGGAATCATAGGGCACATATGGTCATCCTGCTGTGAGGAAGTTTCCAGTAGCTGGCTGGTGAGAAGCTGACTCACTGCTCTTTCAGAAACCCTGCAATCACTCCTACGTGGGCTTTAGGCGAATGAGAGTATAGCGGAGATGAAAGAAAACCCACAAACAATGCCACTGTCTCACATGGGAGGGAGAACCTGCCCTAGTCAACTCCCTCATCCCCTTCCAAAGGCTCAGGTGTGCACACCTTCCTCTCAGGAAGGTTATTGTACATTTTAACTAGGTTTTTTAAAAAAAGGATAAATGAATTTCATGCACATGTATCAGACAAAATGGTAGGAGAATGCATTATTGGGATATAAATTCCCTATTTCCAAAAGCATGCTGCTAGAAGATGTTTTACACATGCACACACGTACACGCACACACACATGCACATGCACACAAACAAATGCATGTACAATATGTATTCCCCTAGCGCCTAGTAAGAAAGAAGTTTTCCAAGTCACATAGTGGGAACCCTGTATTATTCACGGTGGTATTTGTAGGATTGTGTAACTGGCTGCCCTCTGGGCCACTTAACAAATTTCATGCACAATTGAATTCTTAACACAGACCAGTGATTCCAGGATTTGGCTGTGTATTTCCAGAATAGTCCTAGACATTTTTTAATGGGAAAGTAATTCAACCTCATGCAGACTCTGTATCTTAAATTTCCCTGTTACTCACATTTTTGTGTCTTTTTCAGGTATGTTTCCTACTCCAAATCAAGGCGTTTCCCTTATAACCTCTTAAAAAGCCCAGGCATTTGGACATAAATGTAATCCATATGTTCGTGATTTATTCTCACTCTCTTTATCAGAATGTTATGCTCTACAAAGTACTTGACCACCAAGAAGTCATGAGATTTTAAAGGCCTTTTTTTCTTAGTAAAGGAAATCACATTGGATCAATAAACACAGTTAGTTATAAAGTCAAAGTTACCCAAGGACTTATGAAGATATGTTGTTTCACTATTTAACTCCAATAATTTCAGCTAGAGATATTTGGAAACTCACCAATCACTGTCAGTAAAATGCACATTATTTTTTTCCCCCCACAGGCCAAAAACTCTATTTTGTGTTTCTAAGATGCACTTTATCTTCTCATTACAGTGACTTTTTTTTTTAATTTGGTTCCTAAATCTGCAGTTAGAATTCATTGAAAATAACTATGTAATGTAACTATCTTATATTTCAATATATCTGCACATAAATACACTTTACAGAAAACCCCTTAAATTATCATTGTAATTATAATACAACATAATACACATATATAATACAAATTTAATATACATCAATGATCTATGTATATGAAAACCTAAGTGACCATATGACCGAACAACTGGTTGACTGGTCGCTGTAACATGCACTGACCACCAGGGGAGAGACGCTCAACACACAGGATTGGGCTCCCTCCTATCTGGATCAGGCCTGCGGGAATAGGGCTCCCTCCTGTCTGGATCGGGGCCTGCGGGGGTTGGGCCAAAACTGACTATCCAACATCCCCTGAGGGGTCCGGGATTGCGAGAGGGCACAGGCCAGGCCAAGGGACCCCACCAGTGCACGGATCTGTGTGCCGGAGAGAGCAGGAGGCTTGAGTTGCCCCCGGCAATGGAGGAAGCCAAGCTTCTGCAGCCCTGGCCTGCCTTGGCCTCCACTACAAAGTTTCAATTATAGAAGATAAATAAATCCCAAAAAATGGCTGTGGCCATGGAGCAAGCAGGAGGCTTGACTCCGCTTAAGGCTACAAAGTTTCAGTTATAGAAGATAAATAAATCCCAGATCCCAGGGACTCCCCTTGGGTCGCCGGAGGGCATGGCCAGCCTGCAAACCACCACAGGCCCCTCGCCCAGGCTGCCCCATGCCCCAAGGGAACCCCCATCCTGATCCGGGACAGCCTTCAGGGCAAACCAGCTGGCCCCCACCTGTGCACCAGGCCTCTATCCTATCTAATAAAAGAGTAATACGCAAATTGACCATCACTCCAACACACAAGATGGCTGCCCCTATGTGGTCAAAGATGGCTGCCCCCATGTGGACACAAAGTGGCCGCCACAAGATGGCCAGCAGGGGAGGAAAGTTGGGAGGGACCAGGCCTGCAAGGGAAGACAGTTGTGGGCAATCAGGCCATCAGGGGAGGGCAGTTAGGGGGGACTAGGCCAGCAGAGGAGGGAAGTTGGGGGCTACTGGGCCTGCAGGGAAGGGCCATTGGGGGGCACCAGGCCTGCAGGGGAGGGTAGTTAGGGGTTATCAGGCCTGCAGGGGAGGGCAGTTAGGGGCAAACAGGCTGGCAGAGGAGCAGTTAGGCATCAATCAGGCTGGCAGGGGAGTGGTTAGGGGGTGATCAGGCTGGCAGGCAGAAGCAGTTAGGGGCAATCCGGAAGGCAGGCAGGCAAACAGTTGGGAGCCAGCAGTCCTGGATTGTGAGAGGGATGTCCGACTGCCCATTTAGGCCCGATCCTACCGGGATGGTGGGATCAGGCCTAAACGGGCAGTCGGACATCCCTCGAGGGTTCCCAGATTGGAGAGGGTGCAGGCTGGGCTGAGGGACGCCCCCCCCCCCCTGCACCCCGTGCACGAATTTCATGCACTGGGCCTCTAGTAATCTATAATAATAAAAGCATAATATGCTAATTAGACCAGACATCCTTCTGGACATTCTTCCTTCCAGACTAAAGCTGTAGTGGGCAGGGGCCAAGGCAGAGGTGGCAGAAGCCCTGGCTGCGGTGGCAGTGGGTGGGGTCCAGGGTCAAGGCCCTTGCATGAATTTTGTGCATCAGGCCTCTAGTATCTATAATAATAAAAGGGTAACATGCCAATTATACTGGATGGCCAAACAGCAGAACGACTGTCTGGATGACCTTCCAGGCAACTTTCCGGACAAAGCTGGGGCTGCGAGGGTCGAGGCAGCCGGGTCTGTGAGGGCCGAGCCCCTTGCACGAATTTCATGCATCAGGCCTCTAGTACATAATATAATACACTCTCTAGGCGAGTGGTTCTCAACCTTCCTAATGCCATGACCTTTGAATACAGTTCCTCATGTTGTGGTGACCCCCAATCACAAAATTATTTTCGTTGCTACTTCATAACTGTAATTTTGCTACTGTTATGAATCGTAATGTAAATATCTGTGTTTTCCGATGGTCTTAGGCTCTACAGCAGCAGTTCTCAACCTGTGGGTCACAACGCACAGGTTGAGAACCGCTGCTGTAGAGTCTAAGACCATTGGAAAACACAGATATTTACATTACGATTCATAACAGTAGCAAAATTACAGTTATGAAGTAGCAACGAAAATAATTTTATGGTTGGGAGTCCCACAACATGAGGAACGGTATTAAAGGGTCGCGGCATTAGGAAGGTTGAGAACCACTGCTCTAGGCAATGAGCTTTCTAAAAGCCAAAGGAATGTCTTTCTCATTATGGTATCTG
Organism: Cnephaeus nilssonii; assembly: GCF_951640355.1. Classification (NCBI taxonomy): domain Eukaryota; kingdom Metazoa; phylum Chordata; class Mammalia; order Chiroptera; family Vespertilionidae; genus Cnephaeus; species Cnephaeus nilssonii. The sequence goes on from NC_137081.1 coordinate 62,667,861, forward strand.
CACATAGTAGACCTTTGACAAATATCTGTTGACAAAAAAAAAAAAATGCAATTAAAAACAACAGTAAGAAACATAGTTCAGACCACAGAAGGATGCCAGCTGAGCACAGAGGAAGCTATCAGCAGTAGTACACCAAGCCCTACTTTAACCCAACACTAAACTGGATTAAAGGTACATGGCTGAGGGAAAGAGGGAGGTGGGAATGTGCTCAGTCACACAGCTTGCTGCTCAGGCCCTGCCCTCCCCAGCATGTTCCTTTGTTGGAAGAGGAGCTGGGGACTAGAGTTGGTTACAGTGTTGTAAATTAATTTATATTCAAACTTCTAATGTTAACATAATCACTGTGCTTCAGAAATAACTACATTTTAGTTTTTCTACATATAATTTTATCTACATACTAGAGGCCCAATGCATGGATTCGTGCACCAGTGGGGTCCCTCGGCCTGGCCTGTGTCCTCTCGCAATCCGGGGCCTCTTGGTGGATGTCGGATAGCTGTTTTTGTTTTTTAATACATTTTATTGATTATTTTTACAGAGAGTGATAGAGAGTTAGAAACATCAATGAGAGAGAAACATCGACCAGCTGCTTCCTGCACACTCCCTACTGGGTATGTGCCTGCAATCAAGGTACATGCCCTTGACCGGAATCAAACCTGGGACCCTTCAGTCCACAGGCTGACGCTCTAGCCACTGAGCCAAACCGGTTAGGGCATGGATACCTGGTTTTGGCCCGATCCCCTCAGGCCAGGCTGAGGGACCCCACTGATGCACATATCTGTGCACCTGGCCTCTAGTATGCATATAAGATCTTTGGTTAATCTCTTCCCACCCTCCCCCCTCCCCTCTTCTACCTGAGATTCATTAGTCTGTTCCATGTTTCCATGCTTGTGCATTGAGCATCTGCCCCCTGATGGTAAGTGCGCATCATAGCTACCTGTCGAATGGTCGCTTAGGCTTTTATATATATCATATATAAATATATACAATAAATATAACAAATATATATTTAAGGTATATGTATTTGTTCAACTACATATAGCTTTCATTCTACATATAAATTTGTATGTATATAACATATATACAGTATATAAATTTCTCTATGCATAGAGATTTGTATTATTGATAAAGGAGAACAATAGAGGGCTGCATCATTGCAGTTCTTATATTCCTTTACATCACATATTATTGACCCAAAGAACATTCTTTTGTTATAGAATCTTCAAGGAAGCTGGTAATGTCCTCTGATGCCTGAGGCTTGTTCACACTCATAACTTTATGTGAATTACCAAAGAATAAAACACGAACACGAAACTCCCTTGGGGCATTTGGGAAATGTGATCGGTCCCTAATGGATATAATCAAATTTCTAGAATCACAAAAGAATAAAGAAAACTTATTTGAAGGCCACATTCCCCACCAAAGACTTTCAGTGGATTTTTTTTTTTCAAGCTGCAAAAACCATGAAACACAGACCAAAATGGGTCTGAGCCGCAACAACACTTTCCCACATGGTACACATTCCTGACTTCCAAACACCAAGTCATACATCAGAGGTTCAAGCTCACAGAATTCCAACCTCACTGCTTCCACAGAACCCACATTCACCTTTATACAAAAAACGTTGATCCCTAACATAGACACTGTGAAAGATATTTAGATGTGTAACCAATTTTTCAGTTATAAACACCTGATTTTCAAAGGACCCTTACCTAGAACAATTATGATCTTTTATCTTTAATGTTGTATTCTCCTTCATGCTAGAGACCCTGATGGTTCTGTCAAAACCAACAGCAGACCACCCTAAACTCCCCCTCCAACACACCCATATACCACTGCAATAAATAAACAAGCAGAGCTTTAAGGAAGCTGTGGAGTATAGATCTGGAGAAAGAACACCATGAAAAGTAGTAACTGATAGTCCTGGCCGGTTTGGCTCAGTGGATAAAGTGTTGGCCTGCAGACTGAAGAGTCCCAGGTTCTATTCCGGTCAAAGCACATGCCTGGGTTGCGGGCTCGATCCCCAGTAGGGGGTGTGCAGGAGGCAGCCAATCATTGATTCTCTCTCATCGGTGATGTTTCTCTCTCCCTCTCCCTTCCTCTCTGAAATCAATAAAAATATATATTTTTTAAAAAGTAGCAACTGATATACTTTGCCATGGGGCAGGAAATAAAAATGCAAATACCAGAGGAATGAAAAATGCTGTTAGTCACTCAAACCTTAGTGGAGATTAGTTTTATCAGAGCTGCTGTCTTTCTCATCCTCTTTTGTCTTCCTCATTAACCACTCCTACAGGGATTTTACAGTGAAAACTGTTTAGTTTTCTAGAAAACTGTTTAGTTTTCTAGAAAACTGTCTTTCCCCCATCTTCTTCTTCCTTCACTGTTCTGTGGCCACATACTCCCAGAAGACAATTCAACATAGTCCCTCCACTACACTCCTGGATCTCAATCCAACACAGCAGCTTGGTGACCAGTGATAGTTAATGGGGTTTTGTTTTATACAACTTCAGAAGTGCTTTTGAATAGAACTACTTTATTAGTTAAAGACTTAGTTCTATTAGTTAAATAGAACCACTTTATTAGTTAAAGACTTCCTGTAATAAAGCCATAATGGTTTTAAAGTGATAGCAAGGCAGGCTTTTTTTCTTCAAAAATAGTAAGCATTCTAGAAATTATTAAATTATACCTAATTTAATAATATTGAGCTAGAAAAAAGGAGAGGGAACTCTCTTAATTTGTCTATTGGACCTGTGTAATATGCCATGCACCAAGCAAAGCATTGTGCAACACAGAATGACGAATCAGTTGTCTCAGTCCTCAAGGAAATCACAGTCTTGCTGGGAAGATGAATGTGTGAATAATTGAAGACAATTGAGTGCTCAAAGGTATTATGGACATTGTTGCTATCTGGTGTGAGTGACACCAAGAAGCAAGGCCAATTTAAAATGTATTTGGGTGGTGGGAACTATTTCTAATATTCAATGTATACAGCAGAGTGGATTCAGAGAGTCCAGTAGTGGGGCAATGAGTGGTTAGTGACAATGGAAGAAAATTTAAAAAAGGAATCAAAGCAGAAAATGTCTGCCTTCCCCGCCTGGTTACATGTGGAGATCTAGGATCTGGGCACCAAAGTCAAGTAGCCTCAGCCATAAATGAAAACGCATCCATTACTCAGGTATTCAGGGGCCAAAGTGGGCAGAAGAGACAATCCGAAAAAGGCTTCTAAGCTAAAGAGGACTGGACATGAAAGACTGAAATTAGTATTTGTAATATGTATGTTCATTTATATCTGAGGGGTAACACAAGATGTCCATGTGTGGAACCTGCTTAGCCATGGGAAAAGTGTAGTTGAAGGTATCCTATGAGTTTAAATATTGAACATGGTGTCCTACATATACATGTGTTTGCATTGTAGCAAACAAAACTGATCAAGGTATGAAGGGAAGAAGAGCCAGTAAGGAAAAAACTAATATATTCTATTGATACATACAAAAAAGAAGATTTTTAAAGTTAATTTGTTTTTGACAGGGGTGGTGGAGGAGTAATTTATAGTGAAGTTGTGTTAATAAATGTAAAGTGAAGTATGAAATATTATTCAAAGAGCCATATTCAAAGCAATTATTGAAATAGCTATAGCCAGCAAAAAAAAAAAAAAAATCCCACAAAATGATTTCTGATGAAATGTTCAAATAAGTGAATAAAATTAGTTTGGTTATATGATCTAGCCATGTATTTTTCTCAGACACTCCTTTTCTGTTTTAATGAATAAAAACAATTAAAGAGACCTAATTCAATAATTGCTAGAATGTTTATTGTTTTTGAAGAAAAAGGGTGATCTAAAATGATGATTCTATCAAAAGACAATACAAATCATTTTAATTAAAATATATATTAGTAAACTATATATACATCCACTTTAAGATATGAACATTAAAGATAGTATTGGATTACAATGAACAAAGCACATTATTTCCATCATACACAACACCTAGACATTTTCAGATGCTAAAAGAATTTCTTGGAATATATTCTGCTTCTCTCAGCTAAGAATAAAAATTTAGTTGTTCCAAACATCATTTTATTTAGTGCAGAATATCAATAATAGTTCCAAAATGAAAATTTTGTGATGAAAATATAATTTGAGTGTTCCTGGGCACATGCAACTATTTCAAAATGATTTTAGAAAAATTCCACTGTCACAATGCTATTGCCCAGCAACGTGGCAGGACCAGTAACCACACAGATACTGGCATTTCTGGTTCTGAAGAGCAAAGAATGTTGACAAAAAGCACCACCCCATGATTCAGGTGTCAGAACAAGGTTTAAATTATTCTTCAGTAGAATTTCCAAGGTTATTCCTTCTCACAAGCTTTGTTTATATGATACTGTGCTATCCCCATGGTTACCAAAAGGGGAGAAAAAAAAATCCAATATACTTCAAGTTTCAACTGCTTTGCTGTTGAATCTCAAGCACAAAATGACCTTCACCTGAACAATGTCTCTGGATAGTTTTAATTTTCTCATTTGATTCTGGATATCACTTGTCTTTGAAAACATATCCCAAACAAGCAACGCATATCTTCTACACACATAATAAAAACTAGATTTTTGCATCTAGCTGCATTGCTTAACTTGAAAAAAATCTGAGAGGACTGGATATCAGAGAGAGCACCCAGAAGAGGGGCAGGGGGTGGGGGTGGGGGGAAGGGAGTGATCTGATAAAATGGAAAAATAATAATAAAAGCAAATAAAATGAATGATTTCTTGAGTTAGGATCCCCATCAGCTCCAGTTAAAGGATCTATTTTTGGCTTTGTATTTAATGAGAATATTCAGATACAGGAGGAAAAACCATCTAGGTTGTATGGCCCAATGATCCTATCAATTCTTTTTTCTCAAAGAAAACATAAGTAAACAAAGCAAAACAAAAAGACAGGGATGTGACAATAAAACATTTGTCTTCCTTATCTCTGCTTATCTAAATGAATTTTATGTCTCTTTAATGTTAGAGGCAGCTCCAGTGTCCTTCTCCACTGCTTAGGAGGAGGTATGAGGTGGGTGTTTCCAGCAAAGTTCTTCCCTATTCTGACCTGGAAGTAACAATACCAGAAATTCAATACTATTCCTGTGTCCTTACTGTGAGCACTAGGCACTACGTAAGATTCAAAGATGGATATAATTGAATCCTTGTTCTTACAGAGAGACTAGGAGCTAACCACCTTATTCTACCTTTTATTGTAATTTGATTTCCTCTTCAGTACTTGCACAAGGGAATGAAATGAGAGTTTGAAGGAGGAAAAATTAATATCTGTTAGGAAAAATCAGAAATGACTTTCCAGAGGCTGACCTTGGTAGGGAGGGCAGGGTTTAAATAGGTGACAGTAGAATGCGAGCTTATTACAAGTCGAGAACATAATATCAGCAGAGGCATGTCAATTATTATTTGGATCATAATGAGTTTAGAATTTGTATTGAGAGCATGTACACTGCAGGTTAGAGAAACGCAGCAGGTAAATAAGTAAGTAGAATCTTTCTGGAGGACCTAAAATTCTAGTTGAATAAGAATGCATTTCAATCTGTAGGTAGTTGAAAGTCATTCAATGTATTTTTTAACGGAGTGATTGAAAGCTTCCTAAAATGCAGTCCTGACCATATTGTATCTTGAATACAAGAGGATTTTACGGAGCAAGTGCGAAGTGGAGACTTAAGAGGAGTCACAGTCCTTGACCCCCAGAAGGGCCACTGTGAGACTACCATCTCTTTACTCTTCATTAGGGCTGCCCCATAATATTTCTTCCCTCACTCCCACCCCACCCCCAGCCAGCTATCCTGTGTTGGGTGTCCAGATAAGCTCCCTCCAGTATTAGTCTTTATCCCACTGGGCGTGCTTCATAAATAGTGCCTGTGCTGGGCAACATCTTTGTCTCCCTGGGCATGTAGATAAAAAACCAGGCAACAATCACCCTGAGATCAGAAGAATGCTTTCTGGCTAGTACCGTGTTTAACGCCACAGGAATGTTGTACCCACTTTATTTTTGGGCCACTCCCATCTGTACTACAGCCCTCCCTCTGGCCCAAACAGCCCTATGCAGCTTCCTGGTGCTTCCTAATGTTGAGAGGACACAAAATGAAATAAACTGAGAGAATGCCGTGGGATGTGCACAGGAGAACATCACAGGTAGACAACATAAGGGCTAAAGAGACCTTATTTATGCTAAACTCAGCCCTATCTCAGAGGCATAGAAAATCCATAAAACACACATTTCAATGGGGAAAATATCACCTACAAAGGGTGAAGATTGGTACTCAGGGAACAAAACTATCTAATTTGTGTTATATATAAAACACAGAGATACATACAGTATATAAACATATATACAGTACATCTGTGTTATTAAATTGTCATGGGTGAAATGTTATTTTCCTAATAAAATTTTAACTTATTAGGAGAACTGTGTCTTAAAAGTCTCCTTAAGAGAACAATGATTAATGCCGAAACCAGTTTGGCTCAGTGGATAGAGCGTCGGCCTGTGGACTCAAGGGTCCCAGGTTCGATTCCGGTCAAGGGCATGTACCTTGGTTGCGGGCACATCCCCAGTAGGGGGTGTGCAAGAGGCAGCTGATTGATGTTTCTCTCTCATCGATGTTTCTAACTCTCTATCCCTCTCTCTTCCTCTCTGTAAAAAATCAATAATATATATATATATATATATATATATATATATATATATATATATATATATTAAAAAAAAGAGAACAATGATTAAAAAAAAAAAAGTTGAGACATGCTGCCATAGGGGATTAGGAGCCTCAACCTTGCCCCATGGCTTCAGAGGGAAATGGAGAGGGTGAGAGAGGGGAAATCTGTGAGAAATCCCCTCCTTGACTCTAACCTCTGAGCCAAGGAAGAGCTGTCTGACTACATAGAATCCACTCTATGGAATTGTCAGGTCTTGCCAGGCTACAAAGAACCCGCTGAGTGGCAGCCGGGGAAGAAGTTAGCTCTGCCAGCTTCGGAGTGTGAATTAAACTTGAGGGTGGGGACTTCCCAGGGCCCTCATTAGAGATCAGGCTTGTACACACAGAGCTGGGGTTCCCCAATACTGCTCTACTCTTAGGTACATGCAAGGCCAAATTTAGCCTTCAGTGCTGTTTCTCCCAAGCCTAAAATGACCCCCTTCTCACGAGATATGGAGGTACTTGTCTAGAAGGTGGTGTTTGGGTTACATTGGGCTTCCCAGAGGCCGATGACCTGGAAAGGAAGGAAGGACACTCAGAGTGAAGACATAGTCTCTTGTTTGTGACTGAGGGACAAACGGATGGAAAGAAGCATCAGAGGTTGGGGTCATTCCTGACATCACACAGGGAATCTTCTTTGTTTCTCTTGGAGTTTCTATGTAATTGTTTTGTCCACCCACAAACACCTGGAGTCTTGCCCGGTATCTGAGAGTTGGGAAGGGGGTGGGAAATGAACAGAAGCAGAGGGGGCGGGGAGAGGTAGCCCTGCAAGGAAAGTACACGGTGTGAAGGAGGGTGGAGGCGAACCAGAGGAGGGGAGTGGGTGAGAGTGAGATGGCAGAAAATGAAACTAGTGGTGAGTTATCAGGGCCATTTTAGCTAAGGAGAAAGAAAATATGAACAAAATTGTTCTGGAGACTAATTGGCTAGATATGTAATTTCTCTAATTATGTTGTATGAGAAAAATCGTGCATATTTATCTATGCCGAGACTGTGTATTTCGTACAAACATGCAAACACATGTATATCTCATCTTATTATATATGTGTGGGTTATTTCGGTATGTAATTTTCTAATTTGCTAATTACTTAATGAAGTTCTCTCAAGGTTCCTTACTTTGACTTTCTTTTTGTGTTCCTGTATGTTAAGCAGAAAGTGAGAGGATAACTTCCAAAAATGGAAATGCATCAAGGCAGGCAATAAAAAGTTGATGAGGCTGTCACCCTGTAGATCTTTAAGGGATTTCTTGTGAAGAATGAATAATACTCTATATAATGACTCGCTGCAGGATTAGGATATATTTTTTAATTATAAGTTTATGCAGGTGAATGTTTATGGGCTTGCACTGACAAGCCCCAGTAGAGGTAGAGAAGTTTTAAGTCTTGTGGGAGGAGAAACAGGTCCACAGGAATAAGGAATATTGTTATCTCAGGTCATTTAATGTAGAACCAGCTTTGGAATTTATGTCGATGCCTTTTATGGTTAAAAGAATGGAGACTTAATTTGCATTCGTAATAAGTGCTCAAATTCACATCCTGTTAAATCCAGCTAAGCTCACACACCCATGTCATTCTGACAAGACTGAGGTGCAGATGAAACAAAGGATTCTTTAAGTCATCAGGCCAACATTATATCTGGAGTGAAAGGACAGAGATTTTTACCTGGTTAAATTCAAGAAGGAAAATGTCTCAGTTTTCCACAGTATGTATGTGTTTTAAACCTAAATTGTCCATGCCATATTCACTACCAAATAGAATTCAGCCCAATCTAAATTCCAAGGGGAAAACTAATTATACGAGGATGCTAATATGGCATGGAGAAAAAGAACTCTTAGTCATAAATCAAGTATGCACCATTGAAACCACATGCTTTAAAAATAATGGCTTCCATCTTTATAAGAAAAAATTCACAGTCCTTGAATAGTGCAAGCTATTGTGCCCAGCTCCCTCCATCCATCCCACTTAGAGGGGAAGAGCCCACCTGTCATCAGTCATTTCTCTCCACAGATCCCTACACCTTTTTAAGAGGCACTGCTAGAAGCCAAGTTCATTGCTAACAGCACTAGGATGCCCGCTCTAGGGTGTGACTCTTCCCTCCAAGCTTACACACACCTAGGGAAGCTATTTCTTTGCATGAGCTGTGCCTTACATGCTTTTGTTTCTTTGGTTGTTTGGTTGTCATGAGTTCAGCACTATTCCCTATGTAAGGTATGTGAGAGTCCCATGGTGTCCTTACTACATTCAGATTCTAAGTGAGTATTTAGGCATAACAAAACTGGGAAATGGGAGTCAAGCCTGCTTTGTCTAGGCTCAATAAATCTATTCTGTTGTTTCCTTCCAAACACAGCTAAATAATTTTTTCAGTTGTTGTAATTACTTCAACATGTTTTTATTTTATGGAGGAGCAAGGGTTAAAAGAGGAGAGCAAATGCCAATACCCACCCCCGCCCCCGAAGTTTCTCTTGTGCTGTTTCAAGAATTTTGAGTGATTTTGTTGTTGTTGTTTTTTCAAAATCTGATTAATACCAACCCTTTTCTAATAGCAAAATTTAGTTTTAATGTCATACTAGTAATGAGCCATTCCTAGGGAAGTACGAAGTAGAAATAACATGAGTAGTTATGCTGCAATTATTAAATCATCTTTCTACCATGCTAAAACCAATATATGGTGAAATAAAAGTCATTTGTTTTCTATTTCATGAGATAAATTAAAATCTTAAAAACAACTTCCACATGTAAAATTGTGATATTTGTGGCTTTAAATAAATTTTGTTTTATAAAAATACAAAACAATTTTTTGATAAAAAACAAAAAACAGTTTTTTAGATAGAAATATATAGATAAGAAAGGATTTCTTTTCTAGAAAATTTCAGGGTTGAATACATAACATGATTACTGATGGACTTTCTTTTAATTAGACACCCATTTGCCCCTCCCTAAGGAAAAACAAAGTGTATGAGCTGTTGGTTTTCACAGTATCCCACCTTAATTGAAATAGGAGCTAAAGAAACAAAGATAAAATTCAGATTTGAATTAAAATAGCATGTCCTTTTCTAAGATCTGAGTCACGATGGCCACTGCAAATACAAAGTCAGTAGATCATGAATCATACATGAATGTATGCCAAATGCTTTTTTCCACCTGAGGAGATATTTTAAAAGGCAATAATAGCTTCTAAAGTGTGCCATATGCCATGTGTAATCCTAGTAATGTGTTAAAATATTTAACAGTGAAAAAAAAATCACCAAAAGATTTTTAAAAAAGAAAAACTTATTTCTTACATACCAAATACTAAAGTAAAAAAATCAAACACAATTTCATGAAAGAAAAACAGGTATTTCATTTGCTCTAAATAAATGGACTGAACCAATAAACATGGAAGGATTTCAATTTCTGCAAATTGCAAGAAGGATTGCAATGTTACTGAGAAAAAATACAAGCAGGGCTGTTTGCACCATTTTGTAGATTAGCCATCACCTATTCAAAAGGTGTTCAGAATTATTGTGACTTCACTAAGAATCCAAGAGCAGTTTATAGTGACCTATACACTAGGAAACCAAACAAAGCTTATTAAATCCTAATTTTTATGATGCTGCAACTTGCAGGTTTTTAATTCAGGCAACCATGGCAAAATAAACCCTAGAGCGATTATCCTAACATATTAGCTCCTATTAATAACAACTCTTTAGTTGTCTGATCTGCTGACCCTTAACATGTTCTCTAGAATATAATCTTTAAAATTGACAACTTAACAAATATTGATATGACCATCTAATCTAATAATAGACAAATATGCAAATTGACCGCACCTTCGCTACGCCCAAGCCACGCCCACCAGCCAAGCCACGCCCACCAACCAATCAGGACGAATATGCAAATTATCCCAACAAAGATGGCGGCTAATTTGCATATCACGGCAGCGTAGAAAGAAGCCAAGAGCTGCCGAAGGGAGCAAAGCTGCAGAGAAGCAAGCAAGCTGGGGGGAGGAGAAGGGAGGAGCGGAGGCGGGGCCGGGGGAGAAGGAAGTTGAGCAGGCGGGGCCGGGGGAGAAGGAGCGGGGCCGGGGAGAAGGAAGGAGCGGAGGCGGGGCCGGGGGAGAAGGAAGGAGCGGAGGCGGGGCCGGGGGAGAAGGAAGGAGTGGAGGCGGGGCCGGAGGAGAAGGAAGGAGAGCCGGCTGGCGGAGAAGGCGGGGCGGGGGAGAAGGGAGGAGCGGAGGCGGGGCCGGGGGAGAAGGGAAAAGTAGGCGGGCAGGCAGAGAAGGCGGGCTGGGGGAGAAGGGAGGAGCGGAGGCGGGGCCAGGGAAGAAGGAAGGAGAGCGGGCTGGCGGAGAAGTTAGAAAAGCAGGGGGGGCTGGCGGAGAACGCGGGGCGGGGGACAAGGGAGGAGAGCAGGCAGGGTGGGGTAGAGTGCAGCAGGAAACCCTATTGCAGGATTTTTCCTGCAACGGGAACGCTAGTATATAATAATGCTTGTAGGGCAAAAGAAAACCCTTGCAACAATGAATTCATATAATCTTGGTTATTCTTTAAGTTTCCTCACTTCTTAAGCTTATATGTAGTTGGTCCCTAAAAACATCTTTCCTAAATTGCAACCCAGTCTTTAAAGTCAGTGGGTTAAATTGCTCAAACTTACACAACCTCTTAATGGTCAGTAACAACTTCTAGAAACCTATTTCTTTATCTGTAAAATTAGAAGACTGAATTGATTGATCTTAAAAATCTTTGCCAGATTTATAGTTCTTGTTCTAACAGCAAAAGAAATACTGAAAAGCTTCAAACAAAGTTGGAGGGAAAGCTAAAATTTGTAATGTCACACTGAGAGATTAGCTCAGCAATTATAATTAATAGGAGTCATATGGTGAAATCCCCCAGAGCTATTTATCAACAAATCTCTGACTACTTAGAACCATAGGTAGAGCTCATTTTCTTTTACTTATTTTTTTAAGTCAAGATATTCCAAGGTTATGCTCGGTCTTTCTTGAGATGAATTAATAGGCATTGGAGAAGAAAGTTATGTTTTTCATGTTAATATTGAAAAGGACTGAACTGAACCAGGGATGAGGTGGAGAAAAATAGGACATGTTATAAAGATCAGAGGAACAGAACTGGGCTGGGGCATGTGCCTTGGTTGCAGGCACATCCCAGTAGGGGGTGTGCAAGAGGCAGCTGATGGATGTTTCTCTCTCATCGATGTTTCTAACTCTCTATCCCTCTCTCTTCCTCTCTGTAAAAAATCAATAAAATATATTAAAAAATAAATAAATAAATAAATAAATAAATAAAGACCCCATGGTTTCTTGTTGATGGTAGGCTAGCCTTCCAATTCTGCTTAACACCCTACATGATGAAAGAGGCATTGAGATATTATGAGCAGTTGTGTTAATCATTTTATTTTAAGTTCATTATGAGATAGCTGGTGCAATACCAGACAATTACCAAAATCAAAGAAGGGGAAAACCAATCAAAGGGAGTGCTTAAAGATTTAAAAGAAGCTCTCTAATGCATTTTTTTCTCCTTTAAAAATGGATGCCTTTGGATGGAGGGACTGTGTAGGGCAGTGGTCAGCAAACTCATTAGTCAACAGAGCCAAATATCAACAGTACAACGATTGAAATTTCTTTTGAGAGCCAAATTTTTTAAACTTAAACTTCTTCTAATGCCACTTCTTCAAAATAGACTCGCCCAGGCCATGGTATTTTGTGGAAGAGCCACACTCAAGGGGCCAAAGAGCCACATGTGGCTCGCAAGCCGCAGTTTGCTGACCACGGGTGTAGGGTGTTGAGAGGAAGTGTTTCATTTTATAATAACACTAGAGGCCTTATGCACGAAATTCACACAAGGGGCTTGGCCCTCACAGCTGTGGCAGCTTGCCTCGGCCCTCGCAGCCCTGGCTACGTCCAGAAGGTAGTCCGGAAGGACATCTGGCTGTCCGGCTAATTATCATATTACACTTTTATTATCATAGATACACTTATAAATTGTTTTTAAGTATATTGCTAGATGGTTCATATTTCCATAAATATAAATTTTAGATGTTTAAAAATAAGAATTGAAATATTAGAATTAATGCTTAAGAAAAGAATAATTCTTGTGTTTCACATTCATATGACTCGCTCTTCAATTGTTCTTTAAAAAAACGCTTATATGATTTAATGGCAATAAGATACATACATTTTGAAGAATTTATTTATTAAAATTTTAGAATAAAATTTTTTTAAAGTTAAGTCTACTATGAAGGTGCAAATTATATTTGATTCATACTATTAAGACATAAGAATTCAACAGTCAAGGCAGTTTAAACTGATGTGTACAAAAAGTTAAGAGCTCAGAAATAACAAACTATTTTCTTATAATTCATAGGGAGTTTCAGGTAATCTTTCTCCTGTATCCCCAATGTATATTGTGTTGTAAATTTATTGTAGTGGTATTATTTATTGATAGATCTATTTCCTCTTTGTACTAGATTACCTTTATAATCAGGGATTGTCTTTCTACCATAGTGTCCTCTGTGATCACTGGACACAGTAGGCATTCAGTAAAAATTTGCCCAATATTTTGGTATTGCTTTGATTTATTCTTGATGCAGACAAAAGGAAAAGCCAAACAAATAAATGATCTTACCAAAATCATTAAAGCCCTGGATAATAATACTGTAACACTTATAAATGAAAAATTTTAAAGACAAACAACAACCTGGGAGAATACATCATATAAAACAAAGAAAGCATTCCTAAAAAACAAAGAACTACAGAATAAAAAGAAAAGCACAAACAGTCAAGTAGGAAAATATATGGATAAAAATACAAATGACTAGTAAACATGAAAAGATGATAAGCTCCACTAGTTATCAAAGAAAGCCAAATGAAAACAATACTGAGCTCTCATGTTTGCCAGATTCATGGAACAAAATTTTAAAAGGTTAATAATCACAATGCTTGGTAAAAATGTGAGGAAATTATTACTAATACTAGGGGCCCAGTGCACAAATTCGTGCACCTTGAAAGGAATTGTGGGCTGCGAGGCTGCAGTGTGCACTGGGGCGGGTCTCGGCCCATCCTCCGAGCTCCCACCTGGCCCCTCCCACCATGGCTCCTGGTCCCCTATGTTCTGGCAGCCCCACTCCCATGCACTGACAGTGCCGGCCCCGCTTGCACCTGCTGACAGCGCGGAGTGATTGGGGCCGGTGCCAGCAGTGGGTGCCAGTGGGGCCGGTGCCGTCAGCAGGTGCGAACAGTGGCTGCTGCCCTGATCATCCTTCAGGAGCAGGGGGAGGTAGAGAAGCCCTCAGGGGCAATCAGGGCTGGCAGCCACTACTTGCACCCACTGACAGCGGGAAACGATCGGGACCAGTGCTGGGCACTGGCAGTGGGTGGGAGCGGCAGCTCTGGCGCTAGCTGCAGTTGTGAGAGGCAGCTGCCAGCCCGATTGCCCCTCAGGAGCAGGGAGAGGTGGAGAAGCCCTGAGGGGCGATTGGGGCTGGCAGTCACCGCTCGCACCTGCTGACAGCGCCAAGCGATTGGGGCCAGCACCAGGTGCCGGCAGAAGGTGCGAGTGGAGCCGGCGTCAGCAGCAGGTCCAAGTGCCTGGCAGGACCATGGTGTTCGGAAGCAAAGAATTTTCAGTAACCACCAGAGGCTCGCCCCAATGACAGTGACTGGCACCCTACCTTGGTCTGGCGCCCCTGCTCACCTGCTCTACCATACTACCACAGCCAATGCCTGCCATGTTCCACACTCTGCTGCCTGCTGCCGTCACCTGCCATGTTCCGCGTATGCCCCCAAGTGGTCAGCACATGTCATAGTGATCGGTTGTTTGGTTGTTCCTCCATTTGGTCTATTTGCGTATTAGGGTTTTATATCTATAGATATTGTTAGTGGGAGAGTAGAATAGTACAGCCCATATTATGGGAAGGATTTTTTAAATTTCTAATCTATTAAAATGTAAAACACATGTCCTTGGAACCACCAATTGGACACCTCAGAATTTATCTTAGAAAAATACTTATACAAAGCAGCATGCGTCTGAATGTTTCTGGCAGCATTTGCTATATTAGTGAAAAATTGCAGGCATCTAATTACCTATTAATAAGGTGCAGGTTAGCCCTGGCTGATTTGGCTCAGTGGATAGAGCGTCAGCCTGTGGACTGAGGGGTCCCAGGTTCAATTCCGGTCAAGGGTATGCACCTTGGTTGTGGGCACATCCCCAGTAGGGGGTGTGCAGGAGGCAACTGATCGATGTTTCTCTCTCATCTGATGTTTCTAACTCTCTATCCCTCCCCTTCCTCTCTGTAAAAAAAAAAAAAAATCAATAAAATATATTTTTAAAAAATAAGGTGCAGGTTAAATACATTGTGGTCTGTCCATCTGCAGGAATCTGTACAGTCATTAAAAAGAATAAGTTGAATACATGTCCATTGACAAGGGTATATCTGTGAGATGGAATGATGTAACAAAGCAAGTTGTTTTTGTAAAATATATAATCACAGCATACATGTGGAATGTCTAGGAGGCTGGAGACTTTCATTTTACTTTTATGCTCTCTTATATTTCCACTTGATAGTTTTAAAAAATGCAATGTTTTAAAAATATGGAATGCAGAGGGAGGACTTTCCAAGTTTAGTGTAAGATTTGTAACATTAAATATGTGTTTTTGTTGTAATCATTTTTAATAAATATAATACATATACATGTCCAAAAAATCAAATAATACAGATGAGTTTTATGTATCAGACTGGGTACTATTGATTGCAACTAACAAAAGCCTTGACTAACTGAAAAAAATAAGGCAATTATTATCTGACATTACAATATATCAAAGGGAGGGCAGGCTTTGAGCCTAGTTAATTTTTCAGCTCACAATGGTCATGAAGAACCTGACTTCTTTCCAATTGTCTGCTATTCTCAGTGTGAATTTCATTCTCAGATAGCTTCAGTGGCTCATCCAGATAGGGCGTCATCATCAGGAAGAGGATAAAGGTTCAAGCACATCTCTTTATAGTTAGTTCTCTCTAAGGAGCGAGGGGGACTTTTCTCAAAAATGCCCCTCGTCCACCCCGGGAGCCTTCCTTTCCCATACCATAAACCAGAATAGATCCCAGGCAAAGGAGATGTGACTACCCTGGGAGTTTTAGGTAGAACTGAGTGCAAGCTAAATTAGGATTCCCTTAGGAAGAGAGAAGGAGTGAAGATGCGGGATGGTCAACCAACAATGTCAATTAGAGTGTATTATGAAAAGGAATGCCCTTCCTTTCTCTAGTACTCTTCCCTCTCTAGTCCCTCTCAGAAGAACAGCTTTTAACTCTAACTATTTCTCTGTATCTCTAGACAGCATACTTATACCACTATATTTTGATTTCTGAATTTTAGGGTTCACCTATGAAATTTAACAATTTACTTACATTCTCTATCACCAATTTACCCTTATTCCAGACATAATTATGTATGCTTCCTCTAAAGAATACTTTTGTAACTCTAAGGAAGTATATTTACATTTTTTATTTCTTATTCAATCAACCAAAGGCAATATTGTATGACTCCACACTTTCCTGGCTGAGTTATCACCTAATCCCACCATATCCCATGGCTTTATCCCCTGACTACAAACTTCCCCATTTCTGTCATTTGTAATTTGATTTTTACAGTGACATGTTCTAATTATTCTAAAAGCGTAGTTATGTTTTCTGTGCTTTGGCTACAGATTAGTTCCAGATGTTAAAAATCAATAATAGTGTTTATATTAGCATAATTATACAAATATATTCATTAGGGTTTTATTTTGTGTGTGTGTGTTGTAAGCTTGTTTTTGACACTTTTGCTCTTTCTTGTTCTTGAATCATTCGCCTTTGTGTAGTCTCAGTTATCATCAGGTTTTCCCTTATCATTCATTCTCTGAAGTGTCAGCGCTGCCCCCTTCCATCTGTCCTGGTTGCTCTGTGGGCTTGCCCTTCTGTGACTTTCTTCAACTGGTCTGGTTTGGAAATTCTATTTATTGAGTCCATTCCTTTCTTTTTTTCCCAGTAGATTTTCTCATTTTGCTAAAGAATATCCTCAAGAACTCCTGAGAAAGTTTGCTAGGGAGGTTGACTCTCTGCAATGAGTTTTATTTGAACATCGTGCCTGCTTCCTTGTTTGGGGGGCATATCACATCCCCAGCTTTAAAGGCATTGTTTTGTTGTCTGTGAGTTTCCAGAATGGCTGTTAAAAGACAGCTAATGTAATTTTGAACAAGTACATGTATTTTCTCTGAAAACTTTTAGAGATTTCTCTTTATCTTCAGTGCTCCGAAATTTCACACTGACATTTCTAAGAATGTGATTTTCTCTCATTTTGTGTAGCTGTTGAGCCCATTCAACCTGAATGCTTCTGTGTTCTTCTGCTACAAAAAATTTTCTTCTGTTTAATTTTTTTTTAGATTATGACTTGCATGCTATTGTATTGTTTATTCTTTCTGAAACTCATTATTTGGACAATGTACTTTCTGGATAGATTATCTTTTCAAATGAATATCTTTACATCTTTTCTTTCTTGTAGTCTTTTGATTATTTCCTTAAAGATTTTATTTACTTTCTCTTGCAATCATTATATATATATTGTTTTAATTTTAGCAACAATTTTTAAATTCCAGAAGCTCTTTCTTTTCTTCTGTCCATTTATTATATCATTCCATTTTTTCATGAATTCAATACCTCCTTGAATCTACTTAGGATGCCATTTAGAAACTTTTGTGTGTGTGTTTTGTTTTGTTTGTTTGTTTACTGAAATCTCTTATTTTTCTCTGAGGTTAATTTTTCTTTTTACTTCTTTCACTTTCATGCTGCAGGCTTTCCACAAATACCTTTGTTTCTTGGTTTTCTTTTCATATTAATGAATAATGCAACATAAAGTTCACAATGAGTTCTAGTATAGAGACAAGGATTCTGAGCCATCAGTCTCCCCCATAAGGAACTGACAGAGATTGGGCTCACAGGCATTGGTGTTCCTAAACAGCAGCATAGAAAGGGTTTGGTTGGATCATCAACTTCCATACCATCTACACTAATTTCCCCCAGATAGTTACTTCAGTTTTGTTTGGAGAAGAGCCCTTTGGTTGTAGTCATGGTGGCAGCAGCAGTGGCAGTGGTAGAGACCTTGTTCCTGGAGATAACTGGGTTGTGCTCAGAATTTAATTTCTCTC
The DNA here is from genome assembly GCF_951640355.1 of Cnephaeus nilssonii. Lineage (NCBI taxonomy): Eukaryota > Metazoa > Chordata > Mammalia > Chiroptera > Vespertilionidae > Cnephaeus > Cnephaeus nilssonii. Next base: position 62,685,768 of record NC_137081.1, read on the forward strand.
AGTTCCACAAATTCCCTTTACCTTCAATAGTACCTGCCATTTCTGAGCCCTAATCCCCTTTATGGTTCTCAGAGAAGATAAGCTCCAGGCAGGGCCACAGTTTTTCCACACAAACTCGTAACTGTGCTGTCCATTGGTCTGCTTCATCATCCATCAGTTCTTCATCTCACGTTTGTCTCCCCGAAATCTATTAAAATCTCTTCTCTGGTGATGTACAACCCTAGCATTTTTCAACTGTTGTAGGATTTTATCTTCTTTATTCCCACTAATATTTTAGTAGGGTTTCATGCGAGGGAGTAGGGGAGAGAAAAACACTTAAACTCAGCCCATCACCTGGAACTAAAAGTCACAAATAAACCCCTAAAAGATAAAAATTTACCTCCATTTTAGTATTATATTTACAGAAAGTACCCTGTCATACAAAATTTATTAAATTTCAACACAACTTCATGAGATACACAAAATTATCTCTAATTTGATATTAACAAAAATCAGATGCAGTTAGATTGACTTCCTCAAGGTTAAAACACCACTTAGAAACACAAAGCTAAGTATTGTAATTGTACCAGCACCAACACAAGGACAATGAGAAGTCACAGCTTTAGAGATGTGCCTTTAGTCACTGACATATTTCAGAATGTATGATGGTATCAAGTAAAGAGCCCTGGGCTGGAAGAGTTAGGAGGCATTATGTCTAGTCTTATTTCTTCTAACCAGTCAATGACACCTTCCTGGACTTTAATTTCTTCATCTGCAAAGTGACAGGGTCAAACATTTCTGAAGTTTTTTTTCCAGATTTCATGGTTGATATTTAAGTGATCTGTCCCTAAATGATATTGTTGGGGACTTAATAAACCTTTCCTCAGAAGTGTTTTCTTAGCATGTTGCTGTGAATTTAAGTATACAATGCCCTGCCCTTTCTGGGTTGGGCTTCATCAAGAATTTAATGGCACCAAATTAAGTCTAATAATATTTAATAGTGAGGACTCTTGCCTAATTGGGAGAGTCATGCTCACTTAATTGAGATGCCTCTAGGTGATTGTGTGCTATATCTACAGAACTTGAGGTGACTGGAGACTGGTAATGCTTACAGCTTCTTCAAATAATTCTGTTAATGCCAAGTCAGTAGAGCAGTTCAGAGGGAGCAAACACCTCTCTAGAAACACCATCACTCCTAGGTGAGAAGAATCAATATTACCAGGAAGAAAATTACTCTTCAGTTTGCCAGTAAAGATTAATTATTAAAAGGCACTGTTGCTTCCACAGCAAAGGCTACTCACGGGTAGCTGCTCTGGTGTGCTGAGTGCTTGCCATAGGCATGTGTGACAGGAGACACAGTTGTATGGTGTCTGCCGGAGAGAATCTTATTATCTACGTTAAAAGACAAACTCATATGGGGAAAGTAGGCAGGAGCTGAATCTGAGGCTTACGATGTACCAACATGTACACATCATACACTCACGCTTATTAGCCAAATATAAAAGGAAAGCATAAGGCTATAGTTTCTTCTTCACAATCTGTGTAACCTCAAATGATATGGAATTTAACACCTGGTTGTTTTTAGACACCACTCTTCTCTCTATTTAGATTAAATGAGTCTTCTGTTTTCTTTTGGTGTCTTAAACAGAAGACTCATTTAATTATATTGAAGTTTGTTGCCATTATATTATGAAAATCTTGACTTTTTTCAATATAGCTCATTCTATTTTCTCCACTTGGTTTATATGACAATATTTTCATTATAAGCAGCATTTAGGGAAATTTTATAACAGAGAACTTCATTGTTTTAAGATCCAAAATAAAACATGTTTAAAATTTCTCTCTTCTTTTGGAGACATGGACCTATGAATTTTGAGTTGATTCACTTCAGGGGAGATTTTGGCTTTATTTGATATATGTTTATATCCTATAATAGTGAACATGTTCTAGAATAATCATAATATTTTCTGAGTTGCTGAGCACTCCACACATACAATTTTTTAAGCCAAATAATCCCAAACCAAATGTCCCATATAATCACTGTAGCTGCCAACAACAGACTCATAAAACTTAATTTATTTTTTCAGAGGGGTGGAGCTTTTAGATAATTCACTTAACAAAGTTAAAAGTGTAATTGTAGTTATTGCTTTCCAGCAGCTTACATTACATTTGGGCTCAGTAATACCGTTGAGATTTCTTCTACCCAAAGCAGGAATGTTCTATGCCCTCATTTTAACCCCTCTGAACCAGTGCTTACCTACACTATTATTAGCAAAAGTATTTTACAACTCACTGCTAATGCTGAGAGTTACTTCTCTCACTTATCTCACTGAGGCATTCAGGCTGGACAAGAGACAAGTGGAAGTTCAAAGCACTAATGCGCTGAAGTCAAATGAATTTCAGCAGCTGAAAAAGAGACCTGAGTGACTCTTCGGCAGGAACAAGCATTTACTTAGGTCTTCTCTCCTTTCCCTTTGCTTCCTCCTCACCTCCATGTGCTACCTGTACTTAGTAGTGAATTGACAGTTTTCACTACAATAGAACTCAATAATTTAGGACATAATAAAATATTCACTAGCTTTTTAAGAAATCTATGATTTTTATTTTTAAAGTTTTTATTATTTTGTCCTTTTTATAAAAGTTTTAACTTATGAGACATAGAATGCATGTTTCATATTACTTTAAAAATATTTTAAGTGACATTGGAAAGGTGTCTTGATTTGGAAAGCCGAGTATTATACCGTTTTTCTATTCAGTACTGTGTTCCCAGTAGGTACTCAATAAGTGACAATTGTTGTTTATTAGGTAAATGGTATAAATGCATTTTATTTAAAAATTCATATGATACTTTATCATTATTCTGGTCCATCTTATGATTGCTAAGTATGCCAACAACTGTAACTATTAAATAAATTACTTCAATCCAGAGTCAATGTCTTTCTCTTCATGTATGTTTGACATTATCTATTCTTCTAAATAAAGTCATTGTATGTCATACTGAACTCTACTTACTTTGAAATTTAGATTTACTGAATCAATTTATAAGGTCAAAGTTGTCCCACCACTTCACAGGCACAAGAATTTTCTCAGCTACAGGCTTGGGTTACACCTTGTATTTCACAGAAGAGTTTTAAATTTAATTCTGGACTTTAAAGGAACCTGGATAGGAGCAAGAGGGGTTGCGGATGGAATAAAGTGAAGTGAGAGTCAGAAGGCTGGTCCAGGTTACAGAAGTGCCTCAGTTACTAACTTGTCTGTGACCTCAGTTTCTTTAGAAATGGTGTCTTTAGACCTCAGTTTTATGAGCTTTATAGTGAAGGCACTGAAATCAATCTCTCTGACCTTATATTATGATGTTAATGCCTTTTGCTTTTCACATAGTTCTTCGAAGGGCACTTTATAAAGCAGGGGTAGGGACCGTCCAGCCCACAGGCCTTATAAAGCCCGCAAAATCATTTGGTCTGGCCCTGTCAAGGCAACCACAGATGGGACTTGAAATTCAATACATCTAGGAGCTTTTTTCACAGCAACATAAATTTATATTAAGTGAATTATACTAAGCGAATGATGTTATGGATATCCAAATAGCCTTTGGCCGAAAAAAGGTTCCCCACCCCTGTTATAAAGCTATGGTGATCTGAACCTAACAGCTGATGATACAACCAAGGTCATTTTCACATTTAATAAATATCTAAATATTTCATAAGTATATAAAAGTTCAGCAAAGTCAAGCAATAATATGAAAGCATTTTACCTTTTAAAAATCTATCAAAAATATAAAACTAAAATCATATTTAATTGTCTTTTCCAAAAAATGCTTTATGATATTAAGATAATGCTAGTAAATATCCATATTTATTTTCTGTTATGAACTATATTGTGACCCCCAATCTATATGTTGAATCTCTAACCCTCAAAGTGACTGCCTTTGAAGCTAAGGTCTTTAGGAGGTAATTAAGTTTAAATGAGGTCATAAGGGTAGGGCCCTGATTCAATAGAACTGATGGCCTTATATGAAGAGGACAATCTCTCTTTCTTGGCATGCACACAAAGAAAAAACAATGTGAGGACACAAGGAGAAGATGGACATCTACAAAGTAGCAAGGGAGGTCTCATGAGAAACAAAACCTAGCCAGACCTTGATCTTGGACTTTCCAGCCTCCAGAACTGTGAGAAAATTAATTTATATTATTTAGTCATGCAGTCTGTGTTATTTTGTTATGACAGCCCAAGCTGGCCAAGACATTCTCTATGCTTATTAAAAGTATATGGTAATGAATAAAATATTATGATGTAGAAGTCCATGGGAATCTTCAGAATAACTCTAGGGCTATTCTCTCCAGAATGCTTGGCTGGCTGGAAACAATGGCACCTAACTCCAAAAATCATCACTCTATTGAGTTGTAGGAGGGAAGACCTGACTCTGGTAGATAGATCTCTAATTATCGTATGACTTTGGAATTAATATTCAGTTAATGCATACCACATGTATAATTTTAAAGTAAACAGTGACAAAGTCTATCTATTTACAAACACTCAACATGAACTCTTAAGATTCATTTTATCTGAGAAAGGGAGGGATACAGGTGTTTCTTCCAAGGTGGAGAATACTGTGAGGTGTCCTATAGGGCTGCAATGTTGTCACTCAGATTTCTTGAACTGAACGTATCCTGCCTTCTCTCACAGCAAATAAGCATAAGGACAGCAAAAAATATTACAGAAGTCAGAGATGAATGTTACTTTCCTAGTTACTAGAATCAAAAGAATGTAATTGAATCATCATTCACAAGCACAGGGAAGCTAAGAGTTAGGGAACTTGCCCACAGTGCTCATTCACAGGAAGTAAATAGAGAATCAAAATCTGAAATCAGGTCTCTTGAATTCCATAGTTCAAGTTCTTATCTAGTTTACTACCCATAACTCCTCTTTCTATACATGGAGAATATGACTGGGCCTAAAAAAATGTGTGCTACACATTCCATGGCATAGCAAAATGCTTTATAATATCCTATAATGGGTGCATATTACTCAACGGAAAAAAACCTGAAATATGAGATGTTTTTTAAAATATCAAAGCCATTTCAAGCAACTGCATGTTATAGTGTAATTGTTTTCCTTCCTTTATATCTGGGATGTGCACATGTCAAATGGTCTCACATATGTTCAAGAGAAGTAAACTTATTTACTTTTGTTGGCTTGTTCTCATTTTGTTATCTCTCAGAGAGGTATACTCCTGAAAGAAAAATAATAATTTGGCTGTGTGACCTTTGTCAAAATCATTTGTAAACACTCTTCCATAATGGAAAAGAATCGACCTTGAAATAAACTAAAACACAGTTATTTTTCTTGACTGAAAGTACTTGACTAAAAAAGAATTTCAATTCAATTTCAACATTCAAAGGTGTTATATTGTTTTATTTGTAGTACAGGATCATTTGGGGAGAATAAAAGTAACAACAAAAAGCAATCTATGAATGTCTAAGCAGATCATGAAGGTTGTTTCAAGCTTAGTGTCTGAGATTACAAAATACGAATTTTAATGTTACTTAAACTTGCTTCATATTTAAAAACTCTTGGTCTTTTAAACAAAATCCACCACAGTAATGACTTTTAATTGTAATGTTTTAGGTAGTTTCTATTATTGAGTTTTTTATTTTCCCAATAAACTGGTCAAAAATTATTATTTTGAACAATCCATAACTTGACAATTTAAAATTTCACCATAGTATTGATCAAGAAGAACTCCATTCACAGCTGACAAAGTAGCATCATACTCTCCAACAGATCTTGTGAGTACATTTTGGTTAGTCAACAGAACGCTTAGGTAAATTGTCCCATCCAACACCACAATCCTGTAGCTTACAATTAAAGATAAAAATGGCAATTGTATAGTAAAGGCTTAGCAGGGAGTCAGCTCTCACTGGGAATGGCGTTGGATGGTACTAAGTGCAAGAGTGTTTAATTGGTTTCAAATTTCCTAACTCTTTCTTGGAATGGGATTTTGCAAGAAATAATAAATGGGCAAAAAGTAAGGGCAAAAAAATATCTAGTATGGAATTTTAGGGATCTTGAACAAATACTTTGTTTACTCTTCCCATTTGTAGAGATTACCATTTTGGATAGGTGAAATTATATTCTAATTTTTAAAAAAATCAAACTTCTGAGAAAAGACATCATGTTACCATACTAATAAGTAACGATTCTTGCTACATGAAATAGTCCTTTATGTGCTTCCAAAAATCCTCCTGTTGCTTTTTATTGTGCATTTTCTCTCATTTACTCCTCAGTGAAATGAAATCCTTTGTTAGAAGAAATGAAGAGTGTCTAGTCACCATATTTTAAATAAGAAATTTCCGTAAGCTTGATGATAGGTAGTGTATTTAATATAAACATTTTCACCTCCCTGCATTTTCCTCATCTTCTCCCATTTCAAAACTGCTTATTCACTCTGAGAACTGGAAGGAGCAATAGATGAAGGATTAAGATTTAAAGCTCAATTAACAATTCTGTCACAAAATAACTGTGTGCCTTTGGATTAAATACTTCAAACCTTCTGAGTTTTGTCAGCAATAAAGTGTGGAATTTGAACAGAATTATCTCTAACTATTTGTCAATCTTTAAAAGCAAGTTCTAATGCTTCCCTGAAATCTATCTAGTTTTTCCACATTAATTAGGGAATCTAGAACTGGACACAGCATGTTGATGCTAAATATAAAAGTTAGGTTATCATTGTGAATACATTTATTCATATTTCTGAATCCTAGTCTCATAATAATATTTTTAAACTATTTAACTTCAGAGGTAAAATAAAAATAATTGTATTATTCATGGTAACCTCAAGGCTTTTTTTCCACGCTAATCTTGCTCATCCTTATTAACTTTGAATATTTTTAGATTTGTTTAAGTGTATCAGCTGAGAATTTATTTTGTTTTCTCATGATTATTTCTCCAACATATTATTTTCTTATTATAATCTGGGAAACCATGGACTTACCAATCTGTCCACTTGGCAATACATCATTTACTCCCTTAATTGTTATTCTCACAAATCACCAAGGAAAATATTTAGGGCTTGTATCAGGGCTTGTGCTGGCCCCAGAGAAGTACCATCATTGTTGACACTGATCCTCTGATAAGTTCTCTCTGCATAATGACCATGAGTTGTGTGATCCATGTTACCAATTGACTTATTTTCCATTTCCCTTTTTATTTGGATTACATTTAGTGCATGTATGTTCTATTGGTCTACTTTCCTTGAGAGATAGAAAGGCTGTCCACACTAAGAGGATGACAACCAGAGACCTATTTAGATAATATATAAGGAAAGGAATCTTAACATGGAGGAAAAAAGAAAAAACAACAACAAAAACATTACAGCCAAATAAGCTATATTAATTAATACAAAAAATGTAAATGGGTCAAAATATCCAATTAAAATCAGAGATTATCAGAATGGATTGTAATACAGACCCAACTATATGCTGCCAATATGAAAGACACTTTAAATATAGAATCACAAATAGCTTAAAAGTAAGAAAAAAAGCCCTGGCTAGTTTTTCTGTGGTTAGAGCATCTGGAAATGGATCAAAGGGCCTTGGTTCAATTCTGGTCAAGGGCACTTGCCTCAGTTGTGGGTTCAATCCCCAGCCCCGATTGGGGCTCATATGGGAGACAACCAATTGACGTGTCTCTCTCACATCAATGTTTCTCTCTCTCTCTCTCTCTCACTCTCTCCCCCCCCTCCTCTTCCTCCCTTCCACTCTCTAAAAAATCAATGGAAACAATATCCTCAAGTGAGGATTAAAAAAAAAGTTAAAAAAAAATACACAATATCCAAACACTAATCATAAGAAAATTAAAGTGACTGTATTTATATCAAAGTAGGCTTCAAATAAAAAGTATTTTTCAAGATAAAGAGAAAAATTTTAAATGATAAATCACTGAATTTATTAAAAATCATGACAATTTTAAATGTAATATACCTAATAATATAACTTCAAAGTACATGAAACAAAAATTGACAAAACTAAATGGAGAAATAGATAAATTAACAATAATCACTGGAGACTTTAACAGTCAACTCTCAACAACTGACAGAACAAATAGATTTTAAAAAATCAATAGCAATATGTAATATTTGAACCTCACTATCAGCAAGTGCATTCAAGATCATACTCTCTACTGTATGTAAATATACCTCAATAAAATAAATAAAATGTTCCTAAACTCAAAAATTGTGATACATGTCATATCACAGGTATGTATAATAAGACAATCTATATAGTTACTAGAGGCTTGGTGCACAAATTTGTGCATGGGTGGGGTCCGGCCGGCCTGCCCCAATGGGGACCCATCAGGCCGGGCCCGAGCAGGGTATTGGGGGCCAGGCTGGCTAGGGGGGGCCCCAATTGAGGTCTGGATCAGGCTGGTTGGCTGCTACAGTGAGCATCATAGCCACCGGTTGTTCTGTTTGTTCTGCCATTCCAGTCACTGGGCTTTTATATATATAGACTAGAGGCCCAGTGCACGAAATTTGTGCACTCTGGGTGTTCCCTCAGCCTGGTCTGCACCCTCTCTCAGTCCAAGAGCCCTCTGGGGATGTCCGACTGCCAGCTTAGGCCTGCTCCCCCTGTGGGAGTGCACTGACCACCAGGGGGCAGCTCCTGCATTGAGTGTCTGCCCCCTGGTCATACCAACTGGTCGTCTCGCCATCAGGCTGAAGCTGACACTCCGACATCCCCTGAGGGGTCCCAGATTGTGAGAGGGCACAGGCCAGGCCAAGGGATCCCAACGGTGCACGATCAGGGCTGGGGAAGGATGTGGGTGGTTGGTCAGCTGGGGAGGGACCACAGGAGGGCTCCAGGGTGTGTCCAGACCATCTTGCTCAGTCCTGATCGGCCGGACCCCAGCAGCAAGCTAACATACCAGTCGGAGTGTCCACCTCCTGGTGGTCAGTGCATGTCATAGCAAGCCATTGAGTGGCCTTAGCATATCATTAGCATATTATGTTTTGATTGGTTGAACAGATAACCGGACAACCAGACACTTAGCATATTAGGCTTTTATTATATACTAGAGGTCCGGTGCATGAATTCGTGCACCAGTGGGGTCCCTCAGCCTGGCCTGTGGGATTGGGCCGAAACTGGCTCTCCAACATCTCCTGAGAGGTCCCAGATTGTGAGAGGGCACAGGCCAGGCCGAGGGACCCCACCAGTGCACGATCAGGGCCGGGGAGGGACACGGGAGGTTGGCCAGCTGGGGAGGGACCGCGAGAGGGCTCCAGGGCATGTCTGGCCCATCTTGCTCAGTCCTGATTGGCCAGACCCCAGCAGTAAGTTAACCTACCAGTCGGAGCATCTGCCCCCTGGTGGCCAGTGCACATCATAGCGAACAATTGAGCAGCCTTAGCATATCATGAGCATATTATGCTTTAATTGCTTGAATGGACGACCAGATGACCAGACATTTAGCATATTAGACTTTTATTATATAGGAGGATATTTATTTGTATGCATATAAAGAAATCCGTTCATTTGACCATATCGCAATCTGCTTTTCTGAACTGATTTGAGTGGATTTTTCTTAATGTTACTGCCTAGACAAGACAGAAATTCAATGCGTTTTTGGTTAATGACCTCAGCATATCATATAGGTGGCTTCATGAACTCAAATATACAAGTGCCTGTGAGAGATCCAGATCCTGGAAATTGGGATAAGTGCCCTCCTACACCTGGGAGCCTGGGTGCTGTTGGCAGATGAAAGGTAGGCAGTGGAGGAAGTAGTTCTTCCTATTGATCTAAAAACAATCTGAGTCATAGCCCATGATATAGGAGTGCTGTACAAGATCTCAGAGGTCATCTAGGTCAGCCCTCTAATTTTACAGGTGGAGAGCCTGACACCGAGATAGGTTGCCCAGGGGAACACAGCTAGTTAGTTGTTATCAAAATGTCCATATTCCCAGCACCATGTGAAGTCATATCTGATGCTTCTAACCTCTATAAATTATCCACCATTTTCTTTTTTCATTGTCAATTTCTTATGTGTACTTTGTTTTTAGGTAACTTTATTTAATATTCTTTTTTTTTCCTATTTTTACACAAATTTATGTATACTATTACTACACAAACTGCTCTACCCTTTACTTTTGAAATTGTTTTAATGTAACAGTATGTCTTGAAGGTCAATTTATTTTAATATATAGCCACCATTTTCAAAGTAAAAGTGAGTGAACCATCAGGGCATACATTTTTCAGTTTAAATGTTATATTTTGAATCTCCCTCAATCCATTTAAGGCTTCATTTGATATATATTTGAACCAGATTTAGACCAGAAAGGAAAGAGTGAGTAACTTAACTGTCTTTGCCTGAGCCCATAAGCCTTTAGGGTTGGCTCATGACAGAGACAGTTTCATTGTAAGATAATTGTGTTTCAATTTCTTATAGCAACTTCTCCATTGAGGCTTTAAGATCAGTGAGGGGAATGAAATGCATCATTGAATTACACCCATTTCTATTCCATAAAGTGAACATAACTATTAATTTGCACTTAGTTTAGACATAGTAATTTTATGGTTTTTTTTTAATTTAAGGATTATTTATATTTTTAAGATGTAAGCAAAATTTCTCTTTCTCAAATTTTGTTCAACCTCATTGTTTTTACCCCTATGTAATTTTAGAAAATCTAGAGATATTGCTTGTATCACAATTTTCTTTGGAAATTGATCTTGCAGCCTAATGCTCTGTTAATATTTTAATGCAAATTGGTTTTCCTCTTAGTAGTGAAGAACTTGGAGGGCTTGTGTGTGTGTGGGGGGGGGGGGGGGAACAGTAGATATTAGGGATCTGGAATTACTCAAATAATTTGCTCTCTGAAGGACTTTCTGAGACACTTAGGATTATTATGCAAAGAGGTTTTCATGGTTAGAATTGCCGTTCTCAGAGTCTCTCTACTCATTCACCTGAGTGTGTTTAAGAACCCTGTGATATGTTCTGTCAGCATCAGTCAGTTTGGGAGGTCTCAAGATGTCTGTAAGCCTATGGACTGCCTCAGTAGATGAGTTCCAGAGAAGGGCAAAATCTTCTGGTTCTCTTCTCTGCAATTTTTGTGACCTAACTTTCTAGGGCCTCTGACTGAGAAGTGTAGGCCAGGTAGCACTCAACAAGACTCTTAAAAATACCAACTGAGAACTCTAGGGGGAAATAAAACTATAAATTCATATATATGGAAAGCATCATTTTGGGAAAGTTTCCAAGATGTACTAATTGGGCAACAGCTAGTCAGCTTTTTTGGGAAATGAATCAAAGTTGAATGCCTTCCATTGTACATTAAAATAAATAAGCCTCTCTTAAGGATGTTAATATTAGCCTTTCTTTCTAATTCACTGCTTTCAATATAAATAAATACATTCATATTTTTCCCATTTTTTAAATTTTCTCACCATGCCAAGAATTCTTATGTACACAAAATTTGGTTTCAAATGTCTATTTTAATTGTATATGAACCACTGGAAGTGCCCTGGTGCCAACGTGTTAAGAGCCTTTAGTGACCTCCTGTAACATTAACCTAGACTTCTACATGTCAGACTTGGTGACAGGGGGTACTCCTGAGAGCAGTAGTTTGATTGATGTCATAGCGTTGCGGGGACAATGTGGAAGCACCAGGGGGCATTTTCAGAGGCAGCATGGAGGATATAAGCCAGAACAAGTGTACTGGCATCAATCCTCAGTAAATATTTATTAAGATCAATGGCTACATGCAATGTGCTGATGGTAGATATTTGCTCTGAGTTAAAATTAAGATGAATTATATTATTGATGTATTAGGACCTTTTCTTTGCTTTTAAAGTACAGGACAGGTTTTTTTTGTGGGTTTTGGTTTTTTTTTCCTTCTTCGCGTAACCTACACATCTTGCTAGCTACCAGACATTGCATCATAATGCTTACATATTCATTTAACCTATGGCTGATCTCTAGTGGGTTAGTGACAATGATGTGACCTACAGAAAAGTCTTGGATAAGGGCCAGGATCATATTGTGGTGAGTCATTTGACCTCTACTTATGTGGCCAGTTTTAAGGCCATTACAGTCAGTTCATAATCACATTCAACAGCACTCGATGAGTAATAATAGCATACACTGTAAAAAGCAGTGCCTTTTCGAGAGGGTTCTTTGGAGGTTGGAGTGAAGAAGGAGGGCCTAGAGAACCCTTCGAACTACAAGATGTTTACAGAAGGCAAAATTCTTGTTGGCTGCCATAAAAAAATGCTTTTCTTCTCTCTCATATACGTTTCAAAAAGTAATGGTTGCAAGACTTTGAGCATCTGGGGTATATTTTGCAGGATGCCCTTTTCCCCCAAATAGGTGTCCTTCAAAATAAAGAATAATATTTTGGGTTTTAATGTACAGCTTGGGCATAAGGAAAATTTCACTAGAAGGATCTTTTAGAATAAAAACATAAAATATTTTGAATAATTGAACAAAAGCAAATAAAATAATCTTCCTCCCATTTATGCAACAAAAAGGAAGGAAAAAAATGGGTATTGCCATGTTTTCTATATTCTTTAACAGGTAAGCCATAAACTATTTGATAAGTGCTACCCGTCCAGCAGAGAATATGATCTAAAGTACTGAGTCTGCTCTGCTAAAGTCAAATCAGTTGTTCCAAAAGGAAACATTTTTCCCGCTACAAACTGGTCTACAGCAGTGAATCTCAGAATCTGATTTGGAATCACTGGTTATTCATTATAACCCTTGTTCATGGATCACACATGATCCAAGTCCTAATATAACCCCACGTAAGGCATTCAACTTTCAAATAAATATCATAGACAGAATATGAGACTTAGACATTTCTTTAGAGTTTTGTCATCAAAACCATTGCAACTTGACCTCTAAATCCAGGGTGCAGTCTTCCTAAGAACATCTGTGGACTTTTTTCTTTGTTGGTTATTAGTTTTATTTACCGAAGTATTAGCCCTTTGCCAAAACAGAAATTGAGAGCTGCTGGTCTAAAGAGCAATATCTGCAAAATGAGGTTAAATATTTTCAAATATATTGTCTATTTTGCCTAAGCTAATGACTCCTTTCAAATTATCCTAGCCAAATTATTTTCTCTTTCCTCATTCTGAATTCAGGGATAATAAAATAGTGGTTACTGGGGTGTTTTGTTTATAAGTTTGATCTAACAAGTACTGCCTTTTGCCTTTTCATTAAACAAACACTAACCTCAACTTAATTTTTCCTTCCTTCCTTCCTTCCTTCCTTCCTTCCTTCCTTCCTTCCTTCCTTCCTTCCTTCTTTCCTTCTTTCCTTCCTTCCAACTTTTTCTTTCTTTCTTTCTTTCTTTCTTTCTTTCTTTCTTTCTTTCTTTCTTTCTTTCTTTCTTTCTTTCTTTCTTTCTTTCTTTCTTTTTTCCTTCCTCCCTTCCTTCCTTCCTTCCTTCCTTCCTTCCTTCCTTCCTTCCTTCCTTCCTTCCTTCTTTCTTTCTTTCTCTCTCTCTCTCTCTCTCTCTCTCTCTCTCTCTCTCTCTCTCTCTCTCTCTCTCTCTCTTTCTTTCTTTCTTTCTTTCTTTCTTTCTTTCCTTTTCAAAGGATTTTTCCAGAAACTTGATAGGACATCTCTGACTCAATTTTTCAAGTCTTAGATTAAAATATTGAATGCTACTTGACCAGCCACATAACTTAAGTCACTCGGCTTTGTATGTCTCATCAGATTGACAATGAAGCTTTGGTGGTCTCTAAAAAATGGCCCGATTTGTGCATAATAATACTCTTCATTTTTCTTTGATTACTCCCAAAACTCTGAAAAATGTGTATCCTTTAAATATACCACAGGCTTTTTAAGGAGAACAACTTATAAAGAACGCATTCTTTAATTTTTTTGCTGAGGGAAGTTTCTTAAATATATATCATATTGCACTAACCAATTGATATAAATTCTATTTGGATTTTTAGCAGATTAAGTAGTCAATGAGCCTTATAATTCTGTATTAATCCTTTATGTGTTAATCTTTTGTTTTCTTTTTCTGGGAAATACTGAAATGTAAAGAAATGTCTTCAGGAATCAGACAACGAAGTTTGGAAAGGGCATTTGGAAAAGACTATGTGTGCCCTATACTATACAGAACCAGAGTTATATGGTCTGAGTCATTGAAGAATGTAACAAATTCTTTGTCAAATGTTCTGTAAACAAAGAAAAGGATAATCAATTGGGCAATGAGTTATTATTCAACATTCACCCAGCTGTGTCATTTCCTGTTGGCTAAAGAATGAGGACCAAGTCCATACATCAGCAGTCAATCATATTAGCAGTCAATATTAATGAGGAAAAACAAGACCAAATTCTGTAACCCAGACTAGAGCACACATACCAAACAGCCTACACAGCTTATCTGAATGCCCTTGACAAGGAAAAGAGCCATAATTCTAAGTGAAAATTAAGGAAAAGATAGATTCTCTTCCAAGGGAACAAATTCTTCCCAAATAACAGGTTCAATCCCTTAAATTTTATGAACCATCCTTTCCTCAATTCCTTTCTCAAAAAAAAAAAAAAAGAAAAAAAAAGCCTACTACTGTTTTGATGTTACATGAGGCCAGCTGAGTGACCATCCCAATGAAGAGACAATTCTGAAAGTGTCACCCTAGTTACAAGTTCACACCCTGCTCTTATCTTTATATTGCACTTCCTGTATTTGAAGCTATGTCACATCCACCATCTTATTAAATTCTCAGAGAGAATGACTATGACTCATAGCCATATGTTCTGACATAACGTCTATGAAGGCATTCTGCATGTTTTCTTGTTTTTATGTCATCTCTTGCTTCGTTGGTGATGCCTGTAAGAGACCTGTGCTTTCTCTTCATGATGCACCTGCTCCTTCAAATACTTTGACTGGAGTCTGAAGAGAGGCAGGCAACCGTGAATAAACAATTAGGATTATGCCTCACAATTTTCCACTGTGAGCTGAGAAGGGGGTTGTCTGTAGTGTGCTTCTAAAGAAGAATGTTCTAAAGTATAGGGCACATGATTTTTTAAGCAGCCTTATTGTGCAAGTTACAGGAGGCAGATATTATCATTCTCTTGCAAGGATGAAACTAAGGAAAATAATTCAGCCAGCATTTGCCCGAGGTCAGACAGTGCCTCAGTGTTTAGCCTGGACTAAAATCCAAATTTTCAGACTTGTAGTCCAGTGCTCACAGGAAGAACAGAGCTATTGCTTATCAGTCCTATGCCATCCCCAAAAGCTGATTCTCTCTCAATTTGCCCTCTCAACCCTTTTGTGTCAGATGTGATGCAGTTTCTATAGAAATTCGGACTTCCCCCTAATAAGTAAAGAGTTAACGACAAAGGAAATAATTTTATTTTTAGCTCAAACCTCTTTGGACAATTGAATGCTGAATACACACAGTTTATTCACCAATCTATGTTGAAATGTTTGCTTTTTTTCTCCTTCTTTTGAAGTTAGGGGTAAGCTAGAGAAGGAGAGGGTAATAGGAAGACAAAGGAAGATAAACAGAAGCAATGGTAAAGGGAAGGGCATTAGGTTAATATACAAGGGTAGGCAAAAGTAGGTTAATAAATATAATAAATAGTACAATAATTAATAGTTAGTGCAAGAATAAACTGTGTTTTGCGTATTTACAATGGTAAACCTAGTTTTGCCTACCCCTGTGTGATCCCCTAGATGGGGCTTCACATCTTCCAAAGGAATGTTTTTCTTAGGGGAAAAACCTCCCATTGCAGTCTAAACTTTTAGTCTTTTCTAGGACTTTAGGTGTCATTTAGATCTGAAAATTTCATTAAAGATGAGCAGTTTCATCAAGGATTCAGTTATCAGAGTGACAGTTGCAGACCTAGAACTGGGTCCATTCATTCATTCTTTCTTTAATTCCTTAATTCATTCATTCATTTAAATAATCATGTCACTACTCTGCTTCAAGCCTTCCTATGTCTAACTAGATGTTTCCCTAGAATGAAATCCAAACTCTATCACCATATCTCCATCGGCCAATTATTTCATCCCTACCTGCTTTCTTCTGCTTCCCTCCCTATTTTCTTCTTCCCTTAATGGGCCCCAGTCACTCTGGCCTTCTGAATTCTGTTCCTTAAATCTGCCAAACTCTCTCCCCTCCATACAATCTTTTCACTATCTGCTTCCTTGCCTTCCACTAGACCTTCTCATGGCTGATTTGTTCTCATCATTGAAGACACAACTTCCTTATAGAGGCACTGCCAGGCCACTGTGCCTAATCCCCACCTGCTATGCTTTACCATGCCATCCTGTTTTTTCTTCATAGAGCTCAGCACTGTCATTCTTATTTGTGCAGTTGCTTCCTTATTCATTGTGCATCTCTTGTCTGGAATGTGTGCTCTGTGAGCATAGCAAACAGGTCTGGCTTGTTTACTGTTATATTCACAGTTCCTAGAACACAGTGCCTGGCATATAGCAGGTGCTTAATAAATACTTATTGAAATAAATACTAAATTAATTTTTTAAAATTAATTTAAAAAATTAATTTTTGAATATCCATCCACATGGAGCGTTAGAGATTCAAAGAAGAAAAGGAAAGAAGTCTTACCCTAAAGAGACTCAAAGGTTAGTGACTTCAGGCAGTTGATTTTCTACTCTATTACACAGCCATTAAATTTCACTCAGCAACTTGCAGATTCCTGGAGATTCAGGTAACCTGATTTCCAAAAATAACCATCCACTCTGATTCCAGATTATTCCTGGGTAAAGTGATCATGTCTCTCAGTTTGCCTGGGACAGACCGTGTTTACCATTGTTGTTCTGATGTAGTCATTTTTCTCTCAAAATTGTCCCAGCTTATATGATAAACTACACAGTTATTCTATTCCTTGTCAGCCAATTACTGATAATTAATAATTATTGCTAGTTAGAGTGGTTTAACCATATAGACTACATCAATTCAAGAATATGGAAAGTCAAATCATATCTCTAGAAAGGGGCAAATTTCTAAGTAAAATATTGAGGGGAAAAATAGGGTATATCTAATTTTCCCAGTTCCATTTAGTGAGGCCACTAATGAGGCCAGAATTTCCCGTGATATGTTCAGTAGTTCTGAGAAGTGCAAATAAGAGTTATGTGCCAAATAAAAAATAGCTTGATGATTCTTTATTGTGCCAGAAACTAATCTGAGAACCTCATTTACATTTCCTCATAATTACTATTTTATATTTCCTCATAGTTATTATTATAACTCCTATTTTACAGATGATGAAATTGAGGCTTAGAGAGGTTAAATATCTCACCCAATGTTACACAGATAGAAAATATGAGGTTTAGGAACTAAATACACCTCTTTGTGATCTATTGCCCCCAACCAATATGCCTATTGCTTCTTAAACAAACAAGTAAGTAAACAAGTAAAGAAGTTGATAAAAAGATTCCTGTACGTAAGTAGATTTGAGGATGATGGGTTAAATAAATCATGCTAAGTAGGCTACTTTGCTACAAGACTTTTTCTGTCTGCAACATGTCAAAATACTTGGTACATCTTCAAGGAGTGATATGAGCACAGTGCCTCCATCACTAATTGGGCCATGGCACCCCTTTTTTTTGGGGTGGTGGTGAGGAGGACTAAAGTTCTGAAGAGCAAACTCTGGCCAATGCTGCTTCAGGAACCCGAGGACGGCCAGCCATCCTCTTCTCTGCGGGTCAGCCCTCCACAATGTGGACCAAGAGTCCACATCAGTGTCTTCCTCTGTGGGGCTCCAATTTCTCAGCTCTGAAAGGAAGAGGAGGCCGTCCTTGGACCCCTGAGACTTCATGGTCATAGCGTCTAAAACTTACATTCATGCTTTTAACCACCCTTCATTGTGCCTTTTCACTCCTCATACTCAACTTTCTGTTTTTCACTTCATCTTCTTTTCATTTACAAGCCTAGAAGTCTTCATAGGGAACTTTTAAGTTGGTTTTGGCCAATGTCCTTATGACTTAATAGTTGAAACCTTCTGACTATTTGGAGCACAGGAGATGAAGATGAGGGGAAAAAAAGAACTTATAAGAAAAATAAAACAAATTTATGGGCCAATTTTAGTCCTCTCTGAGACTTTTGAAGTAGGTGATTAGAGCGATGGATGTGGAGGAGGGATGAGGGGAGGCGGGAGTTTATACCTGCATTTTTCAGCTATGCATAATGTGTTTCCTGGGTCCAGCTTAGGGTGCTACAATTCCAGGGAGGGGGGGGGCACTGATAAAGGGGTTAAAGGGCAGGATCTGAATCCTTCCTATCCAGTCTCCTCACTGCAATGTGGACAATGGCTGACTTTGTGTGTTTGGGTCCCCAGTGCCATAGGGTTGTGTTTCCAGTGGCTTTTGTCACTCATTGATGAGGAATCCTCCATTTTCTTTCTTTTCTGCTCCCACCTCCCCTTTGCACTACTCCTGATTGAGTGAAACTGACATGTTTCAGAAGCCAGTCTATTACTGTGACCCAGGCAAGCCAGTTCCCACATCTGGAATAACCTGGCTTAGCTACTGATTTATGGCCTATATACCTATGACAAACCATTTTTCTACAAAAACAACCGCTTAACTCTTCCCCACCCAAGGCTTGCTTCCTATATTTTATATGGATGTCTTAATTTAGGAGACAAATGTTTTTGCTTTCATAAATGTCCATGCATCTTCTGTAGATAAGTCCTTACTAAAACGTTTTTTAAAAATTCTAGTAAAAATCAATATGCACACAGATTCAGTTTTCCACCTCCTCCTGGACTTGCACAGTCCCCATCCATCAGTAAAGCGTCCTTGGAATCTTCAAGTTGTCCCAGAGCCTTGGTCTGGACATAGATCCCGCAGGGTCACCCTAGAGGGCGCACTGTTTACGTTGTCTGCAAGTAACCAGACAGCGCTCGCTGCCTGGCTCCATAAAAGGGGAGGAGGCGGATCAGTTTCCTTCTCTCATTGAGAAAGAAGAGGATTGGAAGGCCGAGAGTATAAAGCCGCGCAGAGAGCGTGAAACAAAGCAGTCGGATCGGAATTGGACTTGGGAAGCGCGGCGTGGAGTCAAGCATAAAACTTGTTGGAGGGAAGTAACGAGCCTGCTCCTCCAGCTCTCCTTGTCTGCGCCGTGCTTCAGGGATTCCCACCAGCCTTGCAATTTATTTTTTTATATCTGCTTTTTTATATATAGAGAAATATATATATATTTTTTTTTCCTCTTAAGAGAAAATTCCTGTTCTAAGAGAAAATAAGACAAGATCAATGAAGGAGAGAAGAGCCAGCCAGAAATTATCCAGCAAATCTATCATGGATCCTAATCAGAACGTGAAATGCAAGATAGTAGTGGTGGGAGACAGTCAGTGTGGGAAAACCGCGCTGCTGCACGTCTTCGCCAAAGACTGCTTCCCCGAGGTGAGTGTGGCCGGCCGGGGCTTTGGGGATGGGGGGCGGCCCGCGGGGTACCCCGTCTCTAGGTGGGTTTCCCTTTGCTTTTCCCTATTCCCCTATTTTTTTTTTTAAAGCTATCTTTTTCACCCCTTATTACTCCCACCGGCTAGACTGACTGCCTGGAGAGGGAAAGTGGGCAGGCAGGAAGCATTTAGGGGTTGGGACACGCCTGCACATTCTGCTGTTAGCTCTGAAACTTGTCCGGTCCTGTGTGCAGAACCTGGGGTTGGGAGATGTGGATCCTCAAGTCTTGGGGACCCGAGGGGGTGGGGGTGGGGGCGGCGAGTGGGGAGCCAGGGGTTTAGGAAAAGGCCAATGCCTGTTCGGTGTGTGACCTGATGTGTCAGGTATTTTATTTTTAATTGAGGAGGCAGTTTTTCAGTGGGTGTGCTTGCGGCGTCGTGCATTTTAAGATAACCTCTTTGCCCTCTTCTGTCCATTTTGTTCGTCCAGAATTACGTCCCTACAGTGTTTGAGAATTACACGGCCAGTTTTGAAATCGACACACAAAGAATAGAATTGAGCCTGTGGGACACTTCGGGTAAGAGTCATCGGGACCGCGCGGTTCTTGGGGCGGGTTTCCAGCCGCTCCCGGGTGCGTGGCGGCTCCCAGCACCCGCCACCGCGCGCCACCTGCGCTCTGCCGCCCCTCGGCTAACGCGACCTTTCCCGGGGGGTTCCCGAGGTCCCCGCGGGGTGCCAATTTTGTCCCTTCTGGGTGGGGTGAGCTGATGGCAGTGGGGAGAAAAGAGCGCTGTGTGCCCGCAGGGTGACCCCGCGGCGGGGGCCGCTGGTAGCCGGGGGGCCAGAGAGCGGGTGGCTCGCGGGACTCTCGGCCCGAGTCGCCTCGCAGCTGCCAAGGGGGCTCGCTGTTGGGGTGCTGCGTGCGCCGCCTCGGAACCACCTGGCTCCCGGCGGGCACTCCTCCAGGATCTAACCTGCTGATTTTCTGGGAGGCGGGGAGCGCGGCGGGGGTGGTGGAGGAAAGTGGGAGGTGGGAGAAAATCCCTGAAGCGACGCAGTTGCATTCGGATCCCGCCCCCGTGGGGGGGAGCTGGGAGGGGGCGAGGACCCGGAGCGCGGGCCGCCGCGGCGCCCGTGACGCCTCCAGCCTGGAATGCGCTGGCGGCGGCGCTGCACGCGGCCCGCTGGTCCCCGGCCTCCGCTCCCAGCCGCCGCCCCGGGGCCGACCTGCAGATCCCAGCTCCCTTGCCTTCCCCCCACTCCCCGCTCCTCTCGGTCACGCTGTCCCCCGCCCCCCGCCCAGGCCATTCCCTCCTGACCCCTATTGCATCACCCCCGCCCGCCTACGCGGCCGCGGGCCGCACAC
Source organism: Cnephaeus nilssonii (assembly GCF_951640355.1). Classification (NCBI taxonomy): domain Eukaryota; kingdom Metazoa; phylum Chordata; class Mammalia; order Chiroptera; family Vespertilionidae; genus Cnephaeus; species Cnephaeus nilssonii. Next base: position 62,706,491 of record NC_137081.1, read on the forward strand.
TTCGCCTTTGACCTTCCCGTCCAGTTGAATTATTGACGTCGTGGTGAATTCGTTTCAAGGATCTGGGGTTCAAGACCGGGTTATCGCCTTCCCATGCGCCCGCCCATCCACCTGGTGCGCGGGGGTGGTTGGGGCAGGATTCCAGCACGCGGCTGTGAGGGGTCCCGGCAGGGTCTGATGGGGTAAGGGCACCCTCTGGAATCTGGGGCTGGGATCCGGGCGTCCGCCGCTCGTGCGTGCGGCGCCGGGGAGCGAAGGAGGGCCGTGCTCACCGAGGGCATTGCCTCTGGAGGAGGAGGAGCCAGCGCGAAGGCTGGTCAAAGCCCCCGCGCCTCTGCGTGCAGCTTAGCCAGCAGCTGGGCTGCCGCAGGTGAAACCGGCCAAATCCCGGCTGAAACTAGCGCGCAAGTGCCGACACGCAGGCTTTGCTGTCAAGCTGGGAGTAGCCTCCTAGAGGCGCTCCCCACAACCTTAGGCTTTACCCTCTGCAGCCCCGGAGGCACCCGGGGGATTGGAGGGCACCGGGAAGGAACTGGACTGACAGGGTCGCCCGAGGCGGTCCAGGCACAAAGGCCGGCGGGGAGTCTCGCACCAGCGCCCCTCGTGGTCACTGCCCGATGCTGGGAGTTCTGCAGTGAGAAGCGCCGATTTTGTTTCTCCCAGGAGAGCCAGGCTCTTCCTGGAGCCTTGCCAAGGGCAGCAGAACCAGGACCTCAGCGTGTTTTGTCTTGGGGGTTGCACACAGTCTCGCAGCTGCAGGGAAGGTGTCCATAGAATGCTAGTGTTTTCTTACCTCAGTAGTTCCTGTCATCAGCGTTGTTACAGAGCCCCCAGTACTTAATGGGATCTAATTCCCAGACATATCAAGGTATTTGTTATACCTGATGGGCAGGACAGCTGGTTTGGAACCAATAATTAGCACCAGTAATCCTCTCCCCCCCTCTTCCCCCCCCCCCCAGGTTTGGACCTAATGCAAGGTTAAAAGTATTTAGGCAGTTAGGTGTGGGGCCTGAGTCTGATCCAGTCGTTGATACGAAGCTGTGCTTAGATCTTAGCTACTGGTTACCACCGATTTCTGTGAACAAATCCCCTACCTCCCTGAGTCTCATTTCATTGTCTGAAAAAAGAGAATAGAGAGCTAGATAACGTGCAGGATCTCTCCCAGCCCTTTGCTTCTTGGCTTTAGGACACCGGACAAGCAAGTCTTTTTGTTTCCCACGATGTTGGTTGGCTTCTGCTCTCAGTCCCAGTGGATCTGGCATTCCAGTTTTCACCACCCACAAAGCAAGCCAGGTTCTGGTCAGAGCCATGGCTTCCTGGTGGATTTAGGAAGGAGACTCATTTAGGTAGGGGAGGGGCCTGGGTGGGCTCAGAGGAAGGAATGCTCGGTTATACATGCCCTGTCTCAGGCTTCAAGAGTCACAGGACCACCAACGGAGATTTTTCGATTAGGCCTCCAAAGAGCTAAATTGACTTTTTTTTTTTTTTTTAAGCAGAAAAAAAGTGACACATTGTCTTTCAAAGGCTAGAAAATAAATAAAATGTGGACAGTTTATAGTTGGAAGCTATGCTTCACATGTGCAGTAAATATCAATCACTTCAGATATTTTCAAGTATTTAATTCAAACTTTCTGCATACATAGCATCATGTCTCACACACAGTATTCACCCAATAAAATTTGTTGCATGAACAAATGAATATGCATAGTTTCCAAGGAGATCAGATTTCCTGACATTTATTACCACTGAATTACCTGTGCACAAAGAATGTCAACTTTATAAACATTGCCTTTCATCAAATTAAAGATAATCACCTGAAATGAAGTCTGTAGTGAGATAATCACTTGTATTTTTACTTAATGAAACAAAACGGATGGATGTTTAACTAAAATATAAAGGTTTGAAAAAACTGTGATTAAGAAAATATCACTGCAAAATTATTCCATAATGAAATCTTTGCTCCAATAGAGGTTTATACAAATGGAAAAAAGGCATAGTTAGAATTCCATTATGTTATTTGTGAGGCAAAATATTAGTTAATTAAACACAGTTACCAAGCACTGCTTAAATTCTAAAATAGACTCCACCAAAAATGGTGTGTCATTCATGAGCAAAATACATCTAGCAAGAACCACTACATCAGCAGCTAATCATTTCAAGTGTCTTTAACATTTTTCCATTGCAACTCGAGCTTTTCATGGCAAATTTCTAAACAGGATTAATTTTTGACGAATGTTTGACATTTTCTTTGCCCACTAAGACATTTGTTTAGTTCAGGTTGTGGAAATAACTGCATGTGCCTTATGCCTCCTGATACATTTATTTTTTCCAATTGCTATCCATTTAACTTTGGAGATAAGATCTAAACCAAGTCTGTAAAGTCTTAAATGTCCATTTTATTTTTCCTTTCTAAAACATTGTGAACGTTAGAGATTTGTTTAGGAAAAATTAGATGTTCCTCACTTCACTTATATAAGTAGAGAGATTGCATAAACTTTGTCCTTTGAATGGCATGCTCCTCATGTTTAGCCTCCTAGCAGAGGGATAAACATTCAGGAAACAGAAGCAATTCTTGCCTTAGCTGGCTTCCATACTTGGAAGGCTTCTCATAAAGGGGTCTTCTTTCCCCCCAGCAGTCACACAATATGCACAGGCAAAGCTCTGCCAATTTGGGTGTAGGAAAGAACATCAAGTGCAAGCAGGCTATGGAAGGTCTTTTTGCACCAAGAGAAAAGATAATTCATTCCCCACTTTATAAGGCACAGAAACGTAATAGTGCCTTCCACTCTCTCTCTAGCTTCCTTCTCTTTTTCTGTACCTATTATGTGCAGGCCCTATGTGAGGTCTTAGAGATGCAGTGTCAGTTTTAAAAAGGCCCTTCCCCTAAGAGTCATATAATTCAGGTGGGGTGGGGAGTGGGGAGAAGGAAACCCTCCCCCTTTTTAGTGTAGCTCATATTCAACTTATGATAAGGGTCTTGCACCAAGTGCCCTGTTCCACCTGGTTACAGTGTATTTCCATTGTCAGGCATCCCTAGTGTTGTAGACCCTCCCACCGCAGGGCAAACACCAGTTAAAGCCACCACAGTGGCACTTGGCTAGTTGATTTCTGATGGTTGCTTAAAGTCAGCCCCTCTGAAAGTAAACAAAACCTTCTTTGAACTAATGCCAACATGAATCCTCTAAAAGATGGTGGTGGGGGCTAAAGATAGCCTTTGGATACAGAACCGTAATTTCTTGATTTTAATGAGAAGTATTCCCTTTTCATTAAGAAAATGAACATGTTTATTAATAGTTGCAGAAATGCCCAAAATAATTTTCAAATTTACTCCATGAGCTTCTGCAAAACCATGGGTCCTGGTATCAGCACTTTGAGGTGATGAGTTGAGATCAGAGTAGTTCTACTATCTATCATGTGCTTCAGAGTCGGCCACATTTGCCAAGCATGGAAGCAATTTGTAGCATGGAGCTAATAATAGAAGCTTAGTCATTTAAGGATCACCATATCTTTCCTAAGTGATTTGATTGCAGTGTAATTTCAACGCATGTGATTTAGGGAATAATAGTCATTCATGCCAGCTTTTAACCAAGGCAAGTTAATGCACATTTTATTTCAGGCATATTATTAGTTTTAAAATACTCAGTTCAGCTGCTAAAATCCCCCCACAATAACTATGCTGTTTTCTCATGAATACTCTTTTGAATCTCGTCATGATATAAGCTTCTTTTAGGCCCTATGTGCTAAAGTTAGTACTTCCTTATTAGTTTTTAACATTATTAACAGAGAATACAGTTGTCTTTAAATTTTATACTTAAAGGAAAAGGGAAGAAAGAAAAATCTTAATTATTCAGGGTCTGACTTTAAGGACAAACTTTTTACAAACAGAAGTCATTTATATTGTTATATCTATAGCTTATACATAACTTTAAAGGACAGTCTCTGTGACAAGCATTCTATTGAAATATTTCTTAGCAGGAATGGAAATGTTCAGCTGTGTTGGAGATTAGTGTATAATTAATTCAGCAAAGCAGCTTCAAAATAAATCACTGGTCTCTCTTTTGTGATTTACCATGTAAATTAACACATCAAGGCAAGACATATAGAAAGGAGTATAAAACCAGTAAGCATTTTTTTTTTTTTTAGGGCATTGTGTGTGCATGAACTCTGATGAATGCTGTGGGAACAGGGTGGGAACAGTGCAAAGCTGAGCCCTCAAGGCTCTTACCAGTCTTATCTTTGGTTCTTTAATACTTGTTTATAGGAGGGTGAGTCTAAGGTTCTAAAGCTGGTTTCACCTATTAAGAAGATCCAAAGAACTGAAGGCTACAGGGCCAGCCCAAGCCCCTGATCTATAAGTCATTGCTCATTGAAGTCCACCATAATGCCTTCCTATCTCCAGGAGTTGATGCAGTTCTTAAGAAGTCTTTAACATCCCTCCCACTTGGAAACAGCTTACATTTATTTAATGATTCAAGGAAACCAAGATTCTGAAAGCTGAAGTCTAACTTAACCTTGTTAGAGAAAGACAAAGAATAAGCATTTACAAAGAAGCCACATACTCATGGGTGATGTGACTACCAAGGGCAAAATTGCAGAAAACCAGCTCCATCATAAGGTAGTCATGATCCCTAGGAGCTTAGAGTTTCAAAACTAGGTTCAACTCTTAAGTGTTTATCCTGAAACTCTGTAAGACATATAGATTAAGGCAAAACAGAGAGCTCTTAAGTTTGGATGGTGATTTTCAATAAGCAATATATAAAACTACATTTGGAGATTTTTCCACCATGCAATGATTTCAGCTTAAACTATAGATTTTAAAAAAAGTAAAGTATAAATTCCCTTCCTAAGTCTACATCTGTCTCTAGATCTTTTAAAATTTAAACCCCAGTTAGTGCTAAGTTTTCTCCAACCTAGTTTCTTACTAAGTTGTACATTTCAGTGAGGCATCCATTTTGGTCATTTTGATGGCACCTGAAATAACCAGATGTTTCCTTATTAATCCAGTTCTTTTGCATGTAGATATGACACCAGGGATCAATAGTTTCTCCAATAAGCTCATGGTACCTGGTGGGCTGTGCTAAATGAATAAGTTGTACCTCAACCATTTTCGGATGCCCTGAAAAGGTCTTCTCGGTTACTATATACTGGCAACTTGACTCAGAGACACCCTTGACAAAGCAAATTCCCATTGACACGGAATGCAACTGGGAATTTGCAGAAGTTTGACCAGGTGTTGTGTAAATTGGTTTTGAAAAGAGCCTGATGATGTAGAATATGGCAAGGCGAATTCACCTGTGGGGCTCTTCTCCTAGGAACCAAGTATTATATGGAACACAAAGTCTTTGATCTGTTACTGAAGAATAATGCCATTTAAAAATTTTATCCGTATCTATGCTTATCCCTAAAACTCTGTGACTTAACATAGTTCCACTTTAAGTAGAATGTTTGGATTCTAATATTTTTTAAAAGTCTCAGTAAGACTAGGAGTTTATTTACAGCCCCAAAATAGTGACCTTATTTCTACCTCATTGACTTTCCAACTATGCATCTGCATTGCCCCAAGAAATCAAAAATATTGATTCTATCTTTATAGCAACACAGAAGTGCCCCGGTCCAAGTTTTCATAAAATCTGTTCATAATTCCAGTGAATCTGAACCTGTAAAAGAAACAAAATACTCTTCCCGGGAAAGTTTGTTGCATACTTGCAGGCATGGCATTTGTGGGGCACACTGCTTGGGAAAAGAGTTCAGAGTCCTACACTGTGCCAGACAGAAAAGTCCTGCTCAGACTTGATTCACAAGTTGAGATTGTTGCTAATTTGGAGCTTTCACTCTCTAGCTGGCATGAAGAAATGGAATCCGCTGATAGCTGGGCAGATCATGTGTTTGCTGCTGTTGGCACAGATATTCTGTTGGTGGCCACTGAAAATACCAAAAGTTAATCTATTTTCTTGGTCAAAAAAAAATGCAGTATTCCTAATTTTATTGTTCTTGTTGGGAATTTCTTAAGGGGGAATGGAAAGTTTTTAAATTTAAGGTTCAAGTAAAAGAAATTATATTTAGGAAATATTCAACCAGAAGAGTTTTCCGTTCTCAGACTCCTATAGAGACTCAGATTTGAACTGGTTTTGCAAAAGTTTCCATAAAGCCTCCCTTTGGGCATGAATCTTCTCACATATACATTTAATAATGTACATATATGGTATGTTCTATCTTTGTGAAAGGATGACGTAAACAGGCAGGTATGTCTGCAAAATTAGTTTCTGGGTGAGGCACTCTGTGACTCTTCTTGGGCTGGAAATGCTGCTCTCACGCAGCGTTAATGATCTTGAAGACAAAGATGGGTAGACCTGATGTTTCAAAAGCCTTTTAGAACGTGGCCAATGTTTGCCAAACTTGAGGAACTCAGAGCACCATAAATGTGCACTTATTCTAATCTACACCCAAGCAAAGAGGAGTTTTTTGGGGGGTGGAGGTGGGGTGCATATGTGGTGTAGTTGTTTTTTTACAATACAGAGTTTTCCTGAAGTTTTCTCTTTATGGTTCATTAGAAAGGACTTTGGAATAGTGCTGTGTGTTTCAAGTTTTGTCTGGCATAATAAGAAATGCTGCAGCTGAGATTTCCATATGCATGAAGCCTATTGCACATGCTGAGAAAGAGTTTTAGTTGAGAAAGCTCAGCTCAGTGCCTAGACTTACTGCATTTAGCTAAGGCACATTCTTGGGGTGCACACATTAGTACCTGCTGTGTACTGCAGTTAGAGTTCAGTACGCTCCCACATAGTAAAAAATGTTCAGCACTCTTGTGTTTAGTTCTACAGTTACCCTGGAAGCTTTGCACCTGCATCTTTAAAAAATATATATAGAAGTTAATGTGTTGCTGTTTGGCTTAACAGACTGTTTTAAGACTTTTCTGGAGGGATGCAGGAGTTAAGGGCAGGCATTGTTCCCGTTTCATGGGCTTACTTTCAGCCCTTACTTTGGTGTCACTTCTGCCTCCCATATTGGTTCTCACTTCACAGGGCATTCCTGGAATTCCTCTTCCCTTTTTCTTGGCCTGTGAGTTGTACCACACATGCCTGTGATTACAGCGTGCACTCTCCAGCTTTGCTTTCCTTTGTGCAGTAGCGTGGGCTTTACAGAAGAGAACATGGAAGAATCCAAAGTGCTCAAGCAGAGTAAACACTGTTAAGTTACACAGGATCTTTTTTTTTTTTTTTTCTGAAGGTTGCAATTCTGCTTAGCTGAATTGTTAGATGATTTTTTTTTCAGGTAGATTCTTTTTCTTTTATAATTCTGTATTTTTTTTTTACTATGAAAAAGTAGAGGCAATGATTTTCCTATCCCAAAAGATCCAAAAATATTATGACTAAGTGGTCTTGTGGTCTTGTTATTTTTAATGACAAATTACTTTCGTAGTTAGTGGTTATACAAATTATGCTTATAACTAATAAATATGGGCATCAGTTTTATTGCCACTTTGGACACTCCTGTTGATCTACCAGAAGTGAGAGGACAGGATCATTCCTAATCAGGTCTCATGAAAGCTTTTAAAAAGTGCCTCTTTGTGGGTGGTGGGCACACAGTGCAATATACAGATTTTGTGTCATAGAAGTGTATGGTTGAAACCTGTATGAACCTATTAACCCATGTTATCCCAATAAATTAAATTGCCTCTCTACACCTGTAAAGCAAGATGGTTTATTTCTCATGAACATTCACATACATATTTATTTTTATTCAAAACATTAAACCAAATGAAAACATGAACAGAAACAAACCTCCATAAGAATGTGGTACTAGTCACGGCTGTTTCAAGTTGGGACAGTTTCTACATTTTGCAGCTATTTAGGTTGACTTACTTAGCACACAAAGCACATGACTTGATTCTAGTAAGCGGGAGTCTCCAGGCAGGACAGGACAGAGGATGGAACACAAAGCCAGATCCCCTTTGTGGCTGATAATGCGTGGGGGAGGGAGATCCAGCACAGAAAGGGCCGGCCAGAGACGTATTCTCTGCAGCCATGTGGTGAATTAAATTATGAAACCATTTTCTTGGTAGTCCCAGTTTTCATTACTCTATTTTAACACCTTTGTAATTCTCCAGCTGTCTTTCCTAAATTTTGTAGTATTTGGAAAATATGGCCCCATGGTTGTGCAGAGCAGTTGTGGGTCTGAGATTGGCAGTGAGCACTCTCACCTCATATCTGAAGGAATAAGGCACCTGCAGGTGCCTCGCCTCCCACGTTCAGGTCGGATTGAGTCTGGGAAAGTGAGTGGTTTCCAAGAAAGGAGGTCGCTGAAAGCCTGGTTAGGTTTCTGACAATCCTCACTGTTGGAAAGCTCTGCTTTTATGGATCTGGGGTCCGCTCATTTCCTGCTAACTTTGAAGAGCAGAGGAAACCCTGGTGTTCTTGGCTGGTATTTGGATTTCCACTCTATGATACCGAACTTTCTGACTCCGTATTTGGAAAGCAATTCCTTAACGTTTACAGCTGCAGCTGTGTCAAAGTTTAGACTTTGGACACAAACAAGAAAGGTTGCAATTCGGAAAGTTAGCACTTCACAGAACAAATATACCCACACAGAGCCATAAGCCACCTAATTCCTGATGCTTCTCAGTAATGTTTAAATTCGTGAATTATGTGTGTTAATCTCTTAACCTCAGATTTCTTTAAGTGGCTGAAAAGGCAGGACGACAGCTTATCATTTTCAGAGTCATCCTCATTCTAATATGCCTTATTATTTAAAATGACTTGATTTTGAAAGAAACTGATCCCTTTAAGCACTTGGAAAATGTCTTTCAGTTGTCAGCCTGCTTCTAGGTGTGGGTAGGGAGCTGGTGCAGCTCATGAAAGATTCTGGCTCCCATTGTTTGTACTTATTCATACACTTCCTGATTCCTAGAACATTTCCTTCTTCCTTGATTGGTAGACACACCTGGCTTGAATTGTCATTGTCCACCTGTAAAACAGCTAAGTGTCAAAGCCACAGTGTCTCTGGGTTCCTTAGTGACTGCTAGGGACCAGACTATACTGTGAATAGAGGCTGGTGCACCCTAACTGCAGTAACTTCTAGAACTCAAGAATAGCCTCACATTTTGTTTTGCTAGATTATTTGAAAAGCTTCTTTAGTCTTTCTCTCCTCCTGACTTTGACTATCAAGGTTTTGATTTATCAGGAGATAACATGTCATGTTTTTCTGCTAGAAACAGAAGGATATGTCAAAATGGAATTGATTTTCAAAAAGACTTTGGTGGTTTAGATTTGAAGATTTGACTCTCTGGAGTCAAATACACACACACACACGCACACACACGCACACATCCCCTAGTAAAATGATTTCCATATTATGTCTGTGAAATGTCAGTATACTGAAAATGATTTAAAAATATAAAAAGCGTTGACAAGCTGCATTTGACTTTATAGTCACACTATTTTATAATAATTGGCCTCATGTAATTTCCCATCCTTTGGGATTCCTAAAGGAAAGGGAGAAATTTCCTAAATGACTAGAGGGTGCTGTGGTGAAATTAATTGGCTGGTAACTTAAACCTTTTGGGTGCCCTGGATTTAACTCAGGCCAAGATCCTTGGATCATGCCTCTGTGTCACTCTCAGAGATGGAACTGTGTAAAAAAGTGACATGATCCAATATGGCATTTATTACATGCTTTGTTGTAACAGGAAGAGAAGCTGTGTAGAGTTTGGGGGTAAGTTTCAGTAAGCAAGCTCAAAGGTCGATGGCTTATCCAAACTTGTAACTTTGAGGTGGAGACCACAGATGCAATGTGGTTGACTGTGGGTCTCTTTGCAGAGCTGAACCTACCTTTTCCTCCCTCCCTGACTCACCCTTATCGGATTGTCAGAGTGATTTTGAGTTTTGGTCTCTTTCCCAAGAAGTAGCTCTATTTATGGTGCTGGCTACCACTCAGCTTTTAATAGCACCAACACAAGCATAACCATAGTTTATACTTACTGGGCCCTTAATAAATGCCGCACCCTGCCTGGGTCTATTTAATCCCAGGTAGGTAACATCATCTTCATTTATGAATGAAGACTCTGACGCAGAATCCCAGAGCAACCCTGCCCCTCCGTCAGTGGTGGCGGCGGGTTTGCATTCTGGGCCATCGGGCTCCAACAGCCTCTGTTTCACCCTGATGCCCGAGTCTTTCCTCTGAACCGTGCAGGTGTTAGATCCCGGCTCTTCCCTTTGGAGTCCCATCAGACACAAGGGAGGCTTCATTCCTCTTCTGGCAGCGATGCATATGTTACTACTCAGCCTCTGTTTGTGTGTTTTGTTTTGTTTTTGCATTAACTACCAAGAATTAGAGGAGGTGGAAGTGGGACTCCCACCCCCATGTGATATTCAAAGGGTTTAATTCAAAAGGGCAGGATGAAGGCATGACAGACAAGAGATTTTTGTCTAAAAACTTGTGTATTTTTGTCTCTTCCAGGTTCTCCTTATTATGACAACGTCCGGCCCCTCTCTTACCCAGATTCGGATGCTGTTCTGATTTGCTTTGACATCAGTAGACCAGAGACTCTGGACAGTGTCCTAAAAAAGGCAAGTGCTGGGGAATGATGACCCAGTTCAGTACCGGCCCATATATAACATAGGAACATGAAGCGGGCTGGGGAGCCCCAACACTCTAGTTAATACTCGGCTGTGTATTTTGGAGTTAGAACACTGAAAAGGACACTTTTACACTATATCAGGGTTTCCATATGTATCACCAGTCTTGATGATGAGCCTGCTTAAAATTGTATTTCATTTAAGAAACAAAATACCCTTTTAAGAGCCTCTGGGTTTATTCTTTGGGCAGAAATTATATTTGATTACTGTCAAGCATGCCTTCCTTCTTTCCTTCCTTCATTTACCCTATAGATTGTGTCTTAGTTTATAGGTTTATGTTCCACCTCAACTCAGATAGTGAAAAGAATGCAGTAGTAGCTATTTGAAGAGAGAGGCTCTGTTTCAGTAATGATGTTATTTATAGAAACGGAAGTAGAACTAATATAGGAGGAACATGGGCATGTTTCCAGACACTAGACAAGGTGACTTGTAATTAGGGAGATGTCAGATACTAATCAGAACAGTAGTTGTCAACATGTTCTAGATGATAACATACCTGGTTTCTGGAGGTAAAAGGACCCAAGGAAGCTCTGGACAGAACCAGGGGGAGGTCAAGAGGAAGGGGACCTATTGCAGGTGGGTCCCAGGTACTGAGAAGGCCCATGGGAGGGAGGAGCTGTCCTTGGCCTCCACCAGTCTTGGACTCAGTCTCTGGGCAGTTACGGAAGGCATAGGCTTCACTAAGGATCATCCCGTGTTCTCAGTCCTGGCCCTGAGCGCTGTGAGGTTTCAGAATCAGACCCTTCTGTGGAGCGCCCTCTCTTCGCCATGCACTAAGGCTTACACAAGAGGATGTGCTTGAGACCAAGGCAGTGTCATTATAACATTTTGTGTGTTTTTATTGACTTACACTTCTTTATCATGTTTGACTGTTTATCTTTTGTGTCATACAAAATTAGGGTTTGAAGGTGAATCATCACTCGTCTCTTTACTAAACATGGCAAGCACAGTTATCTCAATGAAATGTGCTTTTTAACTCCTCTATGTATCACAAATAATGCTAATGTTTGTCAGACTAGGCATGAATACACCTTTCCTGACTTCAGTGCTTGTAAATAGTTGTTAGACATGCAGAGGGAGGCCTAAGTCATTACACAGCTGAAGAGCAACGTAGCAGAATGCCTAGTGCTTGTCTGTAGGTAAAAGAGATTGCTTATTTACTGGAGTTTTTACTTGATGTAGCATCGGGTTATGCATAATTTATAATGAAAAACCGTGATCCTGTTTTATTTTGCTTTCGTCCTCTGAGACAAAATGAATAGTGACATTGGCCTTAAAGATATTAATGAGTGTGTTTTACATTCGTGTGAGGTTTAAGGCTCATGATAACCCCTGTTATGGTTTGTCTTGATTAATTGAATCCTTTAAGTCCTTGAATATCAAAGAGGTTAAAGTGGCTTAAAGCACGATAGATTGTATTCTTTTTTTTAAATTCACCTTCCAGTTCTTAACTCCAGTGCCATTCAGCACATGGTAGATGTTCCTAAATAATTCTGGAAGGGATAGGAGGAATGAAGAGGGGGGGAAAAGAGAGGGAGGAATTGGTGGATAAACTGGGCTCTTGTGGAAAGTATATTGCTCCCTTCAATCCACTGGTGTACTTGGCAGTAGAGTTCTTTGCCCACAGTACACCTCTAGCTCTGGAAATGTCTCCTCTGATGGTCTTCTAAACTACTCCTGCAGGATGTCCCTCTTGTCCAGGATCATATTCATGACTTCATCATCCGCACTCTTCTGTGAATTCCTTTTCTGGAGGCACAGTTATGTCTTAATCATCTTTGTAACCACCATAATATGTAGTAAAGCACTCAAATACATATGTGTGCCTGTGGGAGGGGAGAGTCTAGAGGCGTGGATTCCTGATCTCAGCCCCTCTAATCCCTCTTCCCCAAGAGCCAGAACTTTCCTGTGAATACTCTGAACTCCTGACTCCCATCCTGATGGTTATCTCAAGCCTGAGGAAGTGAAACCACAAAAAGATATCCATTTGCTCTTTAAAAGGACAATTAAAAAGGAGAATCCCCTGGCAGACATTTCTGTAGATTCTAAGAATTCCTGTTAGGTCACAAAACAACTAACCCAACATTGCACTAAATTGAAATATTTAGCAACTATGTAACTTAAAACTGACTCAAGGGCATGTGAGCCACAGAACCAGATGCCTTTCTGAGAGCCCAATGCCACGGTCTTGGTTGATTTGGCCACTCGACTGGAAACTCCTTAAAGGCAGATTGTTCTGTTTATTGACTTTATCTCCAGTTCTTAAAATCTCAATACAGATTTCATCACATGGTAGCTGCTCCATCTTTCTTGATGGGATCAGTGAATGCATACCTGTGCTTATGTTGGCTCGGTCTTAATTCCCAGCCGTCCATGGTAGGAAGTGTCAGCTGAACACATCCAAGGATGTAATCACTTGTTACAATATATAATTATACTTAAGGCACCTTTATCTTTCAGAGATACCCCAATAATTAAGATACTACTGAAGCTACCTTCTGAGAAGCTACCTTCTGACAACACCCAACAAGTCTCTTGCAGTAGGGACAGATACTGAGTCACAAAAACAGAGAATAAATAATAATATACATAAGTCTTCCCCAATGGATCCACTTGAGGATGTAGTAAAACTTAATATTACTTAGGAGATAAATGCCAGTTTGCTTCTTCATCTGAAGTGACAGTTCCTTTTAAATGTCCTTTATGAGTCCCATTTCTAATGTCTGCCAGTGGAGAAACGGTTTCTATTCTGTGGTTGTCAGCGCTTTGCTCATGTTTCGTCTTTTCCCTCAACAGTGGAAAGGTGAAATCCAGGAGTTTTGTCCCAACACCAAAATGCTCATGGTTGGCTGCAAATCTGATCTTCGGACCGATGTCAGCACATTAGTGGAGCTCTCCAACCACAGACAGACACCAGTGTCCTATGACCAGGTATGTATATGTTGTCAGTGTACCAGTGTGCATTTTAAAAAGGACAGAAATGGAACATCACTCGTAATAAATAAAATTAAAAGTAGCCACTTTTCTTAAGGCTCAACCAGTGGTCAAGTCCAAGTGCAAGACCCTTTTCTAAGATGCAGAATGAGCACTATGTGTCCAAATTGGGACCATCTGTCAACACAGTTGAAGGGGCTGTGCCTTCACAGGAAGCATCTATGCTCCTTCGGGGCAGCCCATAGCTCAGATCGGTGTCAAGACTACAAAGTGAGCACCAAAGTTTGGCTGAACCCTCCCAAAAAGCTTTCCAAAATTTTTTCAGTCGTTTATTGTATAAAGGATTCATATGTGTATATGCGTAATAAGACAAGTTTGGGAAAAAGTCTTTTAAAATATGAATGTTCTGGCATTTAGTAGGGCAATCACATCTTTGATTACAGAGTATATGAACAGTGGGTCATATGCTGCCTTGTATATTTCTGTAGCTCCCACTCGGTTTAAGAGAGAAGGTGGTCAACATCAGTACTACTCTTTAAGAGAGTTCATCTTATGTTACACTCAGCAGCACAATAAAATACTACAAAAAGAGAAAGCCTTTGCCAGTAAAGTAGAACACTCCATAAAACTGTCTTTTAGAGATTCATCACTTCTTCAGGTGTTTTTTCTAAGTATTTAGAAAAGAGGAGAATGGGTTTTAGAAATTTATTCTCTCAAAACTTACAGATTCTAAAGAGAGTTCATGTTGAAAGAGCTATAATTTTTTTATTCATTATTTTAAATGCTGTAGTCTTTGTCTTGCATTTCTAATTAACAAAAATTTCGTTATTTAGTAAACTGTTTTGATGCACACTTCCGTTTTGTTCTGCACACTGGGTTGTGTGGCCCATGTTTGGAAATTACATATTTTGTGTTTACTAAAGTTATAGATGGCATAACAGTATTCTTTCTTTCATCAATTTATTTTGGCCCTAAACTTAATTCCATACATATCAAAATTGATTCTGTATTCTATTCTTTATCCTTGTTTTTTTGGTATAGCCTATTGACTAATCTTGATTGTTATATACACTCAAGAAAATTGAGTGCCCCATGAGGTGCTGGAACAAGCTAGGGGCTGAATCACCCCTGCTAGAAGCATGTGGAAAATGCATCATTTATATTCATGATCTTCAGCTGCCTTTTTCCAATAGTAGGACCCTCTGAGTAATTCTATACTTTGCTGTGACCTGGAAGACAAGAGTATCTAGTTACTCTGGGTTACAGTTGATAGTGAAGATGAATCACCTCCTTAAGCTTCTCTCCTACTTCTTTGAATCAGACTAACTGATACTCTGGGCCTCATTTAGTGATGACCCAGTGACAGCCTTTAGCACCTCTGGGATGTCAAACAGCATCTACTAAGTGATGAACATTGAGCACCTTAGGACTGACTGGTTCTTGACTGCAAATATTTATGAAATGGAAAAGAAGGCAGTACAAATTTAAAAACTGGTTGTTGTTTTTTTGCAGCAACACTTGGAAAATTCAGTTAACATTAGAAATGCTTTGCGATGCATTATTATTTAGAAGACACTTTATAACTTTTCCCAAAGACTAATTGCTAAATACAGTCCCTTCTTTTACTTCTCAGGGGGCAAATATGGCTAAGCAGATCGGAGCAGCCACTTACATCGAATGCTCAGCATTACAGTCAGAAAATAGCGTCAGAGACATTTTTCACGTTGCCACCTTGGCGTGTGTAAACAAAACAAATAAAAACGTTAAGCGGAACAAATCACAGAGGGCCACAAAGCGGATTTCACACATGCCCAGCAGACCAGAGCTCTCGGCAGTGGCTACGGACTTACGAAAGGACAAAGCGAAGAGTTGCACTGTGATGTGAATCCCCCGTTACCTTCGATGAGGACAAGGAACTTTGGTGTAAAAAAAACACTAACAACGAAACAAAAAGGTGAAGTCTGAATGAAGTGCACAGCCGAAAGTCACATATTCCGGAGGCTTAGGAGGCATTTGAGAGGATGCTCATCTTTTTGGAATCCTGTCCTTAGGTTCGGCATGTAGAACAAGTGGTGAGAAGTGAATACATTGAAGAGTTCTGAAGTGTGACTTGAGAAATATGCCAAAAAGAGAGAGGTTCGGATGGGCTAGAGGTAGATGAGGAGGAATGCGAGTACCTCCAAGAAGAAAAATCCCGCTCGGAACGGTGCTTGCATTATTGTTTTCTTTGTTATAATCGAGTCATGGATCTCTACTTTGATTTAATGTTTCAATGTTTTAATCTCCTTACAAAAAAAAGTATATATTAATATACCGTCCTCACTGGGGAACTGGCACTGTGACCTTAGCGTTTAGTTTTCTAGAGGATGAGATCTAATTTCCTTCTAGCTCATCATTAAAATGGAAATTGTATCAGGACCCTTGGGATATCCAGAGGAAAAGTTGGCGAGGCTTTGAAATCTTGCCTTCCTGACAATAGCTGAGCGAGAGGGCTCTAAGAAAGGCTTTTGCAGTCTTGCAAGATATGCAGATGATCCAAGTAGAAAAAAGTGTCGATTTTTATTCAGTCTGATTGTTCTGTTCATCATTGTGATTGTCATTAAAAAGTGGTAAATTGCTCAAGGTAATATTTTTGTGCGCTGTTTAGAAGAGAGGGTGTGTGATTCTTTTTTTTTAATTTTTGATTTTTTTTGCCATGGTTAATGAAAATGCAAAGTCAAATAAAAGGTGTTTTGGTTTGACATCATAGGATGAATGATCTAAGGGGGGAAAATGTAGGTACTATTTTCACCTGAAGAAATAATGAAGGAATAGTAGCAGAAAGCACAGTTTGTGAGTAAAGCTGTCTGGAATTGTTACCAAAAGTACAAAGCAAAAGGCCTCTTATTTGGGGGATGAAGCTCTGAAGCTGGCAGCATCTGATGATCAGTTGGTTTAGTTCGCTTTCTTTAAATGAACACAATCACAGAAGGACCCTCTTGTCCAAGCTTAGAGTAGCCTTAGTGGAAAATTATGTACGGTCCGTCCTGACACTATGCTAGCCATTTCTAGAGTGATTGCTAAACCTCACTTAGCCAGATTCTGCCAAGGCCCCTGTTCAGTACTTGATCGCTGTTGTTAGCTAAAATAATCAGCAGTTAAAATAGTTTACAGATACTTTTGACCAGTTTCTTTTAGAGCTTCTTTCAGAGTATAAACCCGATCTGACCTGTTGGCGCTTGTTGAAAACGAGCTTTCTTTCCAATGATAAAGCTTCATTTTTGAAGTGTTGAAGCTGTCGCTCCCATTAAACTGTGGCAGGAGAGGAGATTAAGGTAATTACAAACTTAGTTCTATGTTTTACAAGCACTTTGTTTTGTCTCTGCAAGGAAATACCATTCCAGTCATTTCCCATGAAATATAAACGTTTCTACCAACATAATATGCTTTGACTGAGGCAGCATTATGCTTTGGGCAGTATTACAAAATAGCTGGCAAGTGCTTTCTGTATTTAAATATTGTAAAAAGAAAATAAGTTATAACTGTTAAAAAGCAGAACTTTCGTTGCATTTTTTAAAATGTTGAAGTCAATTTGTATGTTTGTTTGGTCAATGTTTCCGCAGTATTTATTAAAACATACTTTTTTTCCCCTTCAAATAAAAAAGTAACCATGTCTTTGTCTAAATGTGATCTGCCTTTTATTGTCTACTTCCTGATTTAGCTGTTTAATTTTGACAGAGATGATTACAGAATCTGGCTCATGTTTCCAAACCTAGTAGGCTTTGGAATGTTTTCATTCTGGGCAGTAGTAGCAGTTTCTTGGGGAAAGATAAATCTGCATCTATAAAGAGTTTTCATGATGATTTCAAATCACAAAAAGAAAATGGAGCATAATTAGACTAAGTGATTGCATCTTAGACATAAAGGGCCATGATACCACCTGGAATTAACTTGTAGAAAATGTGGGAATTCCTTGAACAGCAGTAATGACACAGTCTGGTCCAGCCTTGGGTCATAGATTTACTTCTGAGAGGAGGCTAGTCTGCATCCCTGCCCTCGGAGACCCTAGCCTCAGTCCCTAACTCAGCCACCCACCTTGCAGCTCTTCTTGTTCACAGAGGCCAATAGAGCAGATGACCCAGGACCCAGCTATTGCATCAATTAGGGGAAGGGAAGCAAAACAAAACAAAAACGACCGTATTTACAGTTGCAGCATCTCAATAACACAGGACAACACAATATAGGCTCCCGCAGTGTGTGGAAGATGTAAAGGAAGTGTGGAATGGCTTAGGACCAAGGGAAGCCTGGGTTCCCCTAAACCTAGTTAGTTGGTTCTACATTAAGCTAAAACTTACACATTCTGAGGCTGTTGGGAAGGACGAGATCAACCAACGAACTTGTATGCTTATATGCATAACCTGTGGACACAGAGGGGGTGGTAAGGGCCTGGGGTTGGGGCGGGGGAGGGGAAGGGAGCAGGCTGGAAGAGTTTAATGGGAAAAAGGAGAACCTATGTAATACTTTCAACAATAAAGATTAAAAAATACAAAACTCTTACACATAAGTTTTACATAAATGCCTGAAGATACTCAAAGAGGGACTTTAAAACTCAGCTATTCACTTCGTATAAAAACTGCATCCCGTAGCTGTTTTTTTTTTTTTTTTTTTTAACGGCTTTAGAAATCTTTGCGGTATAGTTGCTTGGAAAGAATTCTCGGAAGCACAAACCAACGGGGAAACCTGAGGATCCAGCATGAGTGAGTGAATTAAAGAGCAGTGACATGGGACAGCCTCATAAACAACTTTTAAAAGCAGAGAATTACCAAAAATGTTTGGGACTTATTCTTGTCAGCAAGCAGTAAAGGGAATAAAAGTACTTTCCTGATTCTTGGCATTGAGCAACTTCTCGGCATAATATCTAAGTCAGACTTGCAAGAAACGTGTTTCTCAACAATGACTGGCATGGAGCAGCCGGGGGGTGAGGAGGTGGTGGCGGTGGGGGGGGGGGGGGGGGGTACACAAACTGCTGAGGTTCTGCTGACCGCGGTGGTGTTTCATAGGCTGTACAGTAACGTTTCCCTCTGGTGAATTGTTCCTTTCCAGCAGCTTTAATTTGTTAAACCCAAAAGAAAAAAATGTGTCTTCAGCCCTAGGCATGTATGCCTTCCTTTTTCCCTCTGACTTTTTGCTTCAGCAAACATTTATTCTAAGCATTCTGTGAACATTCCTTTCTATTGATTAATAGTCATGATTAATGTCTCTTTAAATACTAAAAGGTGATTTTCAAATTCTGAGTTAAGACTTTAATTGTGTCTCTCTCACTTCCATTAATCTTCAGGAATAGTTGCTTAGAAGATTCTAGTCTTATATGGAATGTGCCTTAAGTCAAATTTAGAAATAACCTAGGGAATTCTTTGTTTTATTGAAGGAATAGATTTTTTTAAAAATCACCTTACCCTCTTAAGACTCTCAAAACTCAAAGCTGCATGTCCTCTTTTTAATGGATTATTTTGACATTAGCATTCTGTTCTAAATACCCGTTTTTATTTTGTCATTCTTCCACTGACCATGTGATTTTTTAGAGTACCTACTATGTGCTGGCACTATTCTAGGCTTGGTCCATAAAACAGCATCTCTGCCCCAGGGAGTTTATATCTAGTAGAGGAAGATGGCCACAAACAACACAATACACCATGTCCGGGTGGGATTTCCATGGACATCTCCATGATGGACATCTCCATGGGATATCCATGGTAACAGTCACAGATGCAGGGTTGGTGGGAACATTCCGATAGGTAGTCGGGAACACAACTGCAAAAGCCACATGTTATACCACATTTATATTGCTATAATGAAGTGGTGCAAGTGGAATTCCCAAATGCATCCTAATGGCTCACATGGTGATTATGGAAGAGCAATGTGAGATATGGTGGCCAGTCAATATTGTGTCTGTACAATAACCCTAGATTTTTATGGCTGGTCAAGTTAGTAGGGAAAAGACTCCTTCTGAGCTGAACATGAACGCCCTCTCCCTTAATCTGTTTGTTATAACATGTTGGTTCATAGCTATAGCTTTGTACTTTATGTGAAATCTTCAATTGTTGAACAAATTGGAAAAGTAAAAATGAAGTATAGTTTGAAATAAATGAAATAAAAATTATAAAGTAAAATTAACACTCAGGAAATTACAAAACATGGTGGTATTTATATAGTACTTTGGGTGAATGAAAACTCATTATTTATCTAATATTGAAAATACACATTTAGTGGGAGTCTACTAGTAAAAGATCTTTTAAAAAGTACTCACAGCCCTAACCGGTTTGGCTCGGTGGATAGAGCGTCAGCCTGCGGACTCAAGGGTCCCAGGTTCGATTCCGGTCAAGGACATGTACCTTGGTTGTGGGCACATCCCCAGTAGGGGGTGTGCAGGAGGCAGCTGATTGATGTTTCTCTCTCATCGATGTTTCTAACTCTCTCACCCTCTCCCTTCCTCTCTGTAAAAAAAATCAATAAAATATATTATAAAAAATAAAAAGTATTCACAGTGAATTCTAAAGCTCTTAATCTCTTTCCCTCTGGGAACACAGGAAACAAATTCTAATGAACCCTAAATCTGCAAACTTGGCAGAGCCAATTCATTCTTTGTGATTTTTTTTTCTTCAGATATATATATATATATATTTTTTTCTTTTGAAGGGAGACATTAGTGCCTATCTTCCATGAACAGTGAGGCACTGATGGTGAGCTTCTATTATACAACAAACTTTTAAAAGGCATTTCAATGAAAAATGAAAACGGGGTCATTAGATGACCAACCCCCCTGTCAAAGTAAGAGTTAACACTGAAATTGCACAGGTTATGTGCCAGGCACTGTCCTAAATGGTTCATACCCCAACACAAATGAACTGGGTAATTTAAGTACCATCAAGTTTACTATTTTACAAAGAAGAAGCTAGGTATTTTCTTCAAGGTCAAGATTAGAACTCAGACAATGCAGTCCAGCTCTACAACCCCATGCTATCTTCACCGCAATGCCATCGTGTCACAAATGTGTACTGAACACTTCATGTGTACGGTATAGAGTCCCAGGTGCATGAAAGCTGAGCATTATGATCATACATCTGCTTTCTGAGCCAGAGTGTGGCTGCATCTACCCTGACATCCCCAAGTCAGCACCCTTACGAGTCCTTCCCACACCTTCCTGTTCCCTCTTTCCTCCCTGCCTTCACTTCCATGCTTGCCCTGCTTCCTGGGTGGTGAGAGCATTCTGAGGGGACCATGGAGGAACCTGTCTTGATCTGCTCAGGCTGTTAATACAAAATACCATGACAGGGTGGGCTTAGACAACAGACATTTATTTCTCACAGTTCTGGAGGCTGGAACTCCAAAATCAGGGTACTGTCCCATCAGGCTCCTGGGGAGCACACTCTTCCTGGACTGTGGACAGCCACCTTCTCACTGCATTCACATGGCCTTTGCTCACTGTGTGTGCAAGGAGAGAAAAATATCTTCCTCTCATAAAGCCACCGATCCTGACCCCACACTTATGGCCTCATTTAACCTTAATTAGCTCCTAAAAGCCTTTTTTCCAGATACAATCACATTGGAAGTGAAGGCTTCGGTATATGAATTTGGAGGGACACAGTTTAGTCCATAGCAGGACCCATGGATGGCTGTCACCCATGGCCTTCCACAATCCAAGGATTCTTGAACTGTCCTAGAATCAAAAGGTTTCACAGCCATAGTTCTAAAATCTTTCAGCCTCCAATGGACACTGGAGAAGCCAGCACTCAAATCAAGAAACTGAAAAATAGAAAAAGCTTTGACATTCTGACTGCTGGGGATCTACTCTATTGCATCTAATTCTTTTCTGAATAAGAAATATATAAATGATAGTATGAATAATCATGAAAGGTAATCAACTAGATTAACCACATTCTCCTGATTGCAGATTTCTTATTTTGAGGAAGTCAGTTAGAGGGGTAAGTTACTTTATTCACTTTTAGTTTCCCAAGGGTGCACCCCCAGAAAATTGCTATTTAAAGGTGTTGAGGAGTAGCCAAGAGTTACTTTCCTTTATGAGGGGCTGACAGTCCCAGGCAATAGGGATGGACACAGAAAACCTGACTCAATTCAAATAACTCACTGGTTTCCGTTAGACTGATCATCATCAGGATGATTTAACAGTCAACAGAGCTGAAAGAAGGGCTACATGCACCTGTCATCAGGATTGTGTGGTAAGTGTTTCCTCCTCTTTAAGTGCCATTGGACACTTCTGGAAAATAAACTTGTTCTGCTCCTTTTATTTGTCTAGTTCCCAACCTGCTCAACCCATGCCCTCTACCCTCTCTTTGTCTAACTGGGCCAAGCAGTCTTTTCTAATCATTTGTTCATCTTTCTTTGAACATATACTGTGGAGAAAAGGCCAAAAGCAATCAGGTAATATGACTTGTATGGTCTTTTTAACATCATAAAAAGGCCTCAAAAGACCTGGATATTCTTAGTCGCTTCATGCCCAGCTTTTCCCCAATTTGTGAGCATGGAATTCTAGGACTCCTTCTTCCTAGATTGCAAAACATCCAGGGTGTCTTGAAATGCCTTTGACTCTTAGTTCCACAAGGAAGGGACTATGTTTTCCTTACCAATGTATACCTATAACTTGCTACAGTAGGTAGTGATTAATAATAATTAATCATTAGTAATTAATGATCAACTTGAACTAACAAAAGAAAGGGTGCTTTTTAGATGGCTGATGCTGGACTTGAATCATCTATAACACTTTAGATTACACAGAGTTCTTATGATTGTCTCAGTATCCCCCAAGATGCTCATTGGGTCTGGAATTACTCTAAGGGGTGAACAAGACTATACAGGAAAACTTGTGTTCATGTGACCATCTGCTATGTACTCACCCCATCCTACCCCCACACTTTGTCCCCTGCCCCAATGCAAACATCTCTACCCCCAGTAAAATCCTATCTAATAAAAGAGTAATATGCAAATTGACTGTCACACCAACACACAAGATGGCTGCCCCCATGTGGACACAAGATGGCCACCACAAGATGGCCAGGAGGGGAGGGCAGTTGGGAGGGATCAGGCCTGCAGGGGAGGGCAGTTGTGGGTGATCAGGCCTGCAGGGGAGGGCAGTTAGAGGTGACCAGGCTGGCAGGGGAGGGCAGTTAGGGGCAATCAGGCTGGCAGGGGAGCAGTTAGGCATCAATCGGGCTGGCAAGGGAGTGGTTAGGGGGTGATCAGGCTGGCAGGCAGAAGCGGTTAGGGGCAATCAGGAAGGCAGGCAGGCGAGCGGTTGGGAGCCAGCAGTCCTGGATTGTGAGAGGGATGTCCGACTGCCCATTTAGGCCTGATCTTACCTGAATCGGACCTAAATGGGCAGTTGGACATCCTTTGAGGGGTCCCAGATTGAGAGGGTGCAAGCTGGGCTGAGGGACACCCCCACCCCATGCACGAATTTCATGCACTGGGCCTCTAGTATCAATATAAAGGAACGTTACAGAACATTTCATTTCATTTTTCTATAATGCACAACTAATATAATATTATAATATTATTACAATATATTTTATACTATTGTTATTATTTGAAAAACTTCCCAGTTTTCCAGTGTTACATAAAAGGGGTGGAAGTAGGAGATGTGATAATTTGTTGGTGAGAGGAGACTTCTTCATTTTTTATGTCCCCCAGAGGCAATTAGTACCTGTTATAAACTTCAGGTTCTCTTCAGCTCTAGGCACATCGTTCTCCTTTTTTCTCAGCACTTGTTTATATACTTAGATACATAATTTCCCTTTCTGTTTTTTCCTTCTTTGCATATAATATCCAGGAACATGACTCTTCCTACTAAACTATGTCATAATAAACCAATGGATGCAAGCAAATATATGGTACAGTAGCCCCCTTGTCCATGGTTTTGCTTTCCACAGTTTCAGTTACTCTCCATCAATTGAGGTCCAAAAACATTAAGTGGAAAATTCCAGAAATAAACACTTCATAAGTTTTTAATTGCATGCCATTCTAAGTAGTATGATGTAATCATGTCCCACCCAAGACATGAATCTTCCCTTTGTCCAGTGCATCACGCTCCCCACCCATTACTCACTTAGTAGACATCTCAGTTATCAGATAGACTGTTGCAGTATTGCAGTGCTTGTGTCCAAGTAACCCTTAATTTTCTTAATAGTAGCCCCAAAGTGTAAGAGAACAATAGGAAATGAATGCAAGTATGCAAAACAAAACTCCCTCTCTTCCTCACCCATTAAATTTGGCTCCATGGCCTTTGCTCAGAGTTGCTATCATAGACCCAAACCACTTCTTATAAGAATGGCCTAGTTGTCCTGGCCATTGTTGCTCAATAGTTAAAGCACAGCCCATGCACTGAAGGGTCATTGGTTTGATTCCTGGTCAAGGGCATGTACCTGAGTTTCAGGTTCAATCCTAGCCCCAGTCCACACATATACAGGAGGCAACCAATCAAAGTTCCCCTCTTTCTCTCTCTCTCTCTCTCCTCTTTCTCCACACTCCCTTCCACTTTATCTAGAAAATAAATGGAAAAAATATCCTCAGGTGAGGATTAACAAATAAAATAAAATCTTATCTAATAAAAGGGTAATATGCAAATAAACTATCACTCCATCACAAAGATGGTGGTGCCCATAGCCACAAGATGGCGGTGCCCAGTCCTCTCAGCCCCACCAGAGTCCCCCAGTCCCAGGGGAGCGGCCACTGAGAGCAGGCAGCGTGAGCGGCCTGGCAGAATGCTTGCCTCGTCGCCGCAACAAGACGACAAGGCAAGGGTTTCGCGCCCGGCCGCAGATGGGCCTCTGGGTCATGAAGAGCCTCTGGACAGCGGGCGCAGAGCAGCCAGGCCCTGCAGAGAGCTACTGGCTCATGGATTCATGCACAGGGCTACTAGTAATAAAATAAAATAAAAAGAATGACCTATTTTCCATTCCTGATGAGTGTCAGAAATCTTCACTCTCTCTTCACTCAGTGCCCTCCAAAGTTCCTGGACTATCATCTCATCCTGTTGGCCTCTATGTGGGCAGGCTTAGCAAACAGTCCCTCTACTATCTCTTGAGATCCTTTTGGGTAGATGATATTTATAACCCTGAGCCTGGAAGGCATAGAGTATTTAAGGAAAAATAATTACTAGTAGTGTTCTGGGATAAAATAAATCTACCAAAATTTTTGTTCAATATTTACTGTGGGCATTTGGAGAAGTAAAAGACCTAGCTCCAGATTTGAATACATCAGATGAAATTTAACATGGGCATATATAGATATTTAAAGTGTCATGAGGCAGTGAATGACCAGAGGAAAATGGATAATCAGAGAAAAAATGTATATACTGTGGCTGACAATTTTAAAAGTTTTCTTAGAAATGTAGAAATTTTATAGGGGAACTTTTATATCAAAAGTTATGTATTTAGGAGTTTCTTACTTTTTCTCAAAGTTATTTTTCTTTAAAAACTTTGAAGTTATAAACCATTTATCTCATAAAAATGCATAAATGCATATACCCATATACACATAACATTTTACACACAATCTCAGGAAGCTCACAGGCTTGCCTTGGTGTTTGCTCATGAATCTAGGTTCTTCAGGTTAGAAATCCCCGTGTCCACCTCCTCTATTATACAAACAAGAGAACAGAAACCCAGTTACATTCAGGGATTTGTTTCAAGTTGCTAGAAGTAAGCTAATGACAGAGAGTAATTCTAGGCCTTCCCGATTCAGGAGTCACGGTTCTCCCAGACCTTCATCAGTGAACATGAGGAGGGCCTGTGACTGTGTATTTGCCACGTGATGAATGGGGATAGAATACATGCTCTCTTCTAAATCTGGGGGTGGCAATCCTGGCAAATGCAATAGAACTTTTCTGAGAGTGAAAAATAATACAATGGAAATCATTGGATGGTGCTTTTTTTCTTTTGTGGACCCAGTCATTTATATCGTCAACAAATACTTTTTTAGTACTTTTCATGTGTCAGACACTGTGTTCTGTGCTGGGCATAGAGAGAGATGAGTTAGGCTTTGGACTTATCCTTATGGATGCTAAGCTAATGAGTGAGAAAGACAAATACAAATAAAATAATAATTCAGAGTGATAAATGACATTGGGGGAGTATAAACAGATGCATTCTCCTCTCTCTGTTATTATTGTGTTTAATGTACTCTGCTCATTTTCTAAATTTCAAAGACAGATTCTTAGAAAAATTAGAGGACAGAAAACATAAGAAACATAAGATCAGATTGCAAATGGTTGATTTTTATTTTCTCTGTAACTCTATGGAGAACAATGAGTAATTCAATTCTGTCGATGAAAAAAATGTGTTTCTTTGTCCTCCAAAAGCAAACTCATACTTTTCTTGGGTTAAAAGAGAGAAGACTCAGGTGTTCTCCTAATCACTTATACTGAAGCAGGAGGGTATTGCTTTTCATAATCAATAACACAAGGAGCGATATGTTTTCTTATTAAAGACATAAGCACTATAACGTGAGTGTGTGTTGCTGGAGAAAGGAAGACACTGATATATAAGGTAGGACCAATTAACTTCAAAAGCAAAATAGCAGTAACAGCTGAGCCCTCCTAAAGAACAGAATTCAGCAATTCAGAGCCAAACCCTTAATTCCATAATAAAGGACAATGGAAGTGACATCATTCCTTCCCTTACTAAGCCATTTTTCTGTGTGAGACTTTCATAATGCTCAGCCCAAGGTCAGTTAAACCACCCTCGCCAGGAGTTAGTCATCCTCTCTGCAGCTTTAGATGGAAGATGCTAGAAAATCCCTTTAATGTTGACTTAATTATATAGAAACAGGTGTCTAGAGAAAAGGGAAGAGATTGCTTCTATTCTTAAAGAGTCATTTAGATTTATTGAATTAAAGCTTCAAGCTGCATAAGTCTGGATGTGGTTGGCAAAGCAAGGCCCTGAAATGAAGCTGTCAGCCAAGAGAAACCAAAACTGGTCAGGTGGCCGTTTCATATCATGGTTACTTTTGTCACTCTCTGATGTCCTGCTGAGGTGCAAATAAAACCGCTTTCTGGATAGAATGTTGTCAATTTCCTTGGCACCTTTTGACATGACTCAAGAGAAAAATTGGGTTGGATTTCCAGTTCCCTAATGACACAAAATAGGTTGAGAAAAGGTGGAGGTATAATGGCAATCTGCGAGAGACCACAGACAGAATAGCAAATGGCAGACTTTAAGACAGCTGACCCCAGATCTCTGCATTTATTTGTATGTCTTAAGTCTTTTTAAAAAAATATATTTTATTCATTTTTTACAGAGAGGAAGGGAGAGGGATAGAGAGTTAGAAACATTGATTAGAGAAAAAAATCGATCATCTGCCTCCTGCACACTCCCTATTGGGTATGTGTCTGCAACCAAGGTACATGCCCTTGACTGGAATTGAACCTGGGACCCTTGAGTCCGCAGGCTGATGCTCTATCCACTGAGCCAAACTGGTTAGGGCTACTCCTTTAAGTCTTGCCCGAAATTAGATGGTGAGAAAATCTTTTTTATGATATTTATGTTATATATGGTTTTATTCTAATCAAAAACCACCAGTGAATTATCAATAAGGCTGTTTCTCATAAAATTAAGATAGGAGAAAATATTATTTCAATTCATTTTATTGCTGCTATTTCTAGTTTAATTGAGAGTAAAGGAAGTAATAAGAGAAGAAGGGGTGGATAGAATAAAAATAAAATGCCTGCTGTCTCCCAACCCCCCCTCCCCAGTTAAAAAACAGAAATTGGCTTTAACCTGTTGTTACCAATACTTTTATCTTCAAGTTTCACTATCTTTGCATGATTTATAAAGTCCAGCCCCTCTGCCCCTTGTTCAACAGTTGATCCTTACCTCTTACCACACTCTCCCCCTTCCCACTCACTGGTTCCCTCACCTCCTGAGTCTGCTCCAGCTTTAAGGAATTTCTTTAAATTCTCTGACATAGACTCCCACAGTGCATGGACAGTAATCCCTTCTAAATGGAGCCCAAATTGGTCATAATCTGATCCCAAAGCCCCTAGGCAATTATTCTATAAGGAGGTGATTTATATAATAATACATATGTAAGATGTAAGTTTTTTTTTCCTACCAAATAAAATAATAAAATATTGCCATGGCTGGGTTGCTCCATTGGTTGTAGTGTTGTCCCGCTTGTGGGTTCAATTCCTGATCAGGGCATATACCTAGGTTGCGGGTTTGGTCCCAGTTGAGGTGCATACAGAGGCAACCAATTGGTTTCTCTTATATCAATGTTTCTCCCTTTCTCTCTCTTTCTCTCTCTCTCTCTCTCTCTCTCTCTCTCTCTCTCTCTCTCTCTCTCCAAAAATCCTCAGGTGAGAATTTAAAAGCCAATAATTAAAAAATAAATAAAATTATTAATGTATGTTCTTCCACATTCCTTAGTTTGCATAAAAATTAGAAAAGGAGAGACAAAGTGAACCCCTACCACTGTTCTCTCTGACCTGTACATATGCTATACTTACTGCCAGAAATACTCTTCTCTCTTTCCATGGTTGGCCATGGTTACCTGGCAAACTCATTCTGATCCTTCACATCTCAACTCAGATATCACAAGTTTAGGTATATTCCCACTGACCTTACAATTTGGGTTAAATGTTTTTGTTGTCTGGATAGACAGGACATTCCATATCCTGGGACGTGCCACAGTATAAGAGTGCCATATCTACCTTATTCACCATTATAACCAAACATAAGGCCTGGTTTCTGGCACACACTAGGCTTTCAATAAATATATGTTTTAAACAACAAAGCTAATGCTTCTTTTTCATTCTCTCTGTCAATACTAGCCCACTCCAACAGATTGAAATTCAGTAAGAACATGTGCTGAGTTAAACATATAGTTGGAAAAGAGGAATGGAAAACCATAAAAAATAGAATATTGAACATAATTAACTATAAGTAAAAGAAAAATAATCTGAGACATTATTAATATGTACCAAGTGAATATATTTTAAAAAGTAGGCAATTGTGTTTAAGAAAACATATTCAGTCTTGAATGGGCAGCAACAGTAAAGAAAAAGTCTTCAGGAAACTTAGACTTCAACTTCCACTAAATTTTCAGAGGGACTTAGTCAATGGAAAGTATGACATTGGAATCAGGCCTCTTAAACTAAAGAGGAATTGAAAGGGTACAGAACAGACCTCATTGTAAAACTTGAGAAAAATAAAAAAAATATTCTAAATATGAATAGTAACCTTAGAGCTGCTTTCAAGTAATCAATGACATTTCATGATAAGAAAATGAAATAACAAGACTTCATTTCAAAAGTGACTCATGGAATTCAGCTTTATTGGTCTATTGTCATTGTTCAATGATGAAAGAGTATAATCAACCTTTTTCAATTTTGCTTAGGAAATAAATAATAGAGGCTAACAGAAAATGTAATTAAAATACAAATTCCTCTAACAAAGAATTTGCCAATGGGAAAAACTAAGAATCAGAAAGGGCATTGAAGGAAGCACTGAAGTCCAAGAACAAACTTTTACTTGTCCATAGGTGAGCTGGATGAAGCCTTCCCAAAACAAAATCCCTTATAGCACTTAGTGCCATGATTTATGGAATCATGAGTTCATCATATGCACCTCAATGTGGTAAATAAGCATAAAGATATGGATTCAAAGCCTGACTCACCCACTTCTTAATTGCTAGATATATCTCAAGACTCAGATCTCTAGTCTAAGAGATGGATATAATAATACCTACAACATAGGTTTACTATGAACATCTTAACTTTAATTATCCATTCATTAATTCATCACTCATTTATTTTTATATTTTACCAATGAAAGAATACTTAATATAGATCTGTCCTAACAACATTTGAAGTGTACAATATAGTACTGCTGACTATAGATACCATATGTATAGCAGATCTCTAAAGCTTATTTATCTAACTTCTCTTAGATCTTAGCATGATTAGTGCCATCACATGAAAGCTCTTCTTACCCATCCAACAATGTGACTTTGCACATCAGATACTGTTAAAGCATTGTATGCCCCTCCTTCTTAGCTCTTACCACAGGTGTAACCATCCAAATATATAAAAGCCTAAGCAACTGTTCGACCATTAGACTAGTAGCTATGATGCACTGACCACCAGGGGGCAGACGCTCAATGCACAGGCATGGAAACATGGAACAGACTGATGAATCTTAGAGGGAAGTGGGGAGAGGGGAGGGTGAGAAGTGATTAACCAAAGATCTTATATGCATACTAGAGGCCCGATGCATGGATTCATGCACTGGTGGGGTTCCTCAGACTAGCCTGCGGGGATTGGGCTGAAACCAGAAGTCCAACATCCCCGAAGGTGTCCTGGATTGCAAGAGGGTGCAGGCCAAGTTGAGGGACCCCACTGGTGCACGAATCCATGCACCGGGCCTCTAGTATATTTATATTTGTGACTAGAGGCTTGGTGCACGAAATTCGTGCATGGGGTGGGTGTCTCTCAGCCCAGCCTGCACCCTCTCCAATCTGGGACCCCTTGAGGGATGTTCGACCTCCCGTTTAGGCCCGATTGGTGGGATCGAGCCTAAACGGGCGGTCGGACATCCCTCTCACAATCCAGGACTGCTGGCTCCCAACCACTCGCCTGCCTCTGCCTGCTTGCCCCTAACCACTTCTGCCTGCCAGCCTGATCACCCCTTAACCACTCCCCTGCCAGCCTGATCGATGCCTAACTGCTCCCCGGCAGGCCCGATTGCCCCTAACTGCCCTCCCCTGCCAGTCTGGTCGCCCCTAACTGTCCTTTCCTGCAGGCCTGGTCCCCCACCAACTGCCCTCCCCTGCAGGCCTGCTCCCTCCCAACTGTCCTCCCCTGCTAGCCTGGTCTCCCCCAACTGTCCTCCTCTGCTGGCCTGGTCACCCCTAACTGCCCTCCCTTCTGGCCTGATCACCCACAACTGCCCTCCCCTACAGACCTGGTTCCCCCTACTGCCCTCCCCTGCAGGCCTGGTTCCCCCCCCCCCCCCCCAACTTCCCTCCCCTGCAGGTCTGGTCACCCCAACTTCCCTCCTTTGTTGGCCTGGTCTCCCCCAACTTCCCTCCTCTACCAGCCAGGTCACCCCCAACTGACCTCCCTTGCAGGCCTGGGTCCCCCCCCAACTGCCCTCCCTTGTTGGCCTGGTCTCCCCCAAGTGCCCTCCTCTGCTGGCCTGGTCACCCCTAACTGCCCATAACTGCCCTCCCCTGCAGGCCATCTTGTGGCAGCCATCTTGTGTCCACATGGGGGCAGCCATCTTTAACCACATGATGGCAGCCATCTTGTGTCTTGGAGAGATGGTCAATTTGCATATTACTCTTTTATTAGATAGGATTATTTGATTACTGTGTGTCTCTGGTACCTAGCCCAGTGCCTGGAACCCAGTAGATATTCAATAAATTTAGGTTGATGTATGAATAATTCAATGAATTCATATATGCTTGAATAAAGATTAAGAGATATAGCATGACACGTGCTTAGCTCAGTGCCTGGCCTCTAGGATGATGCCATGTACTTGGCTGGGAAAATTCTCCAATTGTTCTCATGGGAAAATATCATCAAGAGGTTTTTGGTTTGTTTCTGCCTTGGCTTGCTTCTTCAGAAATGCATGTAACTTCTACATCTGCCAACAAGCTAATCCAGGAGATATTTGGGCATATTTAGGAGTTAGAAGATTTCATAGTGCAGTTTCTTCTGTTTGCTCCCCAACAAAATTTTCTTTCTTTGTCCTCCCATCCCCACCTATAACCCCGCCAACCCTGCAGACAAACTTGCCTCAAACAAGTCTATCCAAACCACAGGGACCACATTCTTAAAGTAACAGATAATTACATAGTAATGACTTTTTTTCTGGCTAGCTTATCTATAATTTTTCATCCTCCCTGCTTCTTTTCTTACTGTCTCACAGTTCTTGTTCTTTTAACTCAATGTAGGTACTCCTGTTACTATGTTTCACCCTCCATAGTTTTACTTCTCCTGACAACATTTTCATAACACCTTTGAGTACTGTTGAGGCTAAATAAAGATCATGAGCTCCTTCTTACAAAATTAAAGAAATTAAATTGTGATGTGTTTGTTTGTTTTTTAAAGAAGAATGCAACTAGATTCTTGAGAAGGTGGTTCTCTAAATCTGAATACCTTTGTGAGGCCTTCCAAACTTTGTCATGTGTGTTGCTGTAATAAACCACTAGATTTATTAAGAGAGTCAATCTTAAGAGTTCTCATCACAAGAAAAAAAAATTATTCCTGTATATATATGTGATGATGAATGTTAACTAAAATTATAGTGGTACCATGTCACAATGTATATGAATCAAATTATTATGCTGTACACCTTAAACTTAAACAATGAAAAATTTTTATACATTGAAAACATGTGCCGTCTTTATACAATGCATATTTTAACAATGAAGTATACTTGGATAGAATTAAAAATGGACTCACTCATGCTCTATATGAATTAGAATCATCAAATAACATTGTGGTAGAGAATAGTATAGTATAATGTTTTAGAGATAAAAGGAATTTCTAAAGATTTCCAGTTCTATTTCTTCATAATGAAGTAAAGCGTAGCACAGGGAGGCAAAAAACATACCTCTCTCAAGAATATAAGCAATTTATGTAGCAACTTACAAGGAATTTAAATTGCTATAAAATTATTAAAGCCATTACTAAAATTAAAGACTAGAGTATTGATTGACATTGCCTGATGAGTAAGAACTGTGTCATATTCTTCTTTGTATTCCATTACAGCACCTTTCACACATGTTTACTAAATATTGGTTTATTGGTTGACTGAAAATCAATAATGCAAAGGAATCATACTGAGTTGATTTACTCACTGTTTTCTCTCCTACTTCCTCTTTCTTCTGCTTTTATGAGCAACATGATTTGGTGGAAACTATTAGTTGACATTTCCCCTTTAGGGAAATAGTTACATGTGGGCTTGTTATAGAATCAAGTTAAGTCTTCCATAGTGTTGATGTTTACTCACACATTAATAATAATTTAAAAAATGCCACTGAAGAAAGTCCTGCTTTTTCTTCTTTTCAGTCTAGATCTTTGTATAAAGCTGAACAGTGAAATTAGCCCAGATATAATATTTGCAAAAAACTCAGGTTCTTATCTCTATATTTAGCTGGTAGGACCACTCTTATGTTTGATAATTCTGAGAGAATTCCTTTTTGTTAACAACACACTGTTGTTTTTGTTTCTGTTTTGTTTTTAATGTATTTTTTGTTTTTTTATTTATTTCAGAGAGGAAGGGAGAGGGAGAGACAGGTAGAAACCTCAATAGAGAACCACTGATCAGCTGCCTCCTGCATTCTGCCCTCCCCCTCACTGGAGATCGGGCCAGCAAGCTGGGCATGTGCCCTGACCAGGAATTGAACCATGACCTCCTGGTTCATAGGTCGATGCTCAACCACAGAGCCACATGGGCCAGGCAACAACACAGTGTTTTAAATCTTCCTGTTACAAAAGAGTTTCACCAAAATCTAGCATCTGCCTTAGATCAGGTTTATTTTCTAGGTGTTATTTAGTTTCAGAAGTCCTAGTTATGTATCTACCTTAAGAGACTGAGAATTAACACAGTTTTGAAAATTGATGATAACCAGTTTAAGATTTAAAGTGCCTGAGTTTTGAGCTCTTACTAGATTGCTGTGTATGTAATGATTGTAATGTAGGTGAGCTTTTAAGACATAGAAATCCTAGCCACAAAGTTTGCTCTGTAGTCATCTGCTATGGAAATAAAGTAATTACAAAGCAAATCTATAAATGTAATCTTATTTGAGGGAAATAAGACATAAATGCCATGTCCTCTGTAGCACCAACTCCATGATATGCCCATTCTCTCTTCCAGTCCCTGTCACCCAGGATTTCAGCTTTACCCCATTTTACTTTGTTCATTCATCAGTCTTAATATGCATATCCTTCACTTTTTATTGCCTTTATTTACCCATTTAGTTATGACACTTGGCATTTAATCAGGAACCAGATGACAGAACTGTTTACTGCCGGTACAAAGGTTGTGTAGAATATAATCACACAATTATCCCCCAAACCTCCTTATCACCACCAGCACCACCATTACCACCATCAAGATATAATGATTTAACTATTTCTATAACTCCATCTCTATGCATCCTCTTTAGCTGTTCTTATCAGATTTAAAGATTAAAATTAAGGAGGAGAATAATGAAACTAAATTTATAAAAGTTTATTTTCTAAATCTGAATTCTTTTGAGAGGTCTTTAAAATCATATTTGTTCATTCATTTATATCTTGTCATATGCCTAGAAGGAGTAGAGTTGACTTATAAGACATAGATAAAAGATAATAAAGTACCTGAAAAAAATGGGGAAAGGAAAATAAATTGAATCAAGACCTGTATCACACAGATCTGTAATTGCTTTAAAGTAAAACCACAACAGGGGAGTAAGAGCATGAATGGGGGGCTGGGGGGTAATGGGGGAATAAGGACACATATGTAATACCTTAATCAATGAAGAAATTTTAAAAAACACACACAAAGTAAAGCACAACTGTGGCTTTGGTTTTCCCAGAAAAATAAACAAAAATGGAAGTCTTCAAATAGCTATAGATCACAAAGGCAATTTTTAAAAAAGTATAGAGCTTTAAGTGCAGCCCCAGTTGCAATGGAATGATTTCAAATTAATATCTCTACAATTGAGAGAAACGACGAAAGAAAAAAAAGAAAGAAAGGAAGGAAGGAAGGAAGGAAGGAAGGAAGGAAGGAAGGAAGGAAGGAAGGAAGGAAGGGAAGAAAGAAAGAAAGAAAGAAAGAAAGAAAGAAAGAAAGAAAGAAAGAAAGAAAGAAAGAAAGAAAGAAAGAAAGAAAGAAAGAAAGAAAGGAAGGAAGGAAGGAAGAAAGGAAGAAAGGAAGAAAGAAAAAAAGAAAGAAACAAAGAAACAAAGAAAGACCATCAGATCAAACATCCATGGACATTTTGTTTTAACTTGCATAAATTCTCCAAAATCCCCTCGATCCAAGATAGGTCTTTTTTAAATGAACAAAATTGAACTAAATGTGTTGATTATTTAGCATCATGTTGATTATCTATTATTCAGGCAACCTTCAGAGAGAGACACTTACATATCTGGAACTGTGTGTCTCATACATGCTACAGTTTTTACTTCCTAGGTATCGTAGGGTATCTTAGTCTAATTGGAAAGACAGATGTGTATACACAATTCCAGCAGAACAAAGAACATGCTAATAAAAGGATATACAATAACACAATGTGTTGGATACTGAATTGTAAAAATCACCAAGACACAGGTTCAAAACTTATTCACCACTTCTCCATTGCTAGATGTATCTGAAACTCAATTATCTTCTCTAAGAGGTAGGTATAGTAATAGCTATAACATAAGTTTGCTATGAACATCTTAATTTTTTTTTTAGATCTTAGTATAATTATAACCATCTCAGAAAATTTTTTCTTAGCCCATCCAACAGTATCACTTTCCCCATCAGACAATCTCATAGCACCATGTGTCCCTCCTTCATAGCACTTATCACAGCTGTAAGTTTATATTTATATATGTGATTGTTTGATTAATGTGTGTCCCCAGTACCTTGCCCAATTCCTGGAACTTAGTAGATGCTCAACAAATTTAGGTTGATGAATGAATAATTTAATGACTGAATATATACACGAATAAAGATTAAGAGATATAACAGAGCACATACTAAGCTTAATTCTTGACCTCTTAAGTGATGCCATAGCCTTGGCTAGGAAAATTCTTCCATTGTTCCCAAGAATTTATATGCATGTACTTATAACCATGGACTTATACCCATGGACACAAGGAACAGTGCAATGAAGATCTCTAGGGTAGGGACATCTGTAATGCTCTCAACAATAAAGATAAATTTAAAAAAAAAGAAAAATCAATAAAAACACATCTTCCTTAATCCATAAGGATTAAGAAAACAAATGTAAAAAAAGAAAGTGAAAACTAATATTGTAAACTAGAGGCCCAATGCATGAAAATTCGTACAAGAGTAGGCCTTCCTTACCCCGGCTGCCAGCACTGGCTTCCCTCCTGTACCTAGGACCCAGGCTTCCCTCCTCTGGCCACCAGCAGGCACCTGGGACCTGGGCTGGCTTCCCTTGGGCTGCCCGCAGGCACCCCGGACTGGGCTGGCTTCCCTCCATCCCTGGCTTGGTCAGGAAGGACGTCCAGAATGACATCCAGAAGACGTTTGGTCTAATTAGCATATTACCCTTTTATTATTATAGATAGCTCTTTAGCTGTGTGTCTAGATTCACTAGATACAAACTTTGAAAGTGTTATGACTGTAACCTAGATTAATTTTATCCTACTTCATATCTTGTAGCGTTGATATGGATAAAGGATCCATCTTGCTTTACTCTGTTGAGAAAGAGAGTTAAACTCTTGGTTTTAGGGTTAGATAATCAAATCAGAAAAAAAAGCTTTAAACATTTGTACCTTGAATCATATTAATGTTTAATATTTATTCCAAGATCTCAGTTACAGTATCAAGGAGAGACTTTTTCTCTTAGATCCTTTAACACAGTAATAATCTATTTATTCCCCATATGTTGAAAAAATAGCACAAAATTGTAATACATACCTCATTAGAGCAGTTTTAATTTCATAGTGACAAAGGACATGTTCAAGTGGATTAGGCAAAAATCCTCTTCATTCTTTGCCATTGTAGATAATAACCTAACTAATGCCTGGTCTCATCTGTAATTCTGATGAGTGCAGGAACTTTGATTTTTCTTATACTTTGATCCTAACACAATTCCTGTATGTACTTAGTAAATTATTGTTTGATGATAGAATCTATGATTGAATAATTGAATAATTGAATAAATGAAAATGGTATAAGAACTCAAACAAGGGGAGGAAAGACGGTGGGGAGTGTATGAAAGAAGGTGAGGCATTAGCCAAAGAACATATATGCATAAGCCATAGGCACAGACAACAGTGTAGGGAGGGTGGTGGCTGGACAGAAGTGGGCAAAGTGGGGGTTGGGGGATAGGGACATCTCTAATAGTGTCAACAATTTAAAAAAAAAAAAAAAACTCAAACAATGCTTTATTCCATCTAGGTTCTGAAGAGAGCTTGCCTGACCAATAGGATCTCAGCATTGCCCATCCAGTGTTTTTTGACAGTCCTCGCCTTTGGTCACTATTTTGAATTTTGTAAGTTATTAAACTTTGGTTGTTACCTGGTGTCAACAACCTCCACACAAAACATCAGCAAGAACAGACCAAAGACAAACAACGTTGGGTTTATTTCTCATTGGAATGTACCCTAAGGCATCCCAACAAGAGGAGGTTAGAAATGACTTGTAGGATCTAAGCTTGTATTAGGTGAGCTGGGGAAGTATTCAAGGAAGAGCGTATTCACTCCCATTGAGTGCTATCAGAAAATGGAGATAATTCTGTAATTAGGTACATTAATGAGATTTAAGCAGAACAAAGAAAGAAAAGAGGGACACTAAAGCTGTCATTAGTAAATAAGCAACAGTCATTCATATTAGCTTGACAAGGAGGTGTTTGGTATTTGGTGCCATGGACAATGTTCACCTTTTGTCATGTTCAAAGCAGTCTTACTTGTGCCTTAATGTATCATGATCTCAGAGTGGCCTTGTCTCATACTGATGTTTTGTGAAATTGTTGACATTTAACAGAAGAACACCCAGATGGAGCTGAGTGTCAGGGGTTGCTGTTTTTCTCACTGAAAAAATGCATAAAAACTATTACCATCTTTTTGACTTAGGTTGAATCAGTTTCTTAGTTTCCTAGCAGAGTTTAGTAATTATGAAATTAGTCAAAGTTGGGGTTGTTTTTACATGGAAGGATGAGTGATACATTTTAAACAGGAAGAAGACAGAAAGAAATACCTCATTAGAGCAAACTTGGGAGTTTTGGGTTCACATGAAACATGAGAAAAAAGAAAATAGAGTATAAGCTTTCCTTACTTTGTGTTTTGAATTGTTGCGACTGAGTTTTAGAAATAGGATTTTGTAAAATGATGACAAAGTTGTAAATTTTATGTTCACTCAATTTACAAAGAAATAAGATTTTATAATATTATGACACACAGAAATTTGGACCTTCTGTTTTTACAAAAGTTGTGTAGCACCATTACTAAAATAGATATAAAAGTAGTCTTATGACAACATGGGACTCCATCTTTTACACAAAATGCTCTAGTCGATCATAGATTGATACCTAAAATTTGTCACTTTTATTTTAAAATATCACTTTAAAGGTAATTATATTTTTGAGTGATTCAAATTGCTCTCTGGTTAATTAATACCACTGAAAAGAGTTCTTTATTCTCAGATATTAGGATATGCAAGGTT
Source organism: Cnephaeus nilssonii (assembly GCF_951640355.1). NCBI lineage: Eukaryota > Metazoa > Chordata > Mammalia > Chiroptera > Vespertilionidae > Cnephaeus > Cnephaeus nilssonii. The sequence continues at coordinate 62,744,442 of NC_137081.1, forward strand.
TTATGTGTTTAAATTTATTTAAAATCTTTTTTTTAATAAAAGATCTATTAAGTAACTCCAAGATTGTATCTCTATTCTTTACATTTTTATTTATCATCCATCATTTCCTGTCAGTGGTGTGAGCTGTTTTTGGCTAGTTCCCAGGACCTTGAACAGGCTTTCATCTTCAAAAACTCAATTGCTTCCTGTATGGGTAAACTCCGGAACCTAAAACCTGCCCTTCCACTCATTTGGAGGCGAAACTTGTAGCATAGCTTATGCATGCCTTTTGTTGAAGACATGATTATCCTTGTAGCTTCTCACACATGAAAGTTCCCGACTCTCCCATCCTCCGCATCAAAGCACACGTTGCCAGGAAGAGCTCTAAGTACACAATTAGTTTTATTTTAGTCTCTGAAGTTCCTTTCATTCACATGTGTGGTCCCCTTTTTTCCATAATTTTAGTACAGTATTTATATTTTTCACTTGAGGGAAAACACCCACACCTATACCCACATTCATTGTGTGCTACAGAGGTTGACTCTTTGCAAGGACTGAGGCATACCAGCATTCAAAATAAAACACTGTTCAGAGCTGTCCCTGAGCTTTCATCTACATAGCCAAAATCAAGCAGAGATTTGTTCATTTTCTGGTTAATTTAAACATTTCTCAATGTGGCTTTCCAAATTAGGTTATAATAATGAGACAATGGTCAAATCTTACATCATTATGTTAATTACATCTGACAGATTTAACACAAACACTGTTGCTTTTTAAATTTCTTCTAGCACCGGTTTATTTTGGTAGTATAGTAACTATGCCCTGTTGAGAGTTGAGATAATTATCACAAAACTTAAACATAACTATAAGACAATTTATTTACCTTTTATTTTTTGACTTGTATAATTCATGTTCAATCAATTCTCTGGCTCATTTAAATTGTTAACAGTGTTTACAACACAAATGTACTAATAGTACAAGCCATTAGTTTGAAGCAGTAAAGATGAATTGAGTAGTTTAACAGTTTCTTTGATAGTAATTTTTAATAATTCCAGGTAATTTAAATCACAATTTACACTGCAAACTTGTACATGTAGAAAGAACATGAAATTGAAATGTTGGATTCAAAAAGTCAAATGCAAGTATTGATGTAGATTCCTTGGTAGACAAATTATTATTTACTGAGCTCCTTTGTGTTTTAATATCACTCCTAATTTTAATTTTGTAATTATGTTTCTATTGTTGTAACTTCAAATGAGCAAAAATAATGTTAGAATCTCCAGTATAAAAAATGGGATAAAAATATGGATAATATTAATAGTTGTAGTTAGAGGCTCTTTTTCCTCTGTTGTCCTTATGTTTCAGTCATTTTGCATAAGCCTGTACAACTGAAGGAGATAAAAGGGAAAAATAATTCTCACTTGTTTAAGGATTTCCAAAGCAAGTATAAATCTTGGCCTTTTCCTCTGAAAAGCCTGGGGCTCATTTGAGCAGTATTAAACAGAAGCCAGCTAGGGTTTGAAGCTTCCAGGCTGAGGTCCCCGATTTTCTACAGGTGTGTTTCACTGAAGCACATGTTGGTAGCATTTCTTCCTCCAGTCATACACTATATACTTCCTACTTGATTTTATTTTTCATAAAACATTTCCAAAATTCTAAATTGCAATGTTGACTCTTATAAACTACGTTTTTCAATCTAAAAACTCTAACAAGTTACTCCAAAACCCATTTTAATGAAAGTAATTCTGCAGTGTCCAGAAATTGTGACTTTGACACAGTTTATTGGTGGTCCAGCTGATTTCAAGGAAGTCTGACGATAAGTCCCGAACTTCTTAATACCTTATTCATAAAGTACTGGGGAAGACAAAGAAGAAACTAAAAACTTACAACATCAAAACCCATAACTGACTCACTCCCAAGATCTTAGATAATTGACTTTAATTATAAAGGAGTCAGATTGAGGGAAACGTCCTCAGGCTGCAACTCACAATGATCATGGAAAAAAATTATGTGGTACTTGCTCTATGGCTAGCATTGTTCTAAGATTTGACTTTTTCTAAGCTTCTAATCTTCACAACAAACCTGTGAGTTCAGTTAGTATTTTTTTTCCAGTGTTTCTGTTGAAAACAGACACACAGAGAAGGTAAGTGACTTACATAAAGCTAGTAAACGGTGGTGTTGACAGTTAAACCTAGTAAAGCTATATTCTAAATCATTATAATATGCTATTTCTTGATATATCCCCGTTTTGCTTCATGAAAAAGGATCACCTGAAAAAAATATGCAAATATTCAAAACTCTTCTAATACATTTGTATTATTTGAAGAAGTAGATCCGTGAGGGTGAAGAACTGGAGCACCATTGTTGTTTGACCCTCGGTGTTTCTCCATATAGATCATGCTCATTGTCAACATCTTTCTGTATATATGCAAAGAGCATACAGCCCAGAGATAACTGAGAAGAAAGAGAGATGTACAGGCTGGTTATATGGTGAGACCACACAGCTTTCACCTCAGTCCAGGACAAATATAGAGAAAAAACTGGAGCCTGCTGTGAACTTGGTATTTGAACTCAAACCTGTTGATTCCCAAGTGGTTTCAGTATGGCATTACCCCGTGTTCTTCTCAGGCCACTGGAACTGGAGCTCTGCATTTAAGAAATGCCAGTATGCCCAGTCATGAGAAAATGAGTAACGGCTAAAGTTATTAAGTAATTTTGCAAGTCTTTTTTTTTTTAAATCAGGTAGAGCTCAAACTTCTTTGCCATCAACAGGGATCACAGGCAGAAGTGCAGCTCAAGGCCTCTCATCTTGGGTGAGGCAGTTGTCTGTGATTCTGGGACGAGGACCAGGTTCCACTTAGTCCTCTCCAAGTGACTGCAAAAAACAGGAGACCCTAATAGATGCTGGCACAGAACAGTGCGAAAGTGGCATGAACAGTATGAATTTTGCTCTATAAATAGTAAAATGAGAGAATGCTGGTTTCTAATTAGGTCTTATATTTCCTATTACATGTTAAAAGGTAGGAAAAATAGGGCATTTTCTCGTTCGTATCAAGCTAACTTTATTTTCTTTCAAACTAAGTTACCTTTAAATACTTCAAACCCATAGTCAAACTTTAACTTAATTTTCTATAATTATAGATTGCTTCTCTCATATACTAAATAAATTCTAAAATCTATAAGTAAACCAAGAAATGTTATATTCACATTATGCTCAAACTTGGGGCCAAGTGGTTATTACAGAGTAATGAGAGAGGTATGGTCATCAACATTTTTTATATATAAAAGATGGACCAAGAAGAAATGGCTCAGATCAGCCATTCTCAACTGTGTGAGTTTAGATGATGCCATAATTAAAGTTAGAACAGAGCCCTAGCTGGATTGGCTCAGTAGATAGAGCTTGGCCTGCGAGCTGAAGGGTCCCAGGTTTGATTCTTGTCAAGGGCACATGCCCAGGTTGCAGGCTCGATCGCCAGTGTGGGGCATGCAGGAGGCAGCCAATAGATGATTCTTTCTCATCATGGATGTTTCTATATCTTTCTCCCTCTCCCTTCCACTCTGAAATCAATAAATATATATATTTAAAAAAATAAAGTTAGAACAGAGAGCGTGGAATCTTAATTATTTGCCTATATTTTAAAAAAATAAACAAATAAACAGAAATCTCCAAAGAGTAAGACTATACCAGAGACTAAAGGATTAGATAATATAATTGTTTAAAAGAAAAAGCAAGGCCTTGTTTTCCTGGTAAAGGAATAATTTAGTTTGGATGTTGGGTTGGGCTGAGGGTGTTTCTTTCCTGAGGAGTCAAATTTCTCTCTCTAGATGGTTTCTCCTTCCTTAACTCAAAAACAAAACTACAAAAAAAAAAAAAATGGCTTTTATGGCTATTGATTTTGATTAATGGATTCTGTCATGGGAGATCATTTTATTTTTCTTGGAAAGAACACAGACCATTGTGATGAGGGAAAAGTTTAGGTTTAAAATCTTCGTCTATCGTTAACCAATTGGATTGAGAAGGACTAGACCTAGGAGTTCTTTCCCTGGTTTGAGAGATTCAGCTTCATAGTAGGATCTTAATTTTTAAAATCTTTTAATTTTCTTTCCATTATATGGTTAGAATACAATGGCTGATGAAGAAAAAGCTCAGGCCTGGAGGCCTAATTTTGATTCAGGAATATAATTAATGTTCCCAGGGTCAGGCTCTGGCCTGGTGGATGCCCCATGGGGCTTCCAATGGCTGAGTGGAGGGAACTGAGCAGGGGAAATCATCTCTGCGAGCCAGTTGGGCTTCCCTGGTTACCCCTCCCAGCTTGGCTAACCCCACTGAATCCCCTAGCCCTGCTGGTATCTGCTATCAAGCAGAGCCAGAGGAAATTGATGGAGAAAGTGTCCCTGAGGGTTCCCCCTTTGCCAACATTGGCTGTAAGCAAGCTGGTCTCATTCAGTGTTAAAGCTATTGATTTTCTCCCTCCCTCAGGCCAGCCCTGCATTATGCTCCTTCCAGGGTCTGAGAGCTGTGCCTTTCATCAATATGTTTCTTTTAGATCATTCATTTACGGAATCAAAGAAGAACTCTCCTGAGTAGCCTGTTATCTTGCCAGCCCTGACCTGAAATGCACCTGGAAAATGCAGGCAGCTTTGCAAATAACAAATCTGACCTCATCACTTAGCACTTCCTGGCATGCTCCTTATTCAGAAAGACAAAAACAAAACAAAACAAACAAAAAAAACACACAGGAGATAGTGTTCATTTATTGCCCACTACTTCTCTGAGCACCTGTGTTTAAATCCCCTTTTGGTCATGCTTAAGTAATATTTATGATTTCTATTTTCTCCTTAATGAATATACATTATAATTGGTGCTTTCTGTCTTCAATAATGTATTTATTCATTCACTTTATCCATTTTTGTTTATTTATGCAATTCCATCATTCATGCAATTCATTCATTCATTTGTTTATTCATTCAGTACTAATTATCTATTCAGGCCAGGCACTGTGCTAGTTTATGGGGCTTCCATATAGAACAAAACAGACCTGGTCCCTGTCCTCATGATGCCAACAGAGTAATGAAGAAATGCAAAAACTTCAAATGTAAATTGTGCCATATGATATCATGAAAAACCTCAGGGTGCTCTAAAACAGCACAGCAATCTAGATAAGGGAACCTGCAGATGAAGCAACATTCAGGGTGACACAGCAAGGGATGGAGCTGGAACACTTGATATTTATACATTTTTCTCTGTGGAGACTGATCAGAAGGATGGGTGTTGGATGCAGGCAGGAGATGAATTAGGAGGCTATTGCCTGAGTTCAGGGGAGAGATAATAGCTCACCTAGTGATACAGAAAGAACTGTTGAAAGTAACCGATGATGTTCTTTTTGTCTAATTTCAATAGCATGAAAATATCAACTATTATGTTTTTATTTGGAACAGTGGCATAAATATTATTTTATGTTGAAAGAATTGAAATTTCTGCTTAATTTTTAGTAATCCAATAATATAGAATAGGCAAAAGAGTAAAATATAGATGAAAAAGAGATAATATCCAAGTCAGCCACAAACTCTTTCCTTACCAGTCTCTTGTTAGCAGTGAAGGTTATCCCTGATTTCCTTTCTCTTTGCTTATGTGTGTGTACATAATAAATGTGTGTGTATATATGTTTCTATTTAGATCATTAGGAAACTAATTTTTTTCTTAATGTAAATGCCTTCCCATATTATCATATATAGATAAACCTTATTTTTAAATACTTGGATAACATTGTATAAAATACAGATGAAACTACAATCAGACTTTAATAATTTCATATTATTTCTACTATGGTTTTGATTTTTTGTTTATATTTTTAGTTCATCCAAAATTTATCTTTGTATATTACTTAAAGTGAGGTCACGATTTATTCCCCCCCACAAAGTGTTCTGTTTTCCCAACCCTATTTATTGAATAATTCATTTTTTTTCCATTACCATCATCACGAACCACATCCTCTCATAGAAATAAATGTCTTTTTGGAATCTATTTTCTATTCCAGTGATCTCCATACCTATTATTATGGCTACACCACACTGTTTTATTAAAGTTGTATGATGCTTTGACATCTTATAAGCAAGTGAACCCAAGAGTGGAGATTAGAATTGTAGTCACAAGAGCCAAGCCAAATATGACTTCAAACTGTAGAGAATAAATTTGCTTCCTCTAGATGTTGTTTATAATCAGAGCATTCTCACATCAGTATGATACCATCATTAGTATATTGAAATTCAGATTATGGTTAAAACTGATTTGGTGTTGACTTTCAGCAATGGATGTATATTAAGTGATTTATTCTTAAACAAAAATATTGGGATTCTTTAAAACACCATTTTTCTAAAAACTACTTACAAATAATTAACTTAGATGCAATGGCGGCTTTAATAAAGTTGCAAATAAGGATATCTTAAGTAACCTTTGACTGTCCACTTCCACTGGGAAATAGCTATTCAGCTCAAGTCTTTGGGTACAAAATGTAAATATCTTCCACTGTATTTTATACTTCTCTTCAAGACTGTAGGCAGCTCTGGAAGAAAATAAGGAGAAATAGGAATAAAACACATTATTTTTTACTTCTATAAGAAAGTCATATCCATAGAGGCCAACATTGCCAGCAGAAGAGGAGGGAGTACAAAAAGTAGAGTCTACTTGGAGAAATTACAGCTGGCCATGAGGATACTCTGAATCAGTTGGAAAAATCCCATGAGCAAAACCTCTTGAATAAGCTGAAAGAAAACATTTATGAGTACTAATATTGCTGGGAATACGTTAGCAGCAAAATATAACAAAACTGGAGGCATAGAGTCTGATTCTATAAGGGAAGTCTGATCAAGGGGCTGTGTGGGGAGAAAAGGGGGAGAGAGTTGGTGCCAAATAACTAAAGAGCCAGATCAATTTCATGTTTTAGGGCAATTTGAATTCAAGAGAGGATTTTTTTTTAAAGTGTAATACATTGAAATCACAAAATGGACCAACTAGTTCAGCAATAAACTATTTAAAAAGCAAAATTACAATTTATCCTAAAAATCGTAGACACTCATCATTATTACATTACCCAATTTATTGGATGCTGAATCTCTTCCTAGAGCCAACTTAATGCACACAGCTAGGTAAACAAGCATGTTTTATAGGAGTATCCATAGGCACCCATTTTCTCTCTCTCTCTCTCTCTCTCTCTCTCACACACACACACACACACACACACACACACACACACACACACACACACACACACACACATGGAGTCTATTGAGTGATTGCTGTGGATTCTGGCAGTGTTAACTAGAGGAACAAGCTGGCATGGACCTCTCTTTCTCCTTTGCTTCAGTCACACAGCCAATCCTAATAAATTCTTCTTCTGTCAAGTTTTCCACAGCTTTTCCCCCCACCAATCCCGCTGTCACCATCTATGTCTAGGCCTTGATGATGGCAATAGTGCACTAATTAGTTTCTCTCTATCAGTTTTTCCTCTTACAATCCATCAACTTCCCCATGCACAGATTTATCTTCGTACATTGCAATCATCACTCTGCCTTCCAAACTTTTAATGGCCCCTTATTTTTGGTAGAACAAAGGCCAAGTCCTTTATCTCAGCCTTCCACAATCTGTTTCTAAACAACTACTTCCAGCTCAGCCAGCATGGCTCAGTGGTTGAGCATCAGAGGTCACAGTTCTATTCTGGGTCAGGGCACATGCCCAGGTTTCTGGCTTGATCCCCAGTAGGAGGCATGCAGGAGGCAACCAATTGATGATTCCCTCTCATCATTAATGTTTCTATCTCTCTCTTCCTCTCCCTTCTTCTCTGAAATCGATAAAAATATATATTAAGAAAAACCTACCACTTCCACCTTCTGTCACTGATTACTGCACTCCAGACCACCTAGTGAGGCAAACCACTTTACTCACTGCTCCCAACACATTCCCTGCCCACTCTGTGTTTCCATGTATGTGATTTCACCAAATTTTCCCTATTAAAAAAAAAATATATATATATATATATATATATATATATATATATATATATATATATCTCCTTTCCTTCAAGGTTCAAATAATCTATAATAATAAAAGCATAATATGCAAAATGACTGAATGGCCAAACAGTGAGAAGACCATCCAAATGACCTTCTGGACGAAGCCAGGGCTGCGAGGGCTGAGCCCCTTGCATGATTTTTATGCATCAGGCCTCTAGTATTTCATATATTTTCTGTTAACTCCCTTAACTTCCCCAGTTTCAATTGTCACTTCTTCCTCTGAACTGTTTCAACAACCATAGATCAAGTTGCTGGATAACACTAATTACTGAGATTTTTGAAATATTGAGAGATGGAAGTGGGCAGGGAATATGACCTTTAAAATTACAAGTGTTTTCTATCTTTAGAAGTAGAGGCTGCAATGCACTTTTATGGAATACTAGAGGCCTGGTGCATGAAATTTGTGCACGGGGTGGGGGTGTCCCTCAGCCCAGCCTGCACCCTCTCCAATCTGGGACCCCTCGAGGGATGTCCGACACCCTAAACAGGCAGTCGGACATCCTTCTCACAATCCAGGACTGCTGGCTCCCAACCGCTCACCTGTCTGCCTGCTTTATTGCCCCTAACTGCTTCTGCCTGCCAGCCTAATCACCCCCTAACCACTCCCCTGCCAGCCTGATCAATGTCTAACTGCTCCCCTGCCAGCCCGATTGCCCCTAACTGCCCTCTCCTGCTGACCCGGTCACCCCTAACTTCCCTCCCTTGCCAGCCTGGTTGCCCCTAACTGCCCTCCCCTGCCAGCTTGGTCACCCGTAACTACCCTCCCCTGCTGGCCTGGTCACCCCCAACTGCCCTCCCCTGCAGGCCTGGTCCCTCCCAACTGCCCTCCCCTGCCGGCCTGGTCACCCCTAATGACCCTCCCCTGCCAACTTGGTCGCCCCTATCTGTCCTCCTCTGCTGGCCTGGTCACCCCTAACTGCCCTCACTTGCCAGCCTGGTTGCCCCTAACTGCCCTCCCTTGCAGCCTGGTCGCCGTTAACTGCCCTCCACTGCAGGCCTGATTGCCCCCAACTGCCCTCCCCTGCAGGCCTGGTCCCCCGCAACTGCCTTCCCTTTTAGGCCTGGTCACTCCCAACTGCCCTCCCCTGCAGGCCTGATCGCCCACAACTGCCCTCCCCTGCCGGCCATCTTGTGGCAGCCATCTTGTGTCCACATGGGAGCGGCCATCTTTGACCATATGGGGGCAGCCATCTTGTGTGTTGGAGTGATGGTCAATTTGCATATTACCTCTTTATTATATAGGATTGTTTTGGGGTGTGGTAATCATTAATTTTAGTCAAATATTTCCAGTTCTTTGCCTTCTGTGCTTATGGTGGGACTGCGCTTCTCTGCTTTCTTGAAGTTAGGTGTGGGCATGTGTCTATTTTGGTCAATGAATTGTAAAATTAAACGTCACATGTCACTTAAATTGTAAGTTGATACTTGAGCATTGAGTCAGTGTTAGCATTGAGACAAGTGTAAGCATTGAGTCAATGTGTGATTTCCAAATTTTTCTCTTTATCTTAGCAACCAGCAATATAACTGATAGTCGTTGCAACCTCAATCTTGTTCTAGAAGATGACATAGAGAAGAGCCTTCTGCCCCACATTCACCAGAGCCCATGAATTCATGATAAACATGTAGCTAACTCATGATTAATATGTAGCATGAACAAGAAAATAATCTTTCATTTTTAAGCCATTAAGATTTAGAGGTTGTTACTCCTATGTAACCCCTTAGGCTATCCTGAATGATATACTTTTTTAAAGAAAATCTTCAAAATCTATTTTTAATTCCACAAATAAAATAGGTGCCTATTCCTTATTTCATCATTTGGGGGAAACTATGAAAACATTATTTACTTAAATGCAGGTATTAAATTACTGATACTGAACAGTTTCACCTGAGAGTTTATATCAGAAGACTAAGAGTGGAGAATTTGAGTGTCAGTTTTAAGCATCCTTTCAGAACTCTGGAAATGTGCAAGCGATGCTTTGAAAGTCAAACAGATGTGGCATATTGTTAGGTAAGGGAGATTTCTATCCTCATTTCCACAGCAACTGGAACTGCTTTGGCTCACGGAGGAGGGACTTTTGGAGCATCAGCAATACTGGCTATCTCCTGAAAAGAATCAGCAGCAGGCTAAAAAATAGGCTCTACTGGACACTTAGGAGAACAGTGACATTAGCAGGGGGACTGTAGCCACCGAGAAAAATCATAGCAGTTACTTGTTGGCTGAAGGTGAAGGCTGGCTATAGCAGACAGACTCTTTTGTGAGCACAAGTGAAGAAACCCTTGGGGAGTCCCCAAAATAATTAGAGCATATTATGGAATTAGAAATTTGAGTCAATGTAATTTGGATTGTAAAGTTGACCTCATTTATTACCAGACTAACCATGTTAGTTACATAATGCAATTATTATTTGTAAAATTTACTAATCATTCTTATCAGATGATTTATATTTATAGTTTTTACTTAATACAAAAAAATCTTGTCTTAGCACACAATGGGCACTTAATAGGTGATTGTTAATGAGGTTGTGCAATAAGTTTGTTTTGAGAAAAAAAGGGTCATTTTATTTTCATTTTGGGTAGAATTTAATGTATCTCTAATAAATCAAGAACTTGAATTTCAATAACAGAAAGAAACTCAGAGAAAAGTTTGTCCAGTGGTTTCAAAATGTGCTTGGAGGAACCCTTCTATAATTTCAACGAGATGTCAGAGGCTTTACATTTTTTCCATACAAGCTGTTCCACTTTTATTTGCTCTGTTAGTGGGTTTTATTTCATTTATTTATTTATTTTAAGTCTACAGCATGCAGTATTCCGGGGGGTTTCCCATCCAAGTACTAACCAGGCCCGACCCTGCATAGTTTCTGAAATCAGATGTTAGTGTGGGTTTTAAAGGCAAATTCATTTGAAACTGCTATGACTCAATTGATGTAGTTTAAACTACCTTGTTTTATCAAGCTGAAATAGGTCAAGAAATGTTAAATGGGTGGTCTAAGGACACAGATCTAATAAGTACAACACCAAGGAATCAGGTCTTCTACTAGCTACCCTGATACAATCAACCACAGGTGTTCTTGTTGATTGCTATTTTTTATTTTTAAAATTTATTACTTAATTATTTATTTTGCAGTTCCATGAATTTATTGTTTTACATACGTCTGCTTAAACTAACACTTAAAAAAAGCCTTTTAGAGGTGGGTAGAGTACAGTAATAAGGAAGGAAGCATCCTAATGTGATTGGAAAAGTTCTTCTTAGAATTCTACCTTTGATTCGGGAGTAATCTGATGTGTCCTTCATTGATGTGTTAATCACCTTCATAGGACCTCTATTAATGTGAAATTTTGCCTATGTTGGATTACTGAGGAAACCAATATCTCATCTTTGAATAATTAGACTGTTCTCTATATTGGTCTTTCATTGAGCTTAATTTAATCATATATAATAAAAGCCTAGGTGGCATGGTGCGATGTCGTCACAAGATGGCCATCGTGACGTCCAGCAGGGGAGGGCCGTTGTGGGTGATTGGGCCAGTAGGGGAGGGCAGTTGGGGGCAACCAGTCCTGCAGGGGAGGGCAGTTGGGGGTGACCAGGCTGGCAGGGGAGGGCAATTGGGGGCGATCAGGCTGGCAGGCAGAAGCAGTTAGGGACAATCAGGCAGGCAGGCAGGCAGGCGAGCAGTTAGGAACCAGCATTCCTGGATTGTTAAAGGGATATTCGACTGCCGGTTTAAGCCCTATCCTGCAGGATCGGGCCTAAGCCGGCAGTCGGACATCCCCTGAGGCGTCCCAGATTGGAGAGGCTGCAGGCTGGGCTGAGGGACACTCCCCCGCCCCCTCTGTGCACGAATTTCGTGCACCAGGTCTCTAGTATCAGAATAACATTCTAACCATTCTCCTGAGAATATAAATACATATGCCAGTGGCCACACTTACATGTAGCTTGACCTTGATGAAATTTTTAAAATTCTTAAATTAGTTGCTATAATTCACAAATCAATTATGTTGCTAAATCGTAGTTGTCCCTTTTACACAGAAAATGAGCTCTTCGGTATTCCACAATCCCCACCACTCCATAGTGCCTTACACTGGGTCTGCTTCTCTCATTTAAAGATAACCTTTCTGAACACAAGGCATTCAGGATGGGCTCCATGTGCTACTCCATAAACATCATGTTGTTTCCTTTGCCATCAAAACTCTGTGGATTTAAGCAAATGATTATGTTAAGAACCTGAAGAAAGGTACGTGCCACTTTCAAATTCCAGTTTTGTGGTTCATCAGAAATAAAAGGGAAAAATGGGAGAAGCGTGTACATTGTGAGGTTCAGAAGCAGCATGAATAAAAGGGATCCAAGAAATGTATGTATAGAGGAAGCAACCAAAGTGGGAGTTATTTTTGCAGTGGGGAGGCAGTTATTTACATTATCTGAGAGGCAGAGGCAGACACAGCCATCTCAATTGTAAAGCAAAGGACAGTCGTTGTGTGGGCTGGAAGAGGAATGTCCAGCTTTTGAGCCAGGTCCAGATATGCAGATCTGCTGTGTCTGCAGCAGCAGCCTCCCCTAGTGCAGATGGACACCGCCTCTGTCAAGCCAGCTCTCACCTTATGGCAGCTCTCTGGGATGCAGTCTGGAAACACCATATGGGATATAGCCTTTCCCACATAATCCCATGAAAACTGTTGTACAGTAACACATTATGAATATTTCATTTTTTTCACAAATCCACTACCAAGGTGTGAAATATTCCTTTTCTTTTTCTTTGCTTTCTTGGTTCTGGGTTTAAATGGTTTTCACTTAACTAAATGAATGCTTCCTTATCAAAATCAGGATGCTGGTAGAGGGTCTAAAACTATTTACCATCATGATAATAAATAGGAATATGCTGTCCTTTCTTACAATGCATATACAATAGCAAAACAAATAAGTACACACTTTTATGCAAAAACAAGTACTTTGACTCCTTTAGGGGGTGGGGCAGAATTAGGCGGATTTTTGAAAGCAGAGTTGGGTAGGTTCATTTGGTGCTCTGTTTCCTGTCCCCGTGGCCTCTCTCTGACCCAGCTGATAATAATCTTCAAAGTTTCTTTCCCATCCCATGATTTAATTTTTATAGTATTAATCATCAGCCATTTACGTTTATACGGTATATTGTTTCAAAATCCAGCTTTGTGGCTATTGCTTTGTCTCTTGATGTTAGGAATCGTTTTGTCCTCCTGGAGTGAGCGATAGCAGCTGGCTGACAGGACAGAGCGCTTTGCAGACTGTGTGGAGGGGAGGGGAATACCATACCTAATTAAAGCAGCAGGGAATGTTTTTAGCAGGGCAAATTGTAATCCTTTCTCTGGAAACTGGCCAGGGCATCAGGGTTAACACTCTTGTTCGTGCCAAATAACAATAAAAAATATATGCCCACCATAGCTTTTTAGATCCCAATGTCTGGGATGTCCAGGCTTACATCTCATTTAAAAAGTTCTCTCACATTCAGCATCCCTAGCACCTGCTGAACCACATTGGAAAATTTAGCAGCTATGGAAAGACAGTTAGCTTCAAAAGTGCTCGAGTATCTTATTTGTCCTGGATTTTTAAAAAAAAATTCTATGATCTCGGGAAAAAAACACAAAACAATTGCACTTTTAAAATAACATGGCATAAACCAATTAAAAATAACTTTTTAAAAAATGGACCATTTTTTATTTGGTCAGAAGCTCCAGGAATAAGTTCCAGCTTCACTACTTTCTAGCTGCGTGAGATCCTGTGAGCCACTTAACCTACCTTGCGCTCAGTTTCTCGATTTGTAAAATCAGGGTAATAATATTCATCTACTAACTTCTTTGCATAATAGTGAGGATCAGATTGAATACCATCAACGCACCTGAAAGCTGTGGTAAATTGAAAATAACTTACCAATGCAAACTATTGTTGCTATTTTGTGATTGGTTTATGCAGTGCACATTTATGTAGGAACATTGGAACGCACAGATGGAAGGCTTATCTATGAGTTGATCAGAACATTTCTCAAGAGAAGATTTATTCAATCGACTAAGCCTTTCCATTTCATTCAATCTACCTGAAAGTGCTCTCCACAAAGCCTCTAGGTGATTTATTAGTTACACTAGAGGCCCAGTGCACGGATTTGTGGACCAGTGGGGTCCCTTGGCCTGGCCTGCGGCCATTCCAAGCTGGGCTACAGTTGGCATAGACTCCATCCCCAAATCACTGTCTTGTTTCTAGGGAGGTAAGTTCTAGTTACAGACTACTTCTTGAAATAAGAAAAGTTCTGAGGTGAAACTACTTATTTGATGTTCCTAGTCTTTTCATTTTAGAATTTTTCAGATATTAATTTTCACATGTGGATTTTTCAGATATTAACTTTCACATGTGGATTTTTCAGATATTGATATTTGTTATTTAGAAAGAACAATCTATACAATTGTTATCATAGAAAAAAATGCTTGATAGTTTGTTGTTGTTAATGTGTTGTACTTAGAGAGAAATAAGAAAAATCTTCAGGATAACATGATAGGCAGTTGAATTTAAGTGATTTATCAAGAAGAGGTGCTTCTGGAGGAAAAGGATAAAGAATTATAAATTGCCAGTTATAAAAATAGTCACAGGGAATATACTCAATAATATTTTAATAACTATGTATGGTGTCAGATGGGTACTAAACTTATAGGGGCGGTCACTTTGTTAAGTATATTAATGTCTAATCTCTATGTTGTACATCTGAAACTAGTAATATTGTATATCAACTGTAATTAAAAATAAATTAATTTTCTTAAAAGAAAAGGAAGAGGTGCTCTTCTTTAAGTGATTAGATGGTGACCTTTAGCCCCATGAATCATTTTCATTCAAGGAGTCACAGCCCAGATATAAGAGCCTGGCAAGGGCAGGGGTGGGGGTCTCTGTCCAATACAATATGAGTTTGCATATACTTCCCTTCTCTCCCATTCCCTGCTCTCTAATTGGAGCCCGGAAACATGGCTATCATGATTCTGAGTTGTCCCTCCCAAACACACCTGAAAACCTCTGATCTTCTTTAGGGCCAGTGCCATTGTTTTTCTGTTTCCAGCAAACCCTGGGGCAGAAGGCTCATCTGGTATCAGTGTCATTCATGTGCAAAGTAGAAACTGAACTGAACACATTATCTTTGAGCTGAAATTGGTCTCTCCAACAGCCCCAGCCTCTTTAGGGGTGGCATGCTCTTGAATGTTGGTTATTAGTTCCAAATGCTGCAGAAGCATCTGCTCTCGACTAGCTAGAAATCATGTTTAATAACAAGAAAACCTACTCCAGCCAAATCCCTGTTGGGAGGGCTCTCGCATGAACAAAAGGCCCCCACTTCCCCTGATTTCCATAACAGATGTAGTATCTGATGCATGACAGCTCAGTGCAGCCCCACACCATTATTCTCCTACATATCCATCTGCAAGAAACTGTGCTTTAATTTTATTAATTGCTCTGGTGGGCAACACATTATTTTTTGTTGCCCAGTGAGTATTCTGTTTGTGCTTCATGCTACACTGGTCACAATAATAGTTATTTTTCTCAATGTTAAAGGTTATTAGCCTCTTCCTTTACTTTTCCATGCATCTTCCATACCCAATAAACTATTAATGTGTCCCTGGGGGGTTGACAGTTTCACATAAGTTGGTCTGGTCTGGTCCTCCAGCCCCTGGTGCTGCCTCTTTGTCTTCTTACTGAGCATTCTAGGGTCAAGCCAGTTATTAGGGAAAGTCATTAGCAGGTTCCTAAAGGCTGAATACAGTTCCTAATGCTTAAAAAAAAAACCCTCAAAAAAAAAAAAAGCACAACAACAAAACAAAACAAACCACAAACAAACAACAACAAAAAGAACATTAATCTTGATATTCTTAAGTCAACAGCCACTTTAAAATCAAAGACACACAAACACACAACCACAGAAATGTTTGCTCCTTTGGAGAGACAAATGCTTTTAATTTGTGATTAGTCCTAAGTCAATTTTCTCCTATTGATGGAGCTTTAGGTAAATAGTGAGGTTTGCTTCCTGATGCCACCAGCCGGCCAAGTGTAAACAGGCCAGGCAACATCCTACATCACTTTCATCACAGGATGCATCCTAGAAGCTGCTGTTAGTGAATGGGGCACAGAAGTGGAGGAGGAATTGATAGAGTGCTTAGAGGTGGAAAAATAAAAAATCAATAGTAATAAAAAGAGGAGTCACCAACATAAAATAATATATAATCTCCAGATTTTCTTTTTTAGTAGAAAGTTGATTAATTTGTTTTATTTTTTTAAAGATGGTGTAGTATACTGTGTATATATATATATATATATATATACATATATATATATATACATATATATATATATGTATATATATATATGTATATATATATGTATGTATATATACATATATATATATATATGTATATATACATACATATATATATGTATATATACATATATATACACATATATATATATATATATATATATATGAATTACCATTCTTAAAGAATCTGTTTAGAATTTAAAACATCATTACTTGAAAGAAAGATATTAAATTTGATACTGAGTCTAAAATAGCATGAGTGTAGCTTTTATTTACGGTATATATATATATATCTGACCAAGAGAAAACCACCACAACAAATATATATGAATTTGCCCAAATCAATCATATTTAAATAAAACTTGCATTTTTGTCTTAGCCAGTTATGTAGAATTTAGAACAGCAGAATTATTAATCACTTCTATTACCAAAATCTCCTGGACAGAGTATTAAAACATCAGAGTAAAATTGAAATATTGCAAATGGTACTTTATAGCAAGAGCAAAAGATTATATACAGAGACATAAATGTATGGCTTATATTAATCTATCCCCTTTCAGATGCTTACTGTTCTTGCCTACTGACTCTAAAAAATTAAAAGGAAACAGAAGAACCAGTAGTAAAAACCAAAATGTATTTACTTATAAGTACCATGTTACTAGAAATCATTCAAGATTATTATTTCTTTTTGAACCTGGCACATGTCCACTTAAAAACCCACGGATAAATCTTATTTTAAAATGTAATTAATAATAATAACCCTTTTATTGCCTATGTTATAGACTACTGCTTTTATAAAAGACATTTTCTTGCATAGGGTCATGTTTTGGAAAAGCTGGATTGAAAAAAGTCTGCATAGCTGAATCATTAACACATGAAAGCGTGCTGTGAGTAGGCACTACTACTTTATTTCTTGTTGGGTAACTTTTGGAGGGTTGCCCCCCAAATACTAACACCAAGAAAGAACATATTTGTTATATCTGGCCAAAAATTATATAATGGAAAGAGACCTCACAAATTAATTTTTAAAAAGTGGGTTTTATTACGTATTACATTGGCTAACATCAAGAGGAGGCAAGAAACGATTTATAGCTAGTGAAAAGGAAGATTGTCACTGCTGAGCATTCTGTCCCTGACTTCACCCCACTACATTTCTCAACTCAGCTTCTTAATGAGGAGGGCAATTTACCCCTCAGCCCTCCTCACTGTGGCTGGAGTCGCAGCTGGCAGCCATGGGTACTAATCAAAATAGCCCTTTGTGGGATTTTGCTTCTTGAAGGCTCTATGGTTTCGTGGGCCTCTATATCTGCTTCCCAGACCAGCTTTACCTGCCCAACACAACAGGGCTAATCCTCAGTGAGCATTCTAGCCCTGAAAGAGATGTTAGCGAGACTCTTATTCAATCCCCGCATTTCACAGCTGAGGAAAAGGAGTGCCAAAGCATTCATTACAGACATTTCAAAAGGACAATAAGACTCTAGGATTCTGTTTCTGGGTTAGAAAAAAGCTTATGATCACCTAATTGACAGAAAAATAAATATGTTATAAGTTTTTTTTAAAAAAACATTCAACACACTCGCATGCAATGTTTAATATAATTATCACTCCAAACTCTCAAAGAGCCTCTGCTAGCATCATTATCTTAATTGACCATGGCAAAGATAAAGAAAATGTTCTGGGTCAAAGAGAAGAATTTCATGCAAAATAGTAAAGTGACAAGGAAGTGGGGAGAAGTCTCTTTAAACACACCCTGGAAAACAACTCCTCACTCCCCACTATGTGCCTGGCACCAGCTGTAAGGATGAAGGGCATGGTTCTAGTTCTTCAGGAGCTGGTCTAACTGGGAGGGAGATGTGAAAGGTAATACATGGCAGAGTTACACAGGATGCTTGGGAGCAGAGGGAGTGGACACATGTGCATGCAGGATCACACCAAGTTTGACAGAGGAGCATCATTGCTAGGCTCTGAAGGCTGAGTTTAAGTTTAACTTCATGGCTTAGATGGGGGTAAATAAATACATTCGGCATTAGGAGTGTCACATACAAAGGTAAATATTGAGCCTGAGGGGATGATGGGAACTCCTGGAGGGTTTCACTGGGGTGTTTTCCACAATGCCCTTTGACTCCTCTCTGCCCTTCATCATAAACAATGGATAGTTATCAAGAAAAGCTTGGAAACATGTACATTAGAAGAATAGTAGTGAGAATACAGCAATAAAATAGACTTAATAAGTTAGAGGAAATAGAAGAACTGAAACAGCACAATAATATAAATAGATTGGGATTACTTGTACAAAAACACCTGCCAGCAGCAATGGTACAGGTGTATCCTACCAGGCAGGTGATCCATAAGACTGATAACATTTCACTAACTGTGGGCGATTGTATGCCACCCTCATTGATTTATCTTTTCCCTCTCCCCCTTTAACACAAATAGTGCCTAAAGTTGTGACTAATAATCCTGGCCAGGTATCTCAGTTGGTTAGAGTGTTGTCCCAATAGGCCAAGGTTTTGGGTTCAGTCCCCAGTCACGATACATACATGAATCAACTAATGGATGCATAAATAAGTGTAATGATAAATTAATGTTTCTTTCTTCATCTCTCTCTCCCTCTTCCCCTCTCTCCATCAAATCAATAAATAAGAAAACAAAGTTGTGGCTAACGATGATCTATGTCTTATTCCAAAAATATTTGAATAACAAAAAGCTAGCTTTGAGCACAGTGCCAATGTTTTGCCCCAAAACGAAGAAGCGGTGGATGAATGGTGAACCGGCAATCTACACAGCCTGCTGAAAAGGCCAAAGAAAAGAGAATGAGTTTGCAATATTCAGATGCACAGGAAAACGGTTCTCCCTCTCTTCCCAAAGTACTAGGAGCTCCTACTTACCACACACACTTTACCCTCAGCATTGGGAAGTCCTGGCGTGATCATTTCCCACCACCTCTCCCAGGCAGCGAAGACTAGTTCACTTTCTCTGTCAGGTTCCTCCAAACTCACAATGATCTTGGTAAGAAAGTGAAAACTGCATCTGATTAAGTGGCTATAAGGCAGCTCAAACAGAGGAAGGAAACTGGGGCAGGCACTCCGTCAATTAATATTATGAAAGCAGGAAATTTCCCTGTTTTGCTGTTCAACAGCATTCTTGATTTGCATGGAAAATCCAGTGTTGAAGCCTTTTAAGTTTTCACAGTCCTGTTTCTACTCTAAATGCCATTTTTCTTCTTATTAGAAAAGGAGGCAAGAGAAACCAGAGGAGGCTATTTTGGGGGTGCCTAGAGGTGCGGTGTTCTTGAAAAGGAAATGCAAAGGGGCTTAAGACTATTCATCTTGCCCTTTCATTTTGCTCTAAATGGATGCCCAGTGTTAATGCCAGTGCCCAGGCCGGGGAGCTGGCAGAGGGACTGGGCTCTGCAAAGCAGCTGAAGCCTTTCACGGTGACAGCTTTTCTCCCAATGTGTCCTGGTAGGAGTTTGAGTTGACAAACGACAAAGGATGGGGAGGAGACGGATTGGACAAACAAGCCGAACAACCACTAGCCTTCTCCCGATCGCAGCGCTTTGGCTGGTGAACAGAGAGAGCAAACCTACTCTGGGAAAGTGTCCTGGCCCTCCTGCTTCGGGTGATCTTCCCTGCACACAGGAGCTCAGGGCTGATCCCCCTGTGGGTTCGCCATGTGGGGGGGTTGGGAAAGGAAAGACTCCCTGCCGATGGACTACCTGCAGAGGAAAGTCTTCACAGGAACTTGTTAAAACCTTACAAGGATGAACACTTGTTTCTCAAAACCGTGAGGAGGGTTTATAAAAGCTATCTTTTCCCACCGCCTACACAGTGCGTGGCCACCACCAATAAGAGGTGTTGAAATTGAATGGAAAAGAATAATGGGTGCTAGTATTGGGGATATTACCAGCCAATCTCATATCCCATCCTTACTGAGCCCGTGTGTGAGTGACTGGAATTCTCCTTCCTCTTGAAAGAGCTGGGGGCAAGTTGGTATTTTGCAAGGAAATGGAATGAAAACTCACTTTCATTTGTGCTTTTCTGTTACAGGCCTAAAAGTATTCGGTGATATTTTGAGTATCAGACCATTCATGCTACCAACCATGAAATCTCAGAGTAGATTTTTACATTATTTATAACGAGCACACCTTTGAGGAATATTTGATGCATGTGTGGGGTCACTAAGCAGAGTGTGTACAAGTGGTTGGGAAGCTATTCTAAGTCAACAAGTGTATTTCTTCTTTGCTTTGCCTCCTGTCAGCATGTGTTTATATGTTTTGACAGAGAAAGAGCCAGAGCAATTCTCCCGCCTTGAGTGTTGTTCTAGCAACATTACCAAATAAAAACATGACTCGGGATATGGCGAGTGAATAGTTCTCCAGAGAAATTTGAGAGTTCCTTTTATAGACAAATTAACAAACACGTTGGTTTGTCTTGAAAGGAAGGGGTGGTGTGAGACCTGAGTGGTTGAGATATGGTCCCCCAAATAGAGGACCCACACGTGCTAGCGTGTGCCAAGCAGTCTGATAACTATCCCAGACGCCCATTTGTGAAATCCCTCCATGGGAGGAATAAAGGATGTATGAAATAAAGACACCCTCGCTCCCCAGAGAACACAGAGAGGATGCTTCCAGCTAAAGCGTGTGGTTTCTGATGGGTTTTGGCTGTGACCCCCGGGGCACAATTTCTATTCAGCCGTGTAGAACCAAACAGCCTCCCACAAGCCGCCTAAACACCAGAACCCACGCACCCTCTTCTCCTGCCAGAAAAACACTCTCTCAACCCAGTTTGCTTGTAAATTTCTTTTATCACAGTCAGTTCTCCACCTCGGCACCCCGACAGCTGGCTATAGTGGTATCATTGTGTAATTACAGCAAGAGTATTGCAAAATCCTGTGATAAATCACGAATTCTGTGAAACTACTGTCACCAGTCTGTCCAAAGCTTCTGTGTGAGAGAATCCTGCAGGTGTGCAGGCCCGTCAGGGCATTCTAACACTCCTCCTTAATATGACTCCAACTTCTGTAATTCAGGTGGGGTTGCCATACTGAGCTGGGAAGTCTGTGTCCATTCAAGCAGAACTGAAATCTGAATAGGAAGGCAAACATGGCAATCAGCCAAATGTGGACCACCTCGGTGGTGGGTTATTGTGAGAAACTCTGAATTCTAGAAAGCTCTATTCTTCATTACCAAGCATGCTTCTGGAACGTCTCTCCCTAAAATCACTTGATGTACGTTAAGATAATTGAGAACAACACTACTTAATTATAGAAATAGTAATTTGAAAGGTAACACTTTAAAACAAAACAAAAATTTATGAGCAGTACATTTCAAATTCAAGGTACATTTGGAAGATTCACTTTTGGGAATTTTTAAAATTATCATTGTTGCTCTAGCTACCAGTGAATCTAATTAAGCACTTAATGCCATGAATCTACTAAGATATCTACTGGTAACTGCAGATACCTTTTGTTTGCACATACCCTACCTGCTATGGTCTGAATGCTTGTGTTCCCCCAAAATTCATATGTTGAAACCTAATATCCCATGTCATGGGGCTTTTGGGAGGTGATTAAGTCATAAGGGTTAAGCCCTCATGAGTGGAATTAGTGCCCTTATAGAA
This sequence comes from Cnephaeus nilssonii, assembly GCF_951640355.1. NCBI lineage: Eukaryota > Metazoa > Chordata > Mammalia > Chiroptera > Vespertilionidae > Cnephaeus > Cnephaeus nilssonii. Next base: position 62,766,418 of record NC_137081.1, read on the forward strand.
GAGGCTCAAGAAAGCTCCCTGGTCCTTCTGCCCTGTAAGGTTACAGTGAAAAAAAGTGCTGTTATGAGAAAGTGGGGCCTCACTAGATACTAATCTGCTGTCACCATGATCTTGGACTTCCCAGCCTCCAGAACTGTGAGTAAAAAATAAAAGGGTGTTTTTTTTATGAGCCACCCAGTTTATGTTATAGCAGCCTGCACAGACTAAGACACTGCCACATCATTACTTCTTCCCTCAGCCATCTTTACTTCTTCCTTTGGGAGCTGCCCCATCTAACATGATTGAAGGAATTTGGTGGACCCAGGCTGAGCCTGTTGTAGTACCGAGACCTCTTGACCACAGTGTCTCTAACTCTTTTGGGTCATCCATTCCTCTCCTGGATTCTTGAATTTGGAAACACAGAACGTTTGAATCAGACTCCCTTGATGACAAAATTTGTGGGACTGAGCTCTGAACTTTCCTGCCCTGTGGAGGCAGACTGCTGTGAGGGAAAAGAGCAGCTACCTGCAGAGAGAGGCTGAGATACAAGCCAGATTATTCTGCCCTTCTTGCTGTACTCTAGATTATGATCACCAGATTGAGCAAACACAAATCCAAAATGCCCAGTTAAATGTGCATATCTGATAAACAACTAATTTTTTCTTAGTATATGCATGTTCCATGGAATATTTCATAATTCTCTTTTATACAGGTACTCCTCTACCTTGGTACTCTGACAGCCATAGCAGTGATACTTAATAATTATACCTCAAAATTGAAACTAATTGTCATCCTGTATTCTATCTGGCAACCCTACTCCATGTGTATTGTCTCCTAGCTGTTCCTTGACATTCCAGACACTCTCCTACTTTAGTGACTGTGCCTGGGATGTTCTGTCTGCCCAGGTGTCCTTCCCCCAAATATCCACCTGGCTAACTCCTTCATCCCCTTCAAGTATTTACTCAAATTTCAAAGTTGCTTTTTTCAGTGAGGGATATGCTGACCTAAATTTGACAGTGACCACCTCCACTCTTCCTCTGTTGTAAGTTTTACTTTTACCATAGCATGTATCATCTGAATATACTATACACCATAATTATTTATTATGTTTATTTTTATTATCTGCCCCCTTCTGCTCAAATGTAAGCTCTGTGATGGCAGGAATCTGGTATATTCCAAACTCCAAAAGTACCTGACATAGAGTAGTTGCTCAACAAACAACTGTTGAATGATTGACAGAGAATTTGTTCTCTTTCAGAGGCCCATTTACATTATTTAGATTCTTTGAGCCTGTAACTTTCCATTTGACTAAGTTTATTCACATCCCAGATTTTTGTGCAACCAATATAGTCCTGGCTTATATGAAACCCTTCCAGGAGTTGAGGAGAGTAACACCTTCTTCATTTATTCATTCAAATAAACATGTATTGAGTGTCCCTGCATTCCAGACACAATGTTAGGCACTGGAGATACATAGAAGAATTAGACTCAGGGCTTGCTATAAATTCACAATTTACAATGGGACCTTGGAAAAATTACTTATGATCTGTAGGCTTCAGTTTCCTCATTCATAAACTGGAGGCAGGAATAGTGCTCACTTTCTGATTTTGTTATACAGATAAAATGCAATGACAGAGGAGCAGTGCTTGGCCTATTCAATATGTAGGAGGCACTATGATTAATACTATTAGTACAGGTAGAGCTATCACAGTGACAACTTATATATTTTATCATTTGAACAGTGTTTCTTGGGGTTGTGCAGGGAAAAGACTTATATGACCATAGGTAGCAATCTGAGGTAAGGAAGAGGCTTGTCAATCAATAACTTAAGATATTCTGCGATAGATACAATAATAAAAATATGCATAAAGTGCAAAGACAGCACAAAGAAGAAAATGATTGACTCCTGGGAACACAGAAGAATAATGGCTTTCAGGTAGAAAAACAATAGGAGAATAAGGAGCTTGATATTGCTGGAGCAATAATTGATGGTGGGTGGAGATGATGGTTAAGATGTAGGTGAAGGGGGACTTATAAGGGACATTTATTGTAAAAGAGTTTGGGACTTAGTCTTTGGTACTTGGAAAGACAGCATAGAGAGGCAGAGGCTGGTGGCAGGAAGATGAGCAGTCAGGAGGCTACTAGAACAGACAGATAGAGTGGGACTGATCAGGTTTCATGAGTTGAAAACTCCCTGATGCTGCCTGTTGTTCTCTTCTGATTGGCTTCAGTTTTTGAACAAGCCTCTCAAAATGTGTTCAGCTTTGTCCACCTTTTCCTCCATTCAGATGGAATGCGCTGACCCCACTGGGACACTCTCCTAGCTGCACAGCAGTAGCAGTTGATAGTTCACTCCCGGCTAAGTAGGGCTATGAGATGATTGAGGGTTACCTCTTGGCATAACAAACTGAAACCAGGCAATCTTTATGCTGAGAGCGGCAAAATCTCCACCCCTGCCCACTCCCCATTCTTCTGGTTGACCAGCTCACTTTTGGGTTATGATTCTGGAGACTAAATAAAGCTCTGTGCATATAATTTTCTTCTTCCCTTCCCTCCTTTTTGGGGTCATATGTAGACATAAATAGAAGTTTTGTTCAGGGCAAGAGCTGTCTTACCAGAGATCAACAACTACATAACCATTTCAAAGACAAGACCGAAGGCAAAGAATGTTGGTTTGGTTTTGCTTTTCCCAGAATAAGGGCAGGTATAAGACCACAACTTTGCTTTTGAACAAAATTTTGAACTAAGATTTTGACACACAAAAAAGAGTTGTTCCTTCAAAATGGCTAGAAAACAGTTTACAAATGTTAATATGGAAAGAGAGGTAGACTAAAAAGAAAAAATAAAGCAAGATAACTTGTACATTTATACTGAAAAACTAGAAAACTATAATCACTTTGTTAATCTGCTTTTTTAGACAACTGGGAAACTACTAGTCCAGCTCCCTTATGATATAAAACAAATAAAACAAAAAAGATGACAAAGCAACAAAAACAAATAAACAAAACAACTCCTTTGCATTTCTAATTTTTGGTTTAATAACTGCTGTTGTTTTTCTAAGTGACTAGTTCTTACTTCAGGTTTATAGTGGTCTTTTTATTTTTTTTTAAATCTGTATTGTTGAAAGTATTACATATGTCCCCCATTTTCCCCCATTGACTCTTTCTAACCCACCCCTATCCCTGCCCCATGCCTTCAACACCCTATTGACTATGTCCATGGGTTATGCATACAAGTTCGTTGGTTGATCTCCTCCTACCTATCCATTCACCCCTGCCTTCCCTCTGAGATTTAACAGTTTGTGGCATGCTGCTATGTTTCTGGATCTATTTTGTTCATCAGTTTAGTTTGCCACTGCCCTTCCTCTATCCGCCCCATGCCTATAGAGGTCATAAGTAACTTGAAACTGCACATTTTAAGTACACACATAACAGAAGGAAACATTTGAAGCTTTGCTTACTCATCAAAATCATATTCTGTAGAAGAATTTAGAGCCAGAGCAGGAATGCAATTTTTGCAATTCCCTCAAGAGAAACTGGAGAATTATTGCAGTGAGATGGGCGATTATACTGAATGATGTTTCTCAAAAGGTTGCAGTGAGAATGAAACTAAGAATGTCATCTACAGTCTCCTATTTTTCAGGAAATTAGAATAAAAAATTTAAAGTGCATATACAAGTTCTCAGAAAAGAAAATGAACAGTCATTCATTTAAGAAATATTTAGTGTGTCAGCTACTTTTCTGGGTGATATAAAAACTGAGATAAATTGAAAAGGTGTCTGACCTTAAGGTGCTTACATTTTGGTCAATATTTAGAAGTTAAGTTAGAATTTTGGAGGAAGGAAAATAGAAAGCTGATAGATCTTGCTTGCCTACTATGATTTAGTCAATATGTTGCTTCCTTTCAGTAATGGTCCATTTTCAGTTCTCAAAAGTACCCTTTGGTATAGATTTGTTCATATTTCTACAGATGAATAAATTTATTAAAGTAAAATAGGGCTTATTCTCATAAAATATTATCAATTTTCATTTAGAATATTAAGTACATTTTAGTGGTTTAATTTTTTAAAATTGTATTTATTAAATTGATTGGGGTGACATTGGTCAACATGAACACATAAGCTTCAGGTATGGGTTTCTATGTTATAAGATCTGTATATTGCACCATGTGCCTACCACCCAAAGTCACATCTTCTCCTGTAACCTTCTATTAGGATCCCTTCCTCCCTCAACCCCATTCCCTGTGGCAGCCACCACTCTGCTGTATGTGTTCATAAGTTCCACTTTTATATCCCACATATGTTAAGTGCAATTTAGTGTCTTAATTTTTTAAGAAAAAAGACCAAGGTTTGAATCTTCTAGGAAAATGCTTTCCAAATTCTTTCAGATATAACAGACATGGAATACTGTATTTATCCATCCGTGTGCACAGAAGAGGCTTCTCTCAGTCTGAAAAAAACAAATGTCCTCAGGTATCCCTCTTTGCCCCACAGGGCTGACAGGATCAAAATCTTGGGAAGCCTGCATGTATTCCATGTGGAATGGTATACCAGTTGGCTTAAAGAGCACTCAATCCGTTAACAGAGTTAAAGAAGTAGGAGAAAGATCCTCCTGTCTAAATTTCCTTCTCCTGCTTCTGCCTGGCAGGCTCTACATAATGTAAGAATCTAAGGTGAAGATGAGATGAATACTGCTGACACACAATAGGAATAAATCCCGTGACTTCATAAATAAATCCAAGGAGAGGGATTTGCAATGACCAAAAAGATAATCAGGAATGGGCTTAATGAAAAAACAAAGCTATCATTTTCAAATTTTAGTTTTAAAAAAGATGGAAATACTGTTTCATACATTCTTTGTCTATGTTCCTTTCATATATATATATATATATATATATATATATATATATATATATATATTTTAATAAAGACAAAAATTTAAACACATTTTAAAAAATATTTTTATTGATTTCAGAGAGGAAAGGAGAGGGAGAGATAGAAACATCAATGATGAGAGAGAATCATTGATCGGCTGCCTCCTGTATGCCCCCTACTGGGGATCGAGCCCGCAACCCAGGCATGTACCCTTGACCGGAATCGAACCTGGGACCCTTCAGTCCACAGGCCAGTGCTCTATCCACTGAGTCAAACCAGCTAGGGCAAAACACATTTTAATATGCATTGTTCAGAAGCAAAATCTACATGGAGGGTGGAATAAAGAAATGTTTTCCACTGTGCTGAGTCCTTACCAACAAGGTGTTGATATTATTTTTAATTATAACTTTTAGCATTTTTCCCTCAGCATCCTCCATTGATTGCTCAGCATGATTTTAATGTGACAAATCTTGTCTCCTGGAGCCTCCTTATTGCTTCTTCCATTCCAAAGTAGAATTGTACTTTAAACTTACACAATGCTATATGTCAATTACATCTCAATAATCTTGGAGGGGGAAAAAAGGCAAGAATATACTTTGTGATTATTTTGGTAAAATATTTAAAAATATGACCCTTAAAAGGTAAGCTCTGGATATTAAGAGAATTTACTAAGGTATATATGAATAATATCACATTTTCTGATGATTTTAATAAAAAGTTAATTATATTTTTAAAAAGTAGGATTTCCCAAAATCTGTACCTTTTGCATACTGAGTTTGTGACATTATGCATTCATAGATACTGACTCAGATATATTGGTTAAAAATAATAAACATTAATTTTCATTAGAACCCCTCAGCAAAAATATTTCCATCAAGCTGAGCACAGTTATGTAGAGCCATTTATATGCTGGCCATGTTGCCATGTGGTAGAATGAAAAGGCCTGATCTAGGTTGAATCCTGACCCTACCTCTTGAGTTACTGAACTGTCCTTAGCTTCAGTTGCCTTATCTGTAAAATGAAAATTTACTTTAGAAAATATTTAGCATAAAATTAGTACATGGTAGATGTTCAATAAATGTTACTTCTCTCCAATTGGTAATTTCCACTCACTGGGTTCTGAGTAGCAGAGGAAATTAGAGCGTACCCTCGGGTGGCGAAGGTGATACCTGAGTGCCTCCGGCTAATCACTGCATAAGCCCTTTTCTCAGCAATTTGACACAAGCCCCATCAACTCATTATTTCAGGCAGCCAGTTCTCTATCACTCTTAGTCCCTAATTTGTCTAGTTAACATTCTGTAGTCTGGGTCCTAATTGAGGGTATTTCAACAAGAGCTCACAGTACATTTTGCAATTTGACAGAAATCTATGAAATATATTCTTCCCATCCCATGATAATATTCTCTATCAAAGATTTGGCCTGAGGAGGGTGAATCTCCTGACTATCAGACATCTGAGAGGGGAGCTTATACACCCTGAAATTTTATTCTACTCGGTAATAAAATAGCTCAATAAAAACAAATAAACAAAAACAATTTTGTACACTTGGTTGACGAATTAATAACCCAGAGCTGCTGAATTCAGGAGCATTTTTGGCAGGCGAATAAAACAGAGCCAGTGTTAAGTCCAGATAGAATATTTTAGCCACCATCTTACCTGATTAAAGCAAAATTCCTGCTTGGAAAGCTATTGAGAACCTGAGATTTTGAGGTTTTTGCCTGTTTTATTTTTAATTTCAGAGTTTGGCGCTCTCCCAAATATTTAGTTACTTCTTGTTTTAGCCAGGATTAGCTAACTTGTGCTGTGGTAATAAAAAATTCCATTGTAGAAGCTAAACAAGACAAAAGTTTGTTTTTCTATCCATGCTTCAGAGTCCGCATTGGTCCCCTAGAGCTCTGCTCCATAGAGTCACTCAGGAAGCCAGGAGGATAGAGGCTACATCACTTTGTAGCTGTAGTATCTGGAACACAGGCTTCCTCAGTTATGAAGACAGGAGAAGAGAGAGAAATTAGATAATTGACCATGGGCTTTCTACTGCTTCAAACTGGAAATATTAGTAAGGCATATCTAGTAACATTTTATTGGGCAAAACTAGACTAACAAATGTAGAAAAACAAATTGAGTATTTGAGGAGCATTACTATATCTTCTATTTCTCTTGCACTGGCAATTTTTAAATTAGTTTACTAAGATCCAGCATTCATTTCTAGGCAAGGAAACTTTTTTTCACCTCATTCGTCAATGGTTGTAATTGAAATGAACAATTAAATTTACTCTTTCCCCCCAAAATACTAGGCTTTCTCATTGGCTCCTCTTTATAATACAATTCAAAGTTTTCTGAGCTTTCCATTTTATGAGAGTTTGGAAACATATTTATTTAATTTATGTACTTTGTAGAGCTTGCATACCTGAAAAAAGTACCTTTTTCTTTGCATAGCAACAATTTCACTGGCAGCCTGATTATATTGTTCACCAAGGTTATAAAAGGGTTGTCACAAACCCCCAAATCCCAAAAGCTTTTTTTTAAAGTAAGAGTCTAATAATTTTGTTCCTATCCACTACCTTCACATGAGAACAAGGAGGAGGGAAATATCTTTTCCTATATATCCAATGTATGTTTTGCACTCCCAAAGGAAGTTACAGATAATATATATTTTATATGTTCCTGATTGGTGGTGATTCCAAAGGAGTAATATGGTACTAGGAAAGTTTCCCTTATGTGAAACATCTTTTATGAAAGGACAGCACTTAGCAAACAAGAGTTAACTGTGACCAAGTCCCAGGTACAAACCCATAACATCAGCATGATAGATTTTAGCTGTGAGCATGCCAGAACTTAAGATATGTTTGTAAGTGTGTGCGTGCGTGTGTGTGTGTGTGTGTGTGTGTGTGTGTGTGTCAGGGGGACACCAATAATTGATTTCCAGGGATCTCTGTACATCTAGGTCATAGATTACTTACAATGCTGAAATTCCCAAGCTCAATCAATTGCTAAGTTTTATTAATTTTCTGCCTTTGATTTCATTCTTTTTGGTCATTCTTTTTTCTCTTACTCCTTCTGCTTTAGGTTTTATTTTGTTATTTTCTGAAGTGAGTTCAGTTGGTGGTGTGACTCATTGACCAATATTTCCAGGCTGAATACCAGGCATCTAGATCAGATAGGAAAGAGTCATTGGGTCCCGGACCCGGGTGAGGCCACGTGCCCCTGGGTCCGGGTAAGGCCTCGTGCCCCTGGGTCCAGGTGAAGCTGGGTCCCGGGTCCAGGTGAGGCCGTGTGCCCCTGGATCCGGGTGAGGCTGGGTCCCGGGCTCGGGAGAGGCCACGCGCCCCTGGGTCCGGGTGAGGCCATGCACCCCTGGGTCCGGGTGAAGCTGAATCCTGGGTCTGGGTGAGGCCGTGTGCCCCTGGATCCGGGTGAGGCTGGGTCCCGGATCCAGATGAGGCCGTGGGCCCCTGGATCAGGGTGAGGCCACGCGCCCCTGGGTCTGGGAGAGGCCACACGCCCCTGGGTCCGGGTGAGGCCACGCGCCCCTGGGTCTGGGTGAGGCCACGCGCCCCTGGGTCCGAGTGAGGCCATGCGCCCCTGGGTCCGGGTGAAGCTGGATCCCGGGTCCAGGTGAGGCCATGTGCCCCTGGATCCGGGTGAGGCTGGATCCCGGGTCCGGGGGAAGCCGCGCACCTGGGTCCAGGTGAGGCCACGCACCCCCTGGGTCCGGGTGAGGCCACGTGCCCCTGGGTCCAGATGAAGCCCTGCCCCTGGGTCCGGCCGAGACCCAACCAGAGGGAATCAAACCTGCATTACCACCATTTGTCCACCATCCAGAGCTGAGGGGTCAGTGCCAACATGTACACATAAGGAACTGGTGGACATTGATATTGGGTCTCAAAAGAACTGTTGGTCCAGAAAGAAACTCACTACAGACTGATTCATTTGCCTGTCAGCATAACTATTATTGCTCATCTCACATTCAGTTCATATAAGTATATCTCTAGTGACACATGATCTCGCTCATCTAGGGGAAATGATGAACAACATAGACTGATGAACAAGAACAGAACCAGAAACAAGGAGGCATCGATCGGACTATCGGGCCTCAGAGGGAGGATAGGGGAGGGTGGGGGGAGGGGGGAGAGATCAACCAAAGGACTTGTGTGCATGCATATGAGCCTAACCAATGGTTAAGTTCAACAGGGGGTTGGGGCATCCGTGGGGAGGGGTGTGGGATGGGAATGGGAGGATGAGGACAAATATGTGACACCTTAATCAATAAAGAAATTAAAAAAAAAAAAGAGTCATTGGTCTCTTCTGCTAGCTTCTTCTAGGGATTGTGGTGAAGAAGCTTTGACATTATTTTTTATTAAGACTTTATGACAGATACTGCAAGTTAATATCCATCCTCCCTTTCTTCTATAACAATAGTACAGACAGATTTTTAGCCAGAAACATGGTCAACTATCTCCCTCACAGCTGGATGAAAATGTGGGTTTTGACCAATAGAATATAGCATGCACTAAAGGAACAGAGGTTGTCTGTGTTTGTCCCTTCCTCTTTTCTGTTGGTTGAAATTCAGGTGGTGATTACAGCTTGAGTTTTTATCCTGAACCAGTAGATACATGGAATGCTGAAATAGCATGAAAGAAGGAGCCTAGGATTTTCATGACTTCCTGATGTTGCCGTGTCAGCCCTGGCCCACCACTTCAGAATCTCTGTGTGTGTGTGTGTGTGTGTGTGTGTGTGTGTGTGTGTGCGCGCGCGCGCGTGCGCACGGGCTATTTTGTTATCTTCTGAAATGATGGCAGTATATCTATGTTGCACTATTGACTAATATCTGTGTGTATGCACACACATGCATTCTTGTGTCACAGAATTATATTTCTATCTTACTTAAACCATTTTTATTATAATTTCCTGTCACTCACAGTCAACTCAGTCCTGACACATACACATTTAACAGCACTGATGGCCTTCAAAACATGAATCTACATTTTTCCTTCCCAAAATATGTGCATGTTTAAACCCTGAAGTTTTTAAACGTGTGGGAAAACTGGTTGACTGATACTCAATTGCTCTATTCTCTTTCACGCATCATGTTTGGAGTAACTAACAGCTGTCTCCATAGATCGGTGCGTTGGTTTCTTCTCTCTTAAACCTCTACTCAGCTCATCTGCCAGCTGCTCCTCCTGGGGAAGAGAGCCAACCTTCCCCTCCACCCTGGCAGGTCTGTGCCTGCTCATTTTTTAATGCAGCCAGAAGAGGGGCTCCTCCGAGGAAGGCTGGGTGAGGGATCAATGTCTCTCCAGCCCTGATCTCTTAAATGTCCCCTCGGCTGCCACATTCAGCCAGGCTCCCATCACATTGCATCTCAATTGTGGCCCCAGACTCTAATCCTCTGGTCCACACTGCAGGTGGTTCACAGATTAATCAAGGGTGAACACAGAGTAAGCATGCAATAGTTTCTTATGGACTGATTGATTGATGTTCATCTCCTGCTTTTCCAAGAGGGACCATTAGAGCAGCTTTGGGAAGGAAAGACAGCTGCCACCCACTGGTAATGCTGAATCCCTCCTTTGTTCTGTCAATCAGTCCTTCTCTCTGTTAGCAGACAGGGCTGTGCCTCAGCTACTATTGCTAACCTACATTTCTAGACTACCTAGGATTTAAAAAGTGTGCTCACATACTTCTCATGTATCCCTCCAGAGTGAGTTAGTTGAGCAAAAGGAGTGAGTTACTTGAAGAGGCAACACTAAAACCATGTGTTTTTTTAAGTCAAATAGAGTTATATAAACTGAAGTTTAAGAAGGAGACCCCTACTACAACTTCCAAGAAATATAATTTCACGTGAGCTTTGCTTGCTTATTCTTTGGCCTGACTGGGTTGCTTCGAGAAGTTTTCTTCTCTAAGGAGCCTGGCTTTTGAGTCAGAGAGATGTTGATTGGATTCCTGCTTTGAACACTGACTACCAATGTGACATTAGGCCTGGTTTTTGTTTATTTGTTTATGGGGTTTTGTTGTTGTTGTTAAACAGGGACATTAGTATATCCATTTTTAGTAATTTAATGAAGATTAGGACCAATGATCAGAATGTGAAGTGATTGACGTATGTTAGGACTTCAATATATATATATGTTTTCTTCTCTAAGGGGCCTGTATGTATATTTAATGTTTACCTCAGCTCAGTTGATACTTATTGATTCATTGCCATGCCCAAGGGCAGGCGTCCTCAAATTACGGCCCGCGGGCCACATGCGGGTGTTTTTGCCGTTTTGTTTTTTTACTTCAAAATAAGATATGTGCAGTGTGCGTAGGAATTTGTTCATAGTTTTTTTTTTAAACTAGAGTCCGGCCCTCCAACGGTCTGAGGGACAGTGAACTGGCCCCCTGTTTAAAAAGTTTGAGGACCCCTGCTCAAGGGCCTGTGTTGGTTGCTGTATGTCTACCAAGTTAGCAAGCTTCTGGCATGATGTTCCACCTGCTATAACCTCTTCAAACTCCCTTGTCCTCTCTCTCTCCACTTAACTAAACATGTTGATGGGTGCCTGGGCACAGCTTCTTCAGATGAAAGTTGGGTCAGGTCAGGGCACTCAAATCTTTTTCACATGTTTTTGCAATGGGCCTGGTTTCCAGAGTGAATATCTGGACACATTCTATAAAGTGGTCTCCAGGAAAAAAACAAATACTTGCAGCTTTGCTCTGGGTTTCTCATTGAACAGATGAATCCATGATGCATTAAAAGGCTGTCAGGCAAGCTGAGGGAGGCTGAATGCTGGTATAAAGCTGGGCATCTGTTACTCCACGCCCCAATGTGAGGCCTGTTCTCCTGGGTGAAGCAAGGCTTGGCCAGAAAAGCAGTACTATTGTAAAGTCCTGACAATAGACAAGCAAGTGGACTTGGCTGTGATGAAGAAATCCCCACCCCTTTTGAGTTTTAAAGGAAAGGAAGCTAGGTCCCAAAGCCTGCCTTATTAAAGAGAGACAAATCACCCAAACCAATCTTTATTAAGAATGCGAGCTATTGAATTTCCTGGGCTCTGCAAAGCCTATTGATTTTGTGACAGTCAAAGATAAGTTATGCTCATGAAAGCTACCCCCTTCTTTCCCTTCACAACATATTTTTTCAGAAATATTGGTATTGGGGATTGTAAGTAAAACTGCTATTGGTTTCTTTTGATTTGAGTGTATGTCAGTGCTCAAGCGAGGCTAAGGACCATTTTTATAGTGGTTTCCAGTGCAAAGTAAATGAAGCAGGAATCTCCAGAGCTAGGGTTACTCTGTTATGTTATTTCAATCTCCAGCAGAAATGTTCCAGGCATCCCAGGCATTTCTGGAATTCTGACATTAGCAATGATCCACTCATTCACTCTTTGTCCTCTCTCTACCACACCACTCTCCTCTCATTGACCTCTATTCCCTTCTCACCAAGCCATACCATAAGGTCAGCACTTGAAAGAAATGCTCACTGCAATGTAAAATGCTGTGGTATGTGAACTCACGAGTGTATTTTGCATAAATGAAAGTTTTCTTAAGCTGGAGGTGTTTCTTTTTAAATGTGCAAATTAAAGTTCGCAAAGAAAATAGTTCCTCTCTTGATAATTTATTTCGTATTCTATCATATTATAAAAATATTTTGGCAGGGTACATACAAATATGTAAAAGGCAAAGGTAGCACTTGTGATGGTTCTGATACAATTTTAAATCACAAAATAAAACTCATAAGGTACAAACACACACAATCTTCCTGAATGTGCAAATTTTGAATAAACACAAATGAAAAATTCTCTAACATATTTTGTGGACTCTAAGTCCTCACCAACATATTCACCCACTCATTCATTCATTCACTCATTTATTCATTCAAAAAATAGATGTTGAGTACAAACTATGTGCCAAGCAATAAAAACATGGTAGATTAATCTCTTTCAACTTTTTAACTGCAATAAACTGGATTTTGTAATTTACTGGTTAGAAAACCTATATTCAGATTAACCAGAGAAAGATGAAGGCAAGAATTTCCATCGCATTCTCTTTTCCCTCATTCTCCCCCCTTCCTAAACAGGAAGACCATCTGTTTCAGTGGAATAGAGGGCTGTGGAAGATATTTTGGAAGGGCTCATATAAGTAATTGTTTCTGTTTCTCACTATCAATACACATAAAATGGCTTGCCCCAAAGTTAGCAAACCAAAAAACTTTTCCCCCCAAAATAATCATCTCATAAGAAAAAAGGAAGAGAGGCATCCCAGCTGGCAAACACACATCTATTTTCAACAAGGCATAAAATCCACTTGACGATAGATAGACTATAAATGAGAAGGAAGGAGAGCTCTTGTCCCCTTCATAAAAATTAAATTATTTCCCATGCATACAAATTAATTGGAGTGTACATTCTTGTTTGTAGAGTTACCAAAAAGTTCCAGGATTGAAATATATTTCCTTCAGCAATAGATCCCATGTTCAGGCAGTAAATAAGAAACATAGTATCTGGGGGGTCAGTCATTTCTTTTTCAGGAACCCTCTTTCAAAATATATATCTTCTGATGGGAATGCTGATGGCTTAGAGATTTTATGTGGCACAGGAGAGAGAACATTCTACACCTTGGACATTTGCTGAGAGTGCTAACACAAGGGAGGGGCTGCAATAAGGAACTAGAGTAGCCAGTTTCTAAATCAGAGAGCAGAAGCCTCAAATGAAGTCAGAAATAAATGACAGAGGAACAGAGGACATGGAAAGAAAGCTCTTTCCATAATTTTGTTTAAGACTGACTCTACTACTTCACCCTACCCCATCCTCCCAAAGGGTGGCATTATAAAAGAGGCTTCCTATGAACATTTCCCAACATTTACACTCATTAAACTTCACTAGGTTTATATTTTAACTCTGTTTGGAAATAATCCTCACAGTTTCTACTACATGCATAATTTCTTTCTGGTTGTCTTAGATTATTTTAAATATTAGACGTGTAGTCTTTCAACAAAAATATTGCAAAAAGACATGGATGTGAGAATCAGACAGATTAGGTTTAAATCTCTGATCCAATACTTGCTTGTCCTTGGGCAAATTACTTAAGCTCTCAAAGTCTCAAATTCCTTACCAATAAAGCCAGGTATACCTCCTACCTCTTAAAGCTATTGTAGAGAAGAGAAAAAAAAATTTTTTTAAGTCTTTGATACAGTGTGGGGCTTGGGATAGATTGGCTTACTGATCCCAACAATATCCTATTCCTTGGTGAAGACAATACTTACCAGCCCATTGTCCTGTGACTTGTACATAACAACTATTACATACTCTCTCCATTGACTTTTGGCTTGGTCATGTGACTTGCTTGACAATACAGGTAGAACATAGGCAGAAGTAATTGTCCCAAGTGGAGACCTTTATGTTATCACTGTTATTCTGCTCAGTTCTCTTGAGATTCTCCCAGCTTCCATAAAAAGCACAACCTAATTAATGCTCCCAAAATAAGAAGACCTCTGGTATCCATCCAGGCCTAGCTGAGCCCAACAGAGGCTAACAGAGTCAGGCCAACTGCAGACTAAAGGACAAGAAATACATAGTTTGTTGTTAAAACAACTGAGATCTTGGTATTGTTTATCACTAAAACAAACTAATATAGTATTCAAACAGTGTTTGTATCCTCTCTTTCTTTTTAAAGAGTTTTGTCTAAATTAAGTGAGAAAATGTAAATAAATCCCTAAGCCAGTAACTGAGACCTAGTTGTCTGCCTATCTTTCTTCTTCATTCTTTGCTTAGTTTTTTTTCTTTTTTTTTTCTTCTTGGATTCACAATTTCTCTGCTATTTATTTGGGATCTAGATATTAACTAGATGGAGCTGTTACTTGGAGTTCCAACTGTCATCATGGTTCCTTTAACTATCGGAGCCCATAATTGGATCAATTTTGCTTCCAGGCTTCATCCTGCTAAAGGCCCTGGTGCTGCATTAGGAGTTCCAGCATTAGATTAGTGGCTAAATGCCCCAAACTCTGGTCTTGCCAGCCCCTAAATATTTAGCTATGCTCCATAGAAACTACTAAGTAGGAGAACAAAATAAAAGACTGGGACCCCAAAGAAGGGGCATTCTTCTGTGAGTACACTGGCCAAACAGACTTCATTCTTAAACCAGTCTGTTGTTATTTTTACTTCTATCATGCTCAATGGCTGGCTAAAGAAAATCTTATGTGCTGGATCATTATGTAGATGGCAATATCAGAGGTCGTGCTGAAGCTGTAATCTAAAAGTAAACTTTGTGAGCATATCCCAGAGGGGTCAGTGAAAGGGATCCACACTACAGTTCTGAGACATGTCTATAGGGGGTTAACAATTCAAAGCTTAGAGTTGGGGGGAAGCCAAGTTGGGAGCTAAAGAGACCTAATTGGATGGAAATAAGAGGAAAGGCTCAGACATGGGAAGCTCAACTACTCTTGAGGTTTTATAAGAGCTGCCTGTCTGTAAGGGGACTTTAACCCAGGATACCCTACAAAGGATATGTAGCCTCTGACATACTCCATAGATGAGGGATGCAGGATGATGATTCCATAGGACCAGAGAGTCAGTTTATTCTTCCGGAACTCAATAGAAAAGTGGGATGTGAGATGGGCAAGACAAAAGAGCCTCCTCACAAGCCTGCTCTATCACATATAAGGATTTTTTGTGTACCTGGTGTTAAAAAGTTGTCACACCTATCCAGTACAAAATCAAAACTATTTTAATAATCACTTGAAATGTGAAAGAATTCAGGAAGCTAAAATAGAATTTACTTTCATTCTATTCCCTAACCCTTTTGGGAAGAAAAAAACTTGAGTGAGTTGAGGGAAGAATACAGCTCAGATTTTTCATATAAAGTGTCCATAGCATGAAAAACATCCTTTGAGAAATAAAAGTTTAATTAGAGACTACTGGTAAAATCTCTCGTGGAAGAGAGGAAGATTCAGTAGGTGAGAACTATAAGAGACAGCATGCTTTATGAATAATGCAATAGCTACACTTTGCCATCTCTTTCTGCAGATTACCATTTCTGAAAACAAAGGGTCAAAGTACATGGGAAAGGCATTTGAGGCCCCAGAAACCTCTAAGCTGGCAGAACCAGCCTCCACAATGTATTTGCAGCCTGCCTTCCCAGCTTAGTTCCTCTTACACATGCTCTGGGCTGCAGCAGACTGAACCACAGGAGGCCTCCTGCAGACGCTCTGAGCTTTCTCTACCCTCCCCCACCTGCTCCGTGTGTGTCTCCCTGCCGCCCCACACAGAGGACAGTGCAGGTGCTCCTCCCACACTGAGCCTCCTTCAGTGGGAAGTGGCACCTTTCCCTCGAAATTTCATGGCGCTTTGTTCATCTCTTATGACACTTGTGATTTTCATTTTTTTTTGTAATTGTATACAGTATATTATTTCCACTGGACTATTAAACCCTGAGGGCAAGGGTTGTATCCAATATTTCTGTGTACCAAAAGCACAAAGAAGGTGCTCAAGACAATTATTTACTAAACAGAAGTAATAATAAGAAAAACCAGCAACTAGGCATTAGCTTGCTCTTATGTTCACCATCCCCATTTATTCAATTTTTATGAATAGTTCTATAAAAAGTGCTAATGCACGTGGTTTAACAGAGTTAAATATTTCTAGGATGCTTGTTGCAAAAACATTGTTGTCCTATCCTAATATCCAAAGGCAATCACTTTAAACTCTTTTCACCCTTTATTTTTCTACTAGAGGCCCAATGCACGAAATTTGTGCAAGAGTAGGCCTTCCTTCTCCCAGCTGCCGGGACCCGGCTTTCCTTGCAGTCCCAGCTTCCTCTGGAAGGACTCCAATCTAATTAGCATATTATGCTTTTATTATTATAGACTAGAGGTCTGGTGCACTAAAATTCGTTCACTCAGGGGGGTCTCTCAGCGCAGCCTGCACACTCTCACAATCCAGGACCCCTTGGGTAGGATCCAGTCCCGTTACAGCATGGCTCTGGTTCCCCAGGCCTGCAGGTCATGGGGGAGGGACCAAGAGGCCAGTCTGATCACAGCATGGCTCCGGTTCCCCAGAGCCTGCGGGCAGGGGAGGGACCAAGAGGCCAGTCCCACGGCAGCATGGCTCCCTTCACACTGCTTTCTCCTGCCGCCACACTGCAGGCAGCCGGGCCCACAGCTCCCTCCCGCTGCCATGCCTCGGGCAGCCGGGACCTAGGACTGACTCCCACCACGCCAGCCAGGACCCAGGACTGGCTCCCACCACGCCTGCTGGGACCCTAGCCTGGCGTTTGGTCATTCGTCCGATCGTTTAGGTTGTGACAGGTCCTGGCTTTTTATATATTAGGATTACCTCTATATCTCTGCATTGCATGCTTATTGGGCTCCTGATTCTTTTACTCTTTGGCCTTATCTATTGATTCCCTACTACACAAGATAAGAACTTAGCTTTTCTGTACCATTCCATCCTGCCACTCGTGACCACATCTTGAGGACAGCCTCTAAGATAATTAAATCTTAATTTGGTTAAAAAGTACTATTTAGTGTTAACATTATTATGAGCTTTGGTGATAAAAAGATTAACTTTCCTTCTTTATTAAAAAGAAAATATTTTCCCTGGAGTTAGTAATTGTTCTTTCCTTTCTTAGTTTTCTGTATACTCGTCATTAATTAAACCCTAAAGTCTCATTCAATTCTGTATAAATCCCCTCTCAGTATTTTCAGATATATCAGGTATTCCATCAACTTTCCTTTATTGAATGAATTTCTCCTGATGACCCCTGACCGGCTCCAACCTGGACTGATATCTCCTACTGCACCATTGCCTTCTGGGAACACCCTGTGCCATCATCACTGGAATCCCTTTGCCTCTCGCCTGGGTTGAACCCATGATTCTGTCTTTCTTGGTTTAGTGGCGGAAACTCTCAGAAAGCTTCCTAGGGAATCAAGCACAGAAGGTAAATGTCTTAAGACCATGCAGGCTTGGTTGAGAGTCTGGCTTTGTATAGAATTCTAGTTGTAAATAATTTCTATCAAAATTTTAAAAGTGCTATTCAAGCTTCTAGTAATTATAGTTGAGAAATCTGAAGCTGTTCTAAATTCCTGACTTTTTATTTGTGAACATGTGTTTTTTTCCTCTGGAAATGTGTACAATCTTTATTTTGTTGCTAGTGGTTAGAAATTTCACAATGATGTACCTGGATGCAGTTTTAATATTGTACATCAGGCTGAGCACTGAGTACAAAAACTAATAATAAGTATTAAAGAAAGATAGATTTTTCAGAAATATTGTGTGCATGTGTAAATCAATATCAGATTATTTTCTATGACTCTTAGAGTTGGTTTATTATTACAGAGTCACTTTGAAATGTAAACAACTAAAATCATTATGCGTATATATATATATATATATATATATATATATATATATATATGTATATTTTTTTACTCTTGACCCTCACATGATTTAGAAGCTGAACATAAAGGGTAGAGATGTGCAATCATGATATGATTACCTATCTGAACATTTGAAACCTTGAACCCTGTTGAAATTGACAGGTGTTTAACATCAGAACTAGATCCTAAGAGAGCAGCAGCTGAGGGGTCATAGCAGGAAGGAGTTAAAAAAAAAAAAAAAAAGGTCAAACAAAACAATCAAAAATCTAAAGATCTGAGGTTGTTTATGTCCATTCTTGTAAATTCATGGCTGAGCCTTGACAAGTAAGGATGTGGCAGATTGCTCAGCATCAGCAAATATGTGGAATTGAATTTGTCTGTAGGAAAAATGCTCTTACAGACATTCACTGGAATAAGCGAAGCTGCTAGAGGGACCTCCACAAATATGAGGTTTAAATATTTATGTGAAAGCTATAATAATAACGCCTCCAACAAAAATAGGGGTCATATGGGGGGGGAGGAGAATGTTGCATTGCTTCGTAAAGAAAAAAACTATAAATTAGAGAATATGGAATCACAATTACAGAATGTTCTGATTAATTCACCCATAAAATAAGATGTATGGTAAAGGTCACCAGACCTTAACTGGTGACATAATTCAGATCTGTCAAAAGACCTCCAATTATTCCTCAGGGAAATTAGTTTGTCAGTTACAGAGCCGGTCCCACTAATCTTGTGGGCCAGAGCAGGACTTGGAAGTGGCCGTTTTGGAGTAGGGAGAAGACCTTCTGCTATGGGTGACTACCATCGCCCCCTTTGATCAAAGGGCCTTGGGCAAGTGCTGCTATCAATCACTGATTTCCTCCTTTCTTCACATCCCTCCCTTCCCTTCCTGGACAAAGTGAAATTTTTGGCTCTGACCTTGAAATATTTCCATTACCTTTCTTTTTCTATCTGTACTTCTCCTTCATTTTCTTCATAGCTGTTTTTCAAATAACTTTCCTGGAAGCAAGTTTCACTCCAGCTTAGGAGGAAAAAAACAAAAACTAGATTTGACATGCTTTGAGATGACCCATAAGAAAGCAATATAAGAAGAGAATGAGTGAGACTGAGACAGTGGAAGAAATAATGTATTCTGTAATTGTACATGTTAATTTTTTTTTACTGAGATTATTTTAGTCCTGTGAGGGAAAAAATCAAATCAAATCATTCCTTGCAGTCTCCCTGACAGTCTGCCTTCACTCCATTCCATAGTCAAGCCTGATGGTAAACACATGTGTCCTGTGTCAGGTACAGATGACAGGAGGGAAACAAAAATTATTTATTTCTTACATTTAGTTATATCTTTATAAATATACATATTTTGTGATTTAAAACTTGGAAATAGAAAACCATATAGAGAGGAATATAAAAAATGTTTTATCACTGGCTATAAAGATAACATCTCTGAATGTTGTACTATATTTATTTCTATCATAAAAGAATTCAGGTGTGTGTGTGTGTGAACTGTGTTTCTATAAATATGAAACACGATTAGAACCAGACTGCATATAAAATGTCTGGATCCTTAATGTTGCATTGCATGTGTTTTTATATCATTAAATATTGTTTGAAAACAATATTGCTCTTTACAGAATTACACAACATTTCATTATTTGGACATATTTTAAATTCTTTAAGCAACCTTTGTTTTTTAGACATTAATGTATTTCTGAAGTTCTGTTTATAACTTACCAGTATTTTTGCTCTTCATTACATTAATCTTTATATTTTCTCTGATTATTTCTTTTGGATAAATTCCAAAGAACGGAAATATTGGAGTTAAAGAATATCACTGCTTCTGGCATACTTTATATATATATATATATATATATATATATATATATATATGCACACATACACATATATATATGTATAGATATATATGCATAGATATATATGCATAGATATATGCATATATATGTATAGATATATATGCATATACATGCATATATATCTATACATATATATATATGCGTATATATATATATATAAAACCAATGTGTACTTTAGACTGATTGTATCAGCTTTCACTAATATAGCAGAGTGTGAGAATGCCTTTTCACCAAGCATCCTTTCCAACATAGAGATATTATTATTATTTTTTTTAATATTGCTATTTGGAAAGCAGGTGGTTAATTTCTGGAAAAGTTAAGTATACACATGTGATTTAGCCATTCTTGTTTTAATTTAAATGTCTTTGACTATGGAAAAGGTTAAATTTTAAAAATATGTTTATTAGCAATATGTAATTCTCTTTTTTGTTTGTAAATTTCTTGTTTATGTCCTTTGCAGTTTTTCTACTTGGTATTTATATTTTTTTTGTGGATTATAAAATTTCTTTGTTGATAAGAATATTAACTTTTTTAAATTTTTCTAACAGTTATACTGAGAAATGATTGGCTTAAAATAAACTGCACATATTGAAAGTGTACTCTTGACCTATAAAGTCCTCATCATAATTGAGATAATAAACATATCCATCAACCCCTAAACTTTCTCTGTGACCCTTTGTAAGTCTCCCTTCCTTTCCACTCCTCTCTGCCTTTCCAAGTTCCAAGGAAACTACTGTTCTAATTCATGCTTTCATGTGCTTATTTACCATCTATTGGTTATTTTTCATTGGAAAAAAATGATATTATGTAATATGTACTTCTTTGGGTCTAGTTTCTTTTACTCATCATAATTATTTTGAGTATCCATGTTTTGGCATATATCAATAGTTCATTTATTTATTTTTTTTATATATTTCTTTATTGATTTCAGAGAGGAAGGAAGAGGGATAGATCGGCTGCCTCCTGCATGTCCCCCACTGGGGATCGAGCCCACAACCTGAGCATGTGCTCCTGGCTGGAATCGAACCCAGGACCCCTCATTTCGCAGGCTGACGCTCCATCCACTGAGCCAATCTGGCCAGGGCAGTTTGTTTCTTTTTATTGCTATATTAGTATTCTACTGTATGGATATAAATCAGTTTAACCATTCACCTGTTGGTGGAAAGTCGAGTTGTTTTGGACTATTACAAATACAGCTTTTACCAACATCATATGCTTTCATTTCTCTTGGGTAAATACTAGAATGGAGTGGCTGAATCACATGATATATGTATGTTTAACTTTTTTTAGAAACTACTACTTGTTTTCCAAAGAGGGTGTACCATTTTTTATTCTAACCAGCAGGATTTGGGAGTTCCAATTTCTTTATATTCTTGCTAACACTTAGTAAAGTAAGTCTTTTTAATTTTAGCCATTTCCATAAGTGTGGAGTGCTGTCTTATTGTAATTTTCATTTGCATATGTCTAATGACTAATCATGTTGAACATGCTTACATGTTCTTATTTACCACTAATATATTTCCTTTGGTGAAATGCAAAATCTTTGTAGCTTTTGGTAAGGCAAAGATTTCTTGCATCATCCATAAAAGAACAAATTAATAAATTGGACTTCACAAAATTAAAAACATATGCTCTTAAAAAAATGACAAAGAGAATAAAGATACAAGTCAAAGAGAAAAATATTTATAATTCATATATCTGATAAATGACATATTTAGAATATATTTAAAAACTCTCAAAACTCAGTGTTAGAAAATTAACCTTTTCCTCCTGATATAAGTGAGGTAATCTTCCAAGATTATCATTTATCTACATTTAAAAAAATAGTTTATTTTTTAGAGCAATTTTAAATTTGCAGCAAAATTGAGTGTAAAGTACAAACGTTTCCCATATCTCCTATTATCTTAATGGTTTTCTTGAACACAGAGTATTTTGAAGTTTTTATATCATCATTATTATCAATTAAAATTCATTTTCATAATATGTGATAGTGATTTTTAAAACATAAAAGTTTCAATTTTGTTAAGTAGTGAAAGAAGGCTAAATCTCAACTTGATACTGATTCTGAATATGGGAAGATACTTTTTAAACTGCCAGTCTTGTGCATTCATATATACAAGACATGCTAATTAGAAATTGACTATATTGAGAAAGCTTCCCCATACTTTGACCTTAGCTTTGTAAGCCCAATGAACTGCCATGTGGTGAGGTGACTAGTGTTAATAATAAGCAAAGAAAACCAGATAAATGCTGTAGGGTCACTCCTAAGCACAACTTGGAAATTAAGGAAGTTTTTGGCCAAGGAGACCTTAGAGAAAAGTTTTACCCAAGAGCATGGAGAAGTGGAATATAATAATAGCTGACTGAACTGATGTATAGCAATCAGAAATTGGGAACCATAGGAAGGTAAAAATGTCAGCAAAATTCCCCAGACTGCTTGTTCTTCTAATAATATCTCAGTGACAGTCAGGCAGCACCCCAAAATTCAAGGCCAGCCCTCCCATAAGGTGTAGGATCACTGCCAAATCATCATCTATACTAATAAAAGGGTAATATGCTAATTAGACCAGGTGACCAGACATCTTCTGGACATCGACTTCCTTCCGGACAGTTAGGGGGCGACCAGGCCAGCAGGGGGGACTTGGGGGGTGGCCAGGCTGGGAGGGGGGCAGTTGGGGGGTGACCAGTCTGGCAGGGGGGCAGTTAGGGGGTGATCAGGCAGGCAGGCAGGTGAGCGCTTAGGAACCAGCAGTCCCGGATTGCGAGAGGGATGTCCCTGATTAGAGATGGTGCAGGCTGGGCTGAGAGATGCCCCCCTGCCCCATGCACAAATTTAGTGCACTGGGCCTCTAGTCTATAATAATAAAAGCATAATATGCTAATTAGACTGGATGTCCTTCCGGATGTCCTTCCAGACGTCATTCCGGATGACCTTCTGTACAAAGCCGGGGCTGCAAGGGAAGCCTGGGTCCCGGGTGCCTACTGGAGGCCGGAGGAAAGTCTGGGTTCCGAGTGCCAGAGGGAAGCCGGTGCCACCAGCTGGGGGAAGGAAGACCTATTCTTGCACGAATTTTGTGCATCAGACCTCTAGTGCTTAAATATGAAGGATAATCAATCCTATTGTCTTTATATCCCGGTTTCACTTACTGGTAGCTCATTGAGTTGTTGGAAACTTGTTAACTTTTGGAAGGATGCTGCATTTGTCTCTCTTTCTTTCCCTTGTTTTTCCTATCCTCTCTCACAGTAAACATCATGTACTAGTCTTTTAAATGTTTTAATGTTTTGTGGAATGTACCTTTCACTCTCATCCTCATAAGCCTTTTGGAGAGGGCTTATGCAGAAACTTTTGAAAGAACAACTTTGAGATGTTAAAATTAGGGCAGGAAGCCCCACTGCATTGCAGAAGTAAGCTCCCCACAGTCTCTGAGGGTCCTTTCGAGTCAACTGTCAAACTTTTCAAAAGTTATTTGAGTAATGTGCAAAAATTAATAAAACCAACAGTTGATGATTGATTGGTTCAAAGAAACCAGTTTCTCCTGGCTGCAAGTCCAGTCAAAACCAGCAATCTTCAAATTTTTGTTGACATTTTCCTACAAGAATTATGGAAGAAAAAAAAGTAAACCATCACATACTTTAGAAAGACATAAATTTTTTTATCTTAAATTTAAGTAGTGACAAAATGTAATTTCATTCACATTATAAACATAAAATTTTAAAATAAAAATATTAATTACCCTTTTAAATATAGCCAATGAATTAAAATACTTTAGTAAGTTGGTATCCACTCTTAGATGTTTTAAGACTACATAAATGACTTCTGCTTCAGTAGTGTGAAATTATAGATTGTTTTATTGTTTTCTGACCTGATATTTCCACTTTATTTTTTTCTCAGTATTCCTATCTTAATATATTCATGTTTTAAAGATTTTTATTCATAATCTTATCATACATATATGCGACAATAATATTACATACATTGAGTTGTTATTTTCTGTAACCAAAGTCCATAAGTGTTACTGTTTTTTCTGGATTGAGTAGTTATTATATTAGTTCTCATGCACAGTTGAACAAAACAAAATAAATATATTAAAATTTTGAACAGGTAATTACTAATCACAAGGAAAACATTTAAATCGAAAGATATCCTCTAATAAGAAGGAGTGGGTATTTTTTTTTAATGGGTTTATGGATCCATAAATAAATAAATAATAGACTAAGACAGAGTTCAGCCTTAATATTATTTCAATTATGTTTAAATATATAAGCACTAAGAAACTTAGTTCACATAAAAAAGTTGATAAAAGTGGGTAATACTTTTCTAATATTAATCTTACTCAGTTCTTTGAATTTTTCCTGATGGAAAGCGTTGTTTTTCTTTTGCAAAGTGGAAGAAAAACAAAAGGAAGGAGGTGGGAAAGTACCCACTGGTGAATACTCAGATGGAAATTTGTCCTCATTAAAACTACCTGCTCTGGACTACCACCAGAAAACTCTCTATGCCTCCCTAAATGTAGACACATCTCGATTTGAATATTGCTTGTCTAGACCAGAGGCTCTCAAATGTGGACCCCCACCAACATCATCAGCATCACTTGGGAATTTTTTAGAAATACAAAGTCTTAGCTACACCTTAGAAACAGACATTGGTATCTACTCAATCAACTCAGGAAAACTCTATTGTAACCAAATAAGCACCAGATTTCCTCTGCTTCCCAAATAAATAACGTGCAGAAAAGGGCACAAAAATGTAACCTTTTCAAAAATGGCCATTCTGCTTGCTCTTTCAAATGAAGAGAGCTTCTCCCCTTACTGTGTACGTGCATTCCCACCAAATGCCTTGGAATGCAGGATTATTTGGGATAAAGCTGACAAAGAGATAGAGGCCCTAAAGCTAAGTAGTACCAAAGGTCATTTTCCACGTCTATCTTCTGCACAAAGCTGTGAATCTCCCAAAGCAGGAACAAAGTCTTATTTACATAGTCAGAACACAAAGATGTTTGTTGAACTGAATTTAAATGGTGATATTTAAGTGCAATGAAAGAAGTGATAAGTTTGCCATCTGAATACTTGTCAATGTTTTTATGGTTTAGGTCAGTTTTGCTAAAACCATGGAAGGGAACTCAATGCAGTAACAACTGTGATAGGGAAGTGGAAACTGAGGCAGCACAGTATGAACAAGGAGGAATTGTCATCAATCACTCAGGACCACAGAGGCTATCATCCTTGGAAGAGTTTAGCATTTTATACCCATGTGTTTCTTTTTGTGTTGTGTGTTTTTTGTTTGTTTGTGTGGTGTTTTTTTTTTTTGTTGTTGTTGTTGTTGTTAATCTTCACCCAAGCATATTTCTCCATTGATTTTTAGAGATAGTGGCAGGAGGGGAAGAGACAGAGAGAGAGAAACATCGATGTGTGAGAGACAAATCGATAGGTTGTCTCCCATACATGCCCAACAAGGGCCCGGAACAAGCCTGCAACCCAGATACTCACCCTTGACCAGATGAACCCGGGACCCTTCAGTCTGCTGGGCCTACATTCTAACCACTGAGTCAAACTGGTTAGAGCTGCCCATGTATTTCTTAATTCATTTAATATATGCCTCACCTAACCAATTTGTTGGAATCTTGCTTTCTGTTTTAATTCATAACCAATAGTGACTTTTATTTTCTAAATATAAAATCATGAGAATATTCTTGATTATATGCTGTTCAAGTACACACACTCCTTGCTGCCACCTAAACATACCTGATCTCATCTGACATCCTAATACTCCACATGATGCACAAAGACTTTATGCCTCTTGCCCAAGATCGCATAAGACACCAACTGAGCTGGATTAGGGTCAGATCTTGTCATATTTTTCTAAAAGAAATCCCTACTTTCTGTAGTGGGAAACTCAACAGATTGTGATATCATGATTCTAGCATCAGTATTACTATGCAATATCTCAGGTGTTGGGTAGGTCATTTTATGTCACTAAATCCTGCTTAAAACCCTATTTGACTCTAAACTTTTATGAACTCTGTCAATTCCAAGACATTTCTCTGATGAACTGGAAGCTCAGAAATTTATGATATTTGTGATTTGTTTATTACTTCTATTATCCTCAGTACCTTTCCCTACTCTGCTCCATTTGACTTGGCTAATATATCTTTTATTGTTCCGCCCTGGGGGGAGGGGGGTCATAGAGCCTTAAAGGTTAGGCTTTGAATAGGCAAAGGAAAATAAATTTTAATGAGATAGGTTTTCCCTATTTCATATAAAAAAACAAATTTAGAATTTATATTTTGTGATTGAACATAAATTATATGAAGAGTTGGAGACTGAAGACATAAAAAGACGCTTTCCAGAGGCTATCTTTTTTATGCAGAACATACTGCATCACTGTGGCCTTCAGTGCCAAGCTAGAAGGACCCGACTGTAGGCACAGCAATTCCTGCAGCAAGCTGCTCTCTTATCTTAACATCATTCTGATCATGAAAAAAAGGATATTTGATCACTGAGGAATCCACTTCCCACTCTGCCAGTTATGTATTATTTTTCCTCAAGGAGTGCTATAGAAAGATGAAGGGGGAAATCCTTTTTCCATTAGGGTGAGAGGGAGGTTCTGGAGTTCTTTAGAAATGGTTGTATCAGAAGTCTAATAACTCCTTTGAAGGACCAAGTCTCTGCATTTTTGTCATTGTGTTCCCATCTATGCTATTTTCTGCAGTAATTTACTTGTCAGAAAGATCACAGGAAACTAGTAATTTACTTTGTGCATGAAGCATTGTGTGGCTGTGGCTGCCTTTTCTCATAGGGCTGTAATCTTTCATTTGTCTAAATGGAATGATGGATGAGCAGATATCACTACTGGGCATGCCCAGGCTGCTATTCGTCCACACTCCTGGTGCCTTCGTGGCATAGCTCCTCCCGGAAAGGGCGGGGGAGGGCAGTGGTGGTGGTGGTGGCAGTACAAAACCTAGGAGAAAAGCTCTTAAAGGAGGATCTCCAAGATAAATTGATAACCTCTGGAAACTAATCCCTAAAATTGGCAACATTTACATTGCTCAGTACATCTTAGTCATATTATATAAGAAAGAGCTACATGAAATTCCTTGCTTTGCTTATGGAAAAATGTTGAAAGCACTAAACATTTCACAGTTGTCTGCCAGGAGACAAGACAGAAAATGCTTTGCCTGTGGTTGACCCCTCTCTCTTTCCCAGACAAAGGAAAACAAGCCCCAGCATCTGTTAATTACGATGGGGTTTAGTTCATAAAGATGTTTCAAATGCCTCCTCTACACACACTCTACCTTTTAAGCCCGAACTCTGTGCGGAAGGAACATAAACAGGATTATCAACTTCATAAATTTCCCACGCTTCTTTCCCATCCACTCATTTCACGTAAATGACAAGAACTAAAATGAGAAGAGTTTAAAATGTAATAAGAAGGTTTCACGTAAGATAATTATAGAGATTTTCATAGGCTTTCAGAACCCTCATCATTATCAGAAACAGGAGATTTTGTTTCAATTTAGTCTGTGCAATTGATGGTGTGAGTACCAGGGCCCAGGAACTCTGTGGGGAAATAGTGAAGTCAAGGTTTCCCGTTTGCAAATGTCAAGCGTTCAGGGTCACCACTGTCAAGAGAGGAAACAAAAGACTCCTTAATCTGGCTAAAGGTGTCTACAAAAAAACCTAGAGCAAAGATCTTATTTAATGTTGAAATATTGAAAGCTCTCCCACAGGAACTGTGGGAACTGGAATTTTTGTCAACCAGAGCTCAACCACTCCCTTCTCATAACCCCACACTTCCTCTCTAAGAGGCAAGTTCAGCAAAGATCTATGAAGCATGTACTTCATGCTTAAACATTAAGCGTAGAAGATGAATAAGACATGGCTCTTGCCCTGGGAGAGCTGATTTGTTATTTGATAAGACAGGCAGAATCAAACTGACTACAATATGTTGTGATTTTTTAAAAATATATTTTTTTATTGATTTCAGAAAGGAAGGGAGAGGGAGAGAAAGATAAAAACATCAATGATGAGAGAGAATTATTGATTGGCTGCCTCTTGCACACCCCCTACTGGGGTTTGAACCCGCAACCCTGGCATATGCCCTTGACAGGAATCAAACCCGGGACCCTTCAATCTGCAGTCCGATGCTCTATCCACTGAGCCAAACCAGCTAGGGCTATATTGTGAGTTTAAGTGTATGCCAGCAATACAAAGGAAGTATTGTGAGGCCAAAACCTCTCCAAATATACATTATACATACTTTTTCATATATATTGAAATGCATGAATATTTCTGTTGAGAGTTTGGGGAGTGGCAAATAGTGTCTAGTGCACAGGGTTTCAAAGTGAAAAATAAGTCATTTATTTATTCATTCATGGCTCTCTTCAAACATTTATTTGTCTTACTCGATGCTGGGTGTTGTACTAGGTTCTGGGGCTACAAAGCTAATTTTGAATTGGCTCCTATTGTCAAAGAGCTGAGTGCTGGATATTAAACAATAGGTCAAAAGGCCTTGAATGGTATGTAGAAGTTCAAACATAATTCTGCAAGCAAAAGGAGATATGAAGATCTGGTTGCTTTTGGGATTTAACAAGGGGATAAATGCTATGATAAGATCTTTGGAGAGAGGTTGGGTTGCAGTGAGGGAAAAATGATGTTGGGGAGAAGCAATTGTTCTTGTCCAAACAATAAGGGCTTGAACTAGGGTAGATAAATGATATCTGGAGGCAAAAATGTTAAAAATAAAATTAAATGGAAATAAGGTGTAGTTCAAGGTTTTTTTAAATATATGTTTTTTAAATTGATTTTAGAGAGAAAGGAAGGGAGAGAGATAGAGAGATAGAAACATGGATGAGGGAGAAATGTCAATAGGCTGCCTCCTGCATGCCCCCTACTGGGGATCCAACCTGCAACTTGGGCATGTGCCCTGATCAGGAATCCAACTGTGACCTCCTGGTTCACAGGTCGATGCTCAACCTCTTCCTCACTGGCCGGACAAGAGTTCTGAACTATAATCAACTAAAACTGACCCTGGCTATGTGAGAAGAAAGGATTTTACCAGGACTGGATAATCAATGTGAACTTCAAGAATCAGATTCAGAAAATGTGTAGCAAACAAGGTACCTCTGAACAGCCAACAGCAAAGAGGATCTCCACCATCTGTAGTAGGAAAAATGTGGCCCAAATGTAGTGGCATTGCTGCTACCATTTGGCATAACTCCCTCTACACCAGATATCTTGACCTGAGTCTACACTCTGTTCCAACTCTGTAAACCTATGTGGACTCAGAATTGTTGGTGCCAAGCCTGAGGGTACAGAGAGAGGGAATGGGAATATGTGGCAATAATTCTGGGGGATTCTTCTCAATGCAAAGGGAGGTTTGGACATTGAATGGCCTCCTGATGACAGTTGTTCACTCCAAGGACCTTAAGCCTTTATCATCAAGACTCCAAAGGATCTAGATTTATTGACAGAGTGAATGGTGATGCCATCATTGGCAAGGGACATAGAACCAGAAGGAATGCAATAGTAAATTGAAGTCAAATTAAAATTGAGATACCTTTGAGATAGCCCAGAAATTGGAGATTGTGATCTGGATATCAGGGCAGAGGTTAGAGCTAAAGATAAAGACTTGTGAATTGCATTATCTGGCAATATTATCCTCCCTTTACTGCTGCTGCCTGCCCAGAACCCAGAAACACACTGGAAGAATTCTGCCTTGTTGCTGTCATCTCACTCTCCTGTGTGTCTCTGTATTTCATTCTATTCCCTGCTCTTTCAGAATAGTATTTGGTCCCACAATTAGGAGGAAGTTAATCCTCAGTTACCTAATCTCAACACTGATAATTCAGTAAAAGGAATGTGCCAAGAATGTCTCTGTATATACCCTACATTCAGATACCACCTTCGCTACATACCAAGTTAATCACTTTGGAGCATGTTCACCAGTGTTTCCACACATAGTTAAGAGATCAGCAGTCATTAGGTCAGTGTTTTAAGTAAGGGATCTCCCAACTCCTGAGTGCATGCCTGTTGATAGACCAAAAAGGGGAAAGAGGAGGCAACCATGTCCACACTCTGATTTGAGTCTCTCCCATCACTTGTGTTAATAGTTCCACCATTCAGTTCATCATTGTTCACATCCACAAGCCTGGGACGCTGTAGTTCCTGCCACCTGATGCATCAGTCCATTGATTTTTCCGCACAGAGATTTTCAAACTGAGATTCACAGAGGGACTAAGGGGGCAGTCGAAGGGGTTAGCGGAGGGGCAGAGCTGGGAGCTTTGAGTCCTTTCTCCCTGTTTAGCAAGAGCAACTCTGATTTTATCTCACAAATTCCACTTTAATATAAAATTTCTTTTGAGGACCGTGTCCTGATGTTAAAAACAAGCTGCTTTCAAGTGGCAGTTCTAAACATGTTTTTGGTTTTGGGAAACCTCTACATTTTTTAAAATTGAGGAGCTCAAAGAGCCTTTATTTATATGGGTTTTATCTTTTAATATTTACCATATTTGAAATGAACACTGAAAATATTTTAAAATATTTATTAATTTATTTTCAAATAACAGTAATAATCCTATTGCATGACAACATACTAGCAAATACTATATTTTGTGAAAAAACAACTATATTTTCTAAAACAAAAATAATGAATGAAAAAAAGAGGCCATATTTTTTACATTTTTGCAAATCTAATAATGTCTGGCTTAGGAGAAGACAGATGTAGTCTATCTGCTTCTGTATTAAATCTGTGATGATACAT
This sequence comes from Cnephaeus nilssonii, assembly GCF_951640355.1. NCBI lineage: Eukaryota > Metazoa > Chordata > Mammalia > Chiroptera > Vespertilionidae > Cnephaeus > Cnephaeus nilssonii. The sequence continues at coordinate 62,797,251 of NC_137081.1, forward strand.
CATTTTGGTTGAAGCATATGAAAAAAAGATCTTATCATTAGAAATGAGAAGTATTTTATCTTATTTTTTTAATTTATTTTTAAAAAAATATATTTTATTAATTTTTTTTACAGAGAGGAAGGGACAGGGATAGAGAGTTAGAAACATCGATGAGAGAGAAACATCGATCAGCTGGCTCCTACACACCCCCTACTGGGGATGTGCCCACAACCAAGGTACATGCCCTTGACCGGAATCGAACCTGGGACCCTTTAGTCCGCAGGCCGACGCTCTATCCACTGAGCCAAACTGGTTAGGGCAGAAATGAGAAGTATTTTAATAGTCTTTCCAGATAATTGTGGATGTCCCTCTTTGACACTATACCAAAACTCAATGATTAGTTTCTTAAAGGTTAACTGCAAAGTGGAATCTAAACCCATATAAATAAATGTTTTGAACTCTATGACATTAAAATATACAGGGTGGGGTAAAAGCAGGTTTACAGTTGTTCATGTGGAAAATGATACAATAATTCTAATATATAAAAACCCTGGGTTGTAATGACCAGTAATGACCAGAGGCTGACCAACCAGAAGTCAGTGCTGGTCCTGCCCCCAAGTAAGCGGTAAAGGGCAATCAGACAGGCAGGCAGAGGGGCTAAGGGTGATAAGGTAGGTAGACCAGCGGTTAGGAGTGATCAGGTAGGAAGACCAGCAGTTAGAGGTGATCAGGTAGGCAGGCAAGCAGTTAGGGGAGATTAGGTAGGCAGACAGCCCCTCCGCTGGGCTGGCCCCATCCCCAAGCAAGTGGTAAGGGACAATCAGGCAGGCAGGCAGAGTGGTTAGGGGTGATCAGGTAGGCAGACCAGCAGTTAGGGGTGATCAGGAAGGCAGATGGCTTCTTAACGGGCTGGCCCCACCCCCAAGCAAGTGGTTAGGGGCAATCAGGCAGGCAGACAGAGTGGTTAGGGGTGATCAGGTAGGCAGACCAGCAGTTAGGGGTGATCAGGTAGGCAGGCCAGTGGTTAGGGGTGATCAGGTAGGCAGACGGTCCCTCACAGGGCTGTCCCCACCCTCCAGCAAAGAAAGAGGAAGGCCCAGGCCAGCCAAGCCATTGCACCCCAGCCAGTCACCTGCAGAGGGAAGCCACTGGTGGTGGGGGGGGGGGGGCAGCACTGCACAGATGGCAAGCAGTGGCAGTGGCGGGGGTGGGGCCAGCTGCCTGCAGCCTGGAGAAGGAAAGCCCTGATAGATCCTGATCTCAGGCCAGGCCTAGGGACCCTACCCGAGGGGTCCCGGATTGTGAGAGGGTGCAGGCCGGGCTGAGGGACCCCCCCCCTCCGAGTGCACGAATTTTCATGCACTGGGCTTCTAATTAATAAATAATAATGCTCTGTGTTTTAAACTCTGTGTTTTGTGTACTCACAACTGTAAACCTACTTTTGCCCCACCCTTTTTGAGTCTATCTTGCACTTTGGTGGATTTTTCTTTACCCATGCATTGGTCATCTGGAAAATACTGGTTCACTGAGTTCTGCTATTTTTCAAAATGGTACACTTTATTTTACAATCTCAAAAAAACTCTATTTAATATTACCGCCAATATCATCAGAAAATTTTCTAAATGTTGGAAGCTGTCAAACTCACAGTGGTGGATATAGTTTGTTCAAAATTTGAGTTTTTGCTTGGAAGCCTAATTTTATTATTGGCAACAAATACCATCAGCTGTTTTCCTTGAAGTGCCAGGTTGACTCTCAAAAAAATGTCTGCAAAATATCCAAGTCTAATAACTTGTCTGTCAGTCGTTTCAAATTAAAGAGTGTTTCATGGAAAAAGTACCTAATTCAGATTGCAACTAAGACAATCACACAAGTGCTTTTCCTCGAGGCAACCACAACACTCCTGTATGCAGTGCAGAAGTGCCCTCCGAGTACTTAACCACTTCATCACATAGAATTTTTAAAAGACAAGTACTCAAAAGTACAGACTTAATAGAATGAACACACATTTTGCTCTTCCGTAAGGATATTTTTAAAGGATATTTTTAACTAGAACTGGCTTTCTTCCCTGTGTGTGCCTGACATTGAAGTATACAAGACTAACTAACAATGCAATTGGGTGGCACTCTTTGGCAGGAGTCAACACTTTCACTCCTCACTGTTTTTTGTTTGTTTGTTTGCTTGTTTTGTTTTATTTTAGCATCAGTGAATATCTGGCTAGAGTGAAAAGGTAAATAGCATTTTAGTAGTATTATGCAAATAATATTTAGTATTATTCTGCAAGTGTTGACCTTGTGGACCCCCCTGAATGGGCTTAAGGGATTCCTAGGCTTTTCCACACTTTAGGAATTACTGCTTTAAAGAGCAAACAAAAACAAGGAAAATATCAAGAGGGGTATGGAAGAATCTGTGTGCTGGAGCCTATTAGAGCTTAAAAAACAAAATTAGTTCTCTGGGAGGGCAATGATAAATTGTAATTATGAGTTTGTAAGAGTGTGTCTTCTGCACTTCAAGAAGATTTGAGGATCTGGAGGAGCTAGATCTACAACAAAATTAGAAGGTTTTTCTGACAACTGCAGATGAAATGTCTCAAGGTTCCATGGAATATGACCCAAGTGGAAAAATACTTAGAACTGGAAAATTAATTAGAATTCATTTGTGAATTCATTCATTGATTGCCAACAAATAAAAAATTACAGGCAAACTTCTATGTACAATCTGGATTGTGTAGAACACTTTTTTTTAAAAAAGCTCATTAGAATACCTAGAAATACAGCAGTAACTTGGAGCACTTACAAGTCAATTATTATTAAACACTTTTTTCCCCCCACTGAGGCAAAAATGTGAACATTTTATTTCTACTTTTTAAAAAATTTATCTTTATTGCTAAAAGTATTATAGATGTCCCCATTGACCTCCTCTCCCCACTCCCCCAGGCCTATTGTCTGTATCCATGGTCTATTCATATATGCATATAAATTATTTTGTTAATCTGTTCCTGCCCCCCAAACCCTCCTCCTCACACACACCTTCCCTCTGAGATTTGTCCATCTGTTCCATACATCCAAGTCTCTGGATCTACTTTCTTCGTCAATTCATTTTGTTCATTAGATTACACATATAAGTGAGATCACGTGATACTTGTCTTTATCTGACTGGCTTATTTCACTTAGCTCTCCAGGTCCTTCCATGCTATCTCAAAAGGTAAGATATCTTTCTTTTTTACTGCTGCATAGAATTCCATTGTGTAAATGTATAACATATTTTTATCCACTTATTTACTGATAGGCACTTGGGCTGTTAAACACTTTTTATAAATTGCCTTTTGTTCCTTATCATCCTATCTAATAAAAGAGTAATATGCAAATTAACCATCACTCCGTGACAAAATGGAGGCACCCATAGCCACAAGATGGCGGCGCCCACTCTTCTCAGTCTCAGGGAGGGCTGCTGCTGAGAGCTGGCAGAGTAAACGGCCTGGCGGAATGCTGCCCAGAGGCCCTCCTGACCCTTTATCAAAAAGAAATTCACTCCCCACAGTGCGATCCCTGCACAGCGGCGGCAGCCCCGGCTGGGGTCTCAGCCTGGGAGGGGCGTGCAACCCCATGGCATGATCCCCGCCGAGTGGCAGCAGCCTGGGGTCTCAACCACTGAGTCACACCAGCCAGGCAGATATGGAGGAATCTTAAATGTTTCTTTTTTAAAAATATATTATATTGATTTTTTACAGAGAGGAAGGGAAAGGGATAGAGAGCTAGAAACATCTATGAGAGAGAAACATTAATCAGCTGCCTCCTGCACACTTCCCACTGGGTATGTGCCCCCAACCAAGGTACATGCCCTTGACCAGAATCGAACCTGGGACCCTTGAATCTGCAGGCCAATGCTCCATCCATTGAGCCAAACCAGTTAGGGCTGTCCAATATGCTAAAGAAAAAACCCTATCTAATAAAGAGGGAATATGCAGAGGAGGGCAATTGGGGACGATCAGGCTGGCAGGGGAGTGGTTAGGGGGTGATCAGGCTGGCAGGCAGAAGCGGTTAGGGGCAATCAGGCAGGCAGGTGAGCAGTTGGGAACCAGCAGTCCCGGATTGTGAAAGGGATGTCCGACTACCTTAGGCAGTCGGACATCCCCCGAGGTTTCCCAGATTGGAGAGGTGCAGGTTGGGCTGTGGGACACCCCCCTCTCCCTCCCCCTCCAGTGCATGAATTTCATGCACCGGGCCTCTAGTAATTTTAATAATGAGATTGTGTAGTACAATAAAACTGCACACTTTCTATCACTTTTTTGTAAATGAGGGAAATGAAAGTTTAAGAAAACTGTGGAAGATCATATGGTTAGTAAGTTTTGGAGCTGAGATTTGAATACAGGGAGAAAGCCTTGAGTTGTTACACAACCTCTCTAACCTTATTTGCTTTGTTTATAAAAATGCTAATAGCACCAACCCAGTCAAAGTTTGTAAAGCATGGATGAAATAACAGATGTGAAAGACTATGATATGGTGCCTAGGATGGAAGTACAGGATGAATCATTGCCTCCTGTACTCACCTCAGCAACTTCCCCTAATTATTGTACATTATAACAAGGGGCAAAAAACATTTATAAATAACTTCAATACAAAGCAAAGTTGGTAAGTGCCTAAAGAGAGGCATATATTATGTGTTCTGGGAGTTTAGTTGGGGCAAGCTTGGGGGGTGGAGGCATTACTACTGTTATCAGAGAAATATGTACATAGGATTTCTCCATTGCTAGGGGAAGTGGAGTTCTTGGGGTATCACTAGAATAAGCATTTCTGAAGGACCCCCCAGGAGGATGAGATGTGGTAGAAGGCTTTATTTGCATGGAATTACAAACCTTGGTTTCCAAAGTCCCATTTCCCTTAATCCAGTCATAGAAGATGCATAGCTAGGGCTTCGGCAGAACTAGAAGCAAAGCCAGAGTCCAGAGTTTCTGTTCCATGGTAGAGCTGAGTCCAGTACAGCATCAGGCTAGTTCCAGTCCATTAGCTCGTTGTGTGTGGGGACATGGGCAAAGTGGGCAAATGCAGGGGCGTGAGAGCTCCTGCCTCCAAGAGGCAAGAGAGCAAGAGAGAGAACTCATTTGTTTGGGAGTTCAAGTATCTGAGATACTCCTGAGCTTGTAGGGGCCATGCCTACTCTGGCCAATGACCTTTCTCCATGGATGACTGACAAACAAGAACCTTCCCTATTTCATCCAGACTTTACTGGGCATGTGTCTAAATTGTAGCTTCCTGGCAAAGCTGCACCAGTGGCATGCCTTTGTCCTTTCCTGTTATTTATAACTAGGCTATTACAACAGTATCACTACCAGCTAAAAACAGGCCAATCACAGGGGAGGAGGAGGGTTCTTTGAAAGGGTAGAATTTGATAGATTTTCTTGAGCACCTGAGCATACAGTGATCAGAAGCTTATTAGACACTAGTGGCCCAGTGCACAAAATTTGTGCACGGGGGGGGGGGGGGGTCCCTCAGCCCAGCCTGCACCCTCTCCATTCTGGGATCCCTCTCCTAATCCTGGACCGCTGATTCCTAACCGCTCACTTATCTGCCTGCCTGGTCACCCCTAACTGCCCTACCCTGCAGGCCTGATCGCCCCTAACTGCTCTCCCCTGCCGGCCTGGTTGCCCCTAACCACCTCTGCCTTGACCCCCGCCACCATGGCTTTTTCCAAAAGGATGTCCAGAAGGATGTCTGGTCTAATTAGCATATTACCCTTTTATTAGTATAGATAAGTATTTGTCATATTATTCTCTATTTTTCTATATGTATTTAAAATACTCCAGAATATTTTAAGCAAATAAAAAATGTTCAAGTTGTAGAAAAATAAGTTTTGAAATACAACCTGGTAGGCTTGAAAGCAACAACATTTGCGTAAAAGGGCATAAGTTGCAGTCGGCAACAAAACTTGTTGTTAAGATTGCTTGGTTAATATTCTTTTGTTGGAAAGGGGTGGTTTGGGCAAAGGAGAAAAGGAAACCAGCCCTATAAAAGGGAATGTCTGATTGGGCCGTTGGCACAGCAGAGAGGGGCAGGTGCGGCAAAGGTTCAGGCTGTCCCACAGGCAAGGATGTCTGTGTGTATGGGACATCAAAGGACACCTGTCACACCTGAAACACAATTTGCTAACACTCTCAATTGCAGAGCTCAGGAAGAATCACTGTTTTTAAAACTATTATTTTCCTGACATATAAAATATACATACAAATAAATAAAATAAATATACACGCCCTCTTGTGAGCATCCCCTGCCCTCCACTTAATATTTGGCTATGACCTGCTTTTCATGTCAACGAATTGGATGTACAGATATAATTTTTAATGGCTACGGTGTTATCCCTGACTGTTTGACATTACTATGGTTTACTTCACTAACCCTTTATTGTGGGGCAGGTTGCTTCCGGTTTCCCCTAGCATCAACGACAGTAAATATAATTGCTTATTTGACTGTTTACTTAGGACACATTCACAGACATGGAACTTCTGGCCCAAAGCTAATTCACTTGAATTTTGATCCACATTTCTAAATTGACTTTCTAGAAAGTGCTTCTGTTTGTTTAGTCCATTGGGTTTAAATCAGTTTACACTCCCACAAACGGAGTAAGAGAAAACTGTTGAACCCGCCTTCGGCAAATCGCAAACTCTTGCTGAACTTGAGGGGCCCCTTCCCGGCATAGCTGGCTGTGAGCTTTTCAGGGCACTTTTGAAGGAAGGAAAGGGATCCCGGGCCCCTATGGCTCTCCAGCGGGGACAGAGCTGGAAAATCAAAGTTTCCCAAGGAGGTGGAAGTGCAGCGGGGACCCTCCCAGTCGGGGGAAGGGTGTGCCAGGATACCCCCTGCACTCTGGGGCTGGTGCAGAGCACTGGGGGCAGGGCCAGCCCTGAGTGGGCCATGGGGTGGGGCGGGGCAGCTCGGCCGTGTCCCTTCTGGCTGCATCCCCACCAGCCCTGAACAGTAAGAGCCCCTGGCACCCTTCTCTGGGCGGGCAGGTAGGGACAGTGGGTGGGAGACTGTGCCATTACTCCCAGTCCTGACTCCCGAATCCCGCACGCTGTGTTACTGAGAAACCTTAGGCTGGGACAGCCCACCGGGTGCGGGACCAGAAGGATCCGGGCTGGAGGGTGAAATCCAGGGAGGTGCAGGTGGCACGGTCAAGGGCCCTGTGTGGGTGCAGGCATGTGAGTGTGTGTGTTGCTCAGGTCCAAGCTCATGCACACACCCACACACGCGCACTCTGGCTCTGCACCCTCCGCCACCAGGAACCTCCACGGAGCCTGCCGTGCGCTCAGGTGCATCCAGTCCCAGCACCAAGCAAGTCTGAGAACGTTTCCCCAGACTGACGCCCCGCCTCTCTCCTCCTGCCTCCTGCCTCCTGTCTCCCACCACGTGCCCACCCAGGTGGCAACAGGGAACTCTGGGCCCAGAGTTTGAAAGCTGGCCACACCCCCAATCACCTGGATGGAAGGGAGCTCTGGGGGGAGCTCTGAGCCCTGGCTGGGGGCGGCGGCAACAGGGAGCTCTGGGCCCCGAGTTTGAAGGCCGACCACTCCCCCGATCCTGGGAGACCCAGAGTTCTGCTGTGCTCTGGCTGGGGCCCAGAGCTCCCTTTCACCACCATGCCCCAGCCAGGGCCCAGGGCCCGGTCGTTTAGTCATCCCTCACTGCCCCCCCTGCCAGCCTGGTCGCCCCACGTAGCCTCAGGTTCGGTAGTCCGTTCAGTCGTTTAGGTTGTGATGGACCCTGGCTCTTTATATATTAGGATGATATTACTACTGTACACTCTTTTTAAAGAATACAAACATATCTATGTGCATATATATACACACATACATAAATATATGTATATAAATATATATACCTATACATACATATCTATAATAATAAAAGCATAATATGCTAATTAGACTGGATGTTCTTCCAGACGACCTTCCAGACGAAGCTGGGACTGCGAGGGAAGCCCAGATCCTGGGTGCCAGAGGGAAGCCAGTGCCAGCAGTCGGGGGAAGGAAGGCCTACTCTTGCACAAATTTCATGCATCAGGCCTCTAGTATGTATATATAGGTAGACACTTACCTATAGATTGCTTTGTAGTGTTTGTTTCACTGTGTTTTGTTTAACTGGTGAAAACCTTATTTAGATACTCACAAAAAGTGACAAACTGACCATTCAGCTTTTTTTGGCTTCTCAGACTAAATGCATTCCTGGCTTGCATATGTGACTTGCATTTCTGGAGGAGTCCTTGGTTAGTTTCTAAGGTACCTGTGTAGAAGATTTATGCCAAAGAAGTGCTTTCATGGAGGTTGGTTTCTGTATCATTTCCTTTGCCAGGAGGTCTCCTTGAATAGCCACCGGTCAGTGCTGCTCCTGTCTGCATGACTATGCGGCTGCCTGATCTTCTACAGAGGAGACTTGGCTACTTCCTCTGGGGAACAAGCTAATTCCATTCACTTCTGACTCCTGGTGAGAATATTTTGAAATCTCTTCCTCCTGACAGGTGCTAAGTAAAGAAATTATTCCACTTAACTGGTTCATTGATTGAATCGAGTAATTGATTTTATGGTCTGCAGTAGAATCACTTCTTACCTTGTAAAGTAACAGACTCTAAGCCGTTCATAAAAACCTGAAAACATCCTCATAGAATATCCTAGAGAGGAAATATCTTTCTGAAAAAATATGAGGATTTCAGCAATCAGCACTCTTTTGTGCCTCAAACTCTCCGTATCTCTGGCTCCTAGTGGACTAGTCTAGGCATTAGCACTACTCTTTTGTCAGAAAGCCCCCTGGTTATGTGAAATCATTTCTCTTCGATGTCCTCCGCTGACAACACCATCCATCACTGTTATGTGCAGTTAGAGAACCGAGGTCTCGAATTGCGAAGAAATGAACCATTAAAGCCAAAGGATGTTTTTTTTTTTCAATCTGACAAAGACAAACTAAAAACTGAGACCTAAGATCAAGCAAGCCCCGATCTCAATTTTGGCAGCACAGTTGTGGGAAAGAGCATTGCAAAGGTGCATCTATTGTGAGATGGTAGTTTTACTCCAATGGGTTCTCTATTTCTGCCTTGAGGTTTGGCTTGGAAGAGTGGGTATACAGAATAGCAAGAGTGGGCATACTGAGATATCCAAAGCTTATTTCTTACTACGTATCATAAAAGAATACTTAGTTTAAATTTCTGCCTCATATCTAGGATATGAAAAGAAATGGTAGAAATCAAACCCCTTTCCCACGGTACTTCCTGAAGATGACCTTGTCAGAGATCTGGTCATTACCATGGCAGCTGAGGTCAAAGAGTAAATTCCACTTGTGCAACTTGAGACCTCAACTTGCTCTGGGATTTAAGCAACTGTGAGGCCCCTGGGCCAGGTTTCCACAGGCTTTGAGGCCATCTGCCTGCTTGCATAATGTTCAGGTGCCCCCTGCTTTTTGAATAGAAACAACTTCCATTTGTTCATGCAGATTTGATAATTGTCTATTTAATCACCTATTTGCATGCACAATTACTCAGTTTGGGCACATTTGCATATGTAAATCTTGAATTGGGCTGCAGCAAAATGACTGCACCTGCAAACTGCAGCCTTGCCCATTTATAAACCCTGGGAGGGGTGGTGAAAATCAGCCTTGTCCTTTGGAAAATTTATCCTTTTCCAAGTGGAAAGCAGGATAAATGAGCTTGAGGTCCAAATATTGAGCATTATTTTATTTTAAGCCTGAAAAGGAAAAATAAATTTAGAAAGTAAATTAATTATTCTCTAATAGGAGGCAAAGCAATAAGATAAAAACCAGAATAGAAGAAAGTATTGTAAGAAAAGCAATGTTGATTGCTTTTGTTACCTTTCAATATTGTTACCTTAGATCTTTAAAAAAACAAAATTTTTAAAACTGGAGGCCACAAGGCTGAAATTGAGGTAGTAGCCATCTTTAATGGAAAATGGATCAAGTGCCCTGGCCAGGTAGTTTAGTTGGTTGGAGCATTGTTCCATACACCAAAAGGTTACGGCTGGATTCCAGGTCAGGGCACCTATCTAGGTTGTGGATTCCATCCCCAGATCGGGGTACATATGGGAGGGAATCTATCCATGTTTCTCTGTCTCTCTATAAAATCAGTAAAAACATATCCTCAGGTGAAGATTAAAAAAAGAAAGAAAATTAAGCAAGTGACACAAAAGCTTTATGAAGTGGCTTTATGAATATCTCTTTCTTCTCCAACAACATCAAAATTGCCTTAAGGCTCTATGCATGAGATTGTTTTCTCTGTTCATAGATATGTTAAACTCAGCTACTTGGGACTTCTGTAATGGCTCTAGAACATAGAACATGCCCAGATAAATATGGGGAGAATTAACATATGTGCGGAGAAAGGAGGGGAATATAACTTCCCACTATTATGCATAAGAAATTCTTGGCTTTAGTTTGAATGTCTCATTTGGAAGAGTATTTAAAATTCAGATTATTAAACCAGATTCAATAGATGCGGGAATGGGCCCAAGAATCTGAATTTCATCCAATACTTCAGGAGAATCTGATGCATGTGGGTTTGGAATTCACTCTTAGTTTATTTTTGTTTTTTAAATCTTTATTGTTGAAGCTATTACATATATCCCCTTCCTCCCCTCCACCCCCTCCCCCTGCATTGACCTCTTCTAAACCTCCCTCATCCCCCCTCGCCCACCCCAGGTCTTCACCACCCTATTGTCTGCCCATGGGTTATGTATATATGCATACAAGTTCTTTGGTTGATCTCTTCCCATCCACCCTCCCTCCCATACCGTCCCTCTGAGATTCTGCAGTCTGTGGAAGACGCTCTTTGAAACACTGATTACTATGGCTTTCAAGGAAACTGATATATGTGTGGAAGTGTGTATGTGTTTGTATTTTCTCCCAAACACACAAAAAGCTCTTCCTGATTCTAAGAAGCCAGCTCCTTGACTGCTGTACACAGTCCAGTTTGGTTTTAAGTGGGGCCTGTAACAGCAGCCAGGGTTAGCTTAGTATTGCTGTTAACAGCACACAGGGATGGCATGCAAAATTACATACCAAACCCCACCTCCCTCTAGTCTTAGATCAGCCTTTCTTAGAAGTCCAGACAACCAAGGGCCCTAGCTCAGCCACAGTAAAGACCAACTCTCCCTGGAACAAGTTTGAGTCATAAGGCCAGGAGAAAGCTAAGTGGATATATTCATTGTTTGTGATAAATTATTAATTGTATATTTATTTTGCAATTCATCTCAACACTCCTTAAATCTATATAAATTTGTGCTCTTTTGATTTTTTCCTTTGCACTAGTCATAACATCTGCTTAGTTCCCTCATATTATATGAGAGAAATGAAATTCTTAATACATGTTCATTTTTATATCTGTATGAGAGTCATGATTTTATTTTATTTTATTTTTTCTGAATTATCTTTTAACAGTTTGGGACATTTCATCAAGATGCCCAATAGATTCACCTGACTTGGTTTATATTTTCCTCTGTTTCTCTATGTACATTTTTTAAAACAAGTCAAATAAATATGTATTAATCCTACATTATTACCACCTGCTATTTTTCTTTAATACTTTCCAATATTATTAAAAATTTGTTTAATGTAGCTTTGTCTGTATAATATCCCATCATATGAGAGCATCATAATTTACTTCATTACTCCTTATTTTAAAATTATGGAGAGGTTGTTTCCACTTTTAAAAAAAAGTAAATAACACTATGATGAACATTATTATATACATTTAAAAACTTCATTTTAAAATATTTAAGATAGATTGTTAAAGTAAATGGATAGAGATGGTATAGTATCAACTGGTTTTGATCACAAGAGCAACTGTATATTAAATAAGTCTTTAGTAAATTTTGTTCCCCCCCAAAAAGTGTATTTATTTTGATTCATTTTTGGAAGATGATGTATTGTAAAAGGCATTGGGATGGATTTGTTACAGTGGCTGTGATAACCAGAAAACACTATTTTCCAAAACCTTTTTAATGGCAAGAATTCTAAAGAGAAGGACAGCTAGATGTTGTTTGTGTTTGATGGAGGCTTCTAAATAACTTAATTGAGTTGATTTCTAGAGAGGGCATAGAAATAAGTCCTATCTGATTACCTTATTTAATGCTCACAAAACACCTGCAAGATGGGTATTACTGTCTTCATATTGCAAGTGAGGAAACTAAGGCTTAGGAAGGTTAATACATGTGCCCCAAATCACACAACTAAGAGCTGAAAAAAGCAGAATTTGAACTCTGGTCTTTCTTACCCTGAATCTGAACACAGCCCTTGCTGCTTTCAGCCAGGCTGTGAAACTGACATCTTCATCTACCCTCTCTCCGGTGAATGTTCTCCCAGAGGAAGGGCTGGCCATTAGTTCCTCTTTCTACCAGTGACCTCGAAAACCATCTATCTCCTCCAGTAATTACTTGGATGAAAACGGTGAACCCAGCTGCTTCCCTGGTGATTCTTTAGCTCAGACTCATAAAAGCTGTCTTTGTAGAAGCTGCTGCTTGTCTCTTTCTTTTACTTCATAATTCCCAAGGGCAAGATTACCTACTACCAGCTGCTCCTCTCTACATGCAAAGGGATTGAGGAAAAATCAAATGCTGATTAAATCTACACATTGTCTTTTCCATCCCCCCCGGGAAGACCAAAAAAAATCACTGGAATCATAAGACATTGGCTTCAAGCTTTCTCTGAAAGCCCAACAGGATTATTAAACTGATAAAAACAAGAAACAACATAGTTCCTTCTAATCTACATGGAGATTTCCACCAGTGCTTCTCTATGTTCTTCCTCCAATGTGTGTGTGTGTGCGTGGGGGGGTGGGGGGAGGTATTTAAAATCTAGGCCCCATGCACTCATGAGAGAAGCACGGTGTCTTTTGGAGTCAAGTTGCCCAAAAGAAATGCTTAATCAGAAATTCTGCCCCTTCCCAGGATAATAGGAGAGTTTTTAGGATCTCTTGTTTATTATCCACAAATTATAAATTCCCTACCTAGGTACAGCTTTTACTAATTAATTGTTGGTTATACCTACATATTAGAAAGTCTGTGTAAATTGACCTTACTCTCTAGTAGTCTTGAAGTATATCTGTCTTCTTGCTCATTTGAAAGAATCACAGGAAAGCATTTTTTAAGGAGTGCTTAACTTCTCCTAAGATGTGCTCATGCTGAGAATCAATCTTTGTATTATCCTATATAATAAAAGGGTAATATGCAAATAGACAAAACAGCGGAACAAACAAAAAAACAATCAAACCGTAATATGCTAATGGTATGCTAAGGCTGCTCAACTGCTCGCACTATGATGTGCACTGACCACCAGGAGGCAGACAGTCAACTGGTCGACCAGTCGCTATGACGTGCACTGACCACCAGAGGGCAGATGCTCTGACCGGTAGGTTAGCTTGCTGCTGGGGTCCAACAGATCAGGACTGAGCGAGATGGGCTGGAAATGCCCTGAAGCCCTCCCACAGTCCCTCTGCAGCCTAATCGTGCACTGGTGAGGTCCCTCAGCCTGGCCTGCACCCTCTTGCAATCCAGGACCCCTTGGGGGATGTCAGAGAGCCGATTTCAGCCTGATCCTGCAGGCCACTCCCTTGGGAGGGTGCCAGATGCAGGGCTCATGGCTGGCAAGCACTGCCTCAGCAGCTCGAACCTCTTCTGATCGGGACTAATTGGGTGCGAGCCCGCGGCAGGCACAGTGGGGCCAGGATGAGCCGGAGTGGCAGGTAGGAGCTGCAGGTGGCATTGGACTGTAGGTTTCGGCCTGATCCCTACAGCCCACCCAGAGGGACCCCACCCATGCACAAATTCGTACACTGGGGCTCTAGTGATAAGGTGATAAAACAGGGCTCTTCTGGACTTAATATTTACAGACAGGACCATGTGATATCTGTTAGATACCAAATATGCAGAACCCTATCTGCAGAATTTTCTAAGGAAATTGTGAAGGGTCAGTCCGCTGGCTCTTAGATCCTTATAAGATAAAGGATATATAAAAAAGAATCAGAAAGTGAAGAGAAATACTGCAATCACTTTAGGAAACAATTTGGCAGTCTCTTTATAAGTTAAATATAAACTGACCATATGTTCTAGAATTCTAATCTTAGGAATCTACCAAGAAAAAGCATATATGTCCACACAAAGACTAGTACACAAATTTTGATAGCAGTGTTATTCATAACAGCTCCCAAATGGAAACAATAAAAATGTCCATTAACCTGAGAATGAATGAACAGACTGAGATATATCCATATAATGGAATACTACTCTTACCAGAGAATCAAACTTCCCCATCGCTTGTGAGAGCGAGCTCCTTGTGATATCTTTAGAAAATGCATGTTCTAAGATTCACATGGAGAATAGGTTGTGGAAAAAGCCTTTATTTGCATAAAGTTACATTCCTCGGGTTCAAGGTCCCATGCCCCTTATGCCATCCTGACAAAGGTGCAGCGGGGGTTCCAGCAGAGCCAAAAGCAAAGCCAATGTCTAGAGCTTCCATTTCATGATGCAGCCGGTGTAGTTCAGCATCCAAGCTAATTAAAGATTAAAGTCCATTGGTCCATTGTGTGGGACCCACATGGCAGTGATCAATGTGGGTGCAGGGGAGCATGACCCTGCAACAGGACACTCAGGAACCTGGTGTGGAGAAAAAGAGAGAGAGAGAGAGAGAGAGAGAGAGAGAGAGAGAGAGAGAGAGAGAGAGAGAACCAGAGAGCACCGTCTTTGTTTAGAAGTTTAAACAGTGACCACACCCATCCTGGCTACTGACTCATGTCCAGATGTGACTGACAGTCAAGCACTTTCCCACAGTCACTCAGACCTTATTGAGCATGTGTCTAAACTGCCTCTCTCCAGTCCCTTCTCCCATAGATGAGTGGGGAACAGGCTTGGAGAGTGTTAAATGCAGCTTTTTGGCAAAGCTGTATAAAGGGCACGCCTATATTATCTAGCTTCCCCTTTCTTCCTTTACTGTTAAGTAATAGCCAGGTTATTACAATGGCATCACCACTACTTGACAATTAAAAAGAAAAAAACTGAATCATACTACAATATGGATAAATGTCAAAAATATTACACTAAGTGAAAGAAGTAAAAGAACAGATACAGTATGATTCTAATTGATATGAAATGTCCAGAAAAGGCTTATCTATAGAGTCAGAAGTAGATTAGTGCTTGCCTGGACTTAGGTGTAGGATTGAAAAGGACCTTTTTTTTGGGGGGGGGTGATAAAAAATGCCACATTTAATATTTTATTATAGAGATTCATTCTCAGCAACACCTCTTAGGAAAAGGTAAGCACTCCTTAAAAATGGTTTCCTGTAAACCATGTTTCTTCTCCTGTGAACAGGAAACCATTTTTAAGGGGTGCTTACGTTAAGGAGTACAAGGAAACATGTTTCAAGACGACCGGAAAACAAAGTCTATTTACATAGCATTTCTAATATGTGTCTATCATCGATTATTAGTAACAAGTGTACCTAGGCAGGTTATTTTCAATTTGTGTAAAATAAAACAAGAGATCCAAAGAGTTCTAAATTTGGATTCAGGCAATGGTTGTACAACTCTGTAAATTTACTAAATATTATTAAATTGCACACTTGAAAAAGGAGAATTTATGGGATGTAGATTATACTTTTAAAAAGCTGCTATAAAAATGGAGAAAATAAAATATTTTCAATAGCTCTTCACTAGCTATTGATGTGTTTTAATTGTAAAATGAGATGTGTTTTAGTTGTAAAATGCACGACAGACGTCAGACTTAGCATGGGGGGGAAGAATTATATATTATCTCACTAATATTTTTTACATTGGTTACAAGTTGAAGTGATAATATTCTGGATATATGGAGTAAATAAGATATATTACCATTATTTTTATCTGTTTCTTTTTAGTATGACTAGAAGAAGACCAAATATGAGATAGATTGACTATTTAAATAAAAGCCATAACATGAGTCTACAGGAGTCATGCAGGCCTGTTGAGGACAAAACATTGTGGACATCACTCATTTACAGAATCACCAGGAGTTGGAGCCAACTCAATGGCGTGTCACACATAGACTAGAAAATTAAAATGATTTGTGTGGTTCACATTGTATTTCTACTGAATAGTGCTGCTATAGAGAGAGCTATTGCCCCCACCCCCATCTCCGGAGAAGAGAATAGAGTCTGCTAGAGTCTAATCCCAAACCTACTGAGGAGGTTCTTCAAGTGGAACTTTCACATTGTTTATAGGTGCTCACTGTAGTCAAGGGGATCATAGACTGTGGCCAATGGCAGCAGGATAAAACAGATCTGCATGCTGATCGGCCAGGGCTTGTCCAAGTGTGTCTGGAACCCAGCCTTGAATCACGAGAGAGAAAAGCATCGCCTGGAGCTGGTGAGAGCCCCTCAAAGTAGAGTCTGAGTGACAAGGACCAGCAACAGAGCAAAAGCTACGGGCAGGTTGAGAGGTGCCAGATGAAGGAAAATGCTCCTTGTCCACATCATGAAAATTGGAAGACAAATAAGAGCTAGGTTCTGATTCTAACTCAACATTTGTTTATTTAATGTATTGATTACACTGTAATCAATCAAAAACAGAGCTGCTGCAGTGCAGAATCCCAAGAGGGAAGCACTATTCAAATCATAGCCCAGGTGAGAGGTTCCCAAACATGTGAAAGGCCAAGGAGCCCACACTGGTGGTCAACAGAATCCACTCTCTCTAAGCACATGCGATCACAGAGAGGGAGGCCAGCTGCAAAGGCACCGACCAAATGATACTTTTCTCATTCTTGAGCCACTCTGCTCTCTCTCATGGACAGGTCTGAAACTGGCTAGCCAAAAAAACAGGATAGGGTGGTTGCGAGTCAGGCCAGCCAGACCCAAAATTTCTTTAAATGACGAGAAAATTTGAAAAGGTACTAAGTCTAAGGTTCAAACTCAGGATAATCCTAATTCCCAACTATGTGCTCCTTCTACAGGAGGCTAAAGGGTCAAATTCAGCCCATGTTGAACATCATTCATTTTGGTGTAATAGGATCCCTTGTTCAGAGTGCCATCACTGTGATCAATAATGCTATCAGTGACTCATTGATTGTTGCTAAGTGGGTGTCAGAGACCAGGAAAATAAAACGTACCCTACACACATCTAAATCCCATGCCCTTTGGTGCTATAGCTCAGTGGACGCAACTTAAGTGAAAATGAATACAGTGAACACTAATATTCATCATCCATCTAGCTATCATATATATACATATATATGTATATTTAGAATTTTTAGTGTTGTGTGTAGCAAGATATTACATTACATAGGAAAATCATACTCATTCTTTTTGAAGACTCTTTTAGGGATACTATGATACTATGAAAACATGATAAATAGATAATATACTTATGAATAAATGCACCTTAGATATAAATATTTCTAGTTCCTCACAACCTTAGCTTTTCATACCTGTGTTCTCTTAATTGACCGCTCAGCTCTGTTTTTTACCTTGCAAATTGCATCTGATTTTACTTTTGAATGCTGGCCAAGCTTTACCTTGTTCTCATGCAACGCTTGAATAATCTTGTTAAGGTGATAAGAGTCTCTAGATGACAACACCATGGTCACGGCTCAGATGGCAAGTTTATGTTTTAATATTCCCATTCCTTGAAGAAGAGTTAAATAAGATGTGACACACAGAATGCAAACCAAAGAACCGCAGCTAGCCTCCCAGAGCGGCCTGCTCAGCCAACAACCTTCCATCTCCGCTGCTGGTGCGGCCAGCCAAAGGCAGGAATCAGTCTCTGTGGATAACTCTATCTCACATCGAGGCCTTTGCATGAGCCTCTGCCTCTTCCTGAAA
This sequence comes from Cnephaeus nilssonii, assembly GCF_951640355.1. Lineage (NCBI taxonomy): Eukaryota > Metazoa > Chordata > Mammalia > Chiroptera > Vespertilionidae > Cnephaeus > Cnephaeus nilssonii. Next base: position 62,815,065 of record NC_137081.1, read on the forward strand.
TGGTTTTCCTTTCATTCTATTTGCATGCCAATGTCCCTCCATCCTTTAACTCTCAACTGTAATGCCACCTTGGAGATGCCAACTTTGACCAACCAATTAGGTCTTTCTATTACTTTCTTATTCCATTTTTTTCCCCCTCTGTAGCACTAATCATATTTTGAAATTATTGTATTCACTTTACTTTTTTTCTTTATGTTCTAACATGTTCTGTGAAGACAGGGGCTCCTCCCTCTTGATAACAATTGTGTCTCCAGAACTGATGTCAGTCCTTGATTTATAATTACACTTCAATAAATGCTTGTTGAATGAATATATGGGAAAATGAAAACATCTTTTGGTATCCTGATGATAAGAATCTAGGCTTATTTAGCCAGACATTTAAGAGGCAATATCATCCATTGATTAAGAACACAGACCCTATGGCTGTGGTTTTCCTGGTCACTAGCTGTGTGGTCTTGGGCGCCTTACATTTTTTGAGCCTTAGTTTCCTCAGCTGTGACATAGCACCAATTCATTGAGTTTTTGAGATATCAGATGAGTGATGTATGCACAACACTTAGCAAGTTCTGGCCTTTAGTTATTAATAGTTGCTCTCTATTTTTATGTAAGATATTCAGAGAAGAATATTCCAAAATCATTCCAGTTAAAATAACAATACTTATATAAGTACATTTATTTAGAATGCTCCACCTCCACTGCCAAGTCGTTCTATTATTGGAGCCTTACCTCAGGTACCCCAGCCCCGCAAACCGTTCCTGAAGCTTTTACGCTGTGTTAGTCATCCCAGTGAGCACCCCTTTGAACCTGGGAGCGCTGTGATCACACAGACACCAATCCAGTGATCTCCCCTGAGGGTGTACCTCAGACCACACACCTGGGGTGGGAAGGAAATATTTAGAACGTCTATTTTGGAGATAGAGAGAAAATAAAAGAAAATGAAGCACAACTCGTATTTAATATGTTGTTTGATCTTGGCATGTTTCTTTGCTCCCCTTGTCAGTTGTGCTGCCCAAGGTGTTATGAACGAAGAATGGGATGCCAATGAAATGGACATGTTTCTTAAATAGGAAACACAGGTTAAAAGAAATGTTCATAATGAAAGCATAATTGAACAATAGGAAAATGGCTGAACTGATGTTTTTACTTTTAATCATATTATGACATCAGATCTGTTATCATTTTGAGAAAGTAAAAAGTGAAGTTTTCAAGAAAACGATTTGAAATGTCATTTTACACTTCCTATGATTAACAAAAAGTCCCAACCATAAGTGAATTTTGTGCAACCCAAAGCTGAGGACCACAGACTGCTAAGATTCTGATTATGAACAAAAGGCGTTAAGACTTGAGTATAACATTAAGTGGTCTGAGTGGCAGCACAGAAACCACTAAGGTGTTTAATAAATAATGCCCTGGTTTTGTGGTCAGTGAGTCTCAGTTTTTTGTACGTGGTGGGTGGGAGATGAGGGGATTGGTGTTGGGGGAGAATGAATGAAGAGAAGAGATTGATATCAGACCCTCCTAGGAATTGTGTCCAAGTATGCAGACCTGGATAATCTAGTTCATCCCTTATCCAAGGAATTTTAAATCTTTTTCTCCCTAACCCTCATCCCTAACTAGGAAGTCAGAGAACTATTATTCTAGTTAACAGATAATACAAGTTGAAATATAAAGGAAGGAAAAGCTTGGAAATAGCTTAGAACAACAAAGGGTGGGGAGGGCAAATATTTGGAATAAGCAGAATTTGCACATAGTAGTACAAATAATTCATTAATATGTAGAAACTATTTTTGTTCACATTTGCTTACATTTGGTGAAAAGAAGTAACATGATAGTTAATTAGCAGAAGGACATAAGTAAAATAAATAAGCAGTATTTTATAATACAATTATCCTATCTAATAAAGAGGTGATATGCAAATTGACCACCACTCCAACACACAAGATGGCCACCCCCATGTGGACACAAGATGGCCAGCAGGGGAGGGCAGTTGGGAGGGACCAGGCCTGCAAGGGAGGGCAGTTGGGGGCAATCAGGCCAGCAGGCAAGGGCAGTTGGGAGGGACCAGGCCGGCAGGGGAGGGCAGTTAGGGGTGACCAGGCCAGCAAGGGAGGGCAGGTTGTGGGGGACCAGGCCTGCAGGGGAGGGCAGTTAGGGGAGACCAGGCCGGCAGGGGAGGGCAGTTGGGCGGGACCAGGCCAACAGGGGAGGGCAGTTAGGAGAGACCAGGATGGCAAGGGAGGGAAGTTAGGGGCAACTAGGCCTGCAGGGGACGACAGTTAAGGGCAACCAGGTTGGCAGGGGAGGGCAGTGAGGGGCAATTGGGCCAGCAGGGGAGCAATTAGGCATCGATCAGGTTGGCAGGGGAGTGGTTAGGGGGTGATTAGGCTGGCAGGCAGAAGTGGTTAGGGGCAATCAGGCAGGCAGGCAAGTGAGCAGTAGTCCTGGATTGTGAGAGGGATGTCTGACTGCCTGTTTAGGCCCGATTCCACCAGGTTCAGACCTAAACGGGCAGTCAGACATCCCTCTAGGGGTCCCAGATTGGAGAGGGTGCAGGCTGGGCTGAGGGACACTCCCCTCCCCCCATGCACGAATTTCATGCACCAGGCCTCTAGTTCTGATATAAAACTCTGGTCAAGTCAATGGTGGGATATATAGGACATATAACCTTGTTCCTTAGTTAATGATCGCTTAAATAAATATAAATGTTGGGCCCCTGCTACTTACCTGAGGTCAGCTTCCTAAGAAGAAGGTGCAAAGACTTAGGGGAAAAAAAAATCTTTAGAGCTATCCTGGCATCTCTCAAACCTTATTCAAAAATGGTATCTTTTAAACCAATTCCTTTGAGAAAAAAATATATGTTCTTCCTTTGTATAAAAGTACAATTTTGCAATTAAATTTAATTTCTCTTTATTTGCTCTATATCATGCCAGGGGCTGGTTAGTAAAGGCTGGGCTGATTATGCAGGGACTGGGTCTAGGAGAGCCTAGAAGTGTTTTTGTTAACTTGCTGTGGCTGCCAGGGGACCAGCCAAATGACAAGGTTCACTCAGGTAAGTGCCGGGGAGGCCACTGGAGAATACCATCCCCATGGAAACAGAGCAGCTTCCACTCAGCTCAGGCAAATCATTGTTATCATAATAGTAACACGTTTTAAAATACTTTAGCAAAAGCTGATTGCCAGCCCTGATCCTTAAAATCACCTGAGGATCTTTAAAAATGGACTGACCCCTGGGCCCTACCTAAGCCCTTAAATCAGAATCTCTGGGGTGGTATTTGGGCACTGGAATTTTCTTAAGGCTCTCTAGGTGATTCTGAAGTGCAGCCATGGTAAAGAACTGCTAGCCTAGACAATGTGATAGGTTGTGTGTAGTAAGGTTAAATTACAACCCAGATGTAGCAGGCATTATGATCAGTAAGAAATACTGTAGGAATAATCAGCCAATATCATATCTAAAGGGCCACACTACAGAAGTGATTACTGCAAGTGCTTCTGTCAGATTAGTCTCAGAAGTTTAATTAATAAACATATTAAACTAGTGGCCCGGTGCAAGAAATTCATGCACGGGGGGTGGTGTCCCTCAGCCCGGCCTGCACCCTCTCTAATCTGGGACCCCTCAGGGGACATCCCTCTCACAATCCGGGATCGCTGGCTCCTAACCGCTCATATGCCTGCCTGATCACCCCTAACCACTCTGCCTGCCGGCCTTCTCACCCCCAACTGTCCCCTTTGCTGGCCTGATAACCCCCAACTGCCCCCCCCCACTGGCCTGCTTGCCTCCAACTGCCGCCCTGCCAGCCTGATCACCCCCAACTGACCCCCCCTGCTGGCCTGCCTGCCCCCAACTGCCCCCCCATGCCAGCCTGATCACCCCCAACTGCCCTCCCCTCCTGGCCTGATTGCCCCTAACTGCCTTTGCCTTGGCCCCACCACTATGGCTTTGTCTGGAAGGACGTCTGGAAGGTCTCCAGGAAGGTCTCCCAGTCTAATTAGCATATTACCCTTTTATTAGTATAGATGTCAGAGATTTTTTTTAAAATCTGTGATTTGTTAATTAGCATAATGAATTTCAGAAATGGGCTCTTATTGGTAGAATTGGGGTATATTTTAGAGACACTCCCCAAACTTCTATGAACAGTGCATAAGAGTATAAAGAATAGTGCATAAAGCTTGATCCTTGCATCCAGCCATTGAGTCAGAGCACCTAAGGTGACCCGATGCTGATACTGGGAGTATTGGGAGTATTGGGATCCTGCTTCAAGACTCATGTGCATGTTCCTGAATGAACCTTTGTTCAAGGTTGAGTCAGAGTACCCAAAGGACTAAGAGCTTGGCAAAGCTTCATCAACCTCACAGAACAGACAACTTGCTGGCAAATGTTTATTTAATAAATGCTAGAGTTATGGCAGAAGTTGGTTTGAGACTCACTGAAAAGTAGCAAAAAGTTGCTAACTCTAACCTTCCTAAAATTTTGTAGTGGTTACTGTCTACCTATCAAAAGAAACCAAGAGTTATATATTGACTAGACTGGCTTGGGTCAGGTCTGCAGCAGTCATTGAAGAACACTATGACCCAGTGTTATCCAATTCTTCAATTTAATTTTTAAACTTTAAGTGTTGCAACTAAACTTAGATTTGTAAGGAAAAACAAACAAAAAAACCTCTTGTGTAGAACCAGCAACTTTTCTCTGGGCCAGATTGGACCTGAATGCTGTGTATTCATGCTCTATAGTCCCAGACATCGAAAGGCCCTACGATTAGCCTTGTTCCTCAGGAACCAGTCAGTGATCTGAGAACTTCAGGCAGTCCAGGCAGGAAGGATAAAAACTGGTTCTTGAGGCCAAGGTAAGAAATGTGCAGGAATTCAGAAGGCAAGAGAACAAGATGGTAACATGGGTGAATGAAATGCTGGCAGGAGGCTGTTCCTCTGTAACTCTTTCACTTCTCCAGGCATGGGGCAGTTCTCAAATGCAGAGCCAAACAGAAGTTTACTCCATGACCCCCTATGGAGTAAGCAAGAGGAGCAAGGGTTATAAAGAGGGAGAAGTTTATTGACTTTGTCATATCACACTGAGCATGTATTTTATACACAGTCTTGGACTAAGGCACTGGGACAAGGAGATAGTTGATGTCTAGGAAAAACACTCCCATGTTTTCATTAGATCACACATATAATACTTCTGACACCTCATGTGTGGGTCCCCCACACATACACACACACCAAGAAATTCTCTAACACTCCAGTTGGATGCCATTCAATTCAATTCAATTCTGACACTATCTACCTGGAGTATCAGATTTCCACAAGTTAAGGACTCAGTCCCATTAGATTGCCCTTGCTTCATATGCCAATCCCAAAGTCCATTTTGTCACCTATACTCCTGACCTACTGATTATAAATCAGATTTCCCAGGAACCCCTCCTTGGGTTCAATAATTCGCTAGAATGGCTCACAGAACACAGGGAAACACCTTTACCAGTGTATTATCTATATAATAAAAACCCAGTGGCCATAATGCCATAACGACCAAAGACCAGTCACCAGGAGGTGCATTGAGCACCTCTAGGTCCCTCCCCTGTCCCATTCCGGCACATGAGCAGCGGCTCTTGCGGCAGGTGGGGCGGGGTGCAAGCTACTAGCGGCAGAGAGCTATGAGCGGTGGAGGGTGGGGCCCAAGCCACTAGCGTCAATGAATGGGGTAGCCAGCTGAGGCAAGAGGAAGCAAGCTACTTGCACATGATATCATGCACGCTGGGCCTCTAGTAAAGATATAATAAAAGGTGCAGATAAACAACCAGATGAAGTGATACATAGGGCAAAGTATGGTTAACAGTGCATGGAGTGTCCTTGCCTATTCAGGTGCACCACTATTCTAGCAGCTTGACATGTTCACCAGCCTGGAAGCTCTTTAAATCTTGTACTTTGGGAATTTTTATGGAGGCCTCATCATGTAGACATGATCGATTATTAACTCACTCTTCCGGAAGGATTGGGAGAGGGGTGGAATGTTCCAAGCTTCTAATCATGGCTTGGTTTTTCTGGTCAACTAGCCCCAAACCAGGAGTCATCCAGGAGCCCATCCAAAGTTATCTCTTTAGAACAAAAGACACTCTTATCACCCAGGAAACGCCAAGGGGTTTAGGAGCTCTTGTCAGGAACTGGGGTCAAAGACCAAATATTAGAACAAAAGATGCTCCTATTGTTCTCACAAGAATTACAAGAATTTTAGAAGCTCTGTGCCAGGAACCAGGGGCAAAGAGCAATATGCATATTTTCTATTATTGCACTGTTGAGAATTCTGATGCTTTTAGCCAAGAGAAAGCACTTAGCAGACCTCTGAGGAAAAAACAATAGAGGTTCCTAGAGTCCTTGAGATCTGCTAGCAGAGAACACTACAGAGTCTTAAAAACTAAGTTCAGGAAGGCTCCTGGCAGCTCTGGGGACCCGTGCACTTGTGGGACCCTAGCCACCCCTATGCATATGTTCTTCACTTAACTTCAGCCAAAGGTGTATCCCACGGAAGGCGCACACACAGGTGAATGGAGAGGCCCTGACCTCAAGGGTCTTGGAAATTCGTAAAGGTAATAAACAAGAACAAAGCATGCTGCAAAAGAAGCACAGAATACAAGAGAGGTGAGAAGTGCAGTGTGTGATGTGACCTGTCTGAGCCAATAAATGAACATAAAATGACCAGTCTGGATGATTTAATTTAGATGTGGAGGCATGACCCCTGTTTGAATTCTGACTCATGCAAATGAGGATGAGGGAATAGACACCATATTTGGGACCAAGAAAGCAGGTCTATTTGGATGAGGAGGAAAGACTTTTTTTTTTTTCTTAACATTTTTTTTTAAATTAAAAAAGCAACACATCAAGAAGACAAACTATATAACCATATAAAGGAAATGCAATAGTTGCTTTAGTTTTCCTTCTGTCCTAGAGCCTCTCTATTGGGAAGGAGAACATTGAATCTCATCCCACTGCCAGGTCTGGGACAGGGAGCTCACGGTGGTCTGGAGCTCCAAAGTTGCGGGACCCTAGCCATCAGCTGGTTATACTGGGCTACTGGCAAAGGGTACAAGCACTTTGTCTTTCCCCAGGCCATGCCACCACTATGGAAGGAGAAGGAATAGGCTTCAGAGAATGTGGAAGGTAGAAGGAACCCTAGAAGGTACCTCTATCAAGCCTCATTAAAAAAAATACAAAATCAAAGCCCAGAGAGTTACTCAGCTCTCCCAAGATCCCACAGTAGAGCAATGGGTAGGGTCTGTCTAGATTCCTTTCACATTTATGCCCAACTATCACAAAGCACCTTTGGTGAGGCTAAAAGAATGTAGATTGTGCAAGGTAGTGCGTATTTTGCTACAATACTGGGAAAACTTGATAATCCCTAGTAAGAGTAGAAACTAATACAAATTAAAGTTAAATATTTATTACAAATAAATTAGTGATTAAGGATATATTGACATCAAACATACAAAGCTCATTCCAGAACAAACTGCAAACATACATACCAATTAAGAAACAGTATAGCTTTAGTAACTTTTTCTATTTCCATGTATTAAAAATTCAATTCAATTTAAAGGGATTTTTTAAGAACATGTTTTTGTTTGTTTTTTGTTGTTAATCCCCACCCCAGGATATTTTTCCATTGATTTTTAGAGAGAGTGGAAGAGAGGGGGAGAGACAGAAAGAGAGAAACATAGATGTGAGAAACACACATAGATTGGTTGCCTCCCACACAGATCGAGCCTGCAACCGGAGGTACGTGCCCTTGACTGGAATCTAACCAAGGACCCTTCAGTCCAAGGGCCAGCACTGTATCCATTGAGCCAAACTCGGCTGTTTTCTGCTACTCAGTGTTGTATTAGATGCTGTGGAGAATAGAAAATGTCTAACACACTCACTGTGGTGCAGGTACATCGAGCACCAATGTGCTGGCCCCAACCACGTCTGAGGATATTGTGTTCATGAAGAAAGCAACAGAGACTCTGAGACCATGAGCACCTCTCAAAGTTCGTGTCTAGCAAGCAGCAAAAATGGGGCTCCCATTTTTTAACACAAAAATTTATTTTGATTTCAGATCAGAAATACTTTTTATTAGTGTTTTAAACAACATTTTTTCTAGAAAATCATACTAAGCAAAACATGATAAGCACCAAAAAGAGTAGTCTTTCTTCAGCAAGTTCTGTGAACCATAATTCAAAGTGGTTAAAAGCATTGAGTTTGGAGTCTGAGTGCGAATCCTAGCTCTGTACTTTAACCAGGTGTATGATCTGGCCCTACTTTCAACTCTCCAAGATCCTAAGTAGGAAATATGCTTATCGTGAAAATTGTATTGGAGATTAAATTAAGGGATAAAGCAGATAAGAATTTCATGATTGCTGACCCTATAAATGCTTGAGAAATTGCAGCTAAAATAATAAAACAAATATGGGAAATCATGGAAGGCTTCTTATAGGAGGAAGAATAATGCTTTGTTTTGATACAGTCTCCCATTCATTGCAGCTTTTGACAAATATCGAATGTACACCGCTCTCCCACTATCCTTTAGCAGTAAGGCATGAAAAACATTTCCACCTCTCCCCAGTGCAGCTCCTGCTGCAATTCTTTAAAGATGAAAATGGGGTAAGAAATAGCCAAGGCTAGGGTGACAGAGGAGCTGCTAAGTGTCTCCTTCCAGTACTCTCTGAGCGCTGGCTCTGCCTTCCCTGGGTCAGCACTTGGGGTCATAGACTACGGTGTCAGGCATGTTGCTTTGGGTGGTGGCCAAATGACCCTTGAGCTTCAGTATGACAGATACAAAAACATATTTTATTGTCCTAATAGGAAACTCCTTCCCCTTCCCTCCCCTCTCCTCTCCTCCTTTCCCTCCCCTCTCCTCATTTCTCCTCCCTTCTTGTGTTTTCTCCTTTTCTCTTTTCCTCCTTCTCAAAATCATTCTTCAAAGAAAAATCAGTCTTAAGAAGCTAGAAAAAGAAATTGCTTTCCATCTGTATACTTAACACCCTAGAGACATTTCTACAAAATTGACAGAAGTAAAGAAAAAGCAATGTATTGATCTAGTAGGCAAGGAATAAAAACAGATTTCTTGTGCTCAGATGTGTATGAGCTAATTTCATCAGGGTCACTACGACAATACCGTGAGGTTCTGTTGGTACTGGTGCCCCAGAGAACACTCTTGTCCTCAAACTTCACTGATAAAAATCCCAGGAGGCTGACATCTTTCCTCACTTTGCTGCTTTCTACATCTGAGACATATTTGTATCTTAAGGCCTGGACACCAGACATTAGCTTGAGAGCTAGGGTCACAGCAGAGGCACAGTTTCCCAAGGGATATGATGCCTAGAATTGATCTGTGTGAGAGTCTGCTGACACCAGGCACTGACTGAGCTCAGGTGGTATACCAGGTGACTCTGCTCTTAGTGACCCAGAAACAGAAATGCCCACAGGAAAAGGAAACCATGGGCATATGTGTTCGGTTATGAGAAAGGAAACAATAAAACCACTGCACCATTTAATCCGGTGATCGTCACATCTCAGAATATCTCCTGGTATGTTAAGCAATGTTATAAATTCCCAATACAGCATCCTATATAATAAAAGCCTAATAGGCTAAGTGTTCGGTCAACCAGTTGGCTGTTCAATCAATCAAAGTATAATATGCTAATGATATGCTAAGGCTGCTCAACCACTTGCTATGATGTACACTGACCACCAGGTGGAAAATGCTCCAACCGGTAGGTTAGCTTGATGCTGGGGTCCAACCAATCGGGACTGAAGGAGACGGGCCAGACATGCCTTGGAGCCCTCCCGCGGTCCCTCCCCAGCTAGCCAACCTTCCACGTCCCTCCCTGGCCCTGATCATGCACCGGTGGGGTCCCTCAGCCTGGCCTGTGCCCTCTCTCAATCCAGGACCCCTCAGGGGATATTGGAGAGCCGGTTTCAGCCTGATCCCTCAGGCCAGGCTGAGGGACCCCCACTGGTGCACAAATTCATACACAGGGCCTCTAGTCTGTATTGAAAATAAATGTCATCTAACATTTGAGGAGGGATGACTAGTGAATAAAAGTGTCACAAAAAAACAAACACCAGTGTTACCACACTATGGTAGTTAGAATCGTCCACCTATGTAATTAGACCAATGCCATGGCAATTGATTACCATTTCTCAGTACTTGTCCTTTGTTTTCTGGCCTTTAGGAGACCCAAGTGCCAAGCACTGGCTGTTTCTAAACGCTCCTATGCTCTGCCTGTCTTCACTGGTCACTCTAGAGGCTTGGGGAGAGTGAACTGCCCCCAACTCCCTTTTTGTTCTTGGTTCTTTTCACATTCCTTCACACAGACTGTGCCTCAACCACACCAAACCACGTGCTCCATCTGGACTCAAAATGCTCCATCCAGACAGAGTCCCATTGGGCAGTGAGGACTCAGAGGACACACTGCTTCGGCTGGACTCCCAGCTGTACCATCACCATCTCTGAAATCTTAGGACCATGACCTGGTCATTCTGGACCTGGTGTTTTATATGTTGTACAAATAAAGACACCCACCTCATAGGGGTGTTGTCAACATCAAATGAGTTAATATGTATAAATGCTTAGAATGGTGCCTGGCACATAGTAAGTCCTCAGACATTGTACTCTAGCCTCACTTCAGACTTTTATGCGTTGCTGTTTCTCCTGCCTGGAATTCCTTTAGCCCCATCCCCCTTCCTTCTGTTCTCTTGTTCTAGTTCAAATGTCACCTCCCTTAAAGGAAAACTCCCTGACTTGCCCAAGCAGAGCTGACCTTGCATCTTCATGCCAGGACCCCAGAACTTACCATTATTGCATTGTCAGTAAGTGTCATTGTGCAGTTGTGAGCTTCTTAAGGTCAGAGTCATTGTGCCCCTACACGTTTGTTTCCACCCTAGCTTTACCCACAAAAGGTTCTAAATTAGTATTTGTTGAATGAATGGATGGATGAATAAACTAATTGAACAAGCAACCAAGCAATCAGATATTCTCTACCATATGTAAATTAGTAGAATTCTTAGTGATACTCAGAAAAGGCTGAATAAAGCTTTTCTGTGCTTGTATATTGTGAAAGGAATAATGAATTCAATCAATCCCTTCTATAAATTGCCACATGAAAGGATTTTCTGTGTTCTGACTTAATTCACTTGCCATGTCTATACCAGGCTTAGGTTACAATGCCAGGTGAAATGGATATTTGGAATATGTTAGTCAGTATAGTTATGGGTGGGAAATCCAAATAATGTAGACTAATGTATCTTTTCAGAAAGTATGTATTATCCATGTAGCCTTTCTGGGACCACCTGATTTACTAGGCCCGATTCCAAATCTGCACTTCCTTTTCCCACGTCAACATGTGGCTCACCCTATTGTGAAAAGGCCCATTCACGAGAGGCTCCTGCGATGAACTCACTGGGGGCTCGCACACTGTTACAGCTGAGTATACACGAGTTGGCCACAGTCTGCAGGATTCTGACCCCAGCACTCCTGGAGGGCAACAGAACTAGAAGAAAACCCCTTTGCCCAGGAGCAGAGTTAGAGGTCAGGTTTCGTGGGAAAATCACAGCGCTTTTGCATGATTTTTCCCTTATCGATGAGTCTGCCAAAGGCACCACATGCTTTCTCCTCTCCTTGTGGATTTCTCTTTTCCCTTCCACTTTCCCAGAAGGAACTTTCTAGCATTTTAATGATGGATCATCGGGCAGAGATTCAGGACATCTGGGTTCCAGCCTCAGTCCTCCTGTCGAATGAGGCATATCCCTTCATGTAGCTGTGCCTCAGTTTTACATGGTGAAACGTAGTCTCTCTCTTTTGGCCACGAACACAGTGCAGTTTGTTCTGAGAGCCTCATAATTAATGATTGCTCTGCTAACCCAAAATAGTTTATTTTCTCTGGAATATAAAATCCCTATGACTTAAGAGGCAGCTGTTTTGCAGTAATTTCAAAAGGACAACCTTTCTTCTATGCAGGAAAATAAAATAATTGAGCCAAGTGATGTCTCTAAGAGCTAGCAATGGTCTTGGGCTGCAGTTGCTCTCTTCCTTCCTCACCTTGCTGCTGGTATCTAGGAGGCAAAGATGACCATTACAATACACTCTTTCTACAAAACTATCAAGTGTAGCATTTGTTTCTTAAAAGATGATATAGATTTTAGGGTAATAGTGATCATTAGAGAATATTATGTCAACCTAGATAAAGTGAAACCACTGTTTCTCCACAGAAAATACAGCTGTTACTAAAGAAGCAGATTTGATAATAGTAATATAATTTTAATTTTATTGGCTCATTTATGATGAATTGGGAAAACTTTTTTATTATAAGAGGAAGTACAAGGTGCTACAATTGGAGGTTGTTATGTTAGAACTGCATTGGAACATTTAAATTATTGTAGTAGTGTAATTTACAGATATATAACTTATTAATTAATCCTAATCTGTAAAATTTACCAAAAAATTGTTCTAGTTTTATTAAATGTGCTATCATCATTCATACTAAATAATTATATAGTTCCATCATTGAGATTCATTTTAAGCAAACAAATGGATTTTTTTCAAGTTAATGAATCATGAACTCATTAAATAATCTATCACTTGAATTAACATTTCTTTCATTAATTACAATTTTAATATGGTCTCTACTAGAATTCATAATAGAGATAGAGGGTATTTAAAATAAAATGCAGCCCCTTATTATTGATTAATAATGAGTTAGTTGTCGAATTTGCTAAATTCTCCCTTCCCAAGCCAAGAAAGTGAGGACGAAGCAGATTTGGCATAAACTTAGAACCATGGTCATGGCCAATGTACCTGACATTCGTATGGCATAGGAGGATAGTTTCCATTACCTGTGGACACAGGGGCAAGTGTGTGGGTCTCAAACAACAGCCACAAAACCCTAATAGAAGTGAGAGTGTTAGTAGCGGAGCTTTCTTAGAACACTCTGGGGCAGTGTCTCAATGGGATGATGTTGATATTTGGGGAGGGTTAGGCTTGATTATGAGAAATGCTGAGCAATTAGTATCTTTGATCTTCATTAATGAAATGATGGCTCCTCCTTGTCCCCTTGATTCAACAAGACAAACTACCCCACTTATTTCCAAACATCCCCTTAATGCTTTGTAACCAGAAAAGATTCTGCATTTTGTCTTTGGGCAGAATTCTACCCACTTTGCCTTCATTCTCTTAAAAGAAAAAAAAATCCAGGTAACAACTAGGGTATTTAGTGAAATGACAGTTTCCCATCAACTTGCCAATCCTTTCAAACCTGTGCTATGTTCTGGAGTAAGTTTTTCATGAAAAGTTAAAGTCAGCCAGGGCAGCCTGACTTGTGCCTAGAACCCCACCGCTTTTCTATTTTTTTTTCTTTCTTTCTTTTTTAAAAATAATCTATTGTTCCTGATTTCAGAGAGGAAGGGAGAGGGAGAGAGAGATAGAAACATCAATTATGATAGAGAATCATTGATCGGCTGCCTCCTGCACACCCCACACTCGGGATCTAGCCTGCAACCTGGGCATGTGCCCTGACCAGGAATTGAACCATGACTTCCTGATTCATAAGTGGACGCTCAACCACTGAGCCATGCCGGCTGGGCGAAGCCCACCATTTTTAATCAGGGTGTGCCAGCCTATTCAGAAGACAGTCAAGCCAAAATTGCAGAGATGGCTGCAATCATTCAAAGGTTTATTTATAAGTAACTGCAAAATTACAACAGAGCATAGCAATTTCAGAAATGCCATTTTTGTTGTTTGCCAATGAGCCTCTGCCTTTTTAGGAGCCAAAGGAGCTGCCCTTCCTGAGGGTGTACCTGAGTCAACCGCACACAGGTTGCCTTCTTTCCTTTCTGGGTGAGTAAGACATTCTATTCCTTTTCTTGGGTAAGAGTGGCCATCATTTTAGATTTCCTGATAAGACTGACTCATGAGGCTAAATAATTTTCATAAAAATACATGAGCTCAATCAGGCAAGAAATAAGGCCCTTAAATTAAATCAGAGATTGTGGCAGCATCTCTGTCTGCTTTTTAAAAACTCCATGAGAAACAAGGTTTTATTTCATCTGACATGAAAAATCAATAAGCAAGGAATGGTTCCTATCACTTATACATGACTAAAATTGGCTATGGAAAGACCACAAATGGAATTCTGACAGTCATTAAACTTCTGACAATTTAAAAAGTAGACAAATAGAATAAATATACAGGGGTGGGCAAAAGTAGGATTCCAGTTGCACTGTGACATCTTTTGAGTTAATAAAGCTATTGTAATAATCATAACCTGCATGTCTTTTTCCATTTGAACAACTGTAAATTTATTTTTGCCCATCCCAGTATATTCTGCTAGAATTGTGTTTGAAGTACTTTCTTACCTGACATGAAAACATCAGATATTTGACTGCTATGTAATAAATGGGGGGGGGGGGGATATTAGAAAAGTTTCATTAGAAAAGTCTACTAGGCAAGGTCTATTGCAGTATGCAAGAGGAATGAGGTGAGTTATATAAAATCCTATGTGTACTGTTCTTGTCTTGGCCCCATTGCTCCATGTTCACCTCAGTCTTGACTATTAAGTGTATTGCTTCAGCTCTCATCACCTTGCCTTCAACCAAGGGCATTAAAGAAGTATATGGTTGAGACAATCCTCCAAATACTTCTGTGTCCTAATTAGTGTGGGGTAGTCCTAGGCTTCCCAGTGGGAAGCATTGAGAACATGGAATTCACATTAATTTTTTATTACACTATAAAGAAAAACAACCTAAAATATGTTTTATTTTCATTTAAAAAGTGTACCCTTCACATTGTTTTAGTGTGGCATCTATAAATTTTTATCATAGTTTTAAGAAATGTAATTCCTTGAGTAGGTCCAGACTATATGATTTCTGTCATATTGATAACATTGACATTTAAAATTGAGGTGGTTACTTCAATCTTTTAAATATATCCAATGGGGTTTAGAGAATTTAACGATTTGATTCTGAGGATCATCTATTATTAAAATATAGAAACATGCTCCTCTTAATTGTATGAAATTTTATACTGTTCCTTTTTATTTGAATTCATATTACTAGACTACTTCTTCATATTTTTTATATCTGAACATCTTTTTATTAATTACTATATAACTGTTTTAAAAGAATATGTGAACATTTTAAGTATGAAATTTATAACCATAAGTTCTTGATTAAAATCTTTTGAATTAAGATAATTATTATTCATATACAATTGACCACCACAGCATGTTATTACACATTTAAATACACTTTTATTAAGCATAAAAAGCAAAATTGTAGTAGAGATGTATTTTTAATAAGAAGAATTGAGTTTTTTAAAAAATAGTTTGTAAATTCATGAACAAATATATATTGTTAGAATTAAATAGGGTTTAGCCTTACATGATAGCTATTTTTGCTTTTATGGTTGTAAGCACTAAGAAAACTCGTTTGCATAAATAAATAGATAAGAATGGAAAGAGTTTTATTATAAAGTATTACTCAATGTTTTAAAACATTTTCTGAATTATATAATTGCCCAGGGATCTAATGAACTGTTCTTTGATAACTTGACTAGGTCCTCCTTCACTTTTGTTGCTAGCAATGATTTGGAAACCACATGACTCAGAAAAGAATTTCTTAGCTGCTAGTAGAGTTATTTACTTTCTCAAAATTGGTTTAATGTTTCATTTTGGCCCTTGGTTTGTTGCCTTGGTGGTTTCTATACTCCAGAGGAAGGGCCAGGGTAAGATTCAGGAGGCCAACGTAAGCCACACTGGGCTGGGAGCTGCCAATTGCTCTTCTTTCTTGTGCAGTCTGCACAGAACTATACAGGCCAGAAACTGTACAGGGAAAGAAAGTTATAATGCTGCTGGAACACAGTGAATCAAGTCTTGAGGTTTGTATTCAGATCTGAATAAAATATGTTGACAATCTGGACCATACTTGGATCATAAAGAATATGAAAGAATACAAAAAGCAGGGCTTTGGACAAATGGTTAAAGAAACTGCTTTGTTGGGAATAGAAAAGGTAGGACAAAGGTTGTCTACTAGTCTACACAATTCAGGGAAAGGTTAAAATTGTTCAATATTCTACCAGAGAGCAAAACTGGGATCAATGCATCTATCAACAGGAGGGACTTTGAACAACTATCATTGCCCAACGCTGCAATGAGTAGCCATTTGATATGATGACAACAATGAAATGAATAGCATTCCCATCCCCTCAACCACTGGAAATAATCAAGTAGGGACTAAAGTACTTTTTCCAGGGATGCTGTAGAGGAAAGTTCTGCATAATGCAGTGGGGTGAGTGAAGTGACCTATAGGGTCTCTTCTACCTCTGATATGCTAAGTACTATGTTTAAATAGTAATTTGTTGTCTATTTATAAAATATTGCCAGTTATCTAACACAGTGGAACATTATTTGAACTCTTTGTAGGATAGTGTGGATGGATTTGCATGGATTAACCACACTCCTCTGTCTAATCCTCTTTGTGGCCAAAGGCATGCAGTTCTGAGACTTTTGGGTTTGGAAGTACAGTTTGTGGCTGAGGCACAGAACAAAGCCAGGCTGCCCACTTGGGGATCAAAGCAAGAAACTTGGCTATCCTCCGTTTTCTGACCAATGTAGCTAACCACATATGCTTCCCTTTACAACAGTTCATCTTGACTCAAGGAGGTTGAGCTTCATTTCAATACTACACTTTATTCTAAGACCCATCAAGTGTAGTATTGGGTAGCTATTAGAATGATAATAAATTCTGGAATTATGTTCCAAGTGATCCTGAGTCATCTTAAAAAAGATCGTATCTCTTGGGAACCATTTGCCCACTTATGGGTTACTATTTACAAACATCTCTCTAAGTGTTATAATTAATACATGCATTCATTCTGCACTTTGTTCCTATGTATCACAGTTATATCTTTCCCAAACCAAAGTCTCCAAATAATAAATGGATAATTCAGCTCATTTGTTTGAGTTTAAAAACCCATGCACATTGCTTAAGATTGTGTACAAACTAGATATAGTATTAATGAAATTATTATTTAATTTGTAGTGAGATTTATTTATTTATTTGTTTATTTATTTATTTCAGAGTGGAAGGAAGGGAGGGAGAGGGAGACAGAGAAAGAGAGAGAGAAACATTGATGTGAGAGAGACACATTGATTGGTTGCCTTCCTCACATGCCCTGACCAGGGCCAGGAATCAAACCTTCTACTCTTTAGTGTGTCGGCCGACACTTTAATCACTGTGTAACAGTGGTCAGAGCTAATTTTCAGTTATGTTTTCATTCCATTTTTAATTTACATAGATTTTTATTGATATAAAAAGTCAAATTCTATAAAATAATATATGCTCATTTAAAACAATAAAATCTATGGAAATGCATAAAAGTCCTGCTTATCTTTTCCTCATTGCTATAATTTCACTCTTCAGAAATAAGAATTATTAATTGTAATTAATCCTTAAAGAGCTCTTAAATCTTACCTTATAATAGACAAATATGCAAATTGACCGCACCTTCGCTACGCCCAAGCCACGCCCACCAACCAAGCCACGCCCACCAACCACGCCTACCAGGAAACCGTTGCAGGGACGCTGGGTGCGGCCGAGCCCAAGGCAGGGAAAGCCGCCTGAGGCTTTCCCGGCCTTGGGCACCAGCGGGGAGCCTGCACGGATCGCAGGAAACCACTGGGGGTCGGCTCCTGCAATCCTTAGCAGGGATGTTGGGTGCGGCCGAGCCCAAGGCCACCGCCTGGGGCCAAGCCCCGACCCTGAAAGAAGGCAGAAGGCGGTGGCCACAGCCAAGGCCTGGGTCCCCGGTGCCGGCAGAAAACTGGTGCAGGCAGCCAGGTGAATGAAGGTCTATTGCACGAATCTTCGTGCAAACGGGCTACTAGTACATATATAACATAGATATTTTATTCCATGCTGTAAGAAACATGCATTGTTAGATTTAAGTTATTTTTTAATCAAAATTAATACTTACACATTTTAAAGAGTCAAATTATTTTCCAGAAGTTGTTGAGGAAGTAGCATCCCCCAACATCATACTCTATCATATTTCCTGCTCTCCAGAAGACACCACTCACAAAACTTTTAACTATTTATGTTTGTATTCATAGTTATGTTTCTTTATGCTTAAATTTCACTGTAGTATTGATTTATTAGCCCCCACTCCATGCATATGTTCATGTATGCACACATACACACATATATCCACGTATAAACCTTTATTTTCTTCCCATCCTACAGATAATAGTTGCAGAGTATTTTTACTAGATCAGTATTCGGTATTTTTATCACTGTATGTACACAATATTCATCTGAGCAACGTGGGACTCTATGAGTAGTTTTCCTTTCTTGAAACCCTTTATGTTTTTCCTAAACTTAATAATTGTGTTTTTTGTTTGTTTGCTTGTTTGCTTTCCATATATATATATATATATATATATATATATATATATATATATATATTAGAAGCCCATTGCACGAAGATTCGTGCAATAGGCCTTCCTTCCCCTGGCTGCCAGCACCAGTTTTCCTCCAGCATCTGGGACCCAGGCCTTCGCTCTGGCCACCGCCTTCAGTCTTCGCTCTGGCCAGAGCCTTTAGTCTTCTCTGCTACGGCCAGAGCACCACTCTTGTAGCTCCCTCCACCCCCCACTCTCCCCCTCATAGCAGGCATCCTGCCCCGCCTGGCTGCTCCACGCCTGTGTATGCAGATTAACCCACCATCTTAGTTGGGTTAATTTGAATACTCAATCCTGATTGGCTGGTGGGCGTCTCAGAGGTATGGTCAACTTTCATATTTCTCTTTTATTAGTGTAGATATATATATATATATATATATATATATATATATATATATATATATCAGAGAAAAAAGGAGAGAGAGAAATGTCAATGATGAGAGAGAATCATTGATTGGCTGCCTCCTGCACACCCCCTCTGGGAACTCAGCCCGCAACCCTAATAGGGACTCGAGACCTCCTGGTTCATAGGTTGATGCTCAACTACTGAGCCATACTACCTGGGTGCCTACTTGTTTTTCTATGGACTTACCACTAATGCATCCCTAAAATCTCTCAAACAAGCACAAATCTAAACTTAATATGCTTAAACATAGGTATTTTACCAATTTTATCTTCTTAAAGAAATCTCTTTGATAAATGTGTTAAGACAGTACATTTAAAAATGTGGATCAATCTATAATGACTTGTGTCATTTATATGTACAGTATATTATTCTTATCATCTATATACCTTATATTACTCATGTATTTGGGTTGAATATGTCAGACTGTATTTTATCCTTCCCACCTTGAGTATTTCCTTCTACTTTGCATATGACCAGTGCTCAATAAAACTTTCCTGTAGACACTGAATGAAACATGTCTAAAGGGTCAACATTGATTAGCAAAGTTATTCTATTGTAATTTTCTTTGACTCTGTACTTTCTATATATGTCAATAACAATAACAACAAAATATCCTGAGAAAAAATATAATCTTTCAAAACTTGTGAAACATGTTTGTATTCTGTGAAACCCTTTGGGAAAGCTCTTGTTGAGTTAAAAGGGTTAGTTAGAAATTATAACTCAAAAACTCTAACAGAAAGAATTCTCACTCACCTATCTCAAATAGCTGCTTAGAAGTAGTTGAAATGCTCTTACCTTTCTTTGTCATGACCCCTTCTCATGTCCACTCCAATCTATTAGCTAGCAAATCCAGGTTGCAAATAATATATACTTTCTGGCCCATGGTTTTAAATCTTTCCAACCCCTTTCATTTCTCTTCCTGTAATAACCAGTTTCTATTGTTGCTTTGACTTGCTTTGTAACCACCTCTAAATTGACAGTATTACTGAACTGTAGTATTGTGGTGGCCTGGGGAAAAAATGGATATCCATTCACACTGTCAAAGAGTTCAAGCCCAGCAAACCAATTCCCTTGAAGTGGGATATGTCTTTGGTACAGAAGTTGTAATGAGATGGGGTAACTAAGCCTAGACCATGAAGTGTTTTTTATTATGAACCACAGGTGAATTCCAATAATTGCCAAAATGAGGATAAACTGTTGTGATATTCCATTAGCTATCCATTTGGATTTTCAAACCTGCCAGTTATCTATTTACATATTAGATAAATGTATGAAAATGGAAAAAAATTAGAAGGTTTCACATGCATCTTGATGGTTGCCTATTTATTTCATTTCAAAATGACTTTTAGGTATTCCTCTATGGCTCTTATTTACACTTGTAGATATGTTCTTTGATTCAAGCCCTCTTCTCTATTATTTCAATTATTCACACAACATGGATAGAGTAGCACAAGCTCAATCACATCTGGTTGAGTGCATGTAGTCAACCTATCACCCAATTTCAGAGTTCTCTCTTTAAGACACAGCCATAAGTTCTACTCCATGGTTGCTTCCAACATCTGTAATGTGGGTTAAATAGTTGGGTTTTCATGATATATGAAAGAATAAGAATGAGTATTTGTGTAATGTAGGCTCTATGATGGTCCTTGTTTAAAGGACTTCATGATGAAATTTTAGCATAGTCATTTCAATAACCCAAAGCTATAATTGCTCACATTTTCATTAAAAGCCAGTATCTTTGTAAATTATGGAACTCTCGGCTCTCAGTCTGTTTTGATTATCATTGTACATATAGTGCCTTGTACTTGCTTGGTGCTCCTCTCTCTGTTCAATAATTATTTGTTGAATGAATGAATCTTTATGGTCAATTCAGTATTAAGAATGTGTTAGTAGCCGAAACCGGTTTGGCTCAGTGGATAGAGCGTTGGCCTGCGGACTGAAGGGTCCCAGGTTCGATTCCGGTCAAGGGCATGTACCTTGGTTGTGGGCACATCCCCAGTAGGGGGTGTGCAAGAGGCAGCTGATCGATGTTTCTCTCTCATCGATGTTTCTAGCTCTCTATCCCTCTCTCTTCCTCTCTGTAAAAAATCAATAAAATATATTAAAAAAAAAAAGAATGTGTTAGTAAGAATTTTTTAATTGCTTTCTCTAATGGGGCACTAAACTACATAGATTGCTAAATACCACATTCAATGAACACATTTTAACTCTTAGTGTTCTGCTCTGCTGCATTTAAATGTTGATTACTCCTACATCCTCAGTGATTTCACCAACTTCATGGCCTCTTCCTGCATCGGAAACTGATTTCTATTATCTTATCAAGTCTTCTAAATAGGCTGCTCTTAGATCTCTGTATAATATTTTTATTTCAGTCAGTGTATGCTTAATTTCTAGTTGGTCCTTTTTCATATCCTCGAGGGTCTCGCTAAATTTATTGGCCTTTTCTAGAAAATTCTTGAAAAACCTTATAACCGAGGTTTTGAACTCTATATCCAGTTGTTTGCTTTCCTCCATTTCTTTCATTTGTGATCTGTTTCTTTGTCTTCGCATTTTGGCTGCTTCCCTGAGTTGATAGAGTGGCTTTGCGTGCTAGGTGTCCTACAGGGCCCAGTGGCTCAGCCTCCCTAGTTACCTGAGGTGGACACTCTTGGTGCACCCCTTTGTGGGCTGTGTGCACAGTCTTGTTGTAGTTAAGCCTTGATTGTTGTTGGTATCAATGGAAGGAATTGACCTCCAGGCCCACTGGCCGTGAGGATCAGCTGTGTCTACACTGTGAGAACTTCTGTGCTGGAGACACCCTTATGAGTCAAGACTTGCAAAAGCCTCTGTGCTCAACTTGGATGGGGCGGAGTCTCAGGGCGGAGCAGACAGCATTGGTTTCCCGTCAGCCCTGCACTAATAGGCCCCTGTGTCTCAGTGTCCCATAGTAATCACTGCAAGCACCTCTGAGAGAAATCCGCCCTCGAGTTCTACCTACTGCCAGATAGTCCAGTTTCTCCCCGAATGAGTCTGGGTCCCCAGAGTCTCACCCGGAACTGGAATTCAGCACAGTCAGGAGCTTTTCTCTCCCTCCCACTTGAGAAAGTCAGCCGCGCACTCAATTGCCAGTCCTCTCTGCGCATGTCTCAGTACCTCTGCCTCCTGCAGCTCCTCTGAGTCTCAGTGTGCTTTTCTCTTTCCTTCTAGTTGTAGAATTTCCACTCAGCCAGCCTTCCTGTGGTTCTGGATGATGTCTGTTTTGTCTTTTAGTTGTTGTTTTGAAATTGTTGTGCGAGGCAGAAGTTTAGGTGTTTACCTATGCCGCCATCTTGGTTTCTCCTCAGTTTGTTTTATTTTTAAATTTAGAGTTCTGTTAGTAAGGAAAAAGAAGTCAAACAACATTTATATTTTGAGGACCCCTAAATTATTGCTTTAACCCTTACTTCTCCTCTAAATTTTAGCTCATTCATTCAAATGCTTATTGGATATCTACAACCGTACAAGTCACAATGGCCTGTCAAGCCCAAGATATCTAGATCCCTAAGTTTTATCTCCATTGTGTAGTTGATTTCCTTCCCTTTCCATTCAACCCACATTCATTGAGTTAACTGCATTTATATTATATACAATATGAATGAGACACCTATATATATAAAAGCCTAAGTGACTGTTATGACCAGACGACAGGTCAGTAACTATGATACACACTGACCACCAGGGGGCAGAGGCTCAACACAGGAGCTGCCCCTTGGTGGTCATAGCACTCCTACAGCCAACCTCCTGGGGCTGGCCAACCTCCCAAGGTCCCTCCCCCTGGCTGGTCACCCTGATCGGCCCGATTGGGACTGGTTGAGATGGCCCTAATTGCCAGCCAGGCTGAGGGGACCCCACCTGTGCAAGAATTCATTCACTGAGCCTCTAGTATTGTACATACTATACAATGAATATTGCCTATCTAAATGATTCTAGAAGCTACCTAAGGAATCCATAAGTGGATGATGTTAGAATCCCCTCAGGACTTCCCTTCTTTCTCCCAGCTGCTAGGAATGTTGGATACCAACTCTCTCATAAATGTTCCCTGTTGAAGAGGTTTCCTTGCCTATGGTTAAATACACTTCCTAGGCACAGCTGGTTGAAGTAAGAGTGTAAAGTCACTGCTCTTTTGCCTTAAGGTGAGGCAAATATGAAGAACTGTCCCACATCCAGAGCTTACTCTGGGGCCATCTGAGGCTTATGAAGTGACTGGATCACAATTTGTCTCCTCTCTCTGCTCAGTCCTACTTCATTCACTTACCCTCAGTTATTGCTCCTGAGAGGAATCTTCAGTGAATTTTATTAATGCACGTTTCTCTATGTAATAGTCTGTTTGCCAGGGAATCTGATATGCATTACAGTACCAGGAATAGTACTAGGAAGCAGAAAATAAAAGGTCATTTTGGAGCAGGATGATATACCCCATCATTAGGCAGTCAGTGAAGTAATGTTAGCCCTGGCATACTGTAGTGGTACTACTGTGACAACTTTTACACCTGGTGAACTGGAATGGAGTAATGGTGGACAGGATTGTACAATGTCCCTGGTCTTGAGTCAGTTTGGAGTAGTGGTTATTAAAGAACAATGAAATTAGAGACCTGTTGCTGGGGGCAACTGATTCAATGGAGGCAGAATATGATAGACTGAGGATAATGAATAAACAATTTAAGGAGAAGTGTGAAAGCTAAGGTTCTCCTTGTCAGTGAAAACTCTCATCTGCAACTGGAGGGCAGAGAAAGGGGAGAATTAGGTTTATAACTGAACTATAAGAGTAGAAGAATCTGGAGAAAGTTGAATTCTTAATCTCAGCAACTTGGTAAATCAAGTTCAGGGTGTCGACAAAGAGTGGAACCCTGAAACTGGAATGCGGACATGTGGGTCAATGCATTAAAATTTTTGAATCCCCAGATCCCTCTGTATATTCTGGTTCCACAGAAGTGGTCTACTCCACTCTATGAAAAGCTATATTTTTCTCCTCCTTGCTTGTAGATATGGTGAAGGCACTGCCTCAAAAGACCACATACTAGTAAACTTACTTCACAATGTATCCCCACCACCACCACTCTCTGGACACAGAATAAATGTGGCTAAATAAAAAAAGAATAATATAAGTGAGAAAGCTCTGGGTATGCTCGAAGAGGAAAGGGACTATATAACAAAAAGCTGCAGAATCTAGCCAGGGGTGTGTGTAAGGGACTGAAGATCTTGATCAGGGGAGCATTTAGTACATAAAGTTAGAAAAGGAAAACTTTGTCAATATGGTAGTTCTGTCCCATGATATAGATGTTAATACTCTGGCAAGGAACCCAAGAGGCTGGGCAAATGTGCAGATAGGCCGGCTCTTGAAAGCTAGGAGACAGTGGAACTGTTACAACTGCCATGACTTAGAGTGAAAGAAGGTCTTGAAAGGCTCAGGAAACTGGCTTGCTAGACTGGATACAATAGGTAAGGCTGGATATACTCCATTTATCACAGTGATTAAAAATCCATTGGTGAAGGGGCGGGTTGGGATAAGGGGGAGAGATCAACCAAAGGACTTGTATGCATACGTATAAGCATAACCAATGGACACAGACACTAGGGGATAAGGACATGAGCGGGGGGGGGGGCAATAAGGGGGTAAGAACACATATGTAATACCTTAATCAATAAAGAAAGAAAATAAGACAACAATACAAGAATAAACTCCGTGTTTTGCTTACTCACAGCTGTAAACATATTTTTGACATTGCAGGGTTTTACTTTGTATATTCCTTGACTGAGTTTGAAAAAATGCCCAGGAAGAATCAGCAATGTTCTAAAGACTTTTAAAGAAGATATTTTATTTCTCGTGTTCTTAAAAAATAAAGTGATTTTAAATGAGAAAAAACAAAAAAACAAAGCAAAACCATTGGTGAGAGTGGCATCCGCATCACTGAGATGCTCAGTGACAGTTGTTCTCTATTGACCTGGACTGAAGGTAGGAGACACTCTTCTTGAACTTGGCTTCCTGATGGCAGAGAGGATGATAAGGTCCCAGAAATAATAGGGGATAGGTGGCAGTGCTTAACCAGATGAAGCCAGGTGGGCACAATTTTATAATGATCAGAGAGGTTGGAGGGACAGCCAGGAAAGCTGGATCTATGGAGAGCTATGGAAATGGTTAATAGAACACAGCATTCAAGGGGCAAGATTGAAGGGCATCCAATAAGGGTATTGCTTAATCTAGGTACACTAGTCTCCCCTTATCCATGGAGAAATATACTCCAAGTCTCCTAGTGGATGCCTGAAACCACGACTATACTATGTTTATTCCTAAGCGTACACACCTATGATAAAGTTTAATTTATAGATCAGGCACAGTAAAAGCTTAACAATAATAACTAATAATAAAATAGAACAATTACAGTACTGCAGTATAATAAAAGTTATGTCAATATGGTCTCTATCTCCTTCAAAATATCTTGTATTATTCTCATCCTTCTTCTTGTGATGATGTGAGATGATACAATGCCTATATGATGAGATGAAGTAAGGTATTCAGAATGGTGTGCAATTAAAACTTATTAAATGTTTATTTCTGGAAATTTTCATTTAATATTTTCAGATCATGCTTGACAAGAGATAATCAAAACCATGTAAAGCAAAACCATGGATAAGGGGAGACTGCTGTATTAAAAAAAAAATTAAAGGCATGCTCTCCCTTCAGGGAGCATGTCTGTGCCATTCCCCTCCTTCTCTTCTTACCCCACAGGCATGCATCTCCTAAATTCCAAGGGACCCTTCCCCAGGACTTGCAGCAAGGGGAGCAATGGGCAGCGGCAGCTCATCCTGGTCTGATCCCCTGAACCTATCTCTATGGCCCCCTTTTCTCTGGCTTTTCAGTGAGCCAAAGCAGCCCAGCCTTAGCTCTCCTGTGGCTTTTTCTATGCCCTTCCTTGTTTCACTGTCCTATGTGTGTTTTGCTGCAGTCAATAAATTCTTGCTTGCTTTTCTACATTTTGTCTCTTGATTTAAATCTTTCCTTCAAAAATACAAGAACTGAGGTCTCGTCGTCTCACTGGTAACAAATCTTAAATTCAGAAGAAACTTGACAGAACATTTAAATTCATCTTTTCTCAAGACAGAACCACACCTAACCCAGCCCAGAAGCTTATGAATAGTTGGACAACTGGTTATTTTGCTGCAATTCTAAGGGGGAGGTCTACACCAGGCCAGTTCTATCTGACACTGGGTGGACATATTTGCTTAATTCTGGGGATTAGTGGGCAGGCCCACTTGGATACTGATTTAAAGACAGATCCTTACCCCGGACCTTCCCAATAATAAAGATCCCTTGGAGAAAAGACAACAGCTGGCATTGCCTACAAGAAGAAATTCCAGCTAAGGTCTGCAAGCTCTTCAGTGTGCACTGTGCAGTGGGAAACAACAAAGTGTCAGAAAAGATAGTAAGCAAATTAAAGAAATGCCAGAAACATGACAACCATTCTAGGGAAAATGGTATCTGCTTCATTCACTCTCAAAAAAATTATTGGACTTCAGTAAAAGTTAGACTTCAGATTTATATTAAAGTTGTCCTGGGGGAAAAGTAACAATGGGAAATTTGTGATGTTGAAATTTTCAGAATTTAATGCCAAAATTACTATCTATACACAATATATCAAACCATGTAAATTAAAATGATAAATTCAAGCTGTCTCCCCCCTCCCACCCCCAAAGTCACAATTCCTTCTCCAGTTTATAGGCTAGATCCCTAGAAAGAAAGATGCTGTTTCTGATCTAAATGTAATGTAATAGTTCTGTTTGTGAATTGTTTCACCAAAGATAAAACATTTCCTACGATCACATACACCTCAAACACATATATCATAAATCAAGATCCCAAAGCAGTTCTTAACATGAAACTTTATCTCATGTACTCTTACTTGAAACTTAAAAATGAAGCATTAAAAAATAAAGAAAATATTGGACAGTGTCTATAATTTCAGAGTGAGATATACTATAGGTTTCTTTTCTCCCATTATAACTTAGATTGGATGGGAGATTTCCAAAATGACCTTGCCAGAAGAACAACAAGTGTGATTGTCTGAAGGGCAAGGTGGAGGGCAATGAATGGTGGGCTGGGGTAATCCAATGAGGGGGGAAGTGAAGGGAAGAGAGCATTCATTATACTAAAGTCTGGGATGCCTGAAAACAAAGTTTATGTATACTATCAGCTGAATTATCAATTAATTCATTCAACATTCAAGTACCTACTGTGAGCCAGGCACAGCCTAGATTCTGAGAACTTGAAGTTGATTAGGGCATGGCCTATGCTCTCCTGTAGCTCCCATCAAGAAACTGAGACCAATAAATCAAAGATTATATATTACAATGAGACTTTGAACTAATCAAAAGGAGATAGTGTTTCAACAGTGGCCTGGCCATATGCTGAGTGTGTGGCCTTGGTCATGTTACTTTTTCTTTCGGTATCTAAGCAAAATATCTGCACCTACCTCTGAGGGTCATTTTTGAAGATAAGGTGAAATAAAGCACATAAAGTACTTAGCAGAGTGCCTAGCACATTGTAAGTGCTCTGTCAGTGTTTGCTATTATTATTATTGCTATTGTTGTTTTGACATTATTGCTAAGTTAAGAAATGTTGTGAAAAAAATTTTTTTTTTGCTTTTTAGACTCCAGCTTCTAGGTTTTAATTAGAAAACAAAAGTGGTGAAAACCACAGTGACCTTTGGTTTCTACATAAGACTTTCAGTTTTCTATTCTAAAGTTTTCCTTTTTGTTTTAATAAAATAAATGAAAACAAAACTTTCCTCTATGAAGCATCTTCATATCCATTCACTAATTCAGTCCTCCATCCTTTCACTTATGCTTATTCATTCAAATTGTCATTTCAATGAGTGCCTACTCTCTTCCCAGCAATGTACTAGGTGCAGGAGATACCAAAATGAAAAAGACAGTCCTTGTCCTCAAAGAAAACTATCTCCTTTAATTCAATCATAAATTATAAATTACGTGGTTTTTAAAAAATATATATACATCTTCAGGTCAGAGAGGATAATTAATCCATCCAATGTCTTGCAGCCAGAAAATGGAGCAAGTCCTCTGATTGACTATGAAGTTTACACCTTTTTCTGTGGTGGAGAGGGTGTTTAGGTGTAAAGAATAGCCCGGCCGGTGTGGCTCAATGGTTGAGCATTGACCCATGAACCAGGAGGTCACGGTTCGATTCCTAGTCAGGGCACATGCCCTGGTAGGGAGCGCACAGGAGGCTGCCAATCAATGATTCTCTCTCATCATTGATGTTTCTATGTTTCTCTTCCTCTCTCTGAAATCAATAAAAAACATTTTTTTTAAAGAAAGAATGATTGGTCTTGTGATTAAACATGATTCTTCTAATAGTAAATAAAATACAGGGAGCAGTATCTTTGTTCATATCTACAACTTAAAACTGAGACATGACGTGGGTAAGTAGATGAGGCACCCTTTCCACAGGGGCGTTAAGGCCCCTGCAGGAGAATATTTGAAGCTGCTGCTGGTGGATAGCTGGAGACAATACCCAGGACCACTGCTCTGGTCTCTGAGCAGGAGTCCTAAATGTAAAAAGTACAAGGCTGAAATAGAACACTTCTCTAAATAGCTGACGAGTATAGGAATAGCTGGTTGGGGATCGAACTAGCAGACTACATGTAGAGAAGGAATTTTAAAAAAACACACCTATGAAACTAAAAAACTAAGGAGTAAAATGGGCCCAATATACACAAATGTGCCAGTGCTCCCTAAAATACCTTAGTAAAATAAAAAAGGGGGGAGCTTCTCATGATACTCATTGTAACCACTAAGACCTCTTTCTGTCTTCCCACAACCAGAACAGAAGAGGATGTCATGAGTGATCTGTGAAGAAAAACACGGCACACCACACATGTGTATGCATGACCTTCTGTTAAACATTTTGTGATTAATAAATACATTGAAAATTGAACTTCAAGATCCATTAGTTATTAGTCCTGAGTGTTGCTTCCTGAAAATGACTAAATACGCTTCGATTTTGATTTGACACACTTCCCATCCTATCCATTTAGAATGGGAGAGCACTGCATAATTTCCAGGAAAATAGTGTCAGGTTTCAGATTAATCGTTGAAACAACCTGTGACATTGGTTTCACTTTCCTTGAGTTTTTTTAGGGGGAGGGGGTGCCGGGAATTGAGGGATGGGCAGGATGGGAAGGCTGGGTGGTAAAGGCAATACAAAAGTAGAAATCCTTTTTTCCAGACAGCACTGGATGGAGTGCCCACTATCTGGTTGAAAAATGCAGGTAACATAACAGAGTAATTCATTCTCTGAATGATTTCTTTTAAAAAGAAGCCTTAATGATCTGTTGAGGCTGACTCCACTGACTAAATTACCCAAATAACCACAAGCTTTGCTTTGCTTTTTTTGTGCTGGGCAGATAATCATTTTAAGGATAAGCGAAAGCTGCAGTGCTAATTAAAGCCTGGTCTGAAAAGACCGTACAGAATAACAAACTCCAGAAACAAATGCTGCAGAAGATGTGAGTGGAGATGTTTCCATACAATCCCACTCCAGAACCGTGCCCAGTTCTCCCAGGAAAAGTGCGTACTTAGCTCGATTTAAATAGAGATTAGGTAGTGAGCAGATGGAGCCTAGTTGAAGCCTTTTGGCGGGCTTCTCTCATCTGGGAGATGGAGTAAATGGGGCCTGGGTGAGGAGGCAGCCAGGGAGGAGGGCTGCAAGGAGAGCTGGTCATTCCAAACACACCAGCTGCTTCCATATAGTCTTTACTCCCATAAAATATTGGAACATGGAACTGGATCTGAATCTGGATTTCAAAGAACCAAAATCCTAAAGTACGTTTGGCCTTGTTCTTCTTTCTATTTAAGCAGAAAGAAGCTAGGAGGTTAAAGCCAAGCAGGGCCATAAAGATCTAGGTTCAGAAAAATCCTCTAAACAAAAACTTGAGCTACTTTCGACTTATATGGGGATTCAGTTGATAAATATCCCAAATTTGAATTCTCCCCTTCCTCTTAAACTCCCTAGTCAGTGATTCTAGGTAAAAAAATAAAATAAAATAAAAAATAAAAATAATAAATAAATAAAAACAAATTAATTAAAAAAATTGTATTTCCGTATTGTCCACAATAATGATCACTAGCTACACATGACAATTGAGCACATGAAATGAGCATAAATTTTTGTTGTTGTTGTTTTAGTCAAATAAAAGTTTAATAAATAAAAATAGGTTAAAAAGTTTAGTAAATAAAAATAGGTTAAAAAATAAAAGAGTAAATCTACCTCCCAGTGAAACCCAGTGCACTAGTATTTCTCAAGATGGGTTTTCCTTTAGAACTTGGTGAATAAAGAAATCATAAACAGCAGAAAATAGGTGAGTAATCAACATTAAGCAATGCAGAGTTCAGAAATTAGTTCTACCTAAAAGTTGTTTTTGGTCAATGAGTAAAAACCATCAGGGCTGTAAAAATTACAGGGGTTCTCAATCTGTTCCAAAGACCCACATTGGTCAGGAATAAAGTCTAAGGAAAGTAATTACAACAGAAAGAAATAATTACTCCATAAAGCTAGGTTTAATTGCATTTTTGGGGGTTTTTTTTGGTGCTAAAATTTCCTACTCTTTGTGAAATTATAGTAAGCTGAGATGCATTTTTTTTTTAATGTCCCTCCCTGGCAAAATGAAAAGTTGGCAACCCTGATGCTATCTAACATGTATACAAACTGCTACTGGACAATAAAATGTACAAATCCAAGGACCAATAATTTGGTATACTTGGTATTTTACGAATGAGGAAATTGAGTACTGAGAAGGTCAAATGACTTGCCCCTGTCTACTATTCCCCCGGCCACAACTTAAGTCTAGCTAGTCTTAACCTCCATCTCTCTTCACTGTATCCAGTCATCCCAACCACTTCATAAAGAGAAACTAGAGCTTATAGACAGGCTCATAAAATATTAATCCATTAAGGCTTTCCATTTCAATCCCCCCTGTTACTTGGAAGAGTCTGAATGTTAAAAACGAGTGATACCCCCTTTTATAAGTAGTTTGTTTCATGGACATCATGAGCATATCCACCCTACAATCAAAGCATCGCCAGACTTTGGTGTTTCCTGAGGCATATCCTTGAAATTTCAGTAACACATGCTCAGTGGGGGGAAATCAACTTCCAGAATTGTCAGAAATGCCTTTGTACTTACACTGGATTCAGTTGGGGGGAGGGACCAATTACAGAGTATTGACATCTCTGTCAGTTCTGTCACTTTGTGCCACTTACTGAGTCTCAGACATGTGTTGCATTATGGCAAATGTGCTCACCAAGTTGCTCTGCCATGTATTATTATTATTTACAAAATGAACAAGGTTTCCACCAATTCTAACTTGGTTTCATATACACACATTGATTTGATTAAATTTAGCAAAATAGCAGTTGAACATAAACTATTGAGCTCGGCCGAATTTTTAAAATTGTCAATCTAAACTAACTGATAGGTAGAACTATTTTCTGAACTCTGTAATAACTCAGCTTGTCACTCTTCTATTTTCTGCTGGTTATTATTTCTTTAGTCATCAAGTTCTAGTAGAAACCCCTTATTAAAAAATATCATTTCTAGATGTTCCCACTGCACCAAGTGCCACTGAAAGGTAGATTTATCAATATTTTTTTCTATCTAGAAATATGGCCCTAGCTAGTTTGGTTCAGTGGATAGAGCATTGGCCTGCGGACTGAAGGGTCCCAGGTTCAATTATGGTAAAGGGCATAAGCCTGGGTTGCAGGCTTGATCCCCAGTAGGGGGCATGCAGGAGGCAGCAGATCAATGATTCTCTCTCATCATTGATGTCTCTCTCTCTCTCTCTCTCTCTCTCTCTCTCTCTCTCTCTCTCCCCCCCTTCCTCTCTGAAGTATATATATTATGTTTTTCCTTCTTTATCAGTATTTTATTTCACAAGGGAAAAAAAAGGGGGAAAAATCACAAAAGTTTATATGCTGTGGTCATTAGTCACACATGACTGGCTAGTGACTATTGAATTAAGCAATGTAGATATAGAACATTTTTATAATCACAGAAAATTCTACTGGACAGCACTGGTCAGATTATACCATGAGTATGATTTTTTTTTTCCTATCTAGAATTACTGATTAGGGCTGTGAGAGGAAGGGAGGATTTAATCTCAGAAGAGTGATAAATTGTGTTCCCAACATAAGTACAAATTGGCTTGATATTTTCTGAGAAAGGCAAATATAAAACTCCCAATTTCAAATGAAAAAGAATGAACATAGATTCTATTATAAAAATTAGACTTCAGTTCACATTGTGGCTAATTAATATTGAGAAACAAAATTGGGGAAGAAGAAGGGATAGTGGGAGAGTTAAGAGGTTAAGTACAGCAGATCCTTAAATAATGTCATTTCTTATAACACTAGAGGCCTGGTGCACAAAATTCATGCACTCGGCAGCGGGGGATCCCTCAGCCCGGCCTGCTCCCTCTGGCAGTTTGGGAGCCCTCAGGGGATGTCTGACTGCCACGGAGGTGGGAGAGGCTCCTGCCACCGCCGACGCGCTCACCAGCAGTGAGCCTGGCTTCTGGCTGAGCGGCACGCCCCCTGTGGGGAGTGCACTGACCACCTGGGGGGCAGCTCCTGTGTTGAGCGTCTATCCCCTGGTGTTCAGTGCGCATCATAGCGACTGGTCATTCCGCCGTTTGGTCGATTTGCATATTATCCTTTTATTATATAGGATAGATGAGATGACATAGAAACTGAACTCTTGCTTACATCAATTAGTCTATGGTAGAATTGGTTTTATCATATGTCATTTCACTTAAAGTCACAGAATCTATGGACATTAAATTGGGACTTATTGTACTCAAAGCTTAAGTGTTTATTACTGTTGCTATACCCTCTGAGGTGGCAGGAAGAGCAGGGGCAGACAGGACAAGGAAAGAAGCTGTAAGAAAGAAGCAGGGCCTGGCGGATGTGGCTCAGTGGTTGAGAGTCGACCTGTGAAACAAGAGGTCACTAGTTTCATTCCAGTTGGGGCACATGCCCAGTTTGGGTTGTGGGCTTGATCCCCAGTAGGGGGCGTGCAGGAGGCAGCCAATCAATGATGATGTCTCTCTCGTCAATGTTTCTATTTCTCTCTCCCTTCCTCTCTCTCTCTCTAAAAATCAATAAAAAGATTTTAAAAAATAGAAAGAAGCAGGACTAGGGCTTTTGGGGGTAATCCTGATTGTGAGCTCTTGAGTAAATTATGAGCTGTTTCCAGGCCCTTTGAAATTCAGAAGGCATAGGCCTAGCTCTCCAGCAACACTGCTGTCCTCTCCCAGGAGAATGTTAATCTCAGGGTCTGAGTGACTCAAACCAGAGAAATGTAATCTCCCAGAGCACTTGCTGCAAGCAGAATGAAAACAAGGGGGGGGGGGGGGGGGCTTGATTTATTTTGCAACTAATGTCTTCAGAGAGATTTTGAGAGAACAGTGTAAATTTTGATACAGAGATATCTCATAGATTTCAGACACTCCCTAGAGAACACAGGACTATAATACAATGAATAGATTACACTGTGCCATTAGTAGAATCTTAGCCTCTGTAAAACATGTTTTTGTACTATATTGTTTCAGTTTTCATAATCTCTTTAGAATTCTAGTGTGGATAGTTATCCAAATGTAAATGGCTTACAGAATGCATTGAGGCAAACACATTCAAGGTCTAGCACACTGAGCAATTGTACAAAATTCACTCCAGACAAACACCGCTATGGAAATGTCAGTCACCCCAGTTACGATTTTGAGTGGTCCATCCAGCAAGCTGGCTAAACTCCCTTAGTAGCACCACTGCACCGTGTCCATTGGGATTGGAGGGACCAATAAGTAAATTATAAGCAAATGAATAAAAAGCACTTGAAAGGAAGACATGGACTAGAAAAAAAGAAAGAAGCAAAATGGAAAAGAGAGGAGAAAAGGAAAGAAAGAGGGAAGGAGGAAAAGGAAAAAAAGGAAGAACAGTAGATAAGGAAGCAGAAAAAGACTTTAAAAGAAAAAGGTGGGGGAGAAAGAAAGGATGGAAAGAAAGAAGGGAAGGGAAAAGGGAGAAACAGGAATAGAAAAGGAAATACAAGTGGTAGTGAAAAGTGAAATGTCCCCAATAATTATTTTGAGTGACACTCAATGAAGCCATGCCTGCTTTATACATTTGTACATAGTTATTTGTCCAAGAAGCATTTACTGAGCACCTGCTACACAAAGTCTCCAAGGAGATGCATAGACTTGTCAAATGAACCACAAGCTGCTCCACTGAGGGCGGCCCTAGAGTCATCTCTATAATTTCAGGACTGAATTATATTATATTAAAGTAGTCAAAAGAAAAGTGCCAATAGAGTTAACAGTTCAAATAAAAATCTCAGTGAAAGAACAACAATAATAAAATGGCTCTTTTGAAATGTTTCAAGCCTAATATTTCTCTTCACTCATTTCTAATTCTACCTTAAAATACATTCTGGTTTCTCTCACAAATTTCTAGCAGCCTTTGCACATTTTATATCAATTGCTACTTTGACAGAATATAATAAAGAAGTCAATTTGGCTTCCCTTAGGCTGCTTGCTGCCTTATTTATCTTTTTCTCTTGTTACAGAAAATGCGTCACAACTTAAAGAGAGCCAGCAAGATACAATAAATAAGCCATTGCCCAATTTGACTTGAATCAGAAAATCAAATTTATTTTCATTTTTCATCTTTATCTAGGAATAATAGGATGGTCTCCCCGTTATAATTGTGAATTGGGGAAAATGCTTTCTTCAGTTTTTGAAAAATACATAAAAACATAGGTACATAAAGCCCATGTGTAAGAGAGGCAAAAGTGGAACACAAACAACACAAACAAAACATAAAACAAAATTTTAAAAAGCCTATGATTTTCACACTAAAACTGGCACATAGGTGTTTATAGCACCTTTATTTATAATTGCCAAAAGTTGGAAGCAACTAAGATGTCATTCAATAGGTGAATGGATGATCAAACTGAACTGTGGCACACCCAGACAATGGGGTGTTATTCAGAGAAAAGCATGAGCCATCAAGCCATGAAAAGACACGGAGAACCTTTAAATACTTACCACTCCATGAAAGAAGCCAATCTGAGAAGGCTGCATACTATATGTATGATTCCAACTACATGACATTCTGGAAAAGGAAAACAATGGAGACAGTGAAAAGATCAGTGGTTGCCAGGGGTTGGAAGGTGGGAAGGGATAAGTAGGTGGAGCACAGAGAATTTTTAGGGTAGTAAAAATATTCTGTTTGATACTATAATGATAGATACACATCGTTATCTATTATCTAAACCCATAGAACATACAACACCAAGAGTAAAACCTAAAGTAAACTGTGGACTTTGT
Organism: Cnephaeus nilssonii; assembly: GCF_951640355.1. Classification (NCBI taxonomy): domain Eukaryota; kingdom Metazoa; phylum Chordata; class Mammalia; order Chiroptera; family Vespertilionidae; genus Cnephaeus; species Cnephaeus nilssonii. Next base: position 62,850,359 of record NC_137081.1, read on the forward strand.
CAATGTAAGTTAAGTAATTGTAACAAATGTGCAACTCTGGGTTGGGGGGGGGGTGTTGATAATAGGGGAAACTATGCATGCATGGGGGCAGGGGTTTATGCAAAATCTCGGTATCTTCTCCTTCATATTGCTTTGAACCCCCCCAAATTGCTCTATAAATAAAATCTTAAAAACACATTTTTAATATTAAAAAATAGATAAAATTAACTCTGATTAAAACCAATTGAAAAAAAAAGATAACTCTGCTTTTAGCAAGTCTACCTAATCCTAATACTTTGAGAACTTTGTGCCTTAAAAAATGGCCCCTCGACTCAAGCACTCTTGCACACAACCTATTTTGGCTCTTTCCCTTCTGCCACAGGCTCACATACCTTCGCTCACATAGGAGTACCCCCCACCCCCATCATGTTCCTCTTGGCAACTTTCTTGTGACAACTCTTTCTGTCCTGCCAGGGCTTAGCAGCCTTACCTTTGGTATCATAAGGAAAAGTTTCATTTGCCATACTCTCAGCAGTGGGGAGGTGGCTCCATTACTGTAAGGTCACATTGTAAGATTGGCCTGTAATCTCAATGAGCTGCACAGCCTCTGCCACACTTCTGTCATCACATCTTCAGATGAAGTGACTCCTCCAGGGGAAGCATTTGGGGATGGCTTCAACTCAGACCTCCCAGCTCCATTGTACTCACACAGGCTGGATCAGGCTTGCGGAGGCCCTTGCTTGCCAATACAGAATTTGACCCTGAACTGACATACTGGTGAGAAAAAACAATGTGCCAGAGAACACTGTGGAAGGCACATTATTACTGTTCGAGCTTGCACTCCCACTGACAGATATCTCCAGCTCTTGATTCACAGCCACCAAAACCCATCTCTGACAATGCAGCAAGCATCAACTCTGCAGGTATATCCTTTCTTAGAATCTTTCCTCATCAATACCAACCTCAGACTTGCAGGAGCTCCTGAATTTCAAAATCAGGTGAGTATTTAGGAGCTTAAATGAGAATAACAATGTAAAATTTTTCAAGAAGAGGTTCTTATAGCTAAATATTTGAATTAATGGAGGGAAGATTTTTAAAAGAAAGAGAGTTGTTTATTCTGCCATTAAAAGAGAAATCAGGAAGAGAACTTTTAAATATGGTTAAAGTACTTAAACAAGTAGTTCATTAGACTGAGGTGGCTCTAATGCCTATGTAAGCAAACTGAAACCTAAACCAAAGTCAATTCCTGTAAATTGCTCAGGTTAAGAAATAGAAACTTAAGAACGACCAATCACAAATAACCAACTAGGCTTTCTTAAATAAGGCCAGGTACCTTAAGCTGTAGCCAACCAAGTGAGTGCCCTGCTTTGCTTCAGCATGGGCTCTATAGCGGCCTTTCCCTTCAGCTTCTTCCTGTGGAAGGCCCCAATCACTTTCCCAGTTGGAATCTATATTTGCTCACATAAATCTTGCAGTTTTAATGCGCTTCAGTTTATCTTTCAACAATAGTAAGACAGAGAAACTAATAATAAAAGGGTAGTGCTTTTTAAGATTTATATAAAGATTAAATGGATTACTGACATGAGCCCCAAGACATCATTCTTTCCCACAACAGACACTTTATTTCCAAGATGTTTCTCAATTGTTTTGAAATTATGAAAGGACTGTCAATTATTTTTGTTGATAATTACACACAGCTCTTTCTTTGCATAGTCACTTTTTAGGAATAAGTGACCATTATTTCCTTACTACTTTTTTACCTTATACTTCCCTTTCTTTCAACTGAGACATCTATGTCTAGAAGGTACCAATGGTCTCAAAATTGACATTTTCTTCTTCCCTTTGCACTTATTTTCTATGGATTTCTACACATGGACATAACTTGTTGAGCATGGGCCTTAGAGTCAGATAGATCTTTACTAGAGCATTCCACCACTTGCAAGGTACATAATTGTGGGTGAATTATCAACGTTTCGCTAGCCCTGTTTCCCCAAGTGGACTTCAAAAGGTAATTGAGAGAATTAAATAAGTTCATACATGTGAGAGTATGTAATTGTATGATTATGCTCAGCACCTTGCCAGGCCCATGGTGGGCAGTTTTCTTTCACACAACCTCCCTCATTCTCTTGCAACAGTTTTCCCACATTATTTGATTGTACTTTGGAATTTGGGCTTTCTTCCAAGTCTTTTCCTTGAATGCTCTTTCTCTTTAATTCTAGAAAAACACATAGATGGTTTCCTCAGTGTCACCTCATCCATGCCAACAGCTCCAGGTGCTACCTCACATGCACGGCTTCCACATAGTATTAACTTCAGCTTAAGCATCGCCCCCAAGTTCTCAAACACATTTCCACCTGCATGCTTGATATTTGTCTGTGGGTATCCAAACCTTACCTCACACTGCATTGCATATAGTTCTAAAGATCTATATTTTTCTTGTATAGAAGCACTGCTCCTTGGGTTACCAAGAACCATGAGTTTGTCTAAATCAGCTTCATCATTTAGAGAAACATCTCCACTGGCTTCCATCACATTTAACTGTCACATTTTCATTCATGGCATGGTCATATGAAGAAAATATCTAACCATCTGTAAGTCCAGTGTTAAAGATACCTATTATGTTGTTTCCAGATTTTTACCAAGGGTGGTGTAAAGAACAAAACACCGAACCTGGGAAAAAGATTTTGGAGTGAATTTTAACTCTGACATTTAAGAGGTTTAACTATAGTTAAATATGAGCTAGGCAGGGGTCCTCAAACTTTTTGAACAGGGGGCCAGTTCACTGTCCCTCAGACCATTGGAAGGCCAGACTATAGTTAAAAAAAAAAACTATGAACAAATTCCTATGCACACTGCACATATCTTATTTTGAAGTAAAAAAACAAAAAGGCAAAAACACCCACATGTGGCCCGCAGGCCGTAGTTTGAGGACGCCTGATCTAGCGTGTGATAAACAGAGAGGAAACTAGTAAGGCCTTTTCGATCAAAGTCCTCTCTGTGTCCATTGTTAATGATGGCTCAGCAAACATTTATTTACCAAACATATGCTTTTCTATCTCTATGTGAACTGTCTTCCTGATTTTTGAAGTTCCAAACCACCTCCCATCTCCTCATGTCTGAGGTCAAAATGGCATATAAACCTTACCTACCCAATTCATCCTCAGGACCCATGGTTTTATGAAACTCCTATATGTGCATATAGAATAAATTTTATATTTTTTCCTGTTACTCTGTTTCATATCAATTTAATTATTAAGCTGGATAGAATAACTTAGAAGGGTAGAAGAACAAATATTTATCCTCCTCCACACTATTATAGCTATAAAAACGAAACTGGTTTTGTTCTTCTCAGAAAGCCTGAAACACAGTAGGTATTCCAAGAATATTTTCTGAATGTAATTAAAATGTGAAGTACTAGCTATTGACATTATCATGTCTGATTCTTAACAATATTCCTTTGAGACCTTTCCCTCCTTTTACAGATAATGACATTGAGGCCATGGAGTATTAAGTGTCTGTGAGTAGAAGAGACAATGGGTCTCAAGTAGTCTGTTTTTAAGACTAGTCTTTTCCCCAGTATATCATGATTTTTGTAAAGTATGTTGTCCATGTTAGAAGCACATATATTTTAGGATACATTTCAGAAAGAAAGATAGTTCAAGGACATGTTCTGCTTTTCTCTGTTCTCATTTACTCAGCCTGTGTCAACTTGATGGCTAGGTCATGATCAACTCAAACACAACATCTGCCAAACATTTCAATGTTTGACTAACTTTGTGGTGAACTGACCAAATGTTTGGTGTTGTACAGGCAAAAGGCTACTTTTAAAACAAACCCACAATTTTGTGATTTTTACAAGGATAGCTTTCAAGAAAGCACTGAGATTCACTGACTAGAAGTAAATTATCTACAATTATCTTATTGGAAAAATAATTACATGAAAAAGAAAGTTAAAAATAAAAACATCATGTATGCTTGTGTGCTTCCTGTCTCCCCTCATATAAGATACATGCAACTATGCCATTGCTTCAAGAATATTCCTATCTAGACTCTTACCTGAAAAAACAAAACAAAAAAATCTTCATTAAATGGGGAATTTTGAAGTTTCCTAATGTTCGTGAGGTACTCAAAGGAAATTAATCAGATATTAAATGGATGCAAATACAAAACTTATATTCAATAATAGTCTCTATTCTTCAAAGTCTAGTACTACACAGCAATTAGAAAGGCCTCCGTATTTACTGACTTAAACATATGTCTACACTTACTGTCAAGTGAAGAGAGAGTGGGAATGAAAACATTCTATTTGTGTAAACTTGCATGGAAATATACAGATGAACAGATCCCCCCCCCAACTACATGTTAACAGTAATTATCTCTAAATGGTACAATTTTGCACAATTTTTAAAAAACATTTCTTATGATTACCTGCATTAATTTTTTTTTTACAGTGAAACATTTATAGTTTGTAAAACAGGGAAAGTATTTTCAGTTTGAAAATAAAAGAGCGAAACCTGATCATTCCCATAAGTACAGTAAGGTAAAGTTAGGACATACCTAAGCGGTAGAGACAGAATGCTAATAACGCATTAGTGCCATATTCAAGAGCAGCTCCTTAACTTGAATGTATTAAGTCTTTGAAGAGGTCATCTAAGAAACAAATAAATGCATTAATGTTGAAAGACATAAAGGAGGGACAGGCAGTGGAAGAGTAAAATTGATGCGTGTGTGGCATCAGCAGGGTAATGACATTTGTGAACGGCCTGTGTAAATGCCAAGCCTGGAGGGGGTGGCTGTTCTGCATCCTTTTACACGGAGACCATCTCCTGATGATCAGCTCTGGGTTTGTGCACAGCCTGTGCCCTTGTGAAATGCAGACACAGACATAGCCTAAAGCTGCTGGGTCCCACACTCCTTTGGGCCAATAATTTCTGCCATCTTGAGCCAAAGCAGAGAGGTAGTACATTGGCAAAAGTGAAGGCACAATTTAAAAGCATGTGCCAGCATTTACAGGGATTGAAAAAAGACATTTGTAGAGAACAAAGTACTATTTTTTTGCCCGGTTTTGTTGGGCCTTAATTAAAGAGGCCTTTTCCCCCTTTTCTGCCACTTGGGCTGTGGGATTGCAGCCTCTCCTGGCTTGGAGGGGTATTTCATTGGTACATGGGCTAATTAGGAAGGACTCACACTGTTCCTCAGCCTCCTGAAGGATCAGAACAAAGGCTGCTGCTGGTAGATTGCAGTTCTGCCTCCATTCCAGAGGCTCAGGAGTAAAAGAAAGAGAAAAGCTTTTGAATAGAAAAGCCTTTTGATGCTGTGAAAGAAATTAAGAACTAAAACAGAGGCCTAGGCACTGCCACACAGAGCCCCCACACTGATTCATTGTGTGTAGCAACACAGTCAACAAAGCCTGTCTGACGCTGAACACCTCATATTAAAGAGGCATCTATTAGCTGCTGCGTCCCTGGCTCTCCTACTACCAAGCACTTTCCCAATCAGACCGTCTGGTGCCGCGATCAACACGGATAAATATGAGCCGCATCATGCTTTCGTGTGAACGATTAATGCATGATTTCCTCGTTGACTGTTTGCAAATACTGTACAGTGCAAACAATTGTGTGTTCTTTCTTAGACCAAACTAAAATAAATAAAGCTGTTAGAGGAGAAAAAAAATCACCATCATTATTCCATCAAAATTTCACCAAATCTCTCTTCAGATTTTAAAATAATTGTAGTTTAACCAAATAATATGGGGGAGAAATGCACCTTTGGTATTTTGAATGGAAGTCTTGAGTGCCCCTGGCTTTTCTGATAGCCTGAACTGGTTAGTCACAAGAAATTAAGCTAAACATGCCTATTTGTTTTTAAAACATACAGTGTTTACTTATAGAACTTCAAACAAAAGTTTGTTTTTTCTCATTATATAATCTTGAGAATTAAACATCTATTTTTCAGAGCTCTTCTCCCAAATAACAATAATCATCTTTTACTGAGTGCCAAGCCAAGCACTCTACATGCATTATCTCATTTAACTCAAAAATCTATGATGTAAGAACTATTAATAGCTGCAGTTTACCGATGAGAAAACTGGGGCTTTGAGAGGTTAAATATAAGAGAGAGGACACAGCTATCAGGGTAGAGGAGGGATTTGAAAATATGGCTTTCTGTCTTCAGAGCCTAAGCTTTTAGCGCTGAGCTGTTATAGTAGAATTTCAATATTAATGTAATAATGTAGACACACACTATCAGAAATCATGGAACCCACAGTCCTGAATTTTCAGATAAGAAATTAAATGCAGAGAAGTTAGAGCTCTTGTCTATGTTCACTCAGCTAATTTGGTCACTTGCAGAGCCTCCTATATGCAGAGTTTCTAATTAGGAAGGTTCCCAAACTATAACATGGATTAGAGTCACATGAAGGTCCTGTTACAGTGTAGATTGCTGGACCCCAATAACGAAGTTTCTGATTTGGTAGGTCTGGGATCCAGCACTACTATTAGCTTTTCTAACCAATACCCAGATGATGCTGATGCAAGGGGTCGGGGAACCACACTTTGAGAACCACTATCCTAGTATAGCTCACTGCTTCTTCTCATATAACTGTGAAGTGAAACAGCTGATAAAGAGGATGAGTAGTTGCAATTTTATTCAGTTCAATTGAGGCTCAGAGATGCCATCTTGCACTTTGCATCCTTCTCATTCATCTGATGGTCACATGCACACTTTTTGTGAAGTCAGATACAAGTTTATCATTTACAGCAATGTTACTTCCTGTGCAAATATTTCCTGGAGATTCTTTCTAAGATCTTTGGACTCATTTTCCTCTTTAAAGGATAACAGCAAAAGCTAAGAGTCTTCCTGCATGCATTAAGTTTCTTTCAGAGTTCCTCGTAAGTCATTTATTATATTTGGATAATACAGCCTTACAATTTATCTTTCAAAGAGAAAGATACCACCTCACTGCTGTGCAGATGACTCAGCATTGAAATGTAATTTACCGAAGTGATTACAATCTGGTCAATGCACTTCTTTTCTCAGGAAAATTGAAACATCTATCAGCCAAAGTGTGCTTTTCTTATCCTCGTTCCCAAAATAAGTTTCACCTATCCTAGTCACAATCTGTGATTGCTTAACCTGGAAAATCATCCTTATTCAAACCTGTTTATTTTCGGAAAAGGAAATGAATGACCTTGAAGGAAAACTTGGATAACTTCTGCTCTGTCCTACAAAACTTTTCATCTGGGCCACATTCCAGGTCTGTTTTATCAGATGGCTAAATGATCAGGCATCCTTACTATCTACTTGTAATAACCTACCTATATGTGAAAGTCAGGCAAGATTATCATTGGTCTGAATAGGTGGCTTCATTGCGATTAATGTCAGTGATCATTTTTACCATCTGTTATTTTGGGATCAACCTGCTGCAAAAGTGGTAGATTAAATAGGAGGAAAAAAGAATTCTTTAAAGCGAGTAGAGCTAAGTGGTCTTCTGAGGAAGTCTGGAAAACAAGTGGAAGAAAATAATTATCAAGCGGTGGCAAGTGAGCTTGTTACCTTCTTAAATATAACAATCCTCAGGCAGTTTTCCAAGCAGCTTTCTTTCCCTGTGAGCAGAAGGTATTTCCAGGTAATTATACCATTAGAGCGCACGCTTGGAAACCTTCCAGTGGCTTCAAAGGGCAGGGCAGCGCCCACCTCACTGACTTACTTGCATTAAGGCAGTAGCTGGACAAGAGCAGGAAGTACTATAGCAATAACAATTACAATAGCAAATGAACTTGGAGAGACAGAGATACCTTGTAATGATGGGTTTTGCCCTTGCAGATGGAGAGTTTTAGAATGTGATGTTAACTAGTTTCCTAGCTCTGAGAGCAGAAAGCAATCAATGGGATGAACATGGGGACAGACAGAATTCCTACAGCAAAGACAAACAGTGGAGGACCCCAGACAGAGATAGTACCCTAGTGGGAAAGTTGACAACTGACTGTGATTGCAAAATAAAGATTTTGTTTGACAGTTTTTATAATATACTTTTGAAATATGATTCTAGAAATGCAACCAGGGTTGACCTAGAACAATACAGCTAGTAAAGCTACAAATAATTTGTACTTTTACAAGTCTTAGTCAACTCAGTAAATCTACATAGTTTATTTCAAGGCCCCATAGTCCATTTGCCACAAATAAGCCTTTGATTGGTTGTCTTTATATAATCTAAAGATGAATTACTCACTAAAGTGTGATTCAGGAGGGATGTAAGGAGTTGGAAACTCAACCAATATTTACAGTAGCCATTAATGTTTTTTGTTTATTTATTTGGTTTATACAATTTAGATGAATATAATTTCTGTTCATGTTAAACATGATCATATCATTTAAGATTTTTCCAGCATTGAAATAACCACAAGAAGTTCTGGCTAAGTCATGAAAAAGGTACCCAGTCATGGGGCTTTCCTATTTTCTGTATCAGTGTCCTTTCATCTTGTTTCTCTTCTCTGCTCTCTCTAAGCTGTTACTTGGATGCTAATTTTTTATAGAGCAAGGCCTCAGTTCTGTTCTGCACACACTAATTCCTGTGAGTGTTAATTGGTGCTCAAAGCACAAAGAGCCTCATGGTCAAGAAAACTTGGGAAATGCAGAATACCAAATTCTCTCTTTGGAAAGTCAAAATACCATTAGCGTATTAAAGGCTCTGAAAGGTCCTGCAGTAACAAAGAAACCTCTCTAATTTTGTTTATCAGTTAAACAAACCAATTTGAGCCTGGGATAGACTTTTTTCTATTAACACACCCCAGAATAAAATCCCTTACGCCCAAGCTGGGAAATAGAAGTGTTAGCAAAACTTAAAGTTACTACCATCTCTGGGCTATTTATATTTTAGCAGGATACTTTGTAAAGCCCTCTAAATGTGAAGGAAATATGTATGACAAATGGGAAAGCCATCTTATGTCTGTTCATAAAGACGAACTTACAAAAAACAGGGAAATTTATAATACCATGAGGCAGAAGCCATTGTTTAATATTGATTTCAAGATTATGTGGCCGTGTATTATATTGCTCAAGCCAGGAAACAAAAACACTAGAATACACACACATACACATATACACACACATCATGAATGACACATACTTTGCTATTTGTGCTTATTTCCATTTACCTTGAGTGTTTTCACAGAATGCTATGGGTTTTAGAGAATAACAGTTTGATTTCAAGTCCTGGTTGTGCTAATTATTAGTTGACTGACATTGGACTAAATATTCACCCAATGAATGAACTTCTTTTTTCTCACCTGGGAAATAAAATATTTACCTAAGAATTGTTGCAAAGATTCAATGAGGTAACATGGATGAAGTTGCCAGCATATAATAGACACTCAATAAATTACAATATCCCTCCATAGTCCTCTGATTCTCCCTCCCCATTTTGGCATCAGTGGAGGTCCTGAGAATGACAGACAGCATTCCTCTCAGGCGCTAATGATAAACTGCTGTTGCACTGAATAAATTGTGATAAAATTGGTGTTCCTGTCTATCACCTATTGTGAGTTCCTGAGAAGCAGCACCTGTGTTTAATGCACCAGGCCAGGGTCATCAACCTATTAGGGGCTCAGAATGCTTTCTGATTAAATGACCTTTCTGGATAAATTAATAATCTATAATAAACAACTGTCTTTTATCTCCTGCAGTCTTCTTTTTCTAGCTACTAAATATGGCTAGTCAAAACTACTGTAACATAAAGTTAACTCTCTCTGTGGAGTGATGCCTCTGTTCTGGAATAACACATACATCAAAATATCAGTTTAATACACATAAATTAGTTGCTCATTGCACTGTGATATTAGTTAATTTTGAAATCACATTATAGATTTCTAAATTAAAGAGACTGCCTGCCTGTCACTCACATCCCATTCAATGAATGCCAACATCAGGCATCACCTTTTCCCAGCTTCGCCAGACTGAAGGTCATTATCAATTGCGGTTTAATCAGCCAAGTCATGCATATAGTCAAAGGTTACTGAGCATGGACCAATCTGACTTCCTTTGTGGTGGCAAGACAATTTGCAGCTTAATAAAGCTGCTCTGATTGCACTTAACAACACCTGCTTTAAAATCCAGCCTCATTAATAGCACACTAATGAGTTAGGGATCTTCTGGCAAGGGCACGATCAAAGACAGATGATTTGCTTTCTGATTAAATGACCTAAATAACATAAAACCAAACCTCCCAGTTTCCTTTAGGGAAAGTCTTTTTGGAAACAGTTATAACAGCTGTTGGCATCTTCAGATATGATTAACAAAAAAGACAGGAAAGAATCATCCTTTGGCTCTTTTAAATTATGATATAGAAACAGAGTGAACAACAAATGAAATTCAGCTGCTAAACCAAGTCCTTGATTTTTTTAACTTATCCTAAAACACAATATAGCCACCAAGAAAGAAAGTGAAAATACATAAAACTCATAAAACAAAAAGGGAATTTTTGGAATCTGTACGAAGGCAGTATCCTATATAATAAAAGGCTAATATACAAATCAATCGACCAGTCGCTATGACGTGCACTGACCAGCAGGAGGCAGAAGCTCAATGCAGGATCTGCCCCCTGGTGGTCAGTGTGCTCCCACAGGGGTTGTGCCGCTCAGCCAGAAGCTGGGCTCAGGGCTGGTGAGCGCAGCGGCGGTGGCAGGAACTTCCCTCACCTCTGCAACAGTGCTAAGGACCCCTTGGGGGATGTCCACCTGCCGGCTTAGGCCTGCTCCCTGCAAAAGGACACAGGCCAGGCTGAGGGACACCCCCTACCCCCAGTGCACAAATGTCGTGCACCAGGTCTCTAGTATTAATATAAAGTCTATGTTCTCAGAAACAGGTATTAACCCTTTGCACTCGCTTGCTTTTTTCTCGATTCCTTTATTCTACTTGGGATTTAATTTTTTAAATACCCCAGATTTTACAAAGCGTGGCAGTAGAATAAAAAACTGGAGTTTCTTTTCATACAAACTTATTTATTTGGATTTTTTTATATTTCAAATTATTGATACATTCAAAGAGTAATTTGCACTCGACATCCGAGTGCAAAAGGTTAAAATAATAAAATTGATTTGACCTGTTACATGCACTGCAGTTTGGGAGTTCAATGTTGACTTTACTGTGTGATGGCAGGCAAGTTGTCATTGCTCTGGCTGGAACCACATAGCATTTTGATTCAGTAATCCACTGGCTGAACTGTGAACACTGGAGACCTTGCACCTTTTGGGGGCCATTTCTGCAATTATTCTGTCTGTACTAGAAGTGTACTATTCCTGCTTGCCTGTCTGCCCCTGGCTCCTGGTAAGCAGAAGGGCTCTGCCACAGCCTGTTATAAAGGCCAGTAAAGGAACAGAACCTGCTATCAGAACCGACTAAGGGCAGCCTGTCCAGACAAAATAGTTTAATGTTGTTAGAAGATAAAAGAGTGGCTACCTGTTGAAGGAGAGATGGGGAATACTTTGGAAGAGGTGTGCCAGTTTATTCTGGGACACAGAGGATATTGTGTTTTGGGCCTTCGTTACATGGGCATATTTACTTTTGATGGATAATTACTAGGCTATTCCTTCATGATTTCTTCTCTTTCCTGTATGTATGTAATAGTGTAAGAAAAACATTTTTAAATTAAATGAACAAATTTTAAATTAAAAGTAAGTTAATCACCAACAAATGTTAAAACCACTATTCTAAACAACTGTCATATCAAAGAGGAATATCATACAGATATCACAATTCCACTTCTGGAAATTTATCCAAAGAAACTTAAAACACTAATTCAAAAGAATGTATGCATCCCTATGTTCATTGCAGCATTATTTACAATAGCCAAGATTTGGAAGCAGCCCAAGTGCCTGTCAGTAGATGAGTGGATAAAAAAGCTGTGGTACATTTATACAATGGAATTCTACTCTGCCATAAAAAGTAAGAAAAATTTACCCTTTGCCACAGCATGGATGGACCTGGAGAACATTATGCTAAGTGAAATAAGCCAATCAGAGAAAGACAAGTACCATATGATTTCACCCATATGTGAAGTTTAATGAACAAACGGAACTACCAAGCAAAATAGAGACAGGCTCATAAATATAGATAGAGAACTGGCAGACAGCTCTGATGTGTGTGTGGTGGGGGAGGGGGAGTATTGAGCCAGGGGAGGAGGGATTGAGCAAAAAAAATAAACAAATAAAGAGAGAGAACTCATGGACATGAACAACAGTGTGGTGCATTCGGTGAGAAAGGGGGGTAGGTAGACGTGGAAGAGGGCATAGAGGAGATAAATGATGATGGGAAAAATAAACATAAAATAAAAATATATGTGCTGATCAATAAAGTTAAGAACATTTCTTATCAAAATCTAAGGAGACAGCTAAAACTTTATTTAGATAAATTGCATTATTCAGTGTGGGCTGCCATAACAAAATACCACAGGCTGGGTGGCTTAACAACAGGTATTTGTTTCTCACAGTTCTAGAGCTGGGAAGGCCAAGAACAAGGTGCTGGCCAATTGGGTTTCTAGTGAGAGCTCTCTTCCTGACCTGCACACAGCTACCTTAGCCCTGCATTTACACATGGCTGAGAGATCTGGGGCTCTTCCTCATCTTGTAAGGGCTTCAAACGTTCCAGATTAGGGTCCTACCTTTAAAACTCATTTATCCTTTATTATCTCCTCACAGGCCCTATCTCTAAATAGTCCCATTAGGAGTTTGGGATTTAACATATGAATTTTGGGAAGATGCAAACATTTAGTCTATAATAAAAATGTTCATGGGTTTATATTCTATTTTAATTAAATAAAATGTGTAAAAGCACTCTAAGTTTTTCACTTACTAAATTTAACAAATCAAGAGACAACAACAAAATAAAGTAGGCTAAGATAATTGATAGACCACAGAAATCAATGAATTCAAATACAAAACACACCCCAGCCCTAACCAGTTTGGCTCAGTGGATAGAGCGTCAGCCTGCAGACTGAATGGTCTTAGGTTCGATTCCGGTCAAGGGCATGTACCTTGGTTATGGGTACATCCCCAGTAGTGGGTGTGCAGGAGGTGGCCGATTAACGTTTCTCTCTCATCGATATTTCTAACTCTCTATCCCTCTCCCTTCCTCTCTGTAAAAAAAATCAATAAAATACATATTAAAAAAAACACCCCAAAACTAAAGTGAATTAACAACCAGATTGAATTAATAAATAAATCTTAATAAGATCTTTTAAATATCAACATTTTCAGAAACCATCAATTACTTCCCTGGCTGGTTTGGCTCAGTAGATAGAGCTCTGGCCTGTGGAATGAAGGGTACCAGGTTCGATTTTGGTCAAGGACACATGCTTGGGGTGTGGGCTCAATCCCCAGTAGGGGCTGTGCAGGAGGCAGCCAATCAATGATTCTCTCTCATCATCGATGTTTCTATCTCTCTCTCTCTCCCTCTCCCTTCCTCTCTGAAATCAATAAAAATATATTTAAAAAAAAAAGAAACCATCAACTACTATCTCCATCTTGGGAATGAGTCTGAAAGGATGGGTTTGTGTGTGTGTGTGTGTGTGTGTGTGTGTGTGTGTGTGTGTGTGTGTGTTTTGTTTTGTTTTTGTTTTTGTAGGCTGGTCAGTAATAAACTTATCCTGCAGTTTCTATTTTGGAATAATTACTATGTTAGCTTGGCCACATGGTGATATGATTGATTCCTGGAGATCAGCTATTCAGACAACAAAAAATAAAAATTAAACACCAAATAAATGCTATCCTGGTTGTTTTGAAGAAGTCACTTAAACTAGGTCATAGCTCTTGCCAATTTAACCAGGGGATTTGTGAAAGACAGAGAAGACTCATTGGCTACAGTGTTCCAGTGTATAAATCAGCCAAGTTAAAATGAAATAAAATAAAAATGAGAGGCTATGTGCAGTTGCGTTCCCAGGCCAAAACTTGAATCACTTCCTCTGTTGGCGTGTGAGTTTGTGTGTTTGGTGGTGCTATATCTGTGTATATTAAACAATGACTCCATTTAGGGCAGTGAGGGGATGGTTCCTTTTATCTCTGGGAAAGCACTGGCTGTCCTTCCACTGGAGACTAAAATTCTGATTTGGATGGAAAACCAACCACATGTATCTTTCTATTCTGGCTCTTTTATGTATATGAGAGTGTCATGCTGTCAATCTTGTTGCTTTGCCAAATCCCTGATGCTTTCAGCCATGTATTTCAATCAAATGGCCATTTAACTTGGGCATTTCACCAAAGAACTAAAACTTTTGGGCACTGAGTCAACCGACTGAAAACTCGATTATGACTCCAGCTATATTGCCTAAACAGATTTCTGTGAAACTGGTGATTAATCATCTCTTAGAGAAATTAATCTTGATTTTTAAAAATCATTTTTCATATGAACACATACACACATACACATACACATAATTGAGAACTCTAAGTAAGTAATAAGATATGATGTCCAAAATAAGGGGCCAATTTTAAAGGCTCTGAGATTTTCCTCTTATAACCAAACAGAGGAGATGGTCAAGAAATTAGCTTCGTTTGTTATACCTTATGATACATATCAATATTTTCTTAACTACATATTTACAATTTTAAAGTTATTGATGTAATCAAAGTAAAATATTTTCAGTACTCTGTATTCATAAATTCAAATACATTAGTAATTAACTTCAGGTTGAGCATAAATTTTTGTAAAATTATTGATTGAGAAAAATTCTTGTACAGTAATAGAACTTTTAAAGATCTTGGAGTTCATAACCCAGGCACATTAACTCCAGAGTCTGTCTCCACTCCATGCTATTATCGCTTCCTCCATCTCCATGGAATAAATTTAAATTGGATTCATATTTTATAACAAAAGCAAGAATCCATGTCTACATACTGAGACACTCAACATGAAAAATACCAGTAGGTCAAATATAATAATGGCATTTATTCATTGTCCTGATTCTAGCAATTTATTTAATGTGCAAGTGAAGTTGACTGTGCCTTTATAGTTATAGACAGACACAACCAAGAAACTTCATTGGGTCCATTCTCTGCTTTTTATGAAATAGCCTCATTGAGAAAGGCATTTCCAAGTTTCTACCAGTTGAGGGAAGGTCCCTGGTTTGAGGCATAAGGTAAATGCAGCATATTGAAAGAGAAGGTCATATTAAATTCTGTTGCCATCATTAGTCATACTTTGTTAGAATTTGAGTTTGCAGTGTAAAATGTTTCTGATTCATGCAGCATAGTCAGTGAAACGAATATTGCTATGAAAACCATATTCTGGATTAAGCGTTTTTTTCTGAGCTAATGGAATTTAGTCTTTGGAAAAGAAAATGTAGACCTTACTAAATGTTCTACTGACTGAGCTTAGTTCTCTTTGGTTCAGGAATGTTATCTCTGAGAATGCAAAAGGGAGAGAATTCTCTTCTTAGGTCTCTCTTATAGTTATCCTCTGAACACCTCAGACTATATTTTAGGAATAAATGTAGCTGATCCTTGCTTCCCTTCTATTTCTGAAGGTCAGCTAGGATCCTGCCAAGCTACTTTTGTTTCTGCTTCCACAATGAAATGGAAACCTGGTACAGAGGTGACAAAGCAAATGCTAGGTGTTCTAAGCCACTTTTATAATGTTGTACTCCTCTTGCACTGGACAGCCAATCAACACCCTCCTATCCAAGATGCTGGCATGTAATAATGGTAACTATTGTCTTATATTAACTAATTGTGCCACCTGTGCCTCTAGAAGCACTTGGTCTCACTTCCTTAGGGTCCCTAGGAGTTGCTAAGGTTTTTTAGGTAAGCCTCCTTGCCTGATCTAATCCTATCTAATAATAGACAAATATGCAAATTGACCACACCTCCAACACACCCACAAGCCACGCCCACCATCCAATCAGAGCGAGTATGCAAATTAACCCAAACCAAGATGGCTATAGCTACAGAGAGCAAGGTTTCCTAGGTAACAGAGGAAGCCAAGCTTTCTGCCAGCCGTTGCAGGCCTAAGCCTCCACTCAAGCTACAAAGTTTCAATTATAGAAGGTAAACAAATTCAAACAAATGGCGGCAGAATGGAGCTTGAGAGAGCAGGCCAGGGTTGCCGCTGGCAACAGGGGAAGCAAAGCTTTCCGTACACCCTGGCTGGGCCCACCCGCTTAAGGCAACAAAGTTTCAATTATAACCCCAACACAAATGGCTGTGGGCCTCAGAGGGAGCCCCAGGCTTGGCTCTGCTCCCGGCTACAAAGTTTCAATTGTAGAAGGAAAATAAATTCCAGATACGAGGGCCTCCGCTTGCGTTGCCAGGAAGCGTGGCCCACCTGCAAACCACCACAGGCCCCTCACTCAGGCCGCCCCATGCCCCAAGGGAACCCCACCCTGATCAGGGACACACTTCAGAGCAAACCAGCTGGCCCCCACCCCTGTACCAGGCCTCTATCCTATCTAATAAAAGAGTACTATGCAGATTGATCATCACTGCAACACACAATATAGCTGCCCCCATGTGGTCAAAGATCCTGCCCCCATGTGGACACAAGATGGACACCACAAGATGGCCAGCAGGAGAGGGCAGTTGGGAGGCACCCAGCCTGCAAGGGAGGGCAGTTGGAGGTGATCAACCCTGCAGGAGAGGGCAGTTAGGGGTAACCAGGCCGGCAGAGGAGGGAAGTTGGGGGCAAACAGGCTGGCAGCAGAGTGGTTAGGGGGTGATCAGGCTGGCAGGCAGAAGCGGTTAGGGGCAATCAGGAAGGCAGGCAGGCAAGCAGTTGGAAGCCAGCAGTCCTGGATTGTGAGAGGGATGTCCGACTGCCCGTTTAGGCCCGATCCTGGTGGGATCGGGCCTAAACGGGCAGTCGGACATCCCTTGAGGGGTCCCAGATTGGAGAGGGTACAGGCTGGGCTGAGGTACAACCCCCCCTCCATGCACGAATTTCGTGCACCGGGCCTCTAGTATATAATAGGGCAGAATGTGTAACTGGGAAAATCAAGGACCTAAAGTAATAATAATAATAAAAATAATAATATAATAATAATAATAATAATAATAGGATGATGTTGAAGCAGAGCTCAGTGATCCCAACTAGACTGATATTTACAGAACTGGCAGGGAATTGACCCTCTTTTATATCTATAATTGTTGGTTGGTATGCACAGTGATTTACATTTTGTGGCCCTGGAAAGAGTTTTGTGTATGGTAGTTCAAGGGAAACAGGAGAAAGAAGCAATGGTGGGAGATTGGTTAGGATCCAATTATGGCCTTGCTGGATCTGGAACTGGATATGGGCTTATATAGAAAGAGTTTTTAGGTGCACATAAGGCTTTTCCAGACTTTGTTCAAGGCTGGGAGACAACATTCAATACAGTATTAGGAGGACCATTCAAAGTGGACAATCATTATTTGTTCCTTTCCAGCCTCAATTTAACCTCTGGTAAAGGCATCTTAAGAAACTTCCCATCTTCCACTCTTAACCTGTGGAATTCGGTGGAGTGGACTCCAAGTCCCAGATACAGGAGAGGGCACGTGACCCAAACCTGTCTCTCTTCTTGGTTATATCAATTAATTCACAAACAAATCAAATGAAGTCAATGGAACATATTTATATAAGGTTTTTTTTAGACTTGGACTTAGATGATTTAACATTGAAACTATGGAGTCCACCATATGGAAAAAATCTGTCTGAGACTGAGATCTACAGAGGAAAGCAGGGGTGAGGATGCAAATAGATAGAGACCTGATGCTACTGTTTGAGTTTTCTTGCAGCCAAATGCCCTGATCACTCCTGTTCTGTGAGCTAATACATTATATTTTATATGAGCACGTTTGTACTGGGTTCCTTTAGTTGTGATGTGATTCAGGACATTTTATCCTAAAATATGGCACCTTGGAATATAAAATATCTTATGCTGAAAGAATTTAACAACAATAAAAAAAGATGTCATTCTGACCTCCCCTCCGACTTGCCTTTCTTTCCTGAAACAGGTCATAAAACCCTCCGGTGAAAGGCATCCTCCCAGTACCAGGAGGTGGGAAGACATTCTTATCACCAGTGACAGGGAAATTGGGGCCAAGATTCTGTACAAACAAACCTTGTTAAACTCACCCTTATCTTTCTAGTTACTTCTTTATCACTTATTGCCCCAAGCCCAACTTCTTTGACTTGTCAACTCTTTGTTGAAAAGATATAAAAACTTCTTGTTCTTGTCACTTCTTCAAATCTTCAGTCTCTTGAGAAGGCTCCCATGTACATGCTAAAATTCAATGAAATGTGTATACTTTCTCCTGTTAACCTGTTTTTGCCATTTTTCTTTTCAGACAGAGCCAGGGACCTTAAGACAGCTGAGGAAAACCTTTTCTTCCCCTAGTTGCAACCTCAAAAGTCAAAAGTCCCGAATACTACCATATTCTTCCCCTCTATTAATCCACTCCACATCAAACTTTTGGCATCCAGAAGGTTTGGAACAAGGCATTGGTGGAGGCTGTTCTTGATGGCGTGAGGTAGTGTTCCCTGGGAAGTCATCAGCAGAAGCAGCAGTGAGGGATGTGGATGAGAGGGAAGAACATGTGAGAACTTGTTTCTTAGTTCAGGTTCATAACTGAGGGAGGTATTGAGGGAGGACGGGGGTGGGGGGGTTAAGGTAAGCCAATTTAGGGGGAGTTGTATCTGTAAGTGTAACTCAAGTACTAATTAATATGAATGAGAACTCAGTTGTCCTACAGGCTCTAAACCCTGGATATCAGGTTACAACATAATGGCACCATTACTGAGAACTTTGTATGTATTTGAATGCTCTCGCTAATCTTTGCAACACCTCTTCTGTATTTTTATTTTCACTGAGGTTAACTGAGTTGTCTAAGATCATTCAACTAGTAAACAGCAGAGACAGAGTTCCATTCGAGGTTTACTTTTTTCAGTGCCCAGTCCTTCCCTCTGCTACGTTGTCTCCCTACAGCCCTGCAGAAATCTGTTCCTAAAGTCCCACCAGCTAATGAACATTGTTTTCTACCCCCAAGAGGCAGAACTTGGTATAGCACTTATTGACAGGTCCAATGAAAGCTCTTAATAGATGTTTTCTTATGATGAAGAAAAATCAATAAGCACTTAGGGTAACAGAAAAGCAAGAGACAAGTTTAATTTCTTGAGTTTTGCCAAGAAAATTCTGTAGAGAATACAAGTTATAGATATTTGGGAATAGATACAGAACGTTCAAAAGTGGGAAATGTTTACTTGCATTGCGTTAAAATTGCCCTGCTGTTTTTACCGATATATTAACCTCTCTCTCCCCTCCCTCCATCTCTCTCTTCTCTACCTTTCTTGATAGATAGATGGCTATAATAAATATCAATATAGATATGTATAAATATTATCTCCATATACTCTAAATATAGTCTCTCTCTCTCTCTCTCTCTCTCTCTCTCTCTATATATATATATATATATATATATATATATATATATATATATAATCTTTTTTATTGTTGTTAAATTCTTTATATATATATAAAATGTAATATATATTATATATAATATAGATATAGTTTATATAGAAAAATACAAGAACTGTTCTGTATACTCACAACTGTAAACATATATATACATACATATGTAGCATTAGAACTGAAAATTAATAAATGGAGATTATTCATTCCTCTCATGTGTTCATTCATTTCTTTCCTACAGAGGAAGAAATGTCTCACCTCAGATTTAAAGCCATCACCTCTGAATAGAAGCCAAGAACCTATCTTTTTTATGTTTGATGACTCATGTATTGCTCTGCATGACATTGGAAGCTAGATTCACTCAGATGTTATTATGGATTAAAAAGAAGACTATTTATTCAGGTATCCCTGCCCTCTTGAAGTTACACTCAAGAATTCTAAATAAAATAACCTAAGAACACCATGACCTTGATCTTGAATGGAATGGATATGCATAGCGTCTCTCAAGGAAGTTTTACCTCTAGACTAGGACTGCTGTGTTGGGGAGCACAAGAGACTTGTTTGGAAAGTTTGTAAGGAGGACATTCTGAGAAAAGGGAAGTGTGTGGAAGGCCACCTGGCCTGTTTATTGGAATTCTGACTTAGGGGAGACATAGGGGAGTGTCGAAGGCAGCGCCCCTAATTATTCCTTGACCTTTCCAAACAAGCCTGTGCATGTGCAGACCCCCGGGTGTTTACTGGAATGCTTATGCTTAATCCCTGGATGCCCTTGCCTAGAGGACAACATAAACACATGTGTCCTCCCAAGACTACTCACCCTACTGGTTGTATCTAAAGATAAAAACTACAATAAAAGGCTAACGAGGCAGACAATCGAGGCTACTCTGGCCACTAGAGCCATGAGTCCCTTAGCCCTCTCTTTCACAATGAAACTGTGTCTGAGTAATCTGTTCATCTGTCTTTCAGGGGCTGCTGGTCAGCCCCGGCACTGATGAAAATTATCTAAGAGTATCAGAAATAAAAAGTCTAATATAGATTATGCTTACAAGGATTTCTGATGGATTATTAGAACAAAAGTCCTGGATTGATATAGAAATAGCCTCAAAATTGGCAATACTGATATTTTCACTCAGACAGTAGCTTAAAGAGAATAAAAACCCATGTTCAAGAAATAAAGGGTGGGGTGGGGGTCCCTCCTGTGCAGGTGCACAGGTTCCTTCCAAGGTTCTTTGACAATCTTTAGCAACGTGTTCACGTGGTCCTGTGATTTATTTGCAACGTAAGGTGCTCCTTTTTCTTAAAGATGGCCTGCAAACTAGAAACTTCAGACCCCACAAATCCTGGCTCTGCCCCTGTGAGAAGGGCTGGTCCCTGGAGTACCACTCTAACACGGCATGCTTGCTCTCTCACACAATCAGCTCAGTAACCTTTAAGCCTCAGTTTTTCACCTCTGAAATGGGAATGTTAGGGCAGGTAATGTGCTTGTTTCCTTTCTGCTCTAACATTTTATGATTTGAGGTGAGCTATTTTATATCCTTTGTGAGCTAAAAATATGTGAGTCAAGCAAAGGAGAAAGGGAAGTCGATTTTAAAAAGGCTTTCGATCTTTCCACCTCAATTCTCAATGTTAACGTCAACAATTGGGATCATAACGTACGTTCTACAATACATTCTATAAATAGCACCGATTGCTAGCACTAAATAATAATTACATTAACACACACATTTAGTTCTGTAAAACCCTTAAGAGAGTAACATGTGACCATTTTTTCTAGTTTCCACAAAACAGTTTACTATGACAGATCCCAGGAGAGTGGAGTGAGCTTGAAAATGTCAGCTTCATTAATGACAAACTTTGAAACAAATTGCTTTGACCGAGGGTGATGTGAGTCAAATCGGAAACAAGAGAAAGTGGGGCTGCTGGGCTGCTTTCATTTCAAAGTATTCCACTTATGTAAACATCACTAACATTATGCTTGTCCAGTTCATCCGAATAATTACGTCATGACCAGAACTGGGTCCAGTATATGTCAAAAAGAGAAATCATTAGCAAGTTCATCACTTTGGGCCAAAGCTATTGGGATAATTCAAGAAAAATGTAGGTTTATTGAAAATATCCAATGAACAATGCAAAAGATTTTGAAAGTTGTTGCTCTATCTAGATAGGCGATCTCAATGTGTGCCCTACAGAACACCCCCTCCACAGGATGCCTGTAGACATGTGTTCAAAAAGGTTTTACAGCCCTGGCCAGTGTGGTTCAGTTGGTTGGGCATTGTCCCATGCACCGAAAGGTTGCCAGTTCAATTCCTGGTCAGGGCACACGCCCGAGTTCCTGGCTCCATTCCCAGTAGGAGGTGTGTAGGAAATAGCCGATCAAAGTTTCACTCTCACACCAATGTCTCTCTCTCTTCCACTCTCTCTGAAAAAAACAAAAACAAAACAAAGCAAACACCCACAAAGGTTTTTTGGTTTGAGAAATTTTGAGGTAAATAGATTTCTTTACTGCAGGCTTCCACTGAATCTTTAGGGGATATAGTATATAGTGATTCTGAAATTCATTTAAATATTTTTAACAATATGTTTTCACACTTTGGATTTTTTGTATTTTTTAAAAATATACTTTTATTGATTTCAGACATGAAGGGAGAGGGGGAGAGAGAGACAGAAACATCAATGATGAGAGAGAATCATTGATTGGCTGTCTCCTGCATGTCCCCTACTAGGGATAGAGCCTGCAACCTGGGCACGTGCCCTTGATGGGAATCAAACCCAGGATCTTTCAGTCTGCAGGCCAACACTCTATCCACTGAGCCAAACCAGCTAGGGTTCATTTAATTTTTGTTTGAATAGAATGTTTTTCAGGAGTTAATATTTGTGGAAAACACTTTGGAAAGTGTTAATGTGGCTAATTGCTCCAAATGCTCACTTTAGTCTACATGGGGGACTCACCCTTCACCTTGGTTTAGAGAACAGATAAACTAGTACAAACCTAACCCACCACCTATTGTTGTAAATAAGGCTTTATTGAAATACAGACACAACCATTTGTTTATTCACTATCTATGGCTGATTTTGCACTACAAGACAGAGTCCAGTAGTAGCCACAGAGAGAGCCTGCTAGGCTGGAAATCTTACTGTCTGGTGCTCTATAGGGAAGTTTATATACCTTATTATCCCATTTTAGGTAAAGAAAGATTGTGGACTGACAAGTTTTAATTAATGTCCAGTAACTGAAAATCCTAATTTGACTCCAAATATTCATTTACCCCCAAAAGCAAGGATGTTGGTGTGTGTGTGTGTAAGGATGTTGGTGTGTGTGTAAGGATGTTGGTGTGTGTGTGTATGTGTGTGAGTGTGTGTGTCCATGAAAATAAATCATCCAGATGGGAACTTAAAAAATGTCTACCCCTTTAATTCATGTGCTCTTGGTGGTGGTGGTGGTGGTGGACATGGAAAAACTGAACTTATTAAATAATTTTTTTTTATTTTCTCTATGGGAAGTATAAGGATTAGTAAACTTTTGCTAATTTTAAAATTTGAAACAGATTAATTTGAGCAAAAAGTTATAGTTACAGCATTTTACGTTGTATATAACTAAATGTGTGCCAAACCAGCTACTACATTGAATTATGTATGTATAATATATATATATATATATATATATATATATATATATATATATATATATATCGGAAGAGAAAGAGCAGTGAGTGATGTTTTTACCTGTTTTTAAATAAAATTGAAATATTTCTATGAAATACTGCCTATTAAAAATATCAAAATTAATCTTTTGATCTTTTTGCAGTAGAAAATTCACCTATCTTCTCAAAGATAGATCTTACTCATTCTTAATACATAAAAATTCCTTTATACGCATTTTTAAGAGAAAGTTATACACATTTATCTTTTACATTTAAACTGCTTCACTCAAACCTTACTATCCCTTCATAACATAAACAGATATGCTTTACCAAGGCCTCCTTCATTAGAAGAAGAAAAATCAGTTAAATTCCCTCTGGGGAATAAGTACAGACTCACTAAACTTTAAATATCTTGTTTCAAGTTCCTTCGGAGTAGAACACAGTGTGTAAAGATCTAAGTGAAAGTGGGACATGGAGGGGAAATGGACGTAGTGTTTAGACCTTAAGACAGTCTAATTATGTCAGCCAAAGAGGCCACTGTAAATGAAACAGCCATGCTCTCTGTGCCTGGGGCAGCAAGAAGAATATTATCCTGGGTGGGAAGGGCAACGGGCTAACAGGATCGTGGGAGAACTAAGGAAGGTCTGGCACCTTGCAAAAATTAGGCCATGCACATAGTGGAGGCACAATAATTATTGGTTGTCTCAGCATGATTTCAAAATCAACTTTTAAAAGGATATGCTTTATTTGTCACCATATTTCAAATATTAACTGGGAGCTTGATTGGCTCGTGGTGGAATAGGAAGTTAGCTGCTTCAAATCAACAAGGCACCACTCACTGGGGATTTGCATTAGTGATGCTAAATAATAGGCCAGTGCTTCTGGCACATCCTGAAACAGAGGTAACTTGAAAGGGGTCTGGAGCACATGGGCCATACTTTTTAAGAAAAAAAGAAAGAAAAGAAAAAGAAAAATAGTGACCAAATCTCCAGTACTTCTTGGATTTTGGCAATAATTGCTGATGAAATACATTTTGAAAGATTAGACTATTTAGGCCATCCTGTTCTACCCACAAGAACACAATTTAATGGTTCATGGGCTGGTCACTTTATTTGCAGGCTCTAGAAGTTTCCCTTTGTACCTCCCCAAATAAGAACCTCCTACTTCAACTCAAGGGACAGATTTCGTTTCACTCATCCTGTTTCACACACTTAGCTCACAACTCCCACACACATGTGTAGGGAGGAACCAAAGGGAAAGACAGGGTGAAATGTTTTACTAGACTCCCGTGGACATTCTCTGACGAGAACATAGCCCACATCACTGGAAACACATGCTGGACAGCTGTTCTGGGCTCACATACCCAGGGTGGTGTTAACACACATCACATGAACTTGGCATCTATGTGCAGCAGTTGTAAGCATGTGGGAACATCACAGAAGCCAATAAGGGTGCAGGCGCGCATCCTAGTGCACAGCAAGTGAAGTATGGCGCGCAGCAAACTCAAAGGTGCGCTGTTTTCCTTAGATAATTACAGTCCCCACCTACACTGGAAAATCCTAATTTGCTCTAGTTGTGGGCTATAGCTTTCATTTTCCTCTGGGAAGCATCTTCACACATCTTCAATTCCGTGTCCACACCTCCTTGGCTGGTTTGAGATCCCAGATGTGGAGAAGCTGGGCGGGGACTGGGGCAGGGAGGAGGAAGGAAGTTGCTTTTCCACGCAGAACAAAAGGAATACTGTTTGGGCTGTGGACAGGAGTGGAGGGCACGGTGCCCTGCTGCAGGGCATGATCTTTCTTGTTTGCTTCTCTACTGCCCTTGCTCCACATTCTGCACTGTAATTCTTGACTGGCAAGTTGCCCTGGGAACAGGGGCCAATGAGCTCTAGAGCAAAAGCCAATATTATTGGAAGGAGGGGGAGGAGATAAGAGTTTTGAGTTCCTTAGGCATGTTAATTTGTGCACTGTGATATATTTATAAGAGTATTTTGTGAAGGAATTAATTTTTCTTTTTATGCAAACTTGTCTCTACAGATGAAAAAAAGGAGCAGTAAGAAATTGGTAGCTCAGTATTAACAGCCTGGCTGCTTAGTCTGCTTCTAACAGTATATTCCTATTTGTATGCCTCCCACCACTGGTTTGTGTATTTCCCCAATTCGGTACAACTTGGGTTAGAACTGTTATGTTTCCTTGGGTCCTGTTCTAAGTACCTGCTCTGATTATCTGCTCTCTGAGGCTTCAGGTCCCGTCCTGCTCCTGCCCCCTCAGTGTCTAGAACCCTTACCCGTAGACCAGTGGCCAAAAATCTACGTTTGCCTTGAAAAAGTTTTGGAAAGTAGGTGGGCCATCTACATCACTGATTTTGAGTGTTTGCTAAATCTGTACTCCCATAGCAACACCTGCAATTGATATAACACATGTTTGGCCTAACTAATTGTCCCTCCTCTGAGCATACATGCAGCTGGATCAGCTCCCCTTAGCCTCTCTCACACCCCACTTTCAGTTATTTCTGCAAACCCAGCCTTTCTGATGCCCAGACCTGCTTCTATTGTTAACATTCAAGACACAGCACCTGAGGAACTCCAGTGTCCTAATGGACCCAATTTTCTTTTCCTTCAAAATATTTTCTGCATGTAAGAAGCAAACAAACACATAAACAAAGGCTCCAAAAAATGTTTAAAGGACAAACATTGGAATGAAAACACTATTTCAATATAAATATTTCACAAAGATTTACAGACCCCAAATATATCTATGGAAACGTGGATATTGTAAATTGCACCTAGCAAATCAGTTTTTAGAATGGCCACATCTGTTCCTGGAACAAAGTGAGGAACAGATGTGGAAGCAACAGTGAAACTGAGACAGGAAGCTTGTCAAATGTGAAAAGTGAGCAAGCTCTCTGAATCCAGAAATTAGAGCAACAAAGGAATGATAAATCCAAAAGAGTTCTTGATAAAACCATACAGTCATTTCAGGGGTGCATTTGGTATAAAAAAATATGAATGATATTGACCGACATGATTTTAGCAGGTGCTAAAACAGATCTCATTAAAATCCTTTAGGTTCATTCTGAATGAGTAATAAAAGAGAACATTTAATTTGGGAGCCTAAAGACAGATGCTTTACATAAGGAAATGTGTTATATTACTGCCCCCAAATGTCCCTCTTTCTGGTTGTCATTGCCTCATCTCCACTAAAGTAAGAGAAACATGGCATCATCTGTCTCTCAGGCACACTTCTGCCTGACACCAGGACCTTTGATGCAGGTCTGTAGAAGGATGTAGAAGAGACTCCCTGAAGTTGACATGTAAGAATGCACATAGGAAAGAAGCAATTCTGTAAATAAATGAGCCACACATGTCTCCACTGAATCACATGAAGTCTCAGGCGGCTATCCAAGTTTAGCATCCCTAAGGACCCACTCTGAAGCTTTTTCCTGTGTTTTTCTCAGAGATTCATGGAAAACTGTCAGAATCAGGGGTTATATAAGTTTCTCTAGAGTCTGAAAGCATGGAAGAGGCTTAACTTCCTCCCCCTGCTCCACGGAAAGAGAAAAAAAGCACAAAGTATGCACATCACTTTATTTATATTTTAATTCCAGTCCCCTGAATAGACATGGGCATAGGAGAGCTATTTTGTTTTGATACTTCTCTAGCAAATTTGCATCTTGGAATACTGAGAAAAAGTGTGCCAGATTCACTTTTGCCTGGAAAATTGCAACATGTTCTAAAATAAATAAAAATTATAGCCTTAAATAGTGCAGAGGAGTGTAAAACCAACCAACAAACAAAAACCAGAAACCAAACCCAACCAAAACAAAACAAACAAAAACAAAATACCCAACAAAGATTTAACTAGAAGAATGAGCAGCTGAGAACTCACTTTAGGATGTAAATTTTGCTGCTGGAGCAAGAAGGTGCCCTGCCCTTGAGAGGTGGGAGATGTCACTGCAGGAAATCCCTGGGACGTGGGCATACTTCAGGCTGGTTTTTATGTATCTAAACTCAAGGACATTTCTAGCGATATGTTCTACTGTTCATGTTTATCAAGCAATTTTATTGGGGGAGGAAAGGAACTGGACCATTTGTTTTTGCTTTGGAGACACTAAAGAATAAGGAGACAATGCTCTAAAGGGCTTGGGGTGTGGAGACAGATGGGAAAGAGGAAGGAGAAGGAGAGATAAGTTACCTTGTCCTGGATGGTGCTGGAACCTGTGGACCTTGTGAACCCTGAGGAGAAAAAAGATACTTATTAAGAAGGGCTCCTAGTGGCTAACTGGGCTCAATATTTTAAGAACAGAGCCCATCAGCCATTTCTGCTCCAGGTGAGGTGGGGAGGGGAGGCAAGGAGGAGTAGGGGTGCGAGGGGTGTGGAACCTCTCATGAAAACTGTACTTCATGGAGAAGCCTCTGCACTCACCTACCTGCCTATGAGCTGAAGGCCTGCCTGCAGTGTTTCTGCCACCTGAACCAGCTCTGATGAAGGGTGCCTGGAGTCCTATTTTAACCCGTAAGACTGCGGCTTTACCCATCCAATCAGAGCAGCTTTATTCTGACCAATCAAGACGGTGCCTTTGGACCAACCAAATTGTGAAGATTGGACATCCCCATTTGCATGAGGACAGACCAATCAGGAACCAGGGGCAGACCGTCTGCCTATATAAGCCAGCTCCCCTCTATCTCAGTGAGTGCACTTTCCACACAACACTGAAGGTTGTGTGTCCCAGCTGGAGCTGAAACACAGAGGACATCTCCCCAGGGCAGACCCCTGGGAAGCAGGGCCTGCAGAGGGGCGCTGCAACACCACACAGCTGTTCCACAGCAGTGCTGTTCCGCAGCCCTGTTGTATTACCATTGAGCCGTTTGCACAAAATAAGTGTCCTTCTTCACCACACCCCAAATCAGGGGTTCCTGTTGGCGTTTGAGTTGGTGCCAATAACCATTGGTTGACAACCTGCCCAGGGAAATCACCTAGAAATACACCAAAGAGCAAGTTGTGAAACTTGTTAGTGCCCAGTTAGTATGTAAGAAAAATAATGCCATGTCATCTTCTGATGAAAATAGGCATATTTTGGAAATGTCAGCCTTTTCAAATATGCCTCTAATTTTCTGGGTATCCTATATTTGGAATATGAGCCTTGTGATATTTCACTAAAGTGTGTTAGAGTGTATGTAACTGGGCTGCCTTGTTTCAATCCTACCGCTAAAGTACCAGCTGTGTGATCATGACAGAGTTATTTATCTCTGAGATGCCATTCCCTCATCTAAAAATGAAGGTAATAATCATAACTGTTTCATAAGACTGCAATGAGGACTAAATTAATTAATATAGGTCAAACACAACAGTGCCCTTATATAGTAATCCTATCTAATAAAAGAGTAATATGCAAATTGACCATCACTCCAACACACAAGATGGCCGCCCCCATGTGGACACAAGATGGTCACCACAAGATGGCCAGCAGGGGAGGGCAGTTGTGGGCAATCAGGCCTACAGGGGAGGGCAGTTGTGGGGGACCAGGCCTACAGGGGAGGAAAGTTAGGGGAAACCAGGCCTGCAGGGGAGGGCAGTTAGGGGAGACCAGGCCGGCAGGGGAGGGCAGTTAGGGGCAATCGGGCCTGCAGGGGAGCAGTTAGGCATGGATCAAGCTAGCAGGGGAGTGGTTAAGGGGTGATCAGGCTGGCAGGCAGAGCGGTTGGGGCAATCAGGCAGGTAGGCGAGCGGTTGGGAGCCAGCAGTCCTGCATTGTGAGAGGGATGTCCAACTGTGCATTTAGGCATGATCCCACCGTGATCAAGCCTAAACGGGCAGTCGGACATCCCTCGAGGGGTCCCAGATTGGAGAGGGTGAAGGCTGGGCTGAGAGACACCCTCCCCCCACCCCCCGTATATACGAATTTCATGCACCGGGCCTCTAGTTATTATATAAGTGTATACTATTAACAACAGCAAAGTCCACCTGAGACGGCATTTCCAGCAGCCCATTTGGATTAGTGTCCCCGGACTAGCACTTACTGATGTTTCTTCTCTCTTACCACCTTCTCATAGCTTAGAAAATGGTGATGGGTGAACCTGGGATACAGAGAGCAAGTAAAACCTGGAGGAGTCCTGATTTTCTCAAATCATAAGGTTTGTGTATTGCGTTACCTTGAAGAAAATTCCCAGCTCAATGCTGACAAATCAAGTTCTAACTTGTGGCATTCTTAAGTGGGAGAAGTTAGCCAAAAAAGCATACTGAATAACACAGTAGGGTCTAAAGAGGAAAAGTGGAAAAGTAGACCAAGAAAAATAGGATAAAAATTTGAAATTTTAAAACAAAAACTAGTTTCTAGCTTATTGTGCTAAACACCATATAGTATGACATATTGTGATATGAACATGGCCATATCCAGATCATTTTCTAAATCTCACTAAGTTGACTATTTCATTATTGAGCCATAATTGAAATAATTATTTTGCAACAGTTATATGTTTTCTTTGGGAGTTCTTCTTGTAAATGGAGTAGTTTATTTCTCTTTTTCTAGCTTTATTGAGGTATAACTGACAAATAAAATCACATATATTTAAGGTGTTCAAAGTGATAATTTGATACACCTATTCATAGTGAAACAATTGTTGCAGTCATGTTAATTAACACATTCATCACCTTATTAGTTACCTTGTGTGTGTGTGTGTGTGTGTGTGTGTGTGTGTGTGTGTGTGTGTGTGTACACACGCACATGAGTGTGGTGAGAACATTT
This sequence comes from Cnephaeus nilssonii, assembly GCF_951640355.1. NCBI lineage: Eukaryota > Metazoa > Chordata > Mammalia > Chiroptera > Vespertilionidae > Cnephaeus > Cnephaeus nilssonii. The sequence continues at coordinate 62,880,152 of NC_137081.1, forward strand.
AATATCTAACTCTCATAGACAACTTCAAGTATACAATAAAAAATTGTTAACTACAGTCACCAGGGTATACAGTAGCTCCCCAGAACTTACTCATCTTATTACTGAAAGATTATACCCTTTGACCAATATCTTCCCATATTCTCCACCCCCTGGCAACAACCACCATTTTACAATCTGTTTCTGTGAATTCAACTTTTTTAGATTCATCATATAACTGAGATCATACAGTATGTCTTTCTGTGTCTGGATTATTTCACTTACCATAATGTCTTCCAGGTTCATCATTTGTCACAAATAGCAGGATTCCCTCCCACCCCCCACCATATATCTATACAGGGTGAGGCAAAAGTATATGTACAGTTCTTCATATAGAAAATAATACAATAATTAATAAATAATAATACAAGAATAAACTGTGTTTCACGTACTCATATATTTAAACCTGCTTTTGCCCGAACCTATACATATACATATATAATGTTTTCTTTATCCATTGATCTGCCCCTGGACATTTACATTGTTTCCAGATCCTGGTTATTGTGACTAATGTTGCAATGAACATGGAAGTGTAGATATCTCTTCAAGATATTGATTTAATTTCCCTTGGATATATACTCAAAAGTGGAATTTCTAGATCATATGGTAGTTCTATTTTTAATTTACTGAGAACTTCCATACTGTTTTTCATAATAGTTGCACCAATTTACCTTCCCATCAACTATTCCAGATCCAAAAAGGATTTCATTTTCTCCATACCCTCTCCAATGTTAGTTATGTCTTCTCTTTTTTTATAATAGCAATCTTAGCAGTTGATATTATATTGTGGTTTTGAATTGCATTTTCCTAATGTTTAGTGACTTTACACACATTTTCATATACGTGTTAGCTATATATATTGAAGACTGTTTTTCAGGTCTTTTGCCCATTTTTGCTGTTATTGAGTTGTGTGAGTTTTTTATATATTTTGGGTGTTAACTTCTTACCAGATATATGGTTTGCAAATATTTTCTCCCATTCTGTATGTTGTCTTTTCATTTTATTCATTTTCTCCTCTGTTGTGCAGAAGCTTTTTTAGTTTGATGTAGCCCCACTTACTTATTTTTGCTTTTGTTGCTTGTGCTTTTAGTGTCATATCCAAGAATCATTGCCAAGACCAACATATGAAGAAAGTTTATTTCCATGTTTTCTTCTACAAGTTTTATAATTTGAGTTTTTTTGTGCATGGAGCATTTTCAATATGCATTCCAAGTTTGATTTTTCTGCACCAAGTCTAAATAAAAGGGGAGAGTCTGCCTATTTCAAAATTGTTTAAGACTTCCAACATGCTACACTAACATTTTAAAGACTATCATCTGGGCATAAGTGAGATTCACAAAGTTGATATAAAAAGTTACACCAGATAAAGTAATTTGGAAATACACTTTGGAACATTTCAACAAAATAAGTGAGTCTTTAATTGGACATATGTGAATGGTCCTTCTATTTTTAACCTATCAGCTTATCTTTCAAAGAAATTAGAGAAAATATAGAGGAAAAGTTAATAAAATATGAAATAGAAGTAATACAGAGGAATAATGAAATCAATAGAAATTTTTCTAACTTTAAAAAGTAAGTTGTACTAAAATATTTCTTCAAAGCATACCAAAAGGAATAATTCATTAAGAAAAAATGATATATTTTGAAAAGGAGATTAAATATGTCCTTGAATTGTTTGATAATTCCATTACTGAGAAGTAAGAAACCACATGAGCATATTTTAAAAACTTTAAATTTTGACTTAGCAAAAAAGACATAACCAAAATAACATAAAATTCATGAAACCCACAAAAATAAGGACATTGTTGACAAACTGGTTAATGAATAGCATTAATTCAAGAGTATTTAAGATTAGTTACTGCATCTGACATCTTTCAACTTGTTCATGTGAGAAACTGGAGAGAGGTTTCCCAACTTTGACAACAAGCTGAAAACTATTCTAAGTTATCAATGGGGGGAAAAGCAAACATGTTAAAGAAAAATTTGAACTACATTTATTATTTACTAGGGGCCCGGTGCACGAAATTCGTGCACTGGGGGTGGGGAGGGGTCCCTCAGCCCAGCCTGCCCCCTCTCACATACTGGGATCCCTCAGGGGATGTCCTACTGATGGCTTAGGCCCGCTCCCCATGGCCTCCCTTTGTGGGAGGCGACAAGGCTGATCAGGGGAAGGCACCAGCTCCATCACCCCGCTGCTGCAGCCACTGCCAGTCACCACAGCCACCAAGGTGTTTTCATCAACACGGACTCCAGTCTCTTCACCATGAAAAAATGACAACTTTCTTTAGGCATTTTCAAGATGTGTCTTTCATAGGATATGACATTTCTTTCTTTTTCTTATCCTCACCTGAGGATATGTTTCCATTGATTTTTAGAGAATGTGAAAGAGGAAGGGAAAGACAGAGAGAAACATCATTGTGAGAGGGACACTTCGATTGGTTGCCTCCTGCATGAGCCCTGACCTGGGCCCCAGCCAGGGAGAAGCCTGCAACCTAGGTACATGCCCTTGATGAGAATTGAACCTGGACCCTGCGGTCGGCAGGCCAAGGCATTATCCACTGAGCCAAACCGGCTAGGGCAGGATATGACATTTCTTAGCCCTCCAGCAGTGGACCTTCATTTTTTTTTCCAGGAGTGTGGTGGAAAAACCGTAGATCACCTTTTTGGATTCTTATTACCCAAGTTACTAAGAATATTACCAGTAGCATACAGGGAGCTTAGCCAATGAGCGGTCAGAAAAGGTGTTTCCTCTGTAATTCACACCGATCGCCGGCTGGGCCCCTGCCTAGGCCGAGGCTTTAGGCCTGGGCAGGGGACCCCCAGCTCCTTCCGATCACCGGCTCAGCCCCTGCCCAGGTTTAAAGCCTCTGGACAGGGCCCCCCAGCTCCCTCTGATCACCAGCTCGGCCCCTGCTCCCTCTGATTGCTGGCTCTACTCCCCTCAGCCGATCACAGGCTCGACCCTGTCCAGGGGCCCCCTGGCTCAGGCCCTTCCCAGGCTGCTCAGGGCTCACTCGGGGCCTACCTCCGAGTGACCTGGGTGCCGAGGATGATCCTGGGACCCAGGCCGCTGGCGCCTACTTATGCAAATTAACTGCCATCTTTGTTGGGTTAATTTGCATGCTCACTCTGATTGGCTGTGGGCGTAGCAGAGGTATGGTCAATTTACATGTTTGTCTATTATTAGGTAAGATTATTTGAGGAGATAACATTGAATTGTTCTCTGCTCCTCTCCTCTATGAAATCCAGGATCCTGCCCCTATCTCGGGCTTCAGGAAGAGAAGAAGGAGGCACAGTCATATTCATCTCAACAGAAGCCAAGACAGCAGTTTGCATTAATAAAGGAGCAGCATCTCAGTCTGCAGCCACTGCTTTTGGGTTTGTTTTTCTAAGTGCAACCACTTTGCATCTACATGGCTAAAAAGGCTGGCTAAAGTAATACCTCCCAGAAAGAAGGAAAAATCTACCCCAGGGCAAATTCTATTTCAACCACAAAATACAAAAATGTTTCTTCTCCTGCTTAAATAATTTTAAATTCTCTAACTTCCCTCCACCTCAAGTAATAGAAAAACAAACCCCACTGGCAATTTTAAAGTAGCTTGTCCCTAGTTCACACTCCAATTATTCTTATGAATATCAATACAAGTAAACATTGCAGTCTGGGCTCAAGGGCGGGTTGACTAAAGCTCTTCAGATTTCAGTTTTACTGCACTTTTGGCTGAATTCTGGCTGGGTCTGCATAACTCTACTGAAGGTTTATTTCTGTCCTGGTCCCATGTTTTGGCCTCATCCAATAACCTGCGGATGTCTGAGTCAACAGGAGCAAGGCAGGACCTGCAGGGGAGAGCTGTCTAAAAACAAAACCCCATTGAGTCACCTCAGCTGCATCCAGGGCTCATAATACCAAGCATTTGTCTTTGGGGAAAATACACCATGTATGGACATTTTGCAGTCCCTTAACTCCACCCCACTCTCTAAATTGAAGGAGGTACAAGATGGCTAAGGTCTTTTGGAGTGTTTGGTTAATTTTAGACATTGGCACAAAAAATTTCTACTGTTTTCATGCTTTCAAAAATAGTCACACCAAAATTTTTTTCAGGGGTGGTGCATCTCTACTTAAAAAAAAACACATTTATTTGGGAAATGTTTTCTTTTAAATAATGTAAATAGTAATAGGCACCATTTATGTATGTAGAGCATTTGTGCTGTGCCAGGTACTGCTCTAAGTGAATACACGTATTAAATTATGTGATACAATAATGCTATGAGTAGTAACTGTTAATATTTCCATTTACAGATAAGGCATAGAGAATTTAAGTAACTTACTCAATATCACATAGTAAGTGGCATCAAGTTGTAGCTTTTAAGAGGTAAAAACAAGTCTCAAACAAATATACAGAGAGAACATATAAATGATATATTTAATTCATTAATGGGAGATCTAGCAAAGTGGTTCAGCTAATTAAAAAAAGAAACATTTTAACGTCAGGAAAAGCATGCTGAAATAATTTCATTAAATTAGAGACAAATTAGTTTATTCCTTATAAAACACCAAGTCTATTACATTGGGATTGTATTCTGTACTGGACAGAAATCATTTGCTATTCTACTGGGATCTACCTGCTCGCATCTAAGTCAGCAAATCTCAAACTGTGGCCCATGAACTTCTGGAGAAACTGAGCCTTTTCCAGGGACCCACAAGGTCAAAACTACTTTTATAATAATAGTGACATATCATTTGCCTTTTTCACCGTATTGACATTTGCATCAGTGATGCAGAAACAATAGTGGTTTAAATTGATATCACTAAATTGTACTAGTAGCCATTAAAATTTTTCCATCAGACATTCACAAATTAAAATGAATTGTCAATTTTATGTAAGATGTCTTTATTATAACAGTAAAAAATCATTAATTTTATTAAATTTTAATCTCTGAGTACAAATTTTAATATCCTTTGTGACAAAATGGGAAAAATACACAAAGCACTTCTGCTACCTAGTGAACTAATAGAGTAGTCATAAGTAAAAGCACTATGCAATAGTTTGTGTTGCTAACTGAATGAAATAGGTGATTTTTTTTCATGGAGTATCAGTTTATTATTTTTTAAAGAATAATAAATGATTGCTATTCTTACCTAAATATTTAGTAGGGATTTTCTCAAAAATAAACAAAATAAGCAGACTCTTCAAGCAAAAGCACTAATAATATTTGTTGACTTGATAAAATTAGGGTTTTGAAGCTAAAATTAGAATTTTGGAAAAAGCATATCTGCATTGCGAACTTGATAGCTTCCTGATATTTAAAGATTTTTCTTATAAAATGAATGATGAGATTAATAGATGTAGTTTTTTGATATCATATAAAGAAATGTATCAACATTTGGAATGTTGTATAATTCATTGAACCAATATTTTCCAAATGACAATACATAATGTTATAACGTTATATATGGGTAAATCATCCATTTAAATTACACAATATACCAGTGTGTTTTACTTTGATTGAGTATACAAAGTTCACCAATGTGCTTTCAGAGTCCATGTTGCAAGTAAACTTTAAAAGCAACCCTTTGCAGAGTTTTGGTGTAATGACAAAGAAGAATATCCACCGCTGTTATTAATGACTTCCCTCTTCCAAGGGTACATGTGTATGATGCCAAATTTTCTTCATATACCTCAACCAAATAATATATTGGGATAAGTTACACACAGGAGTATATATAGGAATCAAGCTTTCTTCTTTTGTTAAAAAATTAAAGAGAATTGTAAAAATGTAAAATAACACTATTATTCACACTTAATTTTTATATTTGGGAAATAGAGTTTTTTTCTTAAAACATGGTATTTCTATTAACATGTGATCATATTATTATTTTAAAGTAAAAATTAATACTTTAAAAATTTTTCACTTTTAATTTCTAATATAATAAATATCAATAGATGAACCTGCACATTATTTGCAACAATTCATTAAAATATAAAGGGTCTGGAGACCAAAAAGTTTTTTAAAAAGTTTGATCTAATTGTAAATAAAACAAAGTACATTCCTTAGTTAATGAAATAATACTTGGTTGGGCCCTTTGGCCAAAGCTCCACTATAACTCTAAAAAATCATTGTGTTCCTTCTGCCTCGTCACCCAGGTTTACATAATAATTATCTTAGACAGTATTGGGTCCAGAATTTAAATCCAGGCAATCTGGCTTTGGAGTCTTTGCTCTTAGTCACTAAGTCATTTTACATTTAGAGGAAATATGTGAATATTAATGAGTAGAAACGTAAAACGCAAAGCAAACAGAAAGTTAAGATTAAAAAAACAAAACAGAACCAATCTCACCTATGAGCCCCAATCTTACCATGGACCTATCTAGTGGATCACTGGGATTTCTTAACTTTTTAAATCCCTGGACTTTTTCAAATCTTATTAAGTAAATGTGCCAATAAAACTTTAACTGGTGATTCAACCCTAAAGAAAGAAAATACTTCTAACATTCAAGTTTTTTCTTTGATGATAGCAACAGAGTTCTCAGAAATGTTAAAAGATAGCAGGAGGTCCTGGTCAAAAGCATGTCCCCACCCAGAAGAGCTTGCTTTAGCAGCAGAGAAGAATAGCTGTTTAAAGGGAGGGTGGTATTATTTGGAGTGAGAAAGCTTTAGACCAGTTTTGTAGCACAGGGACTGTCCTGTGCTACTGCACCTGGATGGGGATAGATTGGTGTGGAGACTAATCTCTCTTGACCTCTTTGATGTTAAGCCTTAAACAGAAGAATCAATTGCACTTAACATGTGTTAACATCTGACTATATAGGTCACCAAATTGCTTGGTTTTTAAATGGAATTAACATATAGGCAATCAGTGGTCATGAAGTGGTCTCATGTCTCACAGAGGCAAGACGACAGCATTTGACACTGAAACTTCTACTCAGATTAGTGAATTCCACCTCCTCTTCTTCCCAGCAGGTGGTACAAGAAGGAACAACTTCCTAAAATCTGTGCATTCTCAAGATTATTGGGCTTTGCTAAGCAGCAAACTAGATCCATGATGTTATCAATTTAGTCATCAAGATAAAAACAACAAATTAAAAATATTTAATGTGCTAGAATAAGCTTTGAAATAAAAGAAACACATTTGAAAACCAAGAAATGGAAACAAATGTGTAAAAGTATTTCAAGTATGATATCAATGAAATTTTAAATTAGTAGGGAAAGAATGAACTATTGAATAAGGAGTGTCAGGGTTTTTGGTTAATACTTTCTTGGAAAAAATAAGTTGTATCTTTACTTCATAACCAATAACAAAAATAGTGATTTAAATGTATAAACAGTATTTGAGTGGATATTTATATTCTTAGAATCAGGGGCTTTGTAAACATGAACTGTAAAATACATTCATAAAGAATGTGCTTGATACAATTGATTTTATGAAAGAAAGAAAGAGGAAGGAAGGATAGAAAGGAAATAGAGAGGGAGTGAATGAGGGAGGAAAGAAGTAAGAAAGGAAGAAGAAAAAGAAAATATTATAAAGAAATGTTCAACCAATCTGAGAAAAATATTGTTTTATACAATATTGGTATATACCTCACTGTCAGCATTTACCTGCACCTCCTGTCTGGGGTAGTGTTTGCTGGATTTCATCACTCTAAACTTACCCTTTTAATCCCCCTTTTATACTCTTTGAAAGGAAGTCATCAAGCACAGCCCACATGTAATGCATGAGGCATTGTGCTCCACCTCTGTAAGAGCGAAATATACACACAAACTCTTTGGAATTCTTTCGAATGAGAGATATTTTTTTAATGTAGGAAGTTACAACATTCCCAATGTATTTCCTTAAAAAAATAGATTTTATGACTATGTTCCATTGATTACTTCTTGACTACGTTCTGTCCCCCAACTCACAGACTCACAGACATTTGTTCTATACTTTGGGTTTACAATTCAAAACTACTTTATTTTTTTGCTCAAATTATTCCACTTTTGGCTATTGAGTGGTCTTTCAGTTGGCTGTTTTCTCTTTTTTAAGTATTTTAAAAAAATATTTATTGTTAAAAGTATTACATATGTCCTCTTTTTTCTCCAATTGACCCCTTATAGCCTACCCCTGGCCTAGGCTTCCACCAAACTACTGTCTGTGCCCATGGATTATATACATATATGCATACGGCTGTTTTGTCTCCTTGACATACTTTTATCATGTGTGCGTGAGTGTGCAATTTCTTACTTCCTGGCACAACAGGATGCTCTAGGGTCTTTTTGTGTATTTCCTGCTCCAGTTCTAGTAATCAGCCATTTGCTCAAGGAGCCCTGGCTTCTTTAATTGGAAAATGGTAATGAAGAAGCCAAGATGTAAGTGTTAGGTGTACTTGTTGCTACTGGAGAATTATTGCTTATGGGCCATCTCAGCTAACAGAACAATGAAATGCATGTGCTTTAATTCCTGTATATACATAGATCTATACATAAATATATATATGTATATACATAGATCTATACATAAATATATGTTTTTTGTAATCATGTGTATTTATCTTAGCCAAGCCTATACTGATGTCTCCAAATCTAACCATTACCATTATATGTATCCACCATTTTATCCACCATTTTAGCATCCACCATTTTAGCATCCACCATTTTATCCACCATTTTAGCATCCACCTCTTGCTTACCTATAATCTCCCACTATAACAGTGAGAAACCAGGCTCCTGCTATCCACTATCTGATCCATTTCAAGATCTTTCAGCCTCCTAAATTATTTTTTTCACTTGTATTATTAAGACTCACTTGATGTGCTGTAAAATCCATTAGCTTTGATAAATACAACAAATGATGTGTTAACCATTCCTATACTTTTGCCTTTTTCAGGTTTATTCAGGTTATCTATTTCCCTTTGTATAAGTTTTGACCAAGAAATTGGTCCACTTTATCTAAGTTGGTTATATCAAGTTGGTTAATAGTGCGGTTCTGGTCAACTATATTGTTATTGATTTTCTGCCTGCTTGATGTATCACTTACTGACAAAGGGGTGTTTAAAGCTCCAACTATAATGGTGGATTTGTGTATTTATCCATTCAATTCTATAATTTTCTGCCTCTCATATTTTGATGCTCTCTTGTTAGGTGTATAGACATATAGTGTTGCTATGTTTTCTTATATTTGTCATTATTGTATATTCCTTCTACCAATAAAAATGTCCTTGATCTGAAGTTGGCTTTGTCTAAAATTAGTATTGCTAATTCAGATTTATTTCAATTACTGTTAGTATGGTATATTTTTGTGCATTCCTATCTGAGTTATGTCTATTTCTTCCTTGGTCTTTAGTTTCTTAGTTTGAATATTATTGTCTTAGATATGGTTTTCATCCAGCTTGGTGCTAAGATTTCTGGAAATATGGATCTGTGGTTTGGTGTCTGTCATTAATTTTGGAACATTTTTATCCATTAGTGTTTCAGATAGTTCTTTGGCTCCATTCATTCTTCTCTTTCTGGTATTCCAATTATGCACATTTTACACCTTTTGAAAATTTCCACAATTCTGAAGGTCCTGTTTTGTTTTCTTTTTCCTTTTTCTTTTGTATTTTAGTTTGGGAAATTTCTGTTGACCTATTGTCAATGTCAATGATTCTTTCATCAGCCATGTCAAGTCTACTGATAGGCCATCAAGGAAATGTTCCACTTCTGTTACAGTGTCTTTGATTTCTAATATTTTATTTTTGTATTTTCTTAGAGCTTCCTTCTCTCTGTTTGTATTACCTATCTGTCCTTATGTGCTGTCTACTTTTCCATTAGAACCCTTAACATATTAATCATAGTTATTTAAAACTTCCTATTTAATAATTCCAACCACTGTGTTACATATGAGTCTGGTTCTAATGGTTGCTTTGGCTTTTCAGACTATGTTTTTCTTGCTTGCTTTTTGGTATGTTTTGAAATTATTTGCTGGAAGCCAAACATATTATTCCAGGTTGTAGTAAATTATTAAATAAGCCTTTAATGTAAGGTTTGTATTAATCTGACTAGGAGTTGGATTGTGTCTAATATTTGCTGTGGCTGTAGATGGCAGAGGATTCAGATTCCTCTAGGATTCTTGTACTGGCCTCTCCCATTGACTTTGGCCTTCCCTAAGTATTTCCCATCAGAGAGAGTCTGTGTCTTACAGCTCTTTCAACTGTAACCCACTGTAATTTTACTGAAACTTTGTTAATAGGGTGGTAAGCTGTGGCAGAAGGCAATGCTCTATAAGCTTTCACTTGAATCTGTCCTTTAGTGGATCTGTGTCTCTGGGCTCTGCCTTTCACAGATATTTTCAGGATATAACCCTACCATCTATATTCACTTTCCTATTTCCTTGAGTACAACATTTCCAACATATTTCCTTGAAAAAATAGATTTTATGACTATGTTCCATTGATTACTTCTTGACTATGTTCTGTCCCCCAACCCCCTGCCAGCCTTCAGTGAGACAAGAAGACTAGAAGGGGATGGAATAAGAGAAAGGCCCTTTCCTTGAGGGATCAGGCTCTGGAAAAGTCTTTTCCCTAAAGACCAGCCCTGTGTTATGGAGACAGCTCCGGTTGTATTTCACAATAATTACTTTTCCCCTCTCCTTGTCAGAGCCAGGAAAGATCTCAGCTCTTTATCATGGAAATCTGGTACAGTTCCAAAAGCTAAAGCACTTAAATTGTGTGGCTCCCTAATATTTTAGCCCCACAAAACTTTTCACTCTCAGGGTAGACTACACAGCCTCCAGCAATTCAACAAAATTGCCATGTAGGTGTCCCTGCAGCTTCTGAACTCCTGCTGCTTCTGTTACTGGTCAGCTGATCCTGGCTGTTTCTCCATGTGCCTGTTTCTCCCTAAAACCTGTTTAGGATGGGTCCAAGAAAAGGAATTGATTTCCAATTTGTCCAGTATTTTTCTTATTATAAGGAAATAACCATTCTTATGTCCTTCACTTTTGGAGCTAAAACAAGAAGTCACTAATAATTTTGGAGCTAAAACAAGAAGTCACTAATAAGTTTAAAAAATTATATTTCTAGCTAGCTTTTTGTAAATTAAATTGGATTAATGTTTCTCACTTTCTAATTCTGACATTCTTATTCTTTTATCTAATTAGATGGCATTTCAATAGGCTCAGTGGTTGGCTGATATTAATGAAAATACCTGGATATTGGAAATATTCATCATGAGGTAAAGAGGTTTCATGCTATATATATATTTTTTGGTTTTGTTTTCTATATCCTACTTCTGTGTAAATAATAATGATAATGAAATAATAATAATACAATTTAAACCAGATGGCTTGCCATACTCCTCTGACTAACAACCTCCACCAATGAATTGCTATTAGACATGCCCCCAGTCAGCAGTTAGATCCACTGAGGACTCCACAGACACCAGAGATGTACAAGGTGTGGTTGAAGAGGCAAACTGTCTCCAAAAGATTTTCTTCTTCTTAAAGAATAAGTGTGGAGTGATGCCTCTTGCTCAGTCTACTTGAGAGTCCATTCTCTCTCTTTTGCTAAAAAAAAAAAAAATGAAATCAATAAGTGGTTTCTCACTTCAGAGTTTGAGTAGGGATTGCGTGGGGAGAAAAGGAAAGTAGAGAGTATCCCCTGCATGTAGCCTCTCCACAAAGGGCTGTGTTGCTAAAGGTCCACATTCACACATGAAAGAGTCTTTGCAATTGAATAGTTAAACCCTTTCCTTTCTGTTTGTCCATAAAGACAGTTGGAAAGTTCCCCCACAGCCTCTGCCACTCAAAAAATGGCATTTCATCTGTTAGAAGGCATAAGCACCCTTGGCTACTGTAACCATCACCAGTGAGCTCCCATTCTACAATCCCTGGAAAAACACACACAAAAACAAGTATCGTTTTTAGGCACATAAGAATTGACCTTTAAGAAAGCCATTTATTGGTTCTTATGGTTTTATTTATTGCAAGAAACTTAAAAGTTTTAGTTGCTTTTTTTCTGTTTCTTTCTTTTCTCCTCCTCTCTTTCTTTATCTAATAGGATAGCGAGATAATTGGGAAGTTGGTTTATTTTACGGATTGAATTTATACAATCATTTCATTCTTTTTCTGTGAAACTTTTGAAACGTTGTGTTAATTAATACCAAGTTTGTGGGATAATCAAGAGGATAAATATAATTTCATCAAGGTATTGTCTAAAATATGAAAGAATATTTCAAATGAATGTTATCTATTTTTCTCCCTTCACTTTGCTCTGTTGCTACATTATAACATTCTTTTAGAAATATGCAATCCCTGACATTTTCAAGGGATCACAGAGCCTTCAGATGTTGCTTTGGCGTCTCCATTTTTCTCAGACTATTACAAATATCTTGTGCAGTGAACATTGCCCATTTTCCACATTTTAGTTACTGCTTTTAACAGAACTATATTTAATGAGGAAATGTGGATTTTCTCTTGCAATTTATTTATGTGTGTGTGTGTATGACAGGGAAAGAAATTAGAGGTCAGGCATCCCTGCCTTGAATACTTATTCTAATGAAGTCAGGGCTCTGTATGTTTGGCACACATGGATAGTGTTCATGCTGAATAAGAGGCTATGCAAATTAGAGTTTTGCATAAATGAATAATTTCATATATGTTGATAATTCATGCACTGTCAAGTGAGCCAAAGAACATTGATGCTTTCCAAGTTGGTTTTTTTTTTTTCTCCTTTTGCTCAAAGGGACATGATTAGATACATCTTTTTATATGAGAGGAGAATGAACAAATGCCCCTCCTCCACACTTCCCACAACTTGACAGACTGTAGAGTTGACCTTCAATATGTGCCTGCTTCATGTGTCTCTGCAGACCAGAACACCAACTGTTATTTCTTCTTCTCCCCATTGAAAGACTGGTGTTACCCAGATGAAAGTAAAGAAGATTCTATTGAATGTGGTCTTTAAGTAACTATAATGCTACCAGGCAGCATTGTTCCTGGTTTCCTATAGTAATTTCTCCTTCAGGGCTCATCAAATTGGACTTCTCTGGAAAATGCAAACCGAGAAAGTGATCAGCTTACTGGGCACTGATTGAGAAAGAGAAACAAATATTTTATATAATATTAATGTCTTCCTCTTAAAAATCCAGTACTATTTGGTAACTTAAATTTATATATATAACTAGGGGCCAGGTGCACAAATTCATGCACTGGGGAGGGGTCCCTCAGCCCAGCCTGCCCCCTGTCACATACTAGGAGCCATCAGGGGATGTCCTATGGATGGCTTAAGCCCACTCCCCATTGGGGGCAGACCTAAGCCGCAGTCTGGCTTCCCTTTGCTTGAGGCGACTGGGCTGATCAGGGGAAGGCGCCCACCCCATCACCCCTCTGCTGCAGCCACTGCCAGTCACCACAGCCGCCCAGGTATTTTCATCAACACAGATCCCAGTCCCTTCACTATGAAAAAATGACAACTTTCTTTAAGCATTTTTAAGATGTGTCTTTCATAGAATATGACATTTCTTTATTTTTCTTTTTATCCTCACCTGAGGATATGTTTCCATTGATTTTTTTCCCCTTCCCTCTGATCCCAAGCTCAGCCCCTTCCCAAGCCAAAAGCCTCCTCCCCAGGTTTAGGCTTGGGAAGGGGTCCCCCACCACCTCCGATCTCAGGCTCTGCCCCTTCTTAAGCCTAAAGCCTCCACCCCAGGCTTTAGGCTTGGGAAGGGGTCCCCCCCCCCAGAACCTCCAATCACAGTCTCAGCCCCTACCCAAGCCTAAAGCCTCCGCCCCAGGCTTTATGCTTGGGAAGAGGTCCTTCCCCACCTCCCACACCTCCGATAATAGGCTTGGCCCCGTCCTAAGCCTAAAGCCTCCACCCCAGGTTTAGGCTTGGGAAGGAGTTGCCCCTGCCTGGAACCTCCGATCGTAGGCTCGGCCCCTGCCCAAGCCTAAAGCCTTCACCCTAGGCTTTAGGCTTGGGAAGGGGACCCCCCTCCCTCCGATGGCAGGCTCAGCCCCTTCCCAAGCCTAAAGCCTCTGCCTGATGGCCGGCTGGGAGTGACCTGGGTGCTGAGGAGATTCCCTGGACCCAAGCATGTATGCAAATTAACCGCCATCTTGGTTGGGTTAATTTGCATACTTGCCCTGATTGGCTGGTGGGCGTGGCTTGGGCGTAGTGAAGGTGTGGTCAATTTGCATATTACTCTTTTATTAGGTAGGATGATAATGACATAGTTTATTATTGTCAGAAGTTCCAGTTTGAGTTCAGGCTTGTTTGGGGACAGGTCTGGGCATATCTGATTAGTGGGAGCCAAACAAAACCTATAAACTGAGGGGCTGGAGGATCTTCCCAGGGAATAATAATATACTGAGGAGAAGGAGTTAGGCACTAAGGCACTGAGCCAGCTGCATATTTGTGATTCTAAGTGTACCATGGTGGCTCCCAGGTACTCTGCACCTGGACTAGTGCAATGGTTGCATGTGTGGGTCCTAGAAATAAACTCTAATTCATGGAAAAACAAAACAACTTGAAATTGAAGGAGATGTTTCACCAAATACTATAAGATATTGGAGTACAAGTACTGATTTGAGGAGTGTTTAATAGAATATGACACAAAATGGAGGAAAATACATAATATGTCACTGCAAAACAAGGTTATTCAGTGTTAGTTCATTTTTGGAGGGCATTAAAGAAATGGAGTATTAGCCACACTTTGGCAAGTATTGTGCACACTTGTAACACTCCCCTGAGAACACCAAAAAATAGATGGGAAGGACTTTACAGAGGTTTAGAGTTCTCATGTTAGCAAAGATAGTGATAACTGAATTATTAAAGTGAATGTGATTTCATTAATTCCTACAAGACAGTGAACACTGAGAAAAAGGCAGGATACACTTTTATATTTGAGCTACTTCTAATCATATCCTCTAAACTAAATGCCACCTTCAATATTTTCCATAGGCTGGGGGAAATCAGCTTGTTTGCCTGTATTAAACAAGATTATTTCTTAGTCTTGATATATTAAAGCTGGAAACATGATAATGAAGATTTTAAAGAATGAAATGGAGACAGGAAACATAGAATATTAGGGGAGATAAGTAATCTATTTTAAAACAATGTAATTTTCTTAAATCTATCTATTTGATTTGAAATATCCTGTGATATTTTAGAATTATGCTCACTATTTTTAATATAACTTGCATTTAGACAAACAAGATTGGAGAGTTTTTGACTGAGGACTTAAGTATCTTTTTCAAATTTTCTGGTTCTGTAAAAATTAATCAGCTGATAAATGAATTACCTAATAATTATTATGTATATTTAGAGTATTCAGTTCTGACCTTCCATATTCTATTAAGAAATAACACTGGTTTCTCCTCAATTTTATTTTTGTCTTTCAGCTATGAAATAATCTGTGTGAAACATCTGTGCACAATCTTCCAGCTGTGATTGAATTCTTGGTTTCAGTGTTTTATAGCTTTGTTTTGTTTTTTTCCAACCCAAAAATTAAAGGCAAATTCCAGTGGGTGGAAATATTTGGAAAATGGATGCAAGTGTAAGTAGTTCCCAAAGGGCAAAACTTTAAAATCATACTTTTAATTAGGGCCCCAAATGTCCAAAGACTCTCTTTAGGAGCACACTGGTAAATATTATTTTTATAACCTAAGTAAATACTTGACTCTCGTGAATGGGTGTAATTCTTCATCATATTTCAAGGGAGAGGGGCCTCGCAGGCCTTCTTTAGATGAAAATTAATTCTACTTGTCCTACTCGCTGTATTGGGTTATCTTGCTATAGTGAAAGAGAAGATCAATAAAATTAGCAAAGCTTTTATCATATTCTTGTAAATTAGGGCAACCCATCAGCTTTCTGCACCCAATATGGAAATTGGCTTAAAAATGCAGTAAGAATCACTGAGGCAAATTTCCTCCCTAATCCTCCTCTCCATCTGAATGGTCTATAGTAACAAAAAAGGTGAAGAGAGACAAACATACATATATTGTCCCACCTTAACCCACAGAAAAGTAGGTTCTCCTCATATTTGTTTTGATAGTACAATTTCTATGTTACAGTCTAAGAGAGTCTCTATTTGTTCATGGGATAGGTAAATATATTCGGATCCACTTTCCCATAAAGAATATTTCATTTTACCAGGTTTGTGACTTGTATCTTGTTTGCTGTGAGTGAGGAAAATGGATTTAAATACTTTTCTTAGTACATTTATCTTAGTATATTTCTTGTTCATGAAGCCAGAGAGTATACAAGAGGCAAAACATTTGGCTAAGTCTCCACAACAAAAATACATAAGGATTTATTGTAACAACCAACTAAATAACTTGGACTGAAGACCCAGACTTTAAGTGCTAATTGTAAGTGCTTGAGGCATATTTTTTTCCTCACTAACAATTAACACTTATCCAGTATATACTTCCCTGGATTAAACATGTGAATGGGTATGACTGTTTCTTTTCAACTGGCAGCTGTAATGCCATTTACAAATCTAACAAGTTTTTCCAATACCACTTCCAGTTTTAAAATTACCAACTGTATCTTTACTGAAGTTTGAGCTGAATGTTTAATTTCACAAAGGATAACTATCAAACCTGAACTCTAGAGTGTGCATGTTGCTTTCTTATGAAAAGTCCTGAGGCCTTTGGCTCCATCTGAGCTTGTGGAACTGCAGTCTGAAATGTGCAATAGGATGAAATATTAGAATAGCATTCTGACCATCCTTCTGTATGGAATAATACTCTGAGTTATGTACTCATGTCTCTTACATCCAAGAGCTTTGCCTTTTGATCCAATAATATTTATTCTAGTGTTGAACTGGCTGAAAAGTTGAGGCGTGGAGACCAATCCTATTGGGATTAAATAATCAGTGAAAGATTTCAGCAAAAGGAAAGGGAATATAAAGAGTGAAAAACATTTTTAAAAAAAAGAAAAGGAAAGGAAAATGGCATTAATTAAAAGAGACAGGCATGCTTTTAAGATAACACCTTGTTTTCAAAACCATTTGTAAACTACCCTTTCTGTTAATAATTCTCAGATTGTATTTTCTATTAGGTTCATATTTGATGACCCTGTAGGTTTTGACTGTAAGTTGCCAGAAATAATTTTTTGGTAGAATAGTATCTGATTTGTATTTTAATCTCCAAGTATATAAGATCTGAGGGCGCTAAGATACATTCTTTGGTTTTAGTTTTAGAAAAATCTTCTGAAGCAGTCAAGGAAAATGTTGGCTCTGATAATTGCAGGTTTTGATGCTTAATGAGTGGTTGAGTCTAATACTGGAGTCAGACTGTGGCATGCATCCTGCTTCTGCCACATGGGCGGGTCATGTAAGCCTGACCAAGGGACTGCATCTCTTTGCTTCAGTTCTCTTATGTGTAATATGAAGAAAATAACTGTACCTGCCACGGAGTGTGTTTGTGAGGATCAGAAGGGTTGATACATTAAAACCCTTAGTATAGCATCTGGTATATACTAAGTGCTGCATAGACATCAGCTATTGTTATTTCAAATTATGAAATGTGATGACTCTCCTCTTCAGAATAACCTGTGCCAAACTGGTCATAACTGTAGGACTTGATATATCTGGAGATGAAGGAAGGCAAGAGAAAAAAAGGGTGGCTGAAACACAAAGCACTAAAAAACAAACAAACAAAAAAACAACCCAAAAAACTAGAATTTAGAATTCATCTGAGGCACCAAAGTTATTTTACTTTAAGGAAAATATCCTGATAATTAATCTCAATGTATCCTTTTGTTTCCATTGAAAATTCATTGAATTTTAGGCAAAGGTGTAAGCATCCTTGCTTTAAATATGGGCACAGGGAAACAGAGAAACATACAGAAGGAAGGGAGACTGGGAGTTTTAGAATGTATTAATGCTGCATTTTATTTCCTATATAGAGTCATTGCAATAGATCACCAGGATCTTTTAGAAGCAATAAAGTATTTTTGTGTGAAATAATTCAAAGATGAAGCCATTGGCTCTGTCCATCCTGTACCAAACAAATTTTGGGCATGAGATATTAAAAGAATTATCAAAGCACTAGAAGCCCGGTGCACGAAATTCGTGCACGGCGGGGGGTTGTCCCTCAGCCCAGCCTGTACCCTCTCCAATCTGGGACTCCTGGAGGGATCGGGCCTAAACGGGCAGTCGGACATCCCTCTCACAATCCAGGACTGCTGGCTCCCAACTGCTTGCCTGCCTCCCTTCCTGATTGCCCCTAACCACTTCTGCCTGCCAGCCTGATCACCCCCTAACCACTCTGCTGCCAGCCTGTTTGCCCCCAACTTCCCTCCTCTGTCGGCCTGGTCACCCCTAACTGCCCTCTCCTGCAGGGTTGATCACCTCCAACTGCCCTCCCTTGCAAGCCTGGTCCCTCTCAACTGCCCTCCCTTGCAGGCTTGGTCCCTCTCAACTGCCCTCCCTTGCAGGCCGGATGCCTCCCAACTGCCCTCTCCTGCTGGCCATCTTGTAGTGGCCATCTTGTGTCCACATGGGGGCAGGATCTTTGACCATATGGGGGCAGCTATATTGTGTGTTGCAGTGATGATCAATCTGTATATTACTCTTTTATTAGATAGGATAGAGGCCTGGTGCACGGGTGGGGGCCAGCTGGTTTGCCCTGAAGGGTGTCACAGATAAGGGTGGGGGTTCCCTTGGGGTGTGGGGCGGCCTGAGTGAGGGGCCTGTGGTGGTTTGCAGGCCGGCCACGCCCCCTGGCAACGCAAGCGGAGGCCCTGGTATCTGGAATTTATTTTCCTTCTACAATTGAAACTTTGTAGCCTGGAGCAGAGCCAAGCCTGCTGCTCCCTCCGGGGCGGCAGCCATTTCTGAGGCAGTTAATTCACCTTCTACAATTGAAACTTTGTAGCCTTAAGCGGGTGAGCCAGGCCAGGGTGTGCGGAAAGCTTTGCTTCCCCTGTTGCCGCCGGCAACCCTGGCCTGCTCTCTCAAGCTCCATTCTGCTGCCATTTGTTTGAATTTGTTTACCTTCTATAATTGAAACTTTGTAGCTTGAGTGGAGGCTTAGGCCTGCAATGGCTATGGAAAGCTTGGCTTACTCTGTTACCTGGGAAACCTTGCTCTCTGTGGCTGTAGCCATCTTGGATTGGGGTTAATTTGCATACTCGCCCTGATTGGATGGTGGGCGTGGCTTGGCTGGTGGGCATGGCTTATGTAGCGGAGTGATGGTTAATTTGCATATTACCATTTTATTAGAGAGGATTATTAAGTTAAAGATTGTTTTTAACAAACAGTTAACTGAGTTGTAAGGATCATGGGAATTATCCCTTTGTCTCCATTTCTTCCCACTAACCACTTCTTTCTAGTTTCCTTCTTTTCTGCCTCTTCCTCCTTAATATTTTTGTTTGCAGGTCTTCCAAGAAGTTCCCAACCCTCTTATGTCTGTATATTCTATTTCAGTAATCAATTTGCAGTAACTGCTTTCCTAAAATCTAGATATGAATTGATCAAAAGAAATGAAACTAAAAACTATAAAATATTATTGAAAGAATTTTTTAAAAATCTAACTGAAGAAATTGAAGAAGATACAAGTAAGTGGGAGCTTTTACTGTGTTCATGGATAGGAAGAATTTACATCATTAAAAAGTCCATTCTACTCAAAGCAATTTATAAATTCAATGCAATTCCTATAAAGATACCAATGGCATATTTCATAGAACTAGAACAAATATTCCAAAGCTTTATGTGGAACTACAAAAGACCCCAAATAGCCACAGCAATCTTGAGAAAGAAGGACAAAATTGGAGGAATCATGCTACCCAATATGAAACTATACTATAGGCCATAGTGATCAAAAGAGTATGGTACTGGCATAAAACAGAAATGCAGCCCTGGCCAGTGTGGCTCAGCTGGTAATTGAGGTGATGAGTTAGATTCCCAGTCAGGGCACATACTCGGGTTGTGGGTTTCATCCCCAGTCAGGGCATGAACAGGAGGCAACAGACTGATGTTTCTCGCTCTCTTTCTCTCTCATCAGTAAAAGACAAACAAACAAACAAACAAAAAACAGACATAAAGATCAGTGGAACAGGATAGAGAAGCCAGAAATCAACCCACTCCTCCATGGTCAGTTAATATTTCACAAAGGAGGCAAGAGCATACCATGGAGTATTGGACAGGTACATGTAAAAAAATGAAACTAAACCACCAATTTACATAAGAATAAATGTAAAATGGATATATGACTTAAATGTAACTCCTGAAATCATAAAAACCCTAGAAGAAAAGATAGGCAGTAAAATCTCAGGTATCTCATGTAGCAATATTTTTTGCTGATGTATCTCCAAGCGAAAGGGAAACAAAGGAAATATTAATAAATGGGACTACATCAAACTAAAAAGCTTCTGCACAGCAATAGAAACCATCAACAGAATGAAGGGAACCCACTGTATGGGAGAACATATTAGCCAGTGATACATCTGATATGGGGTTAATTTCCAAAATATATTAGGAACACGCACAACTCAACACCAGGAAGACAAATAATCCAATTTAAAAATGGGCAAAGGACCACAATAGACATTTCTCCAAAGTAGACATACAGATGGCCAATAGACATAATGAAAAAAATGCTCATAGTCACTAATCATGAGAGAGATATAAACGAAAACCACAATGAGATATCACCTCACACCTGCCAGAATGGTTACTATCAATATATCAACAAAAGACAAGTGCTGGAGAGAACGTGGAGAAAAGGGAACCCTAGTGAATTGTTAGTGGGAATACCAATCAGAAAGAATATATGCATCCTTATATTCATAGCAGTGTTATTTACAATAGCCAAGACTGAAAACAACCCAAGTGCCCATCAGTAGATAAATGGGTAAAAAAGCTGTGATATGTTTACACAGTGGAATACTATGCAGTTGTAAAAAGGAAGGAACTACTATCTTTTGTAGCAGCATGGATAGACCTGGAGACTATTATGCTAAATGAAATAAGCCATTCAGGGAAAGACGAATACCATATGATCTCACTTATATGTGGAACCTAATGAACAAACTAAAATAATGAACAAAATAGAACCAGAGACATGGCTAGATGGTACAGACTGACAGATGTCAGAGGGGAGGTGGGTGGGCTGACGGGAGAAAGAAGGTGAAGAGAATAGCTAGAGAACTTATATGAATAGCCCATGGACACAGACAACAATGAGGTTAAGGCCAGAGGCAGGGGAAGGTGGGTGGAGGGGACCTGAAGGGGAGGGAAGTAGGGGACATCTGTAATAATTTTTTAAAAAATTATGTATCTATGGCTACTCTATGATGATAAAACTAGTCACTTTTGTGATAAAAGTTAGAAATTACAACTGAACTTTTGGCTATTATGTCCATCATGGGAGCTGCCAGCTACTCCACTAAAGGGTTTGATCTGACTGTTGTTGTTTTTTTTGCTACTGTCTTCCTGGCTTGGCCTCACTTTTGTTGGAGTCGTGCTTTGGTTTGGATTTCCCTTTTGCTCTGTGGCTCTGCCGCATTCCCTAAACACGCCCTATTTATTCTATCCATATGTCCATATGGCCGTGTCCATGTGAGGCCACACCGTTTGCAATATGGCTCATGTTTGCTTTTTTTTTTTCTTTACTCTAATAGGTCGGAGCTCTGAGATCCACCCGTCAGTTCCCTGGGTGGGGGAATAATCAAGCAGCCTTGGGGGAAACTGATTCGTACCATTGGCCTTTGTGGCCTTGGCTGCTTCCCGCGTGATGAGGACCCGAAGGCTGGATTTGATAATGAAGAGTCTTCTTTGTGTTCTCTCATTATTTATGCCACATCTGCCTCTCAGCATTTGTGTCAACGAGTCGCTATAATTACAGCCCTTGGACAATTTCCTCCGTTTTTGCAACACATACCCGACTGTGTGAGGGCGACATCAGAGAAAAACAACATTTACGTCGTCCGTGCAGCATCAGCAGGCAGCCAGGACCACTCTTTCGTTCGACGTGGTTATTAGCCAAGTCAGATGGGTGGATTCTGTTCCTGCTCACCCAGACAGGGAGACGGCAGGAGCTCGCTGGCTGCGAAGCACAGAGGATGGAGACCCCCTTTTCCATGTAAAAGCTAGAATTTTGCCCCAGAATCTTGCTGTGAGATGATTTACAGGATAATCAACTAAGCTGTCCTTAGAAGGTAGGTGGGGGTGTGAACTGAGGAAAATCACGCTCTACTCTCTCTCATCTCCAGTCACACACACCCCCCCCCCCCAAACAAAGAAGTAGCTCCCTGCCATCTAGCAAAAATGCTATAAAGCAAATGTCTGGTTTAATCAAATATGAAAGTAATTCCCCCAAAAAGTAAAGATTAAACAAAAGGTGATGAAAGTTGTTTGTATGTTTCAGCTCCTTCTGGTTCCTTTTTGCTTTTTTGCTAAGATTGACTGCTGCCTGGTCGCCAGGAGGGACTGGGAAAGGTGGGCCTGGAGCGGGAACTCCCCTTTGCCAGAGACAGGGCCCTCCTTGTAATGCGTCAGGACAGAAGGAAAAGACCGTGTGTAGTATGGTTTCTTTTCTGATTAATGCTGTGGGTATTCAGTGACTGAAGCACCATTTATAATTTCCATTCTTGACTCACTGAGTGAAATGGGAGACGTTGTAAATGAGCTCTTATTTAACTGGGTGTTATGTTTTCTCAAGGAAACTACAGATTCCATTTTGTAATCCTAATACTATACTAAAGCAAAGACTGCAACAAACACACAACAAACAAACAAAAAACAGGAACATAGAGAAATGGGAAAGGAGGGATGTGTTAGATATTTTCTAAGATATACAGAAATAATCTTTTCCTTGTTGCTTCAAGGAAGCAATGTTTGTCTCCCTTCCCCTCCCCCTCTCCCCTCTCTAAGCTGGGCGGGCTGGCTGTCCATGTGATTTAAGATCACAAAGAAACTAAATGACCATAAATGTCCATCCTTCACTTCCACTTTGTCTTGGACCCACAAGGTCAAAGCATTGTCTCCAAAATGTACTGTGAAAATTCAGCCCAGAAGGGTTCACAGACTAATGTCTACACTTCTATCACTATGAGTACTTTCTGTATTTTTCCAAAGCAGACTCCTTTCTCAAAAGAAAGCATGTGGCAGCACCCTAGTAGAGGGTTCTTTACAAAATAAAGAGGAATGGAGATGCTCTGTTTGAAAAGGAAAGGCAGTTGCCAGTTTCCCCGAAGAAATACTTCTCAGCAGTGACCCTGACACCCATCCCCGAGACTTCTCAGCTCTGCGGAACATGCTTTGAAAAGCACTTAACTAATGATCAGGTTAAAATGGTACAGCTGAGCCTTTCGTGGGTTCAACCTCACTGGTTATCTTGCGGCGCAGTGAAAAGGCAGGTATAGAGGATGGAAGGAGAGCAGTGGAGGGGTGGAGAGTGACGCTGTGGGGGCCAGTCTCTGTAGGAGCCACAGTGAAGCAATTGGAGTTGGCATCAGCCATCAATGCAAGTGTTAGCAGTGGGATTTCATTTAACATCCTAGGAGTCCTTGGTATCACAGGACTCCTTTCCAGCTCCTAATAGCCTGTCCAAGGTTGGGATGCCTAAAGTCTCTGGCACACATGTGATCATTTTCTGGGGGTTCCATGTCGTCTTTTTTGATGTGCTATGCTGGGAGAAATTGTGACAGCAACGCAGACAGCCTACACACCAGGGAGTATATTAGAGAGCGCTTAGCATGAGCTTATCCCGGTGTCAGGATATGCCCCACTCATGAGAGAAGGGCAAAATCAAGAAAGGTATAAAACTTTAGGTTGTACCCAGACAACTTTACAATTGAGATAAAAATAAAACCTCAAGGAGAGTTCTCAAAACTCTGAGTATCTCCCAGCATCTGCCTGAAGTCCAAAGAGCAGAGCCTTTAAATTACTAGTAAATAAAAACAGTAAACAAATACCTTTTGTTTTCAAAATTGGCTTGACTTTTCTTGTTGGGAGTGAATAAAAGCTCTCTTGTGATCATCCTGTTTTAGGCAAGAATTGTTCTTTGTGGTTAAAAAACAAAAATTGTTTTAACTGGGACAGTGATGATAAGAATTGCTCCAAGCAATTTTCTATAATAAAATTTCATAGTGAAAAATAAACTACAAACCACTGACCTGGCCCATTGTCTTTCTCAATACTACAATTTTGCTGCTGGAGAGAAGAGGGTTTGTGATTCAAGAATCAAGCGTTTTCATCTCTCATGGGATGTTGTCCTTTATCAGAGCCTTCTTGGTGGATAAATATGTAAATTATTATGCAAAGCAGGATGGAGTAATTCAAATTGACAGTTGCCCCATTTTTTTTTTTTAATTAAAATGTGGAAGCCTTGAAAATGTGTCTGCTGACAACAAAGGAAGTTCTTGTTAAGATCAATATTATTTGGTATCGTTTTCATATATTTTTTCAAGCAGATAAATTCTTCTGTCTTTATTTTCTATTTTGAATTTCCTCCCATCAATGTATGTGATATAGTTTCAATGGAAAATTTTAAATTTTAGTGATATTAAACAATGCAGATTAGTTCCTTTATTCTTCTTCCAACAATTGTAAAGCTGCTGTATTTGACCTTTAATAAAGAGCATCGACAACTAGCAATTATTTACAAAAGAATTAATTGCTGTATTTGACAGAGCACATCATTACAATCTGCTATCGAGCTGCCACCTAGTCTGCCAGTTTTTGTACCTGTGTTCATCTACTCTGTCTTACCTACCTTGACATAGATGAGGTGTCCCTGTTCTTACCTAAAACAAACCCTTCACTCAGGCTCTGGATTCCTTCACCTCATAATTTCTCTTGATCTTTGCTCTGCCAACATTCCCTTTTTTCTTTGGTATCACTCCTTTCACCTTACTTTTTGGATCATTCCCATCATCATGAGTCACTCATCTTAAAACAAATAATAAATTAACTTGGTTCCAAACAATTACAGCATTTCTCTACTTCCATAGCAAGACTTTGAGCAAGCTTCTATATTCAGTGCTGCTTCCACTTGTTTTTTTTCCTCCTGTTCTCTCTTCAATCCAATCTAAATTAAGCTTAATTTATTAAGATCTCCAAAGACCTGTATCTTGACAAAACTATTGGTTAATTTTTTGTCTTCTTCTTTGTAGATTTCTTAGCAGCTCTTGATGCCTTTTTTTCATGACCTCCAGATTAATAGTCAACTGCCTACTTAAAAATCCAGTACTCCCAGCACAGCCGGTGTGGCTCTGTGGTTAGGCATAGATCTATGAACCTGGTTTCAGGCTTGATCCCCAGTAGGAGGCATGCAGGAGGCAGTTATCAATGATTCTCATCATTGATGTTGCTATCACTCTCTCCCTCTCCCTTTTTGAAATCAATAAAAATCTATATTAAAAACAAAATTCAGTAGTCCCTATAAACAGCATGGCCAAAAAAAAAAAAAAAAAAGAACCATAGGTTTACCCATTCCCTTACCAATACACAGATCCCAGAATCCTCAACCTACCAAATCTTTGACATTTAAGTAAATAGTAATATTATCCATCTAGTAGCTTCTAGGGTCAATTCCTGTCTTTGTTTGTTGATACTGCAGTGGAAATGGAAGGAGGGAAGGTGCGGAGAGGGGGAGAGAGAGAGAAACGTTGATGTGAGAGCGACACATTGACTGGTTGTTTCCCACACAGGCCCAAATCAGGGCCTGGGGTTGAACCTGCAACTCAGGTTCATGCACTTGGCCAAGAATCAAACTATAACCCTTCGGTGCACAGGCCAATGCTCTAGCTAGCTAGCAACACTAGCTAGGGCCAAATCCTGTCTTTAATTTGTGAGTTTCTTCCCATTCCACATTTAATTCACTAGTACAACCTGTTGTTCTACTTACAGTATCTATTTTTGGTTTGAACTTTACTATTTCAACCAGAGTCAAAGATAACATCTCTAGCCTGGCCTTCTATATGATCACAATCTTTCTACCTTATTGTAGTTAATCTTCTTTAAAATCATAATCTCCCAGACCCTACCTGATGTGGCATTTGCCTACCTCTCAAGTCCATCTCCCTGTATTTTCTCCCATGTGTTACTTTTCTGCCACAGTAGCTTGGGATATTTATTCCTCAGCACATGATTAACTGCTTCTCCACATTCTAGTACCAGCTTAAATGTCACCCCCTCCAAGATACTTTCCCAGGCCAATGTGTCTAAATAAGAACTACTGAATGCCCCCCATTCCCCAGCCAGTTTCTCTCTTTTACATTATTTTATTTGTATCACTTAACATTACCCTGGGATACATTTTTTAGTATTTTATTTTATTATTTTCTATAACTTATATATGAACACAAGCTTTTTGGAAGGAGGGACTTCGTTTTGTTTCCTGAAATGAAGACTAGTACCCAGCACAAAGTATGGATTTAATGAATATTTGGTAATAGGCATTGACTGACTTAATTATGGCTTTTGTACCTGAGTAAAGTCCATACAGAGACAAGAGAGAGAGTGATTTCACACAAAGCTAGAAAGATAGTTTTACGTTAGGACAATCTTTTTTAGGAACCAATGTTAAAATGTCCTAGCATAATTTAAGATCTTTAGGTGATGTTTATCTATGTAACAAATAAAGGTGAGAAAAATAGATAAATGAATGAAGTAAAACAACTCTTACTAAATTTAAGAGATGTTGGATGCATTAGATAATTGAATTCAACTCAACAATGAGCATTTTTGGTGTTTACATCATATCAACATGGGTCATGTGGCAGACATTGAGTAAAAGCATAGTTGATTAGTAGAGGATAACATCTTCCTATTGAGCACATTGCCTGTACATCTTCCACTCTTACTCTTCTCAAAGTATACATGTTGCACAAAATGTTTCTGATTTTTATTCTGTCATCTATATTCAGTGGATATAGATGGTGTCATGCAACATGACCTATAGCACTAAAGTATGCTCTTATTGCTCAAAATATATTACAAGAACACAGTATTCGGAGAGGATTCAGAAATAAATACCTACCACCTACCAAGCATGAGCATAGAAAAATTATGGCAGTAAATAGAGAAAGCCATGCTTTGCTTAAAATTGTTTAGCCCTTTATAAAACACATTCAGAAAATGAACTGTGTCTGTATTATTGGCATGGGGTGTGTGTGTGTGTGTATGTGTGTGTGTGTGTATATACACACACATATATATATATATATATATACATATATACATATATATATATATATATATATATATATATATATATATATATACATATATACATATATATATAATTAAGACAGATTCTATTAATGGTACTATTAAATTGGAGACATACCTCCTTACAAGGTGTTTACTATTTCCAGGAGAAGCAAAGACTTTTAGAAGGTAAAGGATGGATTTTCAGTGTTTCTTGAACCACTTTCTAGGGGATAAAATTGGACCCATTTATCCACATTATGTTGAGACATCTTTTTCTTGTATGTTTTTTTTTTTAATGTTCAGTTTTTTTCTCCTTCTTCTGTCAGTATTGCTGACTAATCCTGCATTTTTCTGAGGGTCAGTTTTTAATTGTAAGCAAGAGACATAAAACAGGAATACTTACAAGAAATGGGAGTGGCTGCTTCATTTTATAAGGATTTTACAATCTTTAAATTCTTATGGTTCTCTTATGTAAGTGCCTCAGCACACATGGACTACAGAGCTGAGCTACCCATTACCCTAGGTGATTTGAAAAATCCTAATAATCATCAAATAGTGGCTGTTATATTTTTCTCCTCTTCTTTCACATGGATAAACTAAGGCAGATCAGGTGTGAGGACAGGCTACTAAGCATGCCAGAGTTAGTTCCTGGACACACCAATACAACCAATTTTTAAAATAAAAATGCCAACCTATTGATCACCTTCCTGTTAAGTCCTTTACTGGAAGTGAGCAAACATATACCCAGCACAGGCTAGAGGTCTTTGAGTCCTGTGCAACACATAAAGGTGGCAGAAGATGGAGTCTGCTCTCACCAGGACTTGAATTTGGAGGGTGGGAAGGGGATAGAAAAGAGGCACATATTAAACAATATGAATACATCTGAAACATTTCAGAGTTTTGAGAGCATTTGTATATCTCACTTCATGAAAAGATTAAGAAAACAAGACATTAGCTAATGAAGAGCTAAGCTCTGTGATACAGGCAGTACATTTTAAATATAGTTAGAAACATGGGGCTGAAGCATTGTAGACAGGAACCTCTGACTATGCATTCAAAGCCGAGAGAAGGATGTGGATGATCCAAGGCAGGCTTAGCACATTATTCAGATGTCACATGATGCTAAGCATCAGTGGTAGAAAGGGATTTAGAAGGATCTCTCAACTCTGAAGGTGAAGAAAGTTTGGGATCAATGTTAATTGTGATAGTGAAAATTAAAGCGGCATGAAATTATATGGATGAATCTATGCTAGTTTTGATACTCAAAATATTATATTTGTATTCTTATTAAAGTGTGTGTTTATTTACTCCTAAAGGGTATGATCAAATATTTGGTATGTCTTAAAGTGGAAGACATCTTAGAAATGAAGAAGTATGAAATAGGTCTTAATTCAAAATAATTAATTTAATCCAACCTTCTGCTTTTTCTTTTTAATATATATTTTTTATTGATTTCAGAGAGGAAAGGAAAGGGAGAGAGAGAGAAAAATCAATGTGAGAGAGAATCATCGATCAGCTGCCTCCTGCATGCCCCTCTGGGGATCGAACCCACAACACAGCATGTGCCCTGATCAGGGATCAAACTGTGACCTCCCGGTTCATAGGTCAATGCTCAACCACTGAGTCACATCAGCTGGCCAGGCAAACCTCCTGCTTTTTCAGTTCTGCATGTTGAAGGTTCCACCAGATGCTGAATGATAAGTTTGTTTTTTAAATATATTTTTATTGATTTCAGAGAGGAAGGGAGAGGGAGAGAGAGAGAGAAAAACATCAGTGATGAGAGAGAATCATTGATCAGCTGCCTCCTGAATACCCGCTACTGGGGATCAAGTTCAGAACCTGGGCATGTGCCCTGACCAGGAATCAAAAGGTGACCTACTAGTTCATAGGTTGATATTCAACCACTGAGCCATGCAGGCCGGGCTTGTTTGGTCTTTTTGATGCACTATTTATTGCTCTTGAAAAGTAGTGCCCATATATTCCAGAGGTGAATTTTGGCAGCAGTGTATCTGGCTACCTGACCAGTATATCTGAACTTAGGCACCTCTGTAAGGAGCCCATGGGGTCAGGTTTACATTCAGCTTCTGTTTCACTTTCTATTTCCTTTGCTTGTCCTTCAATGGCAACGATGGTTTATTTGGGTGACCATATTTTTCACATTAACTCCAGCAACTAACTCATTGCTTAAGCTATTTGTTAGGTCACCAAAGGAGGAACACATGAGGCCAGAATGGTGAGGGATTAGGAATTTATTCGATCATCCGCACACCAGGTGGCTGAGCCTGGATGGCTTCAGCACCCAGTGACAGGAGTCAGCAGTTTTTAAAGGACTTTTGGCGGGCTTTTTCTGGGCGGGGAATTCTCTGTGCAGGTCCAGAGGGGAGAGATAATGGAATGTGGTCTCAGCAAGCAAAGTGTGGTCTCAGCAAAAGGGAATGTCCACAGTGAACTGGCCTGAAAAGTCAGTTCCCGGGGGGAGGGGTATCGATTCAATTGCTCCATCAAACCTAACACTATTATATTTGAAAAAAAGTGATATTTTATTTGTCATCTTCAAATCCATTCCTCAAAAGCAGGAACAAATGTCTGAACACAAACCACTATATATTTTTATTATAACTTACAGTAATAAAAAATACCCTCAATTGAATGGTTTATAAAAATAGTGAGTCTTCTGTTGAAAACAGGGTATTGGGTCATTCCTTAAAGAGTTTGGAAAATGTTTCTGAGCTAGACTTTTTCTTTTAAAATTTAGAATGGAATGTGTTGAATTTGGATTAGCATAAGAGGAATTCTAAGCAGAAATTTGGCATTCCTAAGAAGAGAGAATAAATTAATATTAGGTGCATTCTGCCAGTGATATGCAGTAGTTACCCCTCCATTTCACTTTTGTCATAAATAAGTTAGTGTACAGATTTGTGCACCAGTGGGGTCCTTCTCGCAATCCGGGACCCCTTGGGGGGGGTGTCAGATAGCCAGTTTTGGCCCAATCCCCGCAGGCCTGATCCTGTGCATTGAGCGTCTGTCCCCTGGTGGTCAGTGCGTGTCATAATGACCAGTCGTTTGGTCATTCGGTTGTTCGGTCGCTTAGGCTTTTATTTATATAGATGCTGTTTTGTGCTGTTGTTAGTAGTAATTATAATGATCTGTGGTTGATGTCAGGCATACAGATACCTTGCACACCATACAACTGGAAATTGATCAATTCATTACCTGTCTTTTCCCATTTAATTTTCACAACAGAAGTAGCAACTAGCATCCTCATTTTGTAGAGAGGATGCCAAGGCTCAGGAGCTAAAATATCTTCCTTGTCATGATATGACCAGACAGTAGCAGAACTAAGATTTAAGTATAGTGGTCTCTCTCCAAGCCACGACTCACAGACCTCAGAGAAGAGGTTTGACTGTCTGTGAGATCCAATTTGAGAAATGCTGAGTTATCATACACATATTGGTTGTGTCATAATGAAATATTTATTTTCCTATTATTCTGCTAAATTCCTAAGTCCTTGAAGAATAGGTATTCTGGCTTCCTTGCCTTTGTATCTCTAGAGTTCTGTGCAGCATTGCTCAATTATGATGTGAAAGGCCTGAGAGATCGCCTCTAAATTTACTTGGAAAGGGATTCATTACATTTTTCCAAGCAGATGAAAAAACAACTAAGACAATAAATAAACAGAACTCAAAGTAATTGAAAACCAGTGGCCCAAAGTCTATCAGACAAGAGGGTTTCTTGGGCAGAGGGATATGGTCTCCCTGGAGACAGGAGCACTAAATGCTTCTTTGACTATCTGAGGCTTGAGTGGATCTTTTCCCTGGGAGGAAGTAACAGAATGACACACATCCCCCAGCCATTCCTCACATTACTCTTCTCTCTCTCTCTCTCTCTCAAGCGTACTTCCCAACACAGAGAGATCTCTTAGTGATGTTGCTGAAATGAATAAATGAATGTAATAATGAAACAGGTGATACTCCAACCAGTAAGTTGTTGACCACAGGGGACCCAGCACCTGAGAGCAGCATCTGTGGCTGAACAGTCTAGGGTGCTCACCTTATGGGTGCATCACATGGGTCAGGAGGGCAGCTTCGCACAAATGGGCCTGGTGTGGCCTGTGGGGTAAACACAAGTGTCCCCACATGTCCACACAACAGGCATGATGCCAGAGCCAAATCGTTGGGAGTTCTTGGGTGAGGAAGGCTGGAGGCCCAGGAATTTATGTTCTTTCCTGGTTTTAGGGGAGAGAGTCTTGGGAGGAGTGATAGATGTGCTGTAGGAGGCAGCTCGGGCCTTTGGTTTTACAGTTACTTCCAACATTATAATTACTAAAAGAGAATTTTACAATTATAAGAAGTAAATTTACCATGTGAAAAATTCTATTGTTTGCCTCA
The DNA here is from genome assembly GCF_951640355.1 of Cnephaeus nilssonii. Taxonomy (NCBI): domain Eukaryota; kingdom Metazoa; phylum Chordata; class Mammalia; order Chiroptera; family Vespertilionidae; genus Cnephaeus; species Cnephaeus nilssonii. The sequence continues at coordinate 62,911,696 of NC_137081.1, forward strand.
AGTGACATTACAGAAATGAAATCTACTTCCCCGCCCTGCTTAGAGTTCTACATTCTAGGCTAGACAATTGTGACACATATTGTAACTTAATACAATTGTTCACTTAGCAAACTCCATGCGACCCGCCTCCCCAGCCTCCCCCCCCCCCCCGCCCCCCGCTGCACCCCCTCCAAGATAAAACCAAACACAAAAAAACCTGTCTCTTGCAACTTGCCTTCAGGTAGAATCTCTGAAAGAACAAAGCTCAACAGGGTTTGAAAACAGAAAATGACAGTGATCTCATTCATCAAGCCAGTCTTCTTCGAAGGCGGAATCCTGAGCTTATCTGTGCAGAAGAGATGCCCCAAACTCTGTATTCCTGGAAATACAGGAGATATACACACTCCATCCATTTTTCATTCTTAAATCTCTGTGTTGTATTCAAGAGAACCAATATTTCTCCTTATTAAATGTACTATCCTCTTCGTTATGCACTTAGCAAAGCCGTATCACAGAGAGCTCTGGAGAAAGTCATTATAAATGTTATTCTTTTGTCTTTATGAGACATCTTGCATTTGGTTTGCTCAATCCTTTGCCTAAATGCAAAATGAGATGACTTTCTCAGAGCTTCCCTATCCATTTCAGGTGGTTCTCAGATCAAAACCAAAACCCAGAGAGCTGAGCTCAGTCCAGGGCTTTTGGGTTTTGGGAAACTGAGGGTGGAAATAAAGTCCTTCAGTCATTCGTGAAGACTTTCTCACCAAAAGTGTCTGGAGCTTTTGTTTAAAAAAATATACATACATGTACATATAATAACCTGTTTGTTGTTTTTTTCCTGGGGAATTTCAGAAGCTCAATTCACTTTTAATAATCCAAACAAGGTTAAATACACCGAGGATCCTTGGTCCTCAACTCACCTCCATTTGTGTGAGGAATTTTATGTGCAGCCAAATGACAGATAAAATTGATCACTTCCCTGTAAGATGAGCTCAGACTTTCCCCCTGTGATTCTTTCAGCAATCAGTACCCCTCCCTCCCCAGCCCTGGCCCCACTCTAGAGACTAGGAAGGCGCAGCAGCTATTTCACACGTTTTTATCTTTGAAAGCTTGAAATTAGACCATAAGGTGTAATGCAAATAAAGACCTAAGCGCATATTAAGGAAAGCATTTTGACACTTTAAGAATTTCATCTCCTCCTAGCCAGCTCACAGACAGATTACATGCAGAGAGGAACAGGTTAATACTTACATAACTGATTGAAAATTGGTGCTAATGGGCTTCAGGTGGAAATGAGCAAGCTCTATCTGACAGCTGGGCTAGTCGAGGGTTCTGCATATGAAAGTACTACATGGAAATATAATTTATCTCTATGTAATGATGTTTATTCTCTGAAAATTAGGTTAAAATGGAAGAAATCATTTTCTTCATCCCCAATTAAAACAAATAGCTAACGTTTAGCTCCACTTTAGCGCCCATGGGCTTTGGGGACAAATTCTTCCATTTTACAAGTAAGCCACTGTCTATATTTGTCTGGGACGAATGGCCAGAAGGATGGGAGTATTTTAGCAAAGGTTAAATGCAATTGTACCACATCCAGGAAGGCTAATTTTCATGCACAGGGGTTTTTGAGCCGAATTTGTGTAATGAGTGCACTGGAAATTGAAAGACGAGATTAAAGTGCTGTTGGTCGTGTGCAGAGATTTCAGAAATGCTTATCAGCCCCTTGCAGCTGAACACAGCCCAGATTAAAAACCGATCTGACAGAAAGGGCGGCTGACTGCAAATGTGCGGCTTTCCGTCCACGCTAATTGCAAAGTGCATATTAAACACGAGGCCTGTGATGAGAGCAGCTGCAAAGGTCTTTATCAATATTAAGAGACTGTCCACCTACATAATAAGGATCATTACTGATGAGGAAATTCTGAAAAAGAAATTGCATTTAATGACACATCAAGCAATATCTCTGAATTTCAAAAGTCTATCTCACCATCCCCCAAGAAGGTGTGAGTTTGCCTTCTCTCTGGAGCCAGGTGACAGATCAGATATGAAGACAAGATCATTCTGTTTCTATTAATACAAGCCTGTTTGCTTTGAAAAGTGCTAGTGTGGAACCCCCGTGGAGTCCCCTATTCCCTGACAGGGAAGCAACTACAATTTTTCCAACCCACTGGAATTATTTGAGAGAGGTGACATCTAAGGCCACTTTAATTGGGAAGTTGCCAATATCACCAGAACTAGACTCTATCACCTTGTTCCCCTCCCTACGATAACTGGCAACATTAGGGCCATGACCTGAGTGCAATCAAATTGAAGGCCTATAAGAAATTCTGCTGGAGTCTCTTTCTCCCTTTGTAGGGTGGTAGAAACACAATCCTATATAATAAAAGCCTAATATGCAAATTATCCCCTTGAGGGGTCATTCGACCAGGAGACCGGGAGTTCGACCACTCGCTATGACAAGCGCTGACCACCAGGGGGTGGCACGGAACATGGTGGGCGTCAGCAACCCAGCACTGGTAGCGGGTAGCAATGGAGGTGCTGCCGGCCCTGATGGGCCCCAAAGAGAGCTGGACCGCAGTGGAATGGTGGAGCAGGTGAGCAGGCGATGCCAGGCCAAGACAGATGCGAGCGTGGGTCCCATCACCCGCCAATCGCCCTGCAGATGGCGACCAGCAGTGGCAGCGGGGGACAGGTGCTGAGGGAGCCAGGCAGAGGGGCCTGGCCCCAATCGTTTGCCCTGCAGGCGGGATAGTGGAGCAGGTGAGGGGGTGGCACCAGGCCAAGGGGGGGTGCCAGGCAGGGTTGCGGGGCTGTGAGGCTGGGGGCGCGAGCTGGGGCCCAATCTCTGCAGGCCACCCCGAGGGACCCCATCTGTGAATGAATTCATGCACAGGGCCTCTAGTACAATATATAGATGGTGTGTTACAGAATTGCACACCCGGAACCTATATACTTTTATTAACCAATGTCACCCCAATAAATTCAATAATTTTTTTAAATAAATAAATAAATACAGCTTCCATGATCCTTGTGAAGTAAATGGAATACCCTGAAGGAGAGCAACTAGCATACAATGAGCATTCTACACATAGAAGTTTCCTTTCCTTCATCTTTTCTTTCAGTCCTTTCTCCATCTCTTCTTCTTTCTTCCTTTTTTTTTTTTCTTAACACTTTTGGATTGATATAAACCTGAGATATCCAACTGCTATTCTGTTCATTTTCAAAATAAACGTTACACATTTTTGTTTGCTTTTTGTAGTTGTTCCCCAAAACCTAATGCACATGACAAATGGCGGTCTAATAAATGATAATTATGAGGTATTAAAAAGAGCACCCAGGAAATTCAGCCTGTTGAGGAAGGCAAAGTGAGAAATCAAGTCATAAAAATTGCAGAAATATGATACTGAAAGACATGTTATTTTGCTTTTATTTTTATTAATATAATTCAATCTAGTTATTCAGGATATCAGACAAAAGTTCCAAATATCTAACTAACAGCCATTTAATCTGTTACAAGGCTCTAAAAATATAATGAAATATCACATATATGCAAAAACTTTATAAAACGTTAGTATCATTTGCAAATAGCTGTAAGACAAAACTCATGTGAGCCCACCCAGGATAAGAAATGGAATGTCGAGACCCCTGTGAGGCCCCATCTCTACTGTGTGCATCTTCCCATGAGCCCCTCCTCTTCTCAAGTGTGACCTTCTCTTGACTTACTTTATTTATTTATTTTTATTATTTTTAATCCTCAGCTAAGGATATTTTTTCCCACTGATTTTTAGAGAGGGTGAAAGGGAGGGAAGAGAGAGAGAGAGAGAGAGAGAGAGAGAGAGAGAGGGAGGGAGGGAGAGAAATTGATGTGAGAGAGACACATTGATTGATTGCCTCCTGCAGGTGCCCCGACCAGGGCCAATTTATTTACTATATTTCCCCTGCAATTATTGACAATAAAATGTTGATTCTTAGACTTGTATCCTCAAAGTTTCTCAACTCCAGTCCCTGCCTTAGTCATCCTGGGCTGCTATAACAAATTACCATTGACTGGGGCCTTAAACAATGAACCTTTATTTCTCACAGTTCTGGAGGCTGAGAAGTCCAAGGTCAAGGTGCCAGCAGGTTCAGTGTGGATGGTGGCCCTCTTCCTGATTTGCCAAGGGCCTTTTAACCATATCCTCACATGTGTGAGAATAGAATGGGAGGTCCCATGTCTCCTCTTTTTATAAGATCATTAATCCCATCCTGAGAGTCTCAACTTCTTAGACCTTATCCAACTAACTATTTCCCAAAGGCCTCATCTGCAAATACCATCACATTGGGGGTTAGAATTTCAACATATGAATTTGGGGGGACATAAACATTCAATCCATAATTGTCCCTTTCCTTTTTTCCCTTGATGGCAGTAGGGGGTCACCATTTCCAGATGGCCTTAATAATAGGTTAGATTGTTTGAATAACATTTGAAGATGTAGAAACATTTCCTTTTTTGGAGATGAGGAAACTGAAGCAAGTTACCTAGTAATCTATGGCAAAAGTGCCCCCTGCCTCAACATCATTGGCATAACTTAGAAATTTGATGGAATTGCAAATTCTCAGACCTCCTGAATCAGAGACTCTGGCAGTGGGACCCAGACATGACTATATATCTATACTAATAATAGCCTAGGTGGTTGTCATGCCCTCACATATCACGCCCTAACATTGTCACAAGATGGCCATCACAAGATGGCCGTCACAAGATGGCTGCATGTACAGCGGAAGTGGGGCCCAGCGGAGGAGGCGGGTCGTGGCAGGGGAGGGCAGTTGGGGGCGATCAGGCTGGCAGGGGAGCAGTTAGGGTGCTATCAGGCTGGCAGGCAGAAGCAGTTAGGGGCAATCAGGCAGGCAGGCAGGTGAGTGGTTAGGAGCCAGCGGTCCCAGATTGTGAGAGGGATGTTAGACTGCCGGTTAAGGATCGGGCCTAAACCGGCAGTCGGACATCCCCCAAGGGGTCCCAGATTTGAGAGGGTGCAGGCTGGACTGAGGGACAGCACCCTCCCCGCACGAATTTTGTGCACTGGACCTCTACTATATATATATATATATATATATATATATATATACACACACATATATATAAAATTGATTTCAGAGAGAGGATGGGAAAGGGAGAGAGAGATAGAAACATCAATGATGAGAGAAAATCATTGGTCGGCTGCCTCCTGCATGCCTCCAACTGGGAATTGAGCCCACAACCCATGCATGTGCCCTGACCAGGAATCAAACCTCTGGTTTATAGGTCCATGCTCAACCCCTGAGTCACGCCAGCTGGGCCCAGAGATGACTTTTAACCAGCCCTCCAGCTATAACATTTGAGAACCTCTGACCAAATGAATTGAGAAACAGGGATCAATCCTGAATCTAATATCCAAGCCTAAACTCTTTCTCCACCCACAATTATGAGATCCCAGTTTGTCTGAATTATTTCTCATTCCTTTTCTTTGACTTATTTTCAAATTTGTTTTCCAGGTGGGGAGTATTTCAATCATCTCTTTACCAAGTTAACTAGACACAGATAAAAGAGTTAAAATAGAATCATTTCAAGTTTGGGAAATAAAAGGAAAAGTTAGAATTTTCAACAAGACTCATGATAAGCACTCACATCTAGAAACAAGGGATGAACTTGATCATCTATGAAGTCCCTTCATTCTATGAGTTTCTGATTTGATTTTAGACGTGGTTAAGCACCATATTTATAATAGCATGTGTCATGGAAGAATTAGAGGTGATAGTATGTTGTAATTTTAAAATCACATATGCAAAATTAAAGCAATAGAAGATAACACTGATTTTACTCACTTCCTCACCTCCAATCCCAGGATAATGCTTAGTTGTTAGTATGTAACAATAGTTACTGAACAAATAGAGTTAGAACCTGGAATAATTTGTTAATTTCCCTTTAGCTTTAACTTTTATATCTGAGATTGAAACCTTAAATGGTTTAAGATAGATCTGCCATACAATTACATGTATGAACAAGGAAACTTGTAACCTGAAAGCTTCATTTCTTATACTTATTCATAGTTAAAATAAGAATTTGCTTATCTTTTCAATTTTGCTTTCAGAATACAACTCTACATGTTTTGTACATCCTTTATTGTCTTTTTCCTATACAACAAATTATTTGGAGAGGTGGTCTGCAAACTTACAATGCTTCAAAATATTCATCCCAATCACATATTTCTTCTGTCTAGTGCAACAAATAATATTTTTATTACTCAAGCTTTCTTACTTTTTGTATTGGTATCTGTGACATTTGTTTGGGGAGTGGGGTTCAACAAGATATTTATTATACTAAATCACAAAAGAACTATGATTTTATCAGCCAGTGTCTTCAAGGATTATAATGAAAACTAGAGGCCTGGTGCATGAATTTGCGCACGGGTAGGGTCCAGCCCAGCCCACTCCGATTGGGGCCATTCAGGGCTGGGCTGGCTGGGAGGAGGGGCCATGGGAGGTTGACTGCTGGCCCTGACCATGATTGGGGTCCGATCAGGGCCAGAGTGGCTGGGGGTGGGGGAGGGGCTGCAGGAGGTAGGCTGGCTGGCCCTGCCCCCGATCAGGCCAGTTGGCCGCCTGCAGTGCATGTCATAGCAATCAGTCATTCTGGTCATTCCAATCGCTTGGCTTTTATATATATAGATTGCCCCCAAACATTTAGCATTGTCTGTTTGACATACAGGGTAGACAGACATTGGTTCAAATCTCAGTTCAGCCACTTACCATCTGTTGAATTTCAGTGAATATTCAACCTCCAAACATTTAGCATTGGCTGTTTGACATACAAGGTAGACAGACATTGGTTCAAATCCCAGTTCAGCCACTTACCATCTGTTGAATTTCAGTGAATATTCAACCTCCAAACCCCACTTTTCACTCCTATAAAACTAAGTTGTAAATAAAATACACATGCATAACATCTGTGAGAGAACTAAATTAGACAATTCATGTAATTCACTAGCTCAGTGCTCACACATGGTTAGAATTCAATAAATGATCCTCATTATTCTTATCAGTTTATATATAGGGTGAAATAAGGAAAATTAGAACAATAAAATATTCCTATGCCAAATATTTGACTATAAGATGGTCTAATAAATTCCCAGCACAAATGAAAAAGCATCCCAGAATATTAGAATAGCCCTTCGCCTGGGAAAGAAATCCCTCCAGCGGGCCCTGTGGTTCTACAGTTTCTGTCTACCAAGAGTTAATGTTGTTTTTTATAGTTTCAGTAAAGTAACACTTCAAAAAAGAACAGAGTAACTGAAGGGTTCCAGCTGTGAGGAATTCCCTCCCTGGTTAAACAGGTCACTGACTGTTTGCAAAAGGAGTGGTTAGATACTGTTTGCACAGTGCAAATCAAAGGAGTTGGGAGGAAGTCCATAGGTTAATGAGACCATTAGGCAGCCTATGATGTGAGGTGGAAAATGCACTTTCCTTCTCCATCCTCAATTTTCCATCAACTTTTATAAAAAGAAGTGGCTTATGCAGACAAGAGTCTCAAAAGCAGGTGACTGGGCAGGGAAAGTCTTATCGTGGATTTTCTAAGAAGCTTCCATTGCACTATTAAAATTAATACTATTTCTTGGTGAGACCAATTTAATGCATCGTTGCTTCTAATTGTTTGCTTAACATACACTCCTTTGAACATTTAGCCTGGGATGTAAATAAATGTTAGCATTCACACATTCACACATCTAATTAATTTCCACCGGAAAATTCATCGCAATATTATACCATATGGACTTATCTTCATTAACTGTAACAGAGCCCTTTAAAATGAAATGTTTTCTGGACTATAGTGTGTTGTCCAGTGGGGATACAGCAGGCTAAAAAGGAAACAAAAAAGGCAAGCCTGTCTTAACAGAAAAATTCTAGAAAATTCATATGGATTTTTAATTCAAGTCTTACTTGCTTTATTATAGCAAAAAGTACAGTAGATAGTTCATAGGCAATCTTCTAGAAAATCTTGTTTCTGATTCATCTAAGTTTCACAAACATATGTCAATTTTTAGTCTTGCTCTGAGAATTTACTGCATTCTAATTTTTTTTTAAAGAACTGTGGTGAAATTTTATCTTATTTTTTTTTCCTTTTAGCTTTGGATGTTTCTTTAAACTATATCCTACTGGTTATTATTCAGAAGACAAAAAGCTTAAATAGAACCCAGGATGGCTTAGAATCCTAAGAATACATATAATCTAGGATTTCTTTAAGTCAAAGTCATAATGTTGAGCTTCTACATCTCTTTTGTGTAGAAAACTCTATTTGACAAAGGTTTAATTAAATTGTGGATGTAGCATGTATACAATGCAGTGAAAATTCTGCAACGACTGTCATCGTATAGCAGGGAGGAAAAAGGTTATTTTATTTTTATTGATTTTAGGTGGGGGGAGAGAGAGAGAAAGAGAGGTAAAACACCTATATGTTCCACTTATTTATGCATTCATTGGTTGATTCTTTTTCTGACCAGGGATGGAACCTGCAATCTTGGCATAAAGGGACAATGCTCTGGCCAACTGAGCAACTCAGCCATGGCAGAAAGAGGATGTTTGAGGTTCCGGCTTCTCCTGAATGTTGTAGAAGTTGTTCTTTTAAAAAAATTCTAAATTTACTTTGGAAGCATTTTCAATGATTGTAATTTAGACCGTAAGTCTTAAATTGTTTATTTTCCTTAATAAGTCATGGTCAACTTGTTCCATCAAAATTCACATTTCTGCTACATACAGTTTAGAAAAGTCTCCATTTTTTTTAAAGCATCATCTTTGTGTCCTCCATTAAGTATTTATTTATAAGAATATCTCTTTACATTTATTTTGTGCTTTTTATATTAAAACATTTTCATATATGTTATATTTTAGTAAGTTCAGGACAGAGTCAAGCATTGGGAAATAAATACATTAAAAAAAACTAATATCTTTTCCTGTTAGCATTTATATATGGGACAATAAAACATACCTTCTCCTAGAGGATTCTAAACCATAAATAATCAAGGCAGACAGTGTGCCATAATCCTATTTGCTCTGCAGAAGTAGAAAGCATTCTTCATTTTTTACTAGAAGTACATGAGGTTCCACCTCTAGCATTGTCCTATACCCGTGGTCAGCAAACTAAGGCTCACGAGCCACGTGCAGCTCTTTGGCCCCTTGAGTGTGGCTCTTCCACAAAATACCACGGCCTGGGCGAGTCTATTTTGAAGAAGTAGCGTTAGAAGAAGTTTCAGTTTAAAAAATTTGGCTCTCTAAAGAAATTTCAATCGTTGTACTGTTGATATTTGGCTCTGTTGACTAATGAGTTTGCCGACCACTGTGACCTATACAATAGTAAGTAGATTATGGTCCTCACACCTGATCAGATGACAGAAGGATTAAATACCATATTGCACACTCCTGGCCTAGGATAGGCTCTTAAATGTTCATGTTCACATATTCATCTCACAAATCTTAATGCCACAACAAGTTTTTCCTGAGAAAGTGAGATGGGAGCAGAGATTTGAAGAGCGAGGAGGATTATGAAGCAAGGGTGGGATGAGGCAGCATTTCCAACCAAGGCAGAGCAGGTGGAGACCCCAAAATGGGAGGAGCATGGCTCTGCCCAGACCCTGAAGGAAGGTCAGTGTGGCTAGATTTTAAGGATATTTTGTCTTGAGGCTCCCAGGTGAGGCTGGCCAGGAAGGCAGTCACGTGGGCCCTTGGTGTCATTAAGGAACTCAGTCTTCATGTAGTTAGAAATCCCAAGATACAGAAGGGTTTTAAGCGGAGAAAAGGCATTTTTCAAGATCTTTGCTTTGCATTATGACCCTTCCTAGGTCACCAAGGGAGAAGCTCGAATTCACAAAAGCATATGAGAAGAGCTCTTATTTGTTGTTGATTTTACCTTTTGATTTAAAAATTTTTTTTAAATAAAGTAGCATACATGAAGCTCCCAGAACAGTACCTGGCTCTTAGCAGGTATCTTTCCTCTGACCACTCACACTTATCTGGGCTCTTTAGAATTGCCTACATAAGAGATTTAACTGCCAGCTCAAATTGTTTTGGAAAATGTACCAACTTTCCAATGACAAGGATCGGTAAACTTTCTGCTTAAGTTAAAGGTCTATTATAAAACTCGGGCAGTAAAAAGATGGTTTGAATTGCTTTATTCAATGTCAAAAAATAGTCTGTGTTCAACATGTAAAGAGTCAATACATTATGATCCTTTTACTTCTCAAGCAATTTAGTGTTCCAATATTTTCAGTAATACACTTCCTCTTGTCAGTGTAGGAGAATCCAATTTATACAATAATAGCTATTTCCAGAATTACAGAAATATGAACTGTAACTTTCTTAAAGCTTGGCTGTAAAACAAATTTACATTTTATATGTGCATTATTGGCTTTAAAAAAATAAGTTTGGAGACTTTTTTATTAAAGTAAAAGCAGCAACAGCTTTCAAAAGACACTTGAGGCTCTTTATGTGATTTCCAATGGAGGGAAGGATGTCTCCAAGGCTAACCAGGCAATTGAATGATATAATAAAGGAAAACTGCCTCATGGAGAGAAAATGTTTTAGGATCTGAAGTAAATTTTGTTAAACTCTGATGGTGATCTTAGCACAACAAAAGCTGCCAAATTACTCTTAGATATATTAGCGTTACCTGCAACTTGTTAGAATCAGATTCTCTGGAGTGGGGCCCAGCACACTAGGTGGGTGTGTTTTAATGTTTTTACTGATTTTAGAGAGACAGGAGAGAGAGAGAGAGAGAGAGAGAGAGAGAGAGAGAGAGAGACAGAGAGAGAGACAGAGAGAGAGAGAGAAATTGATGTGAGAAATACCAATTGGCTGCCTCCTGCATGCCCCCTACTGGGGATGAAGCCCTGCACCTGGGGCACCTGCCCTGATGGGAATTGAACTGGTGACCTTTTGGTGCAGGGAAGATGCCCAACCAACTTAGCCACACCAGGCAGGGCCAAATTGTGTTTTAATAAGCCCTCAAGGTCCTCAAGTTTGAGAACTACTGGTCCCCAGAAGCAGGTTCCTTCAGAAGCCATATCATCAACCAGTCTAGTCCTACATTACTGAAATAGCTGTTAGTGCCACAAAAGGTAATGAGGGCAGGGATATTGCCCAGAACCTATTTCTTTCCTCCTGCCTAATGGAACTCTTCCCCAAATAGCCAACATGCCTCAAGGAAATCTGACTGGTCCCTGATGCAGAGGTGGACCCTGATTAGGCTGAGCCAATTATGGCAATCTCAACTCCCTTACCAGGAATACCGTTTAAGGATATTGCACGTCTGAACCAATTTGGGCCAATGAGATACATAAAAGATTCTTCAGCCTTCCGGGCAATGAAGTTCATTATTCTTAAGAGCCAAAGGAGACTATTTCTCTCTCCCACTGCATCCAAACATAGATGCTACCTGCAGGAATCTGTGAGTGTTAGGGCAAACAGCCAGATGGAGTGGGCTTATCATGGCTTGTGCAGAATGGAGAGTCCACAAGTGCTTGGGTTCTTGATGACATTGTTGAGCCACTGGGTCAGCCCACCATGAAGCCCACCCTGGAGCTCTCTTTTTTGTTATATATCCCAATGCCCTTCCTGATTCTTCAAGTATGTTAAAGATGTTACCAGTAACCAAAAGCACCTTCACGTACACAGGATGCTAGTCATATAGTAGTTATCCGAAGGCAGAGGTCATGGCCTTAACCATTTTTAGATCCTAAAGGCTCAGTTTCATGCTGATAGATACTGATTGCTTTATAGTTTTCCATTAAATGAATGAAAAACTGAACACATTTACATGTTATAAGTGTATTCCACTCACCTTACCATCCAAAGAGGTAGAAATGCACTGAACATACTTTGAACGTCGGTTTTTTGTTTTGTTTTTTCCAGAATGAAGTCATTCTGTGCTATTTTTCAAACTGATGGGCATTGAAAACTGACGGGCAGTGAGGAAGCCTTTTATCTGGGATACAAAGGAGGTATCTCTACCTATGCTTTATTTTTAATACTTTAAAATTTTACTTGGATGTAAAAAAACAACTAACTGCTACTTTTTTAATGATCAAGAATGTGTTCCTAAATCTACAGCTAAAAAACCCATAAAATGTCATTAATTCGATTACTTGCTTTCATTTTTTTTCTCTCTCACATTGGCAGATGCTCTTAATTGCTCACAAACATGAGTGGGACGTAGTTATAAACTTCAGATGTAATAAAAACATTAGAAAAAGAGAAGAGAGAGATCAAACTGCTCTCTCACTTAATGGGTGTTCTGGTTTCCTTTTGCATTCCTTTTTCTCAGGTTCGTAAAACTGCCAAATAAAAGTGATCTCAATCTATGTGCTCTTGTGTGCTGGAGGCTTCTCCCAGGGGCAGATGGGAAACACCTGAGCCCTCCCTAGAGAGACCACCAGGAGGTCACACAGGGGTAGGGCTAAGGCTGAGACCCGCCTCCCTGTTTCCTGAGAACCAGCCCCAGACCTTCACATACTGAGGTGGCATTGATTATTAAGTGTAAATAGCACACTTTCCATATCCCAGTCATAATGTTCAGGCACAAGATTTTGCTCCCCTATCAAAAATGCCCAGGATGTTGAGTTTGCCCTATTTGAGCAAATGTAAGTTGGAATCTTCCTCAGTTGAAATGTCAGCCCTAATTCCAGCTACAAATGTTATTATTCTAATACTTTCACTCCTCTCAAAATCACACGAGATTTCAATATCACTAAGCAGTAAAAGTATTCCTTAAAGGCATTAGGCATAATAAGAAGTTGGGTTTTTTTTTGTTTGTTTTGAATTAGACTAATTAGCAAATAAAGCAAACCATCAGGATTTGAGAACAGTGGAGCATGATGGGTGTTTTTTTTGGAGGCGGGCGGGTCGGGGGGACTTCTTTCATCTTGACCTCTCTTTCCTCTTTAGACCTGCCTGTTATCCCCTACTACTGAAGCCATCCTTAGAGCATTTCTTCATGTTTTTTTTTCTTTCTTAGCATTATTAAACTCAAGGATATAATGATGTAAATGTCTGAAAATTTACGTGGGCTTTGTATATGTGTGTGTGTGTGTGTGTGTGTGTGTGGCAGGCGGGGGGTGGGGGTGGAGATGGGGGTTGGGCATTCATAACAGAAGATGAACCCCTTCCTTTCAAACTTCTGGCATCTGCAAGCCAGAGGAGCAATGGGGGAAGGTGGTGGCAGCAGGCTCCTGGCTCTGCTGAATGACACCAGGAAGGCAGGTTTGCGCCCACCTCCAGGCTTCCTTTGGGATGACACCCAAAGCAAAACTATCCAATGACAATAAAGAGAGGCTCACGATTATGTACTTTGGTCATGATAATATAGGAAGGTGTTATTGCAGTTGTTATTAGCCACCTGCAAGCAAAGCTAGGTCCTGCCAATTTCAAATACAGAGGTCCTGTGGCAACTGAGAGCTCTTGCTTGTTCATGGATTGGTCTAGGGCCTAGACTCTAGGAGGTAGTCAACACAGGCTGACATTCCTTCATGTGCTTTCTAAAGGGAATTATTTGCCTGGGGCAGTTGTGTGAAGAATTCTCACCCCAGGTTAATCAGAGGGGGCATCCTCCCCCCTCCACACCTCATTATTACTCACACACACACAAGGGGTCGTGCATGCAGTTCAACTGTCTTGCTCTGTGTGTTACACCTGGAGCACTGAACTATAATAATCTAACTTTCCCCAATAAACTCAATGCTTTAACTATACACCATCAGTACAGTGGGTTTATTAACCATAAGCCAATTAAAGCAATTAGTGCTATTTAATGTCAAATGTTTTCCAATATGCACACTGGCAGAAATATTGAAAAATACAAGCATCAAGAATTCTGATTTACTTTCTCATTGCCAGAACCAGCCGCTGAGTGCCAAGCAGCACTGCATGTGCTCCTGGCATACCTTTATTAATAATCTTGGCAAACAAAGAATTCTTCAACAAATAGCAGTAGCATTTTGATTATATTGTGCCACAGATAATAATTGCTTCAAATTGAGTGTAGTGAAGTCTATTTGCTCATGCATAATGAAAAAAAAAAGATATGTAACAGCTTGATTATGAAAACTAATGGCATATTGGAAAGCTACCAAGAATTTTTCTAAATTGGACATTTTAATTGTTGTACCTTAGTTGCTGATTCAGGCCAAATTCATTAAAAATAAATTTTACATACCAAAATTTCTATAAAACAAGGAAATTTCCAAACCTACTGGCAATAATTCATTTAGAGTTAATGAGTGTGAAAAATGTTTTTTAAAGCTACATATAAATATGATATTATTGTTATTATTGGAACAATATTAAATTCAGCAAAATTCCAGTACAACACCAAAAAAATTTAAATTGGCTCTTGCAAGTTTGGGAAAGGAAGTTTGACCTGTATTTTATGTTAGAAATTTGGATCGTGTAGGCTGTCTTTGCATGTGGGTATTCTGCATTATTTCAATTTAAAAATGGATTGTGCTTGTAAATAAAGATATGGAAGTATACATTTGATTATTTCTGTAACATGATAGTTACCATTTATTGAGCAACTAGAAGCCCGGTGCATAAAAATTCATGCACTGGAGCGGGGATCCCTCAGCCTGGCCTGCCCCCTCTCACAGTCTGGGAGCCCTCAGGGGCAGGAGGCGACCCAGCAATCAAGGGAAGGTGACAGCCCCATCACACTTCTGCTGCTGCCACTGCCAGCAGCGCAAGCCTTGGCCAGCCCTGGTTACCTGAGCCTCAGGGGGCCCTGAGTGGCTTGGGCAGCCACCATCCAAGGCTTGCCTGTGCCTGGGCGGTGTGTGGGGGGGGAGGGGTTGAGGAACTGGGGGACTCTAGAGGCAGGCACGTGGCAAGGCCGGGACTGCCTGGGGGTGGACTTGGCCTTGCTGCACGCCTGCAGCCCCGGAGGGTCTGTGGGGACTGGGTGCCACCAACTTGTGGCTGTGGGTGCTGCCATTTTTGAGGGTGTGGCAGTCAATTAACATATTCCCTCCTTATTGGCTATGGGTGCTGCCATTTTTGAGGGCAGGATAGTCAATTAGCATATTTTCTCCTTATTGGCTGTGGGTGCCACCATTTTTGAGGCTGGGGAAGTCAATTAGCATATTCCCTCCTTATTGGCTGTGGGCGCCACCATCTTTGCAATGGTGTGAGGGTCAATAGCATATTCTCTCTTTATTAGATAGGATTACTATGTTTCAGACATCGGGCTAAAGAGTTTACAAACATTATCCAATTTAATATCCACAACAACCCTATCAGGTAGGTAATCTTTCCATGCCTTGCATGTGATAGGTACAGAGTGAAGGTTTGTCTCATGAATAGACAAGTCATGTACCATGCTCCACATCATGAGCTGGACAAGCATTTCAACCCCAGTGGTGACTCTCAGTAGCTGTTCTCTTCGATCCCTTATTTATGTTTCTTTCCTTTTCAGGATCAATGCTTTAAAGGTTCCAAATTCTAACAGTCCCCAAATCAGTGTAAGCATAACCACACTAGGAATTCCTTTACATATATATCCTTCAGGAGCCCAGGCAACATGGCACCTGTGGGTAAGGGTACTGGCTAATTGTCCTCAGGGCTTTGCAGAGGGAACTGCTCTGGTGATGTTTCAAATACGCTCAATGTGAGGCTGCCCTCACCACAAAGGACTTGATGCCCCCGGAAATCAAGTCAGTCAGACACAGTATGAATTCAGCCAAGGATTGAACACTCTTGCCCTAACAATTTTCTTATTGAATGTTCCACTAAGCAGAGTCTTTAATTTTGACTTTTCAGCATTTGTGACAGATAGACCCATGTTATTAATGCTGATCATGGCCAATCCTAGGCAACATTTTGAAAGGAATTAAGTTTTCCTATGCCATTTCATCATCCTGTTCCAAGTGCCACTCCCTCCGGTCCTTAGCAGCTCACTTTATTAAAAATAAAATAAAATAATTATTCTTATTATTTTAGTCATTTAATCCTTGTCCAAATGCAATCTTTAGTTGGAAGCACAAATAAAAGAAATGAGCCTAATCTTCTGTCAAGGGTATGACACTAAAGGTCTAAAATCATATTCACTCAATGTAAACTCAATGACACACCTGAGTGAGACATCCTCCTAGATTTTATCCCAAAGTCCACCTCAGTTACAGATTTCACAGATCAATAATTCAATTGATCTCCTCTCTGAATTCCTCTGTATTAATAGCCAATGACACAGTCTAAGCCTAATACATCTTTGTTTTTGTACATGCAGGTTAGCTTTTCTGCTCAGTTAAACTGTAAAGTCATGGCAGGGACCTTACCTTACACATATTTTATGTTTTATATTTAAGTAGAACACCCCATTTACGGTAAATAATTCACCCAAAGTGCAACATAGAAGCAATTCTCATCAAGTTAAAGCCAAACAGAAATATGAGACTGGCTGCCAGCTCTCTTTACACCATCAGCTTTGGGTAACAGAGCACTGTTTAGTGGTCAGAAAAACAGAGTTTGAACCTGGCAGCCTCTACTTACTGTGTGATTGCAGGTCACCTCTCTGTGATTCAATTTCCTAGCCTGTTAAATGGAGATAAGAACTGCATCAATTTATTGTGAGGACTTAACGATATTTTGTATAGAGCGGGCATAGTAGACACTCAATAACTTTCAATCCCACTTCACTTTTCCATTTTGAATCCTTTAGGAGATTTGGCCTAGTTAATTAGCCCACAGATTTCTTACTGTAGGTAAATTGCATTAAGAAAAACTTCCTTTTACCAATATGGCCTTGTAGGCTTCTGTTCTGAGATTTCATCTCCCATATTACCCTGTCCTGGACACAAACATGGCGGATTTCATCATTCTCTGTAGCTGTGAGTTCAGGCTGTGAGTTGGCTGAGCGTGTGGCCGGTGAATGGGGGTTGATATGAGGGTGGTGATTGTGTAGACAAGAAACAGAGCATTATTTCTCATCCAAGCATCTTTTCTGCCTCCCACTGTCTCCCCTCCCCAAAAAGAGATGACTGGCTTTGACATTTCCTCCATCTGATTAGTCCTAAAAATGTAAAAAGAACACTATTTCTCATCAGTGAAGGATTTCAGCATGCTTTTGTAGACCAGTGTTTCTCAAACTTTCATATGCATAAGAATCACCAGGGAGCAGATTCCAAATCTTTGGGAGGGGACACAGATTCTGGGCTTCTCCCAAGGGCCCAACAATGTGGATACTGCTGATCCACAGGCCACACGTTAAGGACCCAACATCCAGATGTTTGTCTCAAGACAATTGAAGCTGGACTCATAAAACACAAGGAGGAATACAACTAAAAACAGGGAAAACAAAGCAAAAACGTAGTCTCAAAGCTCAGTTGGCAATGTCAAATGTGCATTACAGCCAGAGAAAGAATACAAGTGCGTTATTTATGCACATGATTTTTTAACCTTCTCTTTGCTTAATTATCAGTTCAGATTCTCATTTCCGTCTTATCCTATTTATTATGGGGATAATCTCTACTCTTTTTTATACATCTCACACACAGAGTCACTTTTACTTGGTAAAGATTTAAAGAAATATTTATATGTATCTTGGAAAACAAATAAAATGGAGCAAGAATGTATTTTTGTAACATTTTTAACACATCTCATATCTCAGCACATACTAGTAACAAACACATGAAAAATGCTGTGAAGGTCAGCGTGGCCCCATCCTTTCCAGTACCGACCTGGGCTGGATGGGCTCTGTCTGAATCCTGGCTCCATCATTCACTAGCTTTGGGTGGGCAATTTAACAGCTCTGTACATTTGTTTCCTCATCTGCAAAATTAGGTTGATAATGGTTTTTATCTCAGGATGGTTGTGAGGAGAATTTGAATGTAAGTGAAGTGGTAAGAACAGTGCCTCATATAACAGTACCATATAAATGTAAGGTAGTAAATAAGCACATTATATAATCCTAAATTATGGAATTTTGACTTGAAGAAATGATCAGATGTCATGTGATCTCTGTTATGCAAATCATTATTTTGGGGTCACTCAACCACTCTAGAGTGTGTTGTCTCTCAATAATCATATACCATGACTCTTGTTGTTGTTGTTTTTTGTTTGAATGTTTGTGATTTTGCTCAATGTTTTAATATTTTAATTGTAGCAATAATATTTTTAATTTCTCCTTTCATTAAAAATTTATCTGTGAGACTATAGTTGCAATATATTCTGTTCTAAGGCTGATTGCATCCCACAAGCTCTTGATGGAGAAAAATCAATGTATTATGTGTTGAAAAGCATTCAAAGACCAAAAAATTTTAGAGACATAGAATATAGTAGCTGAGAGTATAGGCTTTGCACCGTATTTATATGCAGCCTTGGTTCTAAGCTATGTAACCTTAGCCACGTCACTTTCACTTATTTTTATTTCCAAAACAAATACAATCGAAATACCTACTTTATGAGATTGTTGTGAGGTTTAAATGATAAAATATAAATTAAATCCTCAGCACAGTGCCAGTCCTAAAGCAATTTTCCAATCAATGAGTTGATACTAGCAATAATAATAAATAAAGTTGGATATCATGAGCCTAGGGAATGAGCAAATCTGAAAGCCAGTGCAAGCATACTTAATATAAATTTTAAAATCTCCACCATCAAGAGAAAAAATAATTTTTTTCTCTTACTTCAACCATCTTTCTGCCTCTTCAGTCTCTAAAGGTATTATAATGGGATATCCCAACATAGTCCCACTTTATGCCTGCTGTCCCAGCAGAATTGCTAATAGCACAGCCTTTGCTCCCCAAAGTGTTAGAACAATATATTTCATGGTGATCTACCTGAAGAACTTTCTAAGCTGACCAGCTGCCTCCTTGAGGTGCATTTTCAGTAATACAAAAATATGACCATCTACCTGGTATTTAAGTATTACAATCCCCACATTTCCCTGAAAATAGAACTGAAATTTCAAAAAATTATTTTCCTGGTAACCAACTTCAATGTCTCTTAAGTGCCTCTGTCCACAGGACAAATTTTTGAGATCATTTGATTTCTCTAAGTTGAGGTTTGTTGGAATGTGAAGAATTAAGCACGAGAAGAAACAAGATCAAATTGGAGAGAATCCATGGTTAAAAAAAAAAAAAAATCATGGGTGGGGCCTGGAATCAATATTGCATGGGAAGGAGTAACTGAAATTATGGGAAGAAAAATACTCCCGCAGTGGATCCATTTTCTTAGGCTGATTTACATTTTTACCTTCTTTTCTCCCCTGTTCATTGCATTATGATTATCACACATTGCAGCTAGAATGTTGGTAAAAAATGGAATCTGGAGCCAAACAGCCTCAGTTCATGCTCAGGTTCCAACATGTACTAGCTGTGTAACTTTGGGCAAGTTGCTTAACTTCTCTGAGCCTTACTTTCTTTCTGTGGTAAAATGGGGCTAACAACTTAACCTCATGAGATTGATATCAAGATTCTTAGATGAGGTAATATGCACAAACTCTTAGAACAGGGCCTGGTGCTTTGGGGCTAAGTTATTTCAGGACTTTTGCCTAATGTTAGACTCAGTCTAGGATTCATCCTGATTCTAGTTCTAGGTCAACTTATCTCCTATAACAATAGTATAGTTATGCCTATCATTTTCTTTTGACTCATTTTAGTAAACTGTTTTATGTTAATGTGTTAGCTCATTGAATTTTTATCACTCCATGTTTACTTCACACATGTGACTAACAATAGCTTAAAAACATATGCACAGTAAAAGTGAAAGATGAGCTTTGGATTTAATTGAAAGAAAAATGAAAGTAACCAGTGGTAAAATAAAAACTCTCAAATGGGTTCTATTGTTTAAAGGGAATGGTATTTCTATCACTATTACATGCTGTCTTCAGTCACTATTATAGGCTGCTTTAGATGGATAAAGAAGAAATGGGCAGATAAAGAGATGAGATGGGCCATTTTAAATTGGTGGTTTAGAAATAATCACATGTCATGGATAGAATAATGTCCGTTTCCCAAGGAGAAATGTATAAGGAAATAATTGTTTTAAAATGTAAGATTCAAACAAGGACTCTGATTTAAATTGTATAAAGCATAATTAGCACCCCTGATGTAAATTAGAGGTAACAGACCTGTTGGGTCATGCATGTATTCTTTTAACCAGGTACCATGGAGACAGCCACCATAGAAACAGGTAACTCTTATATTTCACTTTTCAAGCCCTTAATCTTATGATGTAATTGCTTTGTCTTTGTACATGTAGATCTGTAGGGAAACTATGAGAAAATTATCTAGATGCTTCAAAAATTTAAAAGCACACTTCTTTTGCTTTTGTGAGTTTTGACTCAATTTAAGGGCAATAAAGCTGTACGAAGTATGTTGGCAGATGTTAAAATTGGGTAGTTTCTGTTGATTAGGCTTTAGGGACTGGAATGATGAAGGAGGCTCAAAATAAATAAATCACCGTAGTTAATGTGTTCTGTTTCCTCTTTAGGGCCTTTCTAATGTACAAAGTACTCCTAAAACATTAAAAAAGCTATATTTTACTCCTATAGAGATATAAGATGAAAATTATTGAACAGAAAAAAAAGCAAGATCAAAAAAAGCCTCCTGAATATCAATCAAAAATGGATAAAAGAAAATTTAATGTTTCTATAATGTTTAGTATTAAATTTAATTTCTTAAAAAGCAATACTCCACAGACTATATTTGTGATTTAATTAGCTGATATATCTAATTCCCTAAACATTTACCATAGAGAGGAGTTGTTTTGTATTTTTTAGATTTCCCATTTGGCTGGCTTTTATGACTTACTCCGGGCCCACAATCATAATATCAGAGCAGTTCTGAGGTTCCTTCTGATTGTACTTTTTGATCAAGTTAATCAACAAGTCCATCTCTTCTATAGCAGCCAGTGCCCGATGCGCCTAGGCCTCTGCTGAGTGTGGGTCATGGACAAGTTTAGGCTGTGGAGTATAAATGTCACCACCAAAGACTCATTCTTTCACCCACAGTTGCTGCTTCAATCTCAAGAATGGGTTTTGGCCATAATCAGTTTAAGTTTGTTCTGGCAGAATTTTATTGAGAAGGGGTGAATATCAATTTTGAGGGCTAGGCCTTATTTTGCTTCGGCATGTAAATATAATCTGAATATCCCTCAGCCTCAGAAAATTAAGAGTGCTAATGACATTGTAGTAACATAATGTCCAAAGTAAGACAGGTCCATCCTCCCCTACCCCCCGGCCCAGCTCCTAATTTTCACTGCTGTCGTATCTCGATGTCCTCTCAATGTATTTCTGTATGAGATGTCAGGGAATACTTCTTCACACATGGCTTTAGTCATGTAGTCATTTATCCTTATTACTATTGTTAAAGCAGTGCATGGAGACTACAGCCATTTCTCTGAAGCAAGGTGGGCAGGGGTCACTGCAGCCTTTCCTTTAAAACACCTGCTTTGCTTGCATTGAAGGAAAAGAAATAATCCTGCTTGGAGCTCCTTTGTTTGGAAAGCCTGCTTGCTAGATATATGTCCTCTAACCTATTTGGGGAGGTACTTGTTCCTTTGTTTAAGGTCTAATGGTATTTCCCCTGGGGGAAGTTTAATGGGATTGGAAGGTTGTGAGCAGATTTCATCATCATCCTTCAATCTCTGTCCCAGGAAAGGTATAAAAAGGGGAAAGATATGACCTCCTTTTGCTAAACACCCACCTAAGTGACCCTACAGAAGACCAGCTATGGGGTGTGGACCAAACCCCACTTTGTCCTCTCCTATCACTACCCAAAATGTTCCAGGTCTGAGTCCCAGGATCACTTGAACCAAGATTTCTACTTTCTGGAGGAGACTGAACGGAAGCAGAGTAGGGAATATTTAAATATTCTGAGTGTTGCATTTGATAGAGAGAAAATAAAAACGATTAATGAAATTATTTGGTCCACTTTTACTAGTATATCTTCTTAGTGTAGTAAAATTTTTGTCTCTATAAGATTTAAAGCGGAGAAATGGTCAATCCTGAATGAAGGAAGCATTCTTAATTTTCCAAGAAAAGGTCTGTTTACATTCTACCTTCCAGTGCATTGCTAAGGTTACCCTTTACTGCTTTTCCAGTGAATTATCTCTAGGGATACATCCATTTCATTGATCTGAGTTCGACAGAGAGCTAATTCTAGAAAGCGGACACAATTGTGTGCTTGTGGGAGACTTTTGTTCACCTTAAAAAGGAACACAGATGGGTGAGCCCCTTTACTGCTTCTGCACTATTATCTGCACATGACTCTTGGAGCTGTAGGATGGTTTCCAGAACTGTTCTCCCTGCCAAATTTGGCAGTCAGAAAAGATGCAAAGGATCTGAGCCCTTGGTACTGTCTCTGTCCCACTGAATAACCACGCTGCAAGCGCCTGCCTACTGATTCTTTATCATTAAGACAATGCATGTCCTAGTAGTTTAATTTCTCTTACTTGCAGCTAAAATTCATCCCAACAGATATAGAATGGTCCTACATCTCTGATGCACCCACTGCTCCTTTATTACAATGACAAGTTCTCAGGGTGAGGACAATCTGTGGAAGCATCCCTCAGCTGCAGCGCATCAGAGGGGCGCGTTGTGGGCAAGGGCTGGGCATAAACAGTCTATTCAGATCTAGCATTCGCAGTAAGCAAATGTAAGGGTTGTGGTTTTAGATCAGGATTTAAGTGCTTAAAACTTTGAAAATGTGGATATAACATAATAAACTTTTGAAGGTGCAAAATGGTGAAAATAAATGTAATTAGACTAAATTTCTAATTTTTCATAATTGGGAGTTGATTAATATGGCCTAAAGCAGACAAATCAAGCAATAGATGTTTAAATACATTGTTTTGTGATATAATATATATATATATATGTTTATATATATATATATATATATATATATATATATATATATATATGAAAAATTTAAATAAATAACATAACCAAAATCCGGAGATAGGGTAAAGGAAGAAAGTGAGGAAAAATACTAGTGTGCCCAGTTTATTCATTGCTTAAAGGGTACAGTCAATGTGCACTCTGTAAGACTGAAAAGAAAAAAAAAAGAGAAGCATTAAGTTCATTCTTAAAATTTATAAGAAGAATCTAAAAATTGAGTATGTACCCTTCAAGCCATCGGTTGGGAAACATACCCAAAACAAAACACAAACATCATAAATAAAGGATAGATAATTCTTTAACTTAAGACTCTCAGCCTTTCTGTTGATAATGAAGACTCTTATTTCAAGTTGGTTTAGAGAGATCCTCCGCCATCCTTCTCTACTCATTTGCTTTTCTCTCTCTCCTCTTGGTGCCAATACAGAGATTCCTTTCCCTTTATTACATCCTCAAAAGTCTCTGCACTTGTCAAATCATAATCTATCAACTGCTCATCTTATTCAAGAACATAAAGGCTTTTTAAACTTGGGCAGTTGAGATACTCTTTCACATTAGTATCAGATGAATTCTTCCAAATTAATCCAACACCGATGTGCTAGGCAATGAACCAGCTGTTGATGCTAAAAGCTAACAAAATCATGATGATACTACAGGTTGTATGCTATAGGCTGTGAGATTTACAATTAGTTTAAAAAAAACACACACACACACCAGGAATATAGAAATGAATGTCATTACGTTCAGACAGACACATCAGCTTCATTGTTTCAAGAGGCTGAATGGATGAATTCATTAAAATAATAAACAGCTCTAAAGAGTAAAGCAGGCTTATTTATTATAAAAATATTTAAAAGCTTTGTATGTATATTTGCAAATTGGTAAATCATGGATGGGCAAGTCAAAATCCATTTCAGTTTAAGAGTGGTGCTCCACCTCAGTGAAGACATTTGAATGATGCAATCAGGTGTTGGGGTTTATGTTGCAATTTGTTAGTAACAATAGTTAAAGAACAGATATTTGAAAATGATTTACTGAATAAAACCAAGAACAGGTCAAGGCTATCTATGTACATTACTATGACTTGCATTCTGATATGACTTATTGAGCTTGAATAAGATTTACATATATTTACTCCTTAGAGAATACTAAAAAAATATCTGTGAATACTCATGGGAATATTTATAAACCATTGGCTTAAATGCTGGTGTTTGGAATATGAACTAAAAGAAGAATTTGTAAAGGCACTGAAACCAGATGATGTAAGGATATTAGATAGATAAACTGAGACACTACCCTGAGAATATGTGGATTTCCCTAGAAAATCTAACACCTGGGAAAACCACCAAGAACAACTGTGAAAATCCTCTCCCTTCATTTGTCCAAGTAACTGAACTGGCCCACCCCAAGAAGCATAAAAATCTGTGGACTTTTTGTTCGCTAGGAGGTGGAATACAAAACCCTGAATAAACCAGGACTGCAATCGTTCATAACCAACTATAATTGTATTGGTTTTTATCTGTTACCCAAGTCTTATTAAGAGAGATGAGAGGTCTGCCAAAGCAGATAGAAAGACTCACACTGCCATCTGAGCGTTATGTTATGTAGGCTGTGTTTATTGATGGAATTTAAAATTAGAAGTTGCTAGAAAGCCAGAAGGGAAGTTCAGAATGATATATGTTCTCAGAGAAAAAATAATACTTCTTTTTGTAATTTCTACCCCCCCCCATGAAATTTATCCATCTTTTTAAATAAATTATGATTTATGATATGTTTATCAATGCAAATAGTGATTTTAGTATTGTGAGTTATGGCTAAATATAACTAGTTTGTTACTTATGCTTTTATTTTTTCCTATAAATTACAGTTAAAAAGTTTAGATTTCATTATACTAATATTTTTCTTCTATGACTTACACAGAAAATAGGCAATGCTTTTTTAAAGTTCAAATCATTTAATACTTAATTGAAAAAATATAAATTTCTACCAATGATAAAGCTGAATCATTTATTTTTACTTATTCTTTAGTATTTTATAGCATATTAAGAGTCCATACTTACAGGAATTCTCTATAAACCAATCTTAACTTGTAATTACCCAGATCCTCTTCTGTTGTTTCCATTCACTCCTTTTACTCATGTATTTAGTATATAAGATGAGTCTTATTTTTATGTAAAAGATCTCAGCTATTTTAAAGCATTGATCATGATTCTCCTTGACATTTTCTCCCCTAGTCTAATTGTCTAAAGTATACAAACTTTCCTCTATTTTTAAAAATCTCTATACTGTTCTATTTTTCAGTTTTAGATATAGCTTATCCTTGAATCTTGAAAATCATTTTCTTCAGAAAAAAAAGTGAAAAACAATTTCAATATTGAAGTTTAAAATCAGGTTCAAATATAATGGCAGAAATATGTAGGAGAAAGCCTAACAGTATACATTTCTAAAAATAACTTGTAATAAAAACAATACTTCAACACTGCCATGTGTCAAGAACTTTGCAAGTGATTAACAAGGATTATTTCATTTATATATCACTAGAGGGCCAGCACGTGAAATCACGCATGGTAGCCCGCCACTGCTCACAGCCCCGCCGCACTTGCAGGCCCACCCACCTGTCCACCTGGCAACCTGCCCACCGCTGTTTGCTGCCCCGTCCCTCCAGGCTCGCAGCCCCACCCACCTGCCCTCATGGTGACCGGCCGTTTGGTTGTCACGATCATCACGGACACTGGCTTTTTATGTACATAGATGCCCCAGCCATGGGTATGTGACAGCATCAGCTTTGTTATACAGAGGAGGACTAATCTGCTTTCTAGAATATCAGCCTGAAAGGATGTGTGTGATAGTGCTGTCAAAACTACAGTCTCTGTATAGGTAATTTTTAATTAAACTTCAACCACTCTATAAATCTAATAGGCCCATGCTCATTATATAGATTGGAATAGAGAAGAAAAGGTTATTTTAGCAATAACCATAGATGCTCCATCAATTTGTTGATAAACTACTTTGTTCCAGACACTTGCTAGGCATGCAAAGGTGCAAAAACACAATCTCTGTTGTCAAGGTGCTTAGAGATTAATGGAAGAGGATCCCATCCACAGATCCTGGTAATGGCCTCAGAAGTGTGATCAAGATATGCACAGTCTTGTGAGGTCACAGAGAGGTCCATAATCAAATCTGAAGTACTTCTAGAAAGGCATGCTGCATTATCCTGAGTTTTGAACACGGAATATCAAGTTAGACAGAAGAGCTGGAGGTGAACAGGGTGATCCAGGAAAAGATAGCATCATGAGCAAGGCCTTGAGTCCAGACTCAGTGTGCCTTGGGAACTGTCAGCAGTTCTGAGTTGCTTAAGAAACTCGTGGTAGGGAAATGGGGTGGGTGATGACAGTGAAAATATAGGGAGAGCCCATCAAAGAGCTTACGCTTTATTCTGTAGAGGATAATGAACTACCAAAGGGTTTTCATCTAGAAAGGGTTATTGTTAGATTTGGATTTCCAGGTTTTATTAGACAGACCGCTTAAAAAATTGGAGCCTCCGTTTTCTTATGTGTAAGATTTGTCAGAGAGGGGGTGGAGTGGATAATTCCTTAGATCCTTCCTGGTTCAAAGATTTGGAAAATCAGAGAAAGCAAGAAAAATTGTATTCTTCTATAGTTGGCCATAAAGGTTTTAAAAGAAACCATAGAGATTTATGCAATTAATTCCTTATATTGGACCATAATGCCATTGTCCCAATGTTTTCAGTAGGAAACCCTATGTGAAGCAAGGGTGATTTTCAGGGCTGTGTGTGTGTGTGTGTGTGTGTGTGTGTGTGTGTATTAGGGAGAGGGAAACTAGAGAGAGCTAAGGTTTACTGTTGAAAGAGAAGTTATATGTAACAGTAATAATAATGGAATTTCAAATAAAATTACTCCTAACGATGAAAGGTTTGGTAATACATGGCTTAGGAAAAATGGCTACAGGTGTTCTCGAAATATATTTTTATGCAGTCCCTTTACTTTCAGAATATTATTTTGGGTTCAAACAGCATCAGAAAATAATTGATCATCTGCCTCCCTCTGTAGAATTGATGTGGGTATCAACATTCTTGGATTGTTTCTCTTTTCTCCTGCCACTGCTTGACAAGTCAGAGAACAGACTTAAGGATTCCTCTTCAAATATACCTTGTCCTTCAGGGCAAGTCCTGAAAGTTATTAATACTTCTGCCAATTCCCTTTAACCTTAACAAATGTATGTTCAAAAAAAAACTCACAAAAGAATAATTCTCTCTCTGTATTTCTGTCTCTCTCTCTCTCTTTATTAAACACACACACACACACACACACACACACACACACACACACACACACCCCTCCACTCTCCAAGTACTCTGTGGACCTGCCCTTCCCACTCCTACTGTTTCACATTGTTTTAAAGTACAATGTAATAGTTTATAATATTGATAACAGATGCCTTGAGGAATGAATTGATAATCTTTATAAATCAATCAAAACAATTTTAAATCAGGTGTGAATTGTTCTGGCCACTGCCCCAAAGTTGCTCATTTTGTCCCTTTTACTTAGGACCTATATTTGTAAGATTTTCTAGTGTGTTTTTAGAACTTAATAGCAGCTGTCCATTCTCATCATGCTGGCTTATGTAATGCTAGGGAAATGACTATGTACTTTGAAGGAAAATGCCACTTCTGTTTTAATTTTAACAGAAAATGCCATTACTGTTGAAATTGTAATAAAAACACTCATTCTTTATTGTTATTCTCTCCCTTTCTTTATTCCTGTGCGTAAATGTACATGATGGATTTAATAGAAACATAAACTATACATATGCCCATATTATTGAAACAGTATGCATCTGCCGATTATATACAGCTCTTAATTTTATCTTCAGAGCCAGACGTGAAACCAAACCGACTGTTTGTGATGGAAGTGCATGCTTGGATGTACTCTTGCTGTAGAAGCACCGTGATGTTCAGAAATCACAGTGGAAGAAAGATAAAACTTGTTCGACCCTTGTACAGATTGTGCTCTCCTGTATTTGTTTCAGTACACATCCAGCCTATCTGTTTGCTTCAGAGCAAGGGCTGTCTGGTGATGAACTCAGTATACAAATGATCAGCCTTCCTGGGTCTGCCTTGGATCCACAGCTTTTCACTTTGGGCATTCAGCCCAGTAGGCGTCAAGTAATATCAATCATTCTATTTCTGCTGTGTCCCTGGTAAGAGATGGCATTTGTTTTTTTCTGATTCAGAAGATAAGCCAGACATGACTGGGGATGGGGTGGGGGGTGGGGAATGTGAATGTGAAAAATGCCAAGCCTTGTTGAAAATTTTCAAGCTAAAAATGTAACATGTTAAACATCTCTTACTAAATGGAATTATAGTAAAATGTAAATTAACAGAAATAAATGGGAAAAGGATGATCAAAAATAACAGACTCAAAAAGAAATTTAAATTTTCCTCTAAAGCCAAGTGTGTCATTTGTAGAGGTAGCTGATTTAATTGCCGATTGTTTCCTCAGGCGGAGGGGACTTTGTTCACTTCTCTCCTGAAGACCTGCTTTGTTCCAGTGAATCAGGTCTGTTCCGCAGATCTCTTCAGGCAGGAAACAGGTTTCCATTAACAAATTAAATGCTGCCTTTTCCATTTTCATACATAAATTGAAATCTGAAAATAGCTTCAGTTTTCTTTTTTTTAAGAAACCAATTTTTTTAGCTGATGAGCCCGACAATTTCTCCCATGGCCTCTTCTAATCTGGAAGTTATTCATTAGCAATCTGGGTTAGACCAAACCATTTTCCTAAACGAAAAGCTCAAATGGTTGGTATGTATATGTATGTGATGAGGGCCTTTGAACTGGTGACTCTAGAATTTAACCCCTGACGTGCAGAAACAGTACCTGAAAGCATTATTTATGGAAAAACGTGTCTAAGGAAACTTGCCACTGTCTAAGGCCCCTGAACACATACTATCAGCTCTTCCCAACTAGAATGTGCCAGAAATAACCTATCTACAAGGAATAGAGCTAAAAATGTCAGAGGAGGGTCATAAATACATTTTCTCAATCCTAACAAAAGCCATCCATTTCAAGGAGCTAAGCATTTGAACTGAATGAAATCTGAGTAAAAAGTTGCTTTTCTAATATTGCACCCCACAGGAGAGTTGATGGGGGGCCATCTACTCCCAGGTTGGTAAGCAGGGCGGCCTCACCAGGAATCAACTTTGCTCAGAAGGGGTTTAGGAGGTATTAGCAAGAACTACAAGCATACAGGTGGTCAAACAGTGCCACCAGGTTTTCTTTAAAAATCTTTTAACTGTGCCACTTGCCTCAGATTAATCCAGGAGATAAGTTGGAAAAAGTTTTTCTAGCTGAACTATGACTCGCCTACAGACAAACAGTCTGCTACTGAGGGTTTTGAACCTGGTGTGTGCTATGAAAGGTTCATTCATTTGATGTCAATCCAGTTTTCTAAGCTACACGCCCCTCCCACTGCAGTCAGACTTCTCACTGCTTCTTGTCCTCTCCCTCCTTTGATTTTCAACCTACAATGCATAGTTTCAGCCCCATCAGCCAACGTTCTCTTTCCTGCCACCTTCACAACAGAGAACTGAGACAACGAAATAGCTCAATAAATAAAGAAAATAAAAGTTTCTCACAATTGTTTTTCCTACCAGGTATCATCTCAGTTTGCATTTGTTGGATAGAGCAGTTGGATAGAGCAGTTGTTAAGTTAATAAAATAAATAAATAAATAAAATAAAATAAAATAAAATAAAATAAAATAAAAAAGATAAATAAAGCAGTGATCTATACTTGATATCTCCACTTATTTCCTATTTACTCTTCGGTCAACTAAAACCAAAGTCCATCCTTAATGTCTGACAAAATTTGCCTTCTCTGAGGTCAACAATGATCTCCTGATTGCAAAATCCATTTGCTGCTTTTTAATGCTTAATCTTACATGGTGTTTCTCTTGCATTAGACCTTGTTGAGATTATCTTTAAACAGTAATCTTTGGTTTCTAAGATAGCATAGTCTCCTGGATTTCTTTTTGTCTCTTTTCTCATCTCTTCTCAGTTTTATTTACTGACAGTTTTTTTTTTTATTTTTTTGTTTTTGGTTAATCTTTACCTGAGGACATTTTTCCATTGAATTTTAGAAAGAGTGGAAGGGAGGGAGGGAGAGGGAGAGGAAGAAGAAGAGGGAGAGACAGAGAGAGAAACAATGTGAGAGAGACATATCATCTGGTTGCTTCCTGCACATGCCCCAGCTGGGCCTGGGGATTCAACTTTCAACCCAGGTATGTGCCCTTGACCAGGAATCAAACCCATGACTCTCCAGTGAATGAACCAACACTCTGACCATTTAGCCATACTGGCCAGGCTAACTTTTTTAATCCTTACTATCCTCATCCATGAAACAGTCATGATATATAACCTACTTCAGAGAAATGTATATATTAAATGAAGTAATATCTCTAAAATGGTTTTACAGTGCCTGTGAGATAATAAGAATGAATAAATATAATATTATCACAGCAGTAAGTACAGACATATGAAAAGGGATTTTATTCAACTATCCACATAAGAAAATGTTTTTGGTGTGAATCACATATACTAGGTTGAAAGCAAAGACAAGTAGACATGTGGCATTTGTTTATGTCATGGGGCAGGGAGAAGAAACAGCTCATCAGTTATCCTTCTCAGCTGTAGAGAAATCAGGTTGATGTCTAGCACTCTTCGCTCCAATTTGTTATTCTCTCTAATGAATGAAATGGAGCATGATGGTAGCTTTAGGGGCCAAAGAGCACAGCCAAGTATATATTTTACCACTTGGACACTGAAATCAATCAGAAGAACTGGAAGATTGACTTCATGCATTAGAGAATTCCAGAGTAGGGAGTAGTAACCAGCCACTCAATGATAGTTGGATGACACATGTTTTCCAAGTTCTCTTCTCTTACTCCCAGTTTGTGTCTAGCATTTCTGATTAAAACTTAACAACTGCTCTATCCAACACCCATTTATTTATTGCAGATAAGATACTGGTGCTTCCAATGGATGATATGTGCTATTAAGACCTGTGTGTTCCAGATTTACTTTATTGTTTTTAGTATGTTTATTGGACAATTGCTTCATGGTCGTTTTTAATATTCTTTACAACAACCATCTGTACCTAAAATGAATTTAAAGTTTTTCATTCCAAATACACCCTTGTAACTCGCAAGTAAGGAGTATAGGATTTCGTGCTGACTAGTCAGGCAATCAAACTTTAGTAAACTCTAAAACACAAAGTTTATAAGTTTGACATTTAAATAAAAATATCTTATAAATCTATTGGCTTTTTTTATTACATAAACATTTGTTGGCAGTATTCAAAGCTTTCCAGAAAATTACTTCCAGTTCCTGGTGTTATCTTTACATAAATTTTTATGTAGCTTAATGGATTCAAAATGTATACAAGTAATAGATAAGGTGTTTAAAAAATTGATACCTATGCTAAGTTTATAGAAACTTGGCTATTGCCGAGGTATGTAATGTTTTAGCCAATATTTATTTTAAAAACAGAAGGGTATTAAGAAAAGAGTAAGATAAATATTATAATGTGAATTAGTGTTTAGAAAATTGAGACCATGAAAAGTTAAGTCGCAGGGGCAAAGTAAAATTACATAGTTAAAAAGTCATAAATATGCTATTATAGATCTATAAAATACTGGCATGTGAGATTGTAACTATTTAAAATTGAGGTCATGCTGTGTTGTTACATTTTCTTTCTGCTTGATTAGTTTCTGATAAGTTGTATAAATGTTTATGTTTGTTCCTTTGTAGATAAGGTGTTCTTTTTCCCTTCTCTGGCTAAATTTAAGATTTTTTTTCTCTATCTTTTATTTCAGAAATTTGAATAGAATATATTTAAATATGTGTCTGTGTGTGGTATTTGTCCTGCTTAGCTTTCTGTGAGCTTCTTGGATCTGTAATGTAATATATGTCACTGATTTTATAAAATTCCCTGCCATCATTTCTCCAAATATATCTTCTGCCTAATTTTCTCTCTTGATTTCTTTCAGGATTCCAATTACACGTATATTACTCGGTTTGAAATTGTCCCACTATCAGGTACTCTATTCTTTTATTATTATTATTATTATTATTATTATTATTAATTATTTTCACTCTGTGCTTCAGTTTAGGTAATTTCCAATCTCCTGTCATCAAGTAATGTTGTGTCTACTATGGAAGCCTTCATATTTATACTAAATTTATACTGAATTTTTCCTAGCACTTCTTTCTTATAATTTCCATATCTCTGTTGAATTACTCATCTGATCTTGCAAATTGTCTACTTTGTTTTATTAAGGCAAATAACATTTTAATAATAATCAGTTAAAAATTTCTGTCCGATAGTTTCAGCATCCAATCCCACTAATTGCTTCTTGCATTGTGTGTGTGTGTGTGTGTGTGTGTGTGTGTGTGTGTGTGTGTGTTTGCCTTTTAACACGCCTTAGAAATGTTTGTTGACAGCCAGACATCTTGTGTAGAACTATAGATACTGGGGCAAGTATTTTTTATGGCTGGAGATGAGCATGCCTTTTCTCCAACTAGACCTTAAGCACAGGGTTTTGTGTTAATCTATTCAGGAGTTGGGCAGAGCTTAGGCTTTATTGTTTTTATGGGCCCCTGAGTATACCTCAGGCTTAAAATCCATTTCAAGATAGCTTATGTTTGCAGTATGGGCTAGTTTGATAGTGGTTCTTGCCTCAATGTCTCTTCCTCCCTTAGCTTTGGGTCTTCCCTTTGCCTAATAAGGATTAGTCTCTTGCAGCTCTCCTAGCTGCATTCTGCTAGTATCTTACTCTAAGCATGTTAGCCTGGTGGTGGGAAAAGAAAGCGTTCCCTGATGTTCTGATTTAGGCTTGGTGTCAGGTCCCTGGGTCTGGGCAGTGGCCTTCACAAGTGCTCTAGGCCTCTCCAGCTGCAGAGTTGGACCTCACAGATATTTCTATTCCTCCCCTAGGAAAGATGCTTTTTTCCCTGTTTTCTTCCCACTGGTTCAGTGGATATCCACCAGTGCAGTTTTCATTATTCTTCTTCCCACAGATTAAGTCTTTTTTCCCATAGTGGAGATAGAGGAAATAGGTTTGGGCAGAGTTGGGCATTAGCTGCCATTCTTTTTCCCAAGTCAGCACCACAAAAAAGCTTTCTCAGGATTCTTCCAAATCTTTCCTATGAGCACTGCCAGCAAGAATGTGCACGTACCTCTAGATCTGCATGCACCCCTAGATCTGCAGCACCCAGGGGCTTTCCACTCTCATGCTAGCCCACACTCAGCCTCTCGCAATTTCTGAAAACATTTTAGCTGTATCTTTCTACTATTTTATGTGGAGTCTGGCAGAGTCTGCCACAGGTAAGTAACTTCTCAGGTTCTATTTACCCCTATAGGCACCTGTCTCTCTCCATATTTGAGTTACTTGATTACCCTGAGAACTTAATTTTCTGATGAGTCCAGCTTTTTTCTTATTGTAAGGGTGAGAATGATATTTTTCACAGCTTTCTACATCTCAGAGCTGAAACCAGATGTCTAAATCATTAATTAACTAACAACACGGAAGCAAATAGCTAAAAGTTTATTCTAAGAAGTAGATATTATTATACCTTAATTAAAATTGAAGTATTAAATTTATTAAATGAGTCAGTAATTATAGAAACCCTGAAGAAACAGCAAGATGTACTTTGAGAATTTGTTTCAGTTGTATCAGAAAAACGTAAATCTAACTTTTAAATATCTCTAAAACTCTATTAGAGTTTATTGTCTTTGAGAATTCTATATATACTTGTTAAAATAAAATAAAAACACATCAGACTTCTACTGTTTTATTCAAACTATCGAAAAATACAATGTAATTCAATAGATTCTTTCTGATCAAGGAGGGCCTTGTTTCCATAGCATATGAGAAAAGAAGGTTTGGGCTACAGAGAGCAGGAACTCAATTCAAACCATTTACACAATAGAAAATGTAATCTCTTGGGAAAAAATCCTGGAGAAGGAGTGTCTAGGGTTGGTGAATTGAGAGTCTCAACCAAGACTTATCTCTAGCCTAAAAAATCTACACGAAATCATTTCCAATGACTCAGGGAAGCTGAACAAGGACATAGAGGGAGCCTGGGCACTGGAATATGTTACCCAGAAACATCAGCCCAGCAGCCGGACACATCTCATTACAGAGAAAGTGGAGATGGTACTTTTCATTTCTACGTGTCATTTGGGTTGTCTGTGGCCACTTGGCAACTCCCTTTCTTCATCAATTCTGACTCGGTAATACTGGGTTGGTAGTATTATCTCAGTTTGCCAAGTGTGTCATTTGCAAGCCATAGTTCATATAGCCCTCACAATAATGCTACCAGGCAGGTACAATTATTATTTCCATTTTACAAATAGGGAAAGTAAATTTCAGTGGTGCTGGCCTACCTGCCTAAGGTCACACAGCTGGAAAGAGATAGAGTCAGATCTGTGTATGACTCCCGAATCCATACTCTTGTGTAACATGTTGTCCTGACCTGAACATTTTCTCTCCTAGATATCTCTGATTAGTTCTTTGACTGATCTCTCTCTGTTCCATTCATTGGTTCTTCTTCTTGTTTCAAAAACAAGAACTCTCCCCAGTGTGCTGTTTTTCTCTTCTTCTCTGAGCTCTCTTGCTCCCAAATTTAAAATTACCATACAACTACTAAGGTGAAGACAAACAGATATACTGTTCAATCCCTCAATGATTATTGCATACCCTCTCTTCTATCCTCAAATCTCCAACCTCCAGCACATCCTCCCTTATCTCTTTTTCAGTTGATGCCTTTATCTCACCAAGAGAACTTCCCCATGCTCTCACACTTACTATTTTCTATTTCACTGGTTGCTTCTTTCAGCATCTCTTGATGTTTTCAACATTCTTCAGATTTCTAAACATTAGCTTCTCATGCTCAGACCTTGAAATTATTTTCCTCTTTTCCTTGATGATTCTCACATCAATTTTTGAGTCTAGACCTTCCCTTAGAACTCTTCTATTTCACCTGTCTCATTGCATTTCTTCTTGAATGTATCATAGGCAGCTCAAACAGCAAGCCCCAAAATGAACCTGGTTTAGCCACTAAAACCTACTCCCATTGTATTTTCTCTAACTCTATAAAAGGCAACTCCAAAGTTCAATGCTCAGATATCCAAACCATGAAGTCATTCTTGATTCTTCTAACACTCTATATTCAACAAATTTATTTGCCTCTACCTTCAAAATATATCCAGAATCCAAGCCACCATTACCTCTCACTTTGAATTTTTGTAATGACTTCTATGTCAAAGAGTCACCTGACACACACTGTATCCTACTTTATTATTAATAGAACCTGATTTTTAGCTGATATATGGCTTCTCTGAATAAAAACTATACTAACCAGGCTTCCTTGCATCTAAGCAAGGCTCATCACTAAGTTCTGACCAATGGGATGTATTATGCAAGGAAGCATGCTTTTGATCTATTCCTTCCTCTGTCTGGGTTGCTCCCAGTCCTGCCCCTATCTGGAATGTGAAGAGAATGGTTGGAATAAAACAGAACTAAGCTTGGAGGATTGGAATTTTACTAAGGAAAACATAGGTATCTTACTAAAAAGTGTTCTTTCATCTTGTGCACTCACTAAAGAAGGTATATAAAAAGACACTCAAAACCTTTCTCTGTAATTTGTATCTTTATGGCTCGTTTTATTCATTTCATTTTATTTATATTAGACAGCCCAATTAAAACTGACTTAAGACCACATCTGCACTGTGATAAAGGTGACTATTCCTGACTCTGCCAGAAAGGGAAAAAGTGGCATTTGTTAAACACCAGGAACTGTGCTGTGGTCTTTTTCATGTTATCAAGCTTCATCTTCAAAACAGTCCTGCTTGGCGGGGTTATCATCCGCCTTCTATGGGTGAGATATGCAAGGTTGGAGAGGCTCCCTCAACATGGTGCTGCAATGGTAGACCTAGGTTTGACGTCAGTAACTGAGGGTAAATGTGTTGAGTTAAAAAATAGATTGGTATTGTGTTAAATATGTTGGCTTACTTCTAATGTCTCACATGTGTGTGTGTTTTTCCCCCTGTAGAAATGAAGAGGTGGTCTTTGCTCATCAATGTGCCATGACTTTGGTGATGGAATTGTGATCTATAGGGAGCAAGCACAAGGCCTTGCTCAAGAAACACTAGTTCCTTTCTTTCCCCCTTTAAGGAAAACTGTGGAAGAGGGACTTTGTCGCATCTTTGAAATAAATATTTAAATCCTTAAAATATTTGAGGGTTTGAAATATTTGAAATAAATAACTGTATATAAGGCATGCCCTCTAAATGGCTCCTCCATTAGTGTTTGATTTGAGTATGTTAGGATTTACTGGTTTGCACTGTAAGCCTGAGGAGCAAATTATCAAGGTTGTAGAGCAACTCCAAGAATTGCAGTAATCATAGTTTTCAGATACAAATGCTTAATAAGGCTCATCTACCAGCAACAAAACAAAACAAAACACAGAGCAGCACCTTTGTACATTGCTCTGTGGAAAGCACACCTCCAAAATGGCCCAGACCTTTTGTCTGCCTTAGCCTCAAGTTATTAGCAAAAACAGTAGGCATCTGTGGGTTGTCCATCTGTGAGCAGCGGCAGGGTGAGGCAGAGTTTTCTCCTGTTTATGGCTTTAATTTGTGCATTGTTATGTGTGGCCTTCCAAATCCCAGGGGGTGAGTTCAATTATACCCCATTTATAATAAAATTTATTTTTTATTCAAATTTCATCAACCTGACCAGACTTGTAAAGACAACAAAACCAAATCTTCTGCTTCTAGTTTTGATGACCTATGTGGAACTTTTTAAAGAACTCTATATTTTAATGATAAACAGGAAATTTCCATTTGGCAGTACTCAGGATACTGGGCTCATACTTGGGAAATATTCATTAACATTCAGTCATTTAAGATTCCTTAGTGCCTCATTATCAAAGTGAGTTTAATTAGCACAGGCATCCATTCATTTAATTAGCTGGAAACCCAAGTAGAAATTAAATGATACCAATGCCAATTTGGCCCCAACGACTTCATTCCATATTTATTTATCGTATTTATAAGAAAGTATTCACAGTGATTGTGCTAGTTCTGTGTACTGAAAACAAGCCCACAAAACCACAATGGCAGTTCAACATTCTCCTTCCTAATCAGGAACCCAATTAAAATTAAAAGGTCCCTGTATTCATTATATATCACGTATTGTAAGTGGTAAATACCCTCTTGCTATTTGAGGACAATGGGATAACTGGTTTTATAACAAATGACCCTAAGTCTAATGGATATTTACCATAGGGAAATGTGACAGGCAGTGGAGAACAGACTAGAATGAATGAGTCTCTGCAGTATTATTATCATTTCACTCAGCCTTTAAATACTGCTGTGTCATTGCTTTGCTCCTTCCCAAAGCCAGGGAGTTCTCTGAGCTTCCGATGTCCCAGATGCTGATTTCACTGGCCAGAGATGCTGACTATTTTGGCTCTTTCCCTCCAGAGGTCAGCCAGAGGTCACAGGGAAAGCATGTCCTGTTTACCCAAAGAGGACTGACTCCTGTTCTGTTGCTTGGCATGATCACTTGCTTGGTTCCTACTGGCAAGGAGTACTCTGGTCTGTTTCACCATCTTACTACATTTTCAGCTCTCAAAGCATCAGGAAAATCTTCCTTTCGTTAACTTTCAGAGACACAGGGAGCTCAGCCTCTGAAAAAAAGGGCAAGGGGACCATCTTAGAGGCTGTGATAAAATTGTTCTTGGGATCTGAAAAGAATATAGGCAAGTCTGGCAGCAAGGATGAGCAATGTGATGCACTGACAGTGGATCCTAAGGTGGAAATGATTGTTTCTTTCTTACCACTCACTACACATTTTCCTTTCTAAATTCATTTATTTCTTTTTATATCTTCATACAAGTTGGTCTTCTTTCTGCATTTCTAATTTGCATTTCTGAATTTTATATTTGAGGTTTGAGTAAATCTGTTACCCAAATTATCTTAATGTCTATCATAAGCTTCTAGTGGATGTTTAAGAAGTATCAATTGGTTATGATTTAATACCTAGAGAGCTGATGAAAGAAACCCTAATTTTCTTTTAAATGAAATGCTTCTCTGAGCTTAAAAGTCACAGATTGTTGAGAAGGTATCAGCCACTCGAATCAATAGAAAATCTGAGGACCATCTGCTTAATATGAGAACAGTGTCACAATTTCAATTTCCGAGACTTAACATTTACCGGAGTAATTACCTGCATCATTGTGGGCCTCTGTTCATTCCTTCTCTGGGCTGGCAGCTTTTGATTTATACAGCATTGAGAAGTCAATGAAGAGACTTACATTCTTCCTAACCCTCTCTCAACATCTTGGCAGATCTTATTTTCAGAGTGGTCTGATAGAATGAGAATAAGGCTGCTGAAAATGCCTGATTTTCCAGAGGGAATACTGTTTAAATCCTGACCACAAAGTATTTATCATGCAGCATGTTGCCAAAGGATGCAGCCAAGTCTTTCCCATTATTGTTCAGGGAAGTAAGACTCTGAACACAATGCCCGCCACAGTACACCTCTGTTTTTATATAGTGGACCACTGTGGTAATATTTTTGCATCACAGTTCTTGTGAGTTCACACATACATCTCATTTTGATGTAAAAACAACTGGGACTGTCCAGCCGGTGTTGTTCAGTGGTTGGGTGTTGACCTATGAACCAGGAGGTCACGGTTCGATTCCCTGTTGGGGCACATGCCTGGGTTGCAGGCTCGATCCCCAGTAGGGGCGTGTGCAGGAGGCAGCAATCAATGATTCTCTCTGGTCATCAATGTTTTTCTTTCTCTCTGCCTCTCCCTTTCCCTCTAAAGTAAATAAAATATTAAAAAAACAAAAAACACAAAAACTGGGACCTAGTACCTTAGCAGAAATGTTTAAGAGTTTAGGTAAAAACTTATATAACAATCTTGTTCTAAATTGCTTAAATAATACATTAAAAAAAAAAGGAAAAGAATGAGCAAGAATGCCATGGCCAAATTAAACCCACTAAGGCTATAACTGAAAATGTTTGTATAATAGAGCTGATTTCTTTCCTAATGCAGGCCTGCTACATATGAATATCAAATTTATTTTTATTGATCTTCATCATCAATGTTAAAAGCATCTCTTAAAAAGCTTCTTGCACAGCCAAGAAAATAATATCTGAAAACATATCTTTGAACAACAGTCTTGGGTCAGTGACTGATGTCTTAGAATGATCAACTTACTCTGAGTACCGCATGCAACTAGCAACTATATTATCTGGAATCCAGAGTAGCATAGTAGGCCAGTATATTGTGAATGGATATAGAGACAGGAGGTAAACACAGACAGAAAGAGAGAGAGAAAGGATGAAGAACAAAGACCCAAAGGGCTGGCTGTCTGCCGGGGAGCAGAAGGAATAAGCAAATTCATTAATTACACCTTCCTACTTCAAATGAGCAAGCTAATTATTTGTTTACCTAAGAGTCAATAATGCCCCCAGGCTACAGACAATAATAAACATCAACAAAGGCAACTGTGTTTGTCTTGGCATGAGTATATTTAAATTTCAAAGTTCTATCCCACCATAGACCAAAGTTTAGGCAATAAATATACTTATGTGAAACACCAGAACATGAAGAATAGTCATTTGAATGTGATTTTATAAGAGAAGTAAATATATTTTTTTAAAATGTGTTCTTTCCTACCTATCAAGCCATTCAGTGAAATGTATACCTCTATTTCAGAGTGTCAGGCTACATTTATATGTCGTTGTCATATATGTCTTATTTTTAATAAAATGTCATATATATACATAG
Source organism: Cnephaeus nilssonii (assembly GCF_951640355.1). NCBI lineage: Eukaryota > Metazoa > Chordata > Mammalia > Chiroptera > Vespertilionidae > Cnephaeus > Cnephaeus nilssonii. The sequence goes on from NC_137081.1 coordinate 62,951,455, forward strand.
TCAATGTACATGTAATAATAATAATAGTTAATTTTTATTGACTATTTACTATGTACCAGGCACTTGTAATTAACATATTATGCATATGTAATTATGGAATAATCAAGACTCATTTTGGTTTTTTTGGTCTCCCACTACCCTTAAATTTTTAATACCAGCCTTACTTCTAAATGAGTACTCAGGCAATATCATGACTTTCATTCCTACTGTCCTAAGTTCACTTTTAAGTAATACAGAGATTTTCATGTAAAAATTAAAATATCCAGTGCATAATAATAATCAAACTCACTTTGTGATTTAACATCAAATCTTCTCTCCCTCCTTCCTTACATGTCTACAAACTGGAAGTTGGAAAAGGGTGTGACTGGCTCCTCTCTTTCATTCTCCTGCTCCTATCTCTTCCCTTCACCCCATTATAGTGGTTAATTTTGTGTGCCAACTTGGCCATGCCATGATACTGAAATATTTGGTCAAACATTATTCTAAACTAGAAGCCCGATGCACAAAGATTCGTGCAAGAATGGGCCTTCCTTTCCCTGGCTGCCAGCAGCGCCTTTCTGCTCCACTCTGGCCCGGAGCCACCTCTTTCTGCTCTGGCCCTGCCTTCCCACGCTGCCCAGAGCCCCTGAGCAGCTGGGGCAGTGCAGAACGCCTGCATTGTCGCCATGGTGACAACACAAGTGTCCCGCCCCTCCCCTGGCCCCTCGGCACCTGTGTATGCAAATTTACCCACTATCTTTGTTGGGTTAATTTGCATACTCACTCCTGATTGGCTGGTGGGCATCACAAAGGTACAGTCAATTTGTATCTTTCTCTTTTATTAGTGTAGATATTTCTGTGAGGGTATTTTGTAGGTGAGATTAACTTTTAAGTAAGCACACTTTGAGTAAAGCAGACTGACCTCCATAATGTGAGTAGGCTTTATCCAATCAGTTGAAGGATTTAAGAAAACAAATTCTGAACTCTCCTGAGCAAGGAGAAAGTCTGCTAGTAGACTGCCTGTAGACTCTTCAAACTGCACCTCTTCCCTGGATATCCAGTCTGCTAGCCACCCTGCAGAATTTAAATTTGCCACACTCCAGAGTTGTGTGAGTCAATTCCTTAAAATAAGTATCTCCAAGATAGATGGATACAGATACAGATAGATCTCCATCCATCACAATAGATAGATATCTATATATTGATATATTTACATATGTATACAGTAAGTCTTCACTTAAAGTCGTCCATAGGTTCTACTGGTTAAAGTGAAACCAATTTTAACAGAAGCTAATTGATATAAATATGAATTAAGTTCCTATGGCATCTCACCAATGTCATAACGAAATGATACTGAACAAAATCATGTTATTCAAGGACCTGCTATAATTATTTCTATCTCTATCTCTAACTCTATCTCTCTCTCTCTATCTTGATCTCTATCTCAATCCCTATCTCTATTCATACACACATCATATTGCCTCTATTTCTTTGGAGAACACTAATACAATCGACCAGCTTGCTAGCCATTTTCTGTCCCTTTGAGGCCAGACCTATGATCTGGAGAGGGGTAAAGAAATGAGGGGTTAGCCAATGTCTTTCTTGAAAAGTCCACTGTACCTGGCAAATGTTGAATAATCTGGCATCTTTCTCTGGAACACTTTATTGATTTCTTGTAAATCTTATTTCTGGGGTTGGATGGACCCACTCTCTTACAGTAGTCTTGAACCAATTTATGCATTTCTTATGCATATTGGGTGGTGCGTGTGATTCCTTTCATAGCCTCTAACACATTGACATTCCTTCTTCCCAGCTTTAGCTGCAGGGGTCCTCTACCCTCCCAGGCAACTGTGTCAGTATTAGTACCAGGTAACTCTCTCTCCTGAGTAGTCAGCTTCTGGTCCACAGGAAATGTTGCTGCATCCTTTGCCCTGACAAATACTGGTGGCAGATGCCCCCATCCCAACACCAAGGTCTTTCCTTTGCCACGCAGACACTGAGCTAATCTCTCTCTTTTTTAAAAATATATTTTATTGATTTTTTTACAGAGAGGAAGGAAGAGGGATAGAGAGTTAGAAACATCAATGAGAGAGAAACATCCATCAGCTGCCTCCTGCACATCCCCTACTGGTACATGCCCGCAACCAAGGTACATGCCCTTGACCGAATCGAACTTGGGACCCTTCAGTCTGCAGGCCGACGCTCTATCCACTGAACCAAACAGCTTAGGGCTAAGCTCATCTCTTTTTATTCAGCCCTCATGATCAATGGAACAGGAGTTAAGTCCTGTCCCACAATGTTCTCCCGGCTAAGAAAAGGTATATAAAGGTCTCAGAGTGACCCCTCTCAAGACCTTTCTCACTTCAAAGTTAAAAAATAGCATATCAAAAGGTAACAATGCCTCACACTGTAACCACCCTCCTGAACGGGAATGGTAGGGACTTAGAACAGCTGTTCCCAAAGAAATCTTTTCATAAATGGTTACACTCATTCTCCTCTCTTCACCTTTGATAGTTTCAAGGAGGCTGGGAGTTCTAGAGTTGGGTAGGCAATTCATTACACTTTCATTTACAGTATCTGAATTCAGCTTCCCAGTCACCTTGATATCTATATCTATCACTCAGAGACCTCGGTGAGAACAGACATGAGGAATCACATTTGAATTTCTTGCTGAACACTGTTTTAAGCACTAAACTGGAATTGTCTCATTTTGTTCCCACAACAAACCCACAGGGGAGGTGCTTTATTATTCCCATTTCCCACATGATGAAACTAAACCAGACATATTAAATAACTTGCCCGGGTCACCTGGTTACTGTCAGAGCTGAGTTACAGACCCAGGGGTCTGATTCTGATTCGAAATCTTAACCACTGCAATATAATGCTGGTCACTGAATATTTACTTGGCAATATTCCAAAATGTAAGTGTACCCCTTAATTTGTAAGTTTGCAATTTAACTTCTTTTCAGGAGAAGAGAGATGCATATTTCTGACTTTTGGAAATTGATCAAAGCTCTATAGTACCTGGGCGCTGGGACTTCCTTGTAAGAGTCAATTTAGCACCTACCAGGGAGTCGGGGCTGTGCTGTGATCAATTTGGAGGACAATGAAAGAAGCATAAATGCGATATTAAACAAGCATTCTGGATTGGAAGAGGAATACATGATTTTATTTGAATCCCATCCACCTTTATGTCTCTATTAAGGAAAGCTAGTCTTTGAACGGGGGGGATGTGTGGGAAGATGGCATAGGAAGTCATGTTATGTTGCATGATTCCAAAGGGTTTGGAAAGCTTGAGTCCCTGCTGACATATTTTCCACTGGCTTTTGGATGATTAATAACCCACAGCCAGTGATAACCCTTGCTTTGAGCTCTCTCAGTTTAAGGCTGTGATGTACATTTAAATGAAATGCCTCTGGGAGATTTAACACTTTCTTGCTGTCTCTGTAAGTATTCATTAGCTTCAATACAGAAAGCAAGTAAGAAGAAGGAAAAGGAGGAAAATTTATGATCAAGTAGGGGAAAGAATGCTTTCACCAAACTAAACAGCATCAAAGGCCAAAGTTGCCTACTGGATACTTTTATGACTGTATAGCTCAGTTGTTTCCAAGCTGGAAGGTCGTGGGCCACTGACTGGGGCACCCTGTGACAGATGCCCAGAGGTGCACCAAGCAGTGTTTTTGACCAGATCAATAATTCTCAGCCTTATTTGTGACAGGAGTGGGAAGATGGAATGTTCCAAATTGACTGAAGTTTAGACAGATTTCTCTGGCACAGCAGGAAGAGACTTATATGGGGCTTCTTAGATTAATCAGAGCACCCAGGATAGTAACAAAGAAGGGATTAAAATTTCCCCATATAATGAAATAACAGTAATTTTCATTTTATTCCTGATGACAAAGACAGGGTAGGTGGAAATCCTATTTCTTTGGTTGTTAGGCCTGATATAGGGAGGGAGAAGGTTTGTTGAAGGAGGGGTATTGGAGAAGGGAGACATTCTTGTTGAAAGAGAGCACATCACAGCCAAATGGAGCCAAGCTAGATCCCCAGAAGAGAGAGGCAGAGATCGGGAGGAAAATATTATTTAGTAAGGAAAGCTGGAGAAATGAGTGAACGGAGCTGTTGGCTCTTCAGTTTCAAATTGCCTTCTTTGCTGTGATGTGATGTCACCATTCCATGCTCCTAAATCTTGAGTGAAAGTCGTATGGACAACAGTAGTCTCTTAGTAATAGTTTAGCAGATAAACAGCAGGAACCTGTGTCCCATTCATGGGGTGAAGAACAGCAGCCATGCAGACCAGGTGAGGAGTGGGAAGCAGAATAGAGTTAAAACACAAGCATCCTTCTCAGCGGTCTTTAGCTACATGGTGGGAAGGGCTGAATATAGTGCAGACACCTACGATGGGGACCTGGGAATCTCTTTTGGCTATTACAGAAAAGGATGACCTATAAAACATGGAGACATTTAGGTGACTTGTATGAATCATATTTTTTTAAATGTATGCAAATGCAATTGCACTTAATTACATATGTACATACACTTATATAACAACTAGAGGCCCGATGCATGAAATTCGTGCAAGAGTAGGCCTTCCTTCACCTGGCAGCTGGCACCAGCTTCCCTCTAGCACCTGGGACCTGGGCTGGCTTCTCTCAGACCGCCTGCAGGCACCTGGGAGCTGGGTTTCCCTCCGGCCCGGCTTCGTACGGAAGGATGTCCAGAATGACATCCAGAAGGATGTCTGGTCTAATTAGCATATTACCCTTTTATTATTATAGATATGTAAGCATTATGAATATATATTCATATAAATATATAAACATGATAAAATATATAAAGCATTACAATCTATAGTTTTGATCATTATGCATTTTTGTGATTCATGAACACTATAAATATGCAGGAGATGGCAACAGTTATTAATAATAAAAAGGAATACATTTGACAGGGACAGAAAGGAAAGCCTGCAAGTCTTCCTTCAAAGTTTCCCATATACATATGAGAAGTCTATCCAGAAGAACCAGACTAAACATAGGTAGAGGTATGGTTTGCCCATGAACAGGATGGCTTCTCCCACACTCACTTGTGTTTCTTCTCAGTGAATGTGTTTTGAGAACCATTGCATTCCACTCCCTTGCCCCCATGGCCTTGACATTAACAAAAAATTAAGTCTGAGACAAGAAACATTTATTAATCCACTTCTCTTGTTTTTAATGACCCCTTTTAATTTTAATGCATGCATTTTCTTACATAAATAAGGTTTTTAACTATGATTGTCATTTATTAACTTTTCCCCCCAATTACAACTACTCCGTCAAGGTCTGGGTCCCTCAGGAGGGAACATACATATACTGCACACATGTGCCAAATTATTCTGCAGGCTGAGAAATTAACTAAAAATGAGTAATACACTCTCAATTTAAACCTGGCAGGGGGGACTGTACTTTCATCCCCAAATTGGAATCAGATTTCCTCCACTGGGCCTTCTCTAGCTCTCAGCATAGCCTATTCACAAGGCGAGTGTGGTTCCTTGTGGGGTAATAGCAACACTGGGTTCCTGTTACAGCTCCATGTGGCTCGATGGGGAAGGAAGAGATGAAGATCAAGCTAATGGGATAACTCTTGGATTTTGCTTTTATCACCAGACAAATGAGCATCCACAGAACCTTAAATAAAGCCAGCACTATCGGTTCGTAACGCTCGATTTTCACAATTAACACACTCCCTGAGCATCTGTAATTACTCTTAGACATTTGGTTGGCATATTTCATTTCTCAAGAAGAAATTCCCTTTTTGAATGGTGAAGGGTATCTGTAACAAAGCACACTATTTAAGTGGCCCTTGGCTTTTCTACTTCTTATTTCAAGGTATGATTTATCTTTCTCTGGCCATCAATTGTTTCATTCCTAGAGAGAGAAAGATGAGAGAGGATAATAAGAAAGAGAAAAGGAATATGGAATTTTTCAGTGATGAAGTCATTTGACCCCCTTTTAAAGTATGTCAATGTATTTTGAAAGCATATTTTTCTTAAGTAGAATCTGAAGCTTCTTGAGGGGAGGTTAAAGGTTGTTTCTTTGTTTTATATCTATCTATAACAGTAATACCACAGTTATTCTCATTTTTGACTGCAGACTAGAAATGCTTGGAGAGCTTTTAATCATATCAGCATTCAGGCTCCACTGCAGACCAATTAAGTCAGCATCTCTCAGCACAGACATAAACTTTCAGAAAACTCCAGGCAGGATGGAGAGGCTTCAATACTTACCTGGAATAGGTGTTATTTGCTATTTTAAGGAACTACTAAATCGTTTTAATCTCCACACAATTCCCATGAAAACAGCAAAATGTCATAGCTATAGCAGTTTTTCTATAATAAATCAGCATTAACCTATTCAGTGGGTAAATGGATAAAGTTCTTGTTGAAAACAAGCAAACAAAAAAAAGCCACTAAATTATTTGCACTTCTATTTCATCCCAAGTGGAAAGGGTCCTGAGATAATAGCTGATTAAAATCCCATGAGATGCCTGTGGATATATGACATGTTCTTGCTCTACTACTTTTTTTTTTAAATAAAAGGGCATAAAAAGATAATGAAAGAGCTTCCTTTGAATAGGGCACTGCTTGGACAAAGTGGTCAGAATATGATTCAAAGAACTTTTGTCATGATCAAAATTATACAAATATAGTTTGAAATGATATTAGCTAAATCTAGTTGAAACCAATTTTTATATATGTCTGATACTGTGGCACAATAGATGTATAAAAGAAGTGAAATAATAAGCCAGTCAGAGAAAGATAAGTACCAGATGATTTCACTCATATGTGGAATTTAATGAGCAAACTGAACTACCCAGCAAAATAGAGACAGACTCATGGCAGACTCATAGATAGAAAGCAGGCAGACAGCTCTGGCGTGTGTGTGTGTGTGTGTGTGTGTGTGTGTGTGTGTGTGTGTGTGTGTTTGGGGGGGGAAGAGGCAGGGGGGGAGAGGAGTGAAGGGATTAAGCAAAAAAGAGAAAAAAAAGAGAACAACAGGGTGGTGATTGTGGGGGTTTGGGAGGGGGGAAATGGAAGAGGTCATAGAGGGGATAAATGGAGATGATAAATAAACCAATAAATAAGAAGTGCAAGGCAATGTTTCTGCTTTTTATTTGTTTATGAACTCCCAGAGGAACTGGCCTTGATTTCTTCTCCTGAAATGTTGAAATCTAGAACCTCAAGGTGACTGGTGAGCAATAACTACAATAATGGAAGAAAATTTGATTTGTAGGTTGTAATACAATATTCCCATCTGTAGCAGTTTCCCTATTATTCTCTCTATTAATCTGAATTTTCATATGCAAAATGAATTTTTCTGGGAAATAATGTAAATATAATTATAACTTTTACTTAGCAATTACTAAGGATGTAACTTTTTGTTAAGTACTTTATAAGAACTCAATAAACCTTTACTACAACCCAGTGAAGGAAGTCCCTTTATTTCAATTTTACAGCTATGAAACTTGAGGTTTATCAGTTCCAAGTCTTCCAGAAGTTTCAAGTGATGCTTTTCTTCAAATCTGAAAATTTGTACATTCTTTCTGCAGAGATTGGTTTACGAATCCATCCTGATTTGCTTCTCATAATTTTCTTGAATAGTCTCAACTCAAATGCAACTTCATTTGCACATAATGTACAGTCAAAATGTGGAGAAGGAAATTTGGATATTACTTTGTCTGCCAGAGTGGTGCACCACAGGCATGATGGGTTCTAACTCAAGATGACAACCATTTTCTCCATGGCCTTTTCCTAAACTCCACCGAACTCTTAAAAATAAACTAAATGCACTCTTTTAACATATGGATTATGTGATACATGTGCTATTCTAATTTAAAAGATAAAAACTAGATGTAGGGTTTCCTAATTCTTCAAGTGGAATATACTAAGGTCCCAACTAATTTTCTTCTTGCAATTTGTTTTAGGTGGAAGTATGGTGATGATGGAAAGGCCATGTTAGATGACGAGAGTGTGTGCAACTGTACTATAGAGGTGACTCTCAGGGAAGGGTGGAGGTGGTCTTAATGATGTGCTGACATACCCACCAGGTGGCCAGACCTTTCTTAAGAATAAGCAGTTAATTATGCCCAGACCCAGCATTGTATGCAGCTCTACCTATACTAATAAAAGCCTAGGTGGCCCTTGCACCCCTGTGTGACGCCCTCAAGTCATCACAAGATGACCGTCCACACATTGTCACAGGATGACTGCCACAACATGGCTACCCACATGTTGTCACAAGATGGCTGGCAGCGGAGGGCAGTTGGGGGTGACCAGGCTTGCAGGGGAGGGCAGTTGGGGGCTATTGGGCCAGCAGGGGAGGACAGTTGGGGGCCATCGGGCCAGCAGGGGAGAGAAGTTGGGGGCAATCGGGCCAGCAGGGGAGGGCAGTTGGGGGCAATCAGGCTGGCAGGAGAGCAGTTAGGCATCAATCAGGCTAGCAGGGGATCGATTAGAGGGTGATCAGACTGACAGGCAGAATTGATTAGGGGGCAATCAGATAGGCAGGCAGGTGAGTGGTTAGGAGCCAGCAGTCCTGGATTGTGAGAGGGATGTAGGTCCCAGATTGGAGAGGATCCAGGCTGGGTTGAGGGACACCTCCCATGCACAAATTTTGTGCACCGGGCCTCTAGTGGATAATAAGCAAACTCCTCAGCCAATTTGCCCTTTTATGTACAATTCTATCTTTGACTTGTCTCTTCCCCCAGATTCATTTTGCAGAATTGGTAATTCATTGTTTCCAGTTCAGAGTATATGAGAGAATCAACTGGGAAAAGCAAGAGAAACATATCCATCTTGATGCTGACTGGGACCTTAGTTTTTATTTCATTTGAGTTTATATTTTGTTACTTTATCAAAGAATTTAGGGGATGCAAACTTTTACCTTTTATTTCCCAAATTCAAAGTAGCAATTCCGGAATGGTCTCAGTAGACTTTCACAATTTATTGAGAATGTCATAAAAAACAGCTTGCTTAAGTTTGCAAAAGCTTTAAAGGACAGAAATGGGGATAAAACGATGATATTTGTTCAGTCTTTTCATATATCCTCTGTTGAAACCACTACTAGGGCCTGGGGGATTTCTTGGCAGGAGCAGGATTGCAAGCGGTTGGGTTTTTGGCACTGAGGGCAGCAATATGAAACAGTCAGGGTTTGCACACTTTCTCCAGCATGGAGTCCAAACAGAGATCTGATTATGTCTGTTTATCTGAAATAATTTACTAAGCGATTCATTGCTTTGAGATTGTAAAGAGCTAAGGTTTGGCTGGGAGGCTGCAAAGTATTTAGGGGGGATGGAATATCAACCACATGGAAGATAAATAGTACAAACCACCACAAGCAGTACAAACCATCACAAGCAATATTAATTTTGCTTTTGATTGTACCATAGGCACAAGGCTTACAAAAAGGCAAGCATCCTCAGATGTACCGCCATTCGCTGAAACCATGTCTGTCTTCTGCACAACCCCTTGGAGCCTACTGGCCTCTCAGCCCAGGACCCGAAGGCCTGAGCTGGAGACATTTGTGCCAAGTCAGTTCAGGCTACCACATCTCCTGTCACATGCGTGCTGCTGTCAATACACTCGCCACAGAACTCCACTCAAAGTCACTGCATTTGGAGGCAGAAAGCCTAGCTTCCAATTCTGGCCCTGTCATGACTTGTGACTTTGGACAAGTTCCTTAACTTCTCTGCAGCTTACCAATCTCACAAGTGAAATAGGAGTGAAGTCTTCTCACTGGGCTTGGGTGAGGCTCAGCTGAGATCTCTATAAAGCCCTTGGAAATGGCAGTGTTGCACATAGCTGGCCTTCGTCTTACTACCTACATGTCTCCAGCCGATATCAGCTACCACTTAACAGTCTTGGGAGAGCTAGTCTGTGGCAAAGCTAAATACTACATTCTCCACATAGACTGACCTCAAGGCAACAATTAAGATTTGTTGAGCTTTTTCATCATATCCCCCTTCTTTTCCAGAATCTTGGATTTCAGTAGATATGCCTTGACTAAGAGTTTAGCTGACAGGCTGGAAACCACAGTGGGAAAGATAATGTGAAAGAACCATATGAATTTCTTCAAGGTGAATTAGAACATTTTCTGTTTCTATAGCTTTATGGATTCTTTTCTCCAGCCCCTCCCCCTTTTTTCATTTTTTTTTAAAGTTTTAGTTTCTTAAAATATTTAGAGTATTTTATATATAAGAAAGCATAATGAATACAGGTATAGAAAATAAAAATATAAATATCCATGAAATCACCATGTAGCATAATAAAAAGAATGTCACCAGTGTGTGTAAGCTCTCTCCCCTCCCAATTATAACCACTCACTTTCCCTCTGAAAGTGAATCACTACTTTAAACTTCATAGCAATCACTCTCTTGCTCTGCTGTGTAGTTTTACTACCCAAGAATGCATCTCCAAATCATATAATTTAGTTTTGAGGACTATTTTCAGGATTTTCTATAAATGGAATCATACTTTGTATATATTCTTGTGCTGCTTTTTTTGGTTCAATCTTCTGTTTGAAAAAGTCATTCAGTTTGTTGTAGATAGCTGTCATTTATGAATATTCATGTAGAAAAACATTCCATTTCATATATCCTGCTGATGGACGTTTAGATTTTTCCCTGTTGTGGCTTTTAGGAACAATTATGTTTTTAAAAAGTTCCTGCACTTCTCTTCATGTACAACAGTTTCCCTCCTTTGCAGTGGTCATGCTCATTCAAAGACTGTGCGCATCTCCAGCTTTACAAGATAATGCCAGACTGTTTTCCAAAATTATACTGATTCATACTAATTCATAAAAAGACAGCCTTTGTCTTTTCTCCACGTGCTATCTATCACTCAGACGTTTGCTTTCACCTTAAGATAGACTTGGGGAAAATTCTTGACTCTAATTTCAGTGCCTTGTTTCTCTGACATTGCTCTGGGGCAGGTCTAAATGAAACGTTGTTGGTGATCTGGGTGGGTTTACAGGACTGGCCAGCGTATTAGTCTCCTAGTGTTGCCATAACCAACTACCAGCAACTGGGTGACTGAAAACAGCAGGAGTTTATTTTTTCACAGTTCTGGAGGCGGAAAGTCCAAAACGAAGGTGCCAGCAGGCAACACTCCCTCTGAAGACTCCTGGGCAGAATCCTGGCTTCTCTCTAGCTGCTGATGTCTCCCGACAATGCTTGGCCCTCTTTGGTTTACAGCTGCATCCCCCAGCCTCTGTCTCTCTTCACATGGCTCCTTCTCCATGTATCTGTGTTTCTTCTCCTCTTACAAAGATAGCAGTCATTGAATTTAAAGTTCACTCTAAACCCAGGATGATTTTAACCCAAGGTCCTTAACTAATTACACTTGCAAAGGCCCAATTTCCAGATGAGGTCACATTCCCAAATATTGGGGATGAAAACTCAATATATCTTTTTGGAGGACACAATTAAAACCACTGTGACCTTCAATGAGAGGAGGAAAGAGAAGAGGAGGAAAAAAAACCCATGTTATTAGTTTGAGAAACAATTACTACACCTACTATACATATAATTTTGGATTGCTTATGATGTTAACATTTCCCACAGAAGAGCAGTTAAATAACTGCCCACTCGAAACAACACACCTGCTTTAAAAAATCACCCTTTGATTCTGTTAGGTTGCTTTTAAAAATGGGCAAGTAGCTGAAAGAAATAGGTCGGGGTTCTGGGGAGGTCACCTTGGGCATGTGTGCCCTATCTTTGCACCCGGGTTCTGTGTCCGACTTCACAATCCAGACAACAGAGGAAGAACTCAGTTGTCCAGAAAGGAACCATTTTCACAAGAGACACTGATTCTGTGTGAGTTGAATTCCTAGTTTTAGTGCCATAAAGACAAAAGTTATGAGAGGTGAAAATTCATCTTGTCTACATAAGATTTCTCTTTCGTTAAAAGCCCTGGTCTGCATTCTTTTATGCTTTGACAGGGCTAATCTTCCTGATAGAGGATAGAGTATCTCATGATGGCAGGAGCCAAAAGCTCTACTGACCAAACCCAGGCCCGCCTTTCCCCAGCCACAAAGCCTGCATTGCACCTTTGGAGGCAGAGTTCTCACTCTGGGCTCCACTAATAGCGATGGGATCGCCCTGCTGAAATCCAAAGGTCTCAAATGGGGTGGGAGTGGGGAGGGAGGAGGGCATTGCACAAATCTCAGACATCAGTACTTGAGTCATTAGGTTAACAGATAATATCTTACAATTTATGGTTTGTGCTTGTGTTCTGTCTAAAATCGTTTCTATCCCCGGGGTAAAAAGATTGTTATTCTTATGTGGTTTTTTATGAAATTCTATAGTAAAGTTTTACCTTTAGGTCTGTGATATATTTTAAGTTAATTTTTCTACATACTGTCACTTAAGAGATATTACCTTTTTTTTTAATACAGATTTCTGTACCTCTTCACTGCTGCAGAGTATTACCTAGAAATATTTCTGTATGTAACAACTATGTTAAGCTAAACAGGAGTTCATACTGACATCTCCAACTCTAATCCATTACTATATGGACTATTCTAGCTATTGGTGGAGAAATTCAACTTTGAAAGTACAAAGAAGAAAATAAGAGCTGGACTATAATTTCCCTGCTCAGATAACACTGTTAGCAATTTTGTACAATGAAATTAAAAATGTATTAGGCTAGAAAATATGAAAACGTACAAAATTTTTCTTTGCTCCTTCTCCAACTCCCAGGCTTTCTCCAAATGTAACTGATTGATAGTTTCTTATACATTTTACAGTGGGGAGAGCATTGCTTATACCAGCGTCTCTCTCTCCCCTGATAGTTCTATCATTATTTTATAGCAACAGGATCATATTAGATACAACTTTTCTTTCTTCACATACATTATGAGATGTTTCCATTTAACTCCTTCTTTTTAATTACCTATACTGCTTTATTATGCTATTGTCCTATAATTCATTTAATTGCTCCACTCTGATTGTATCTAGTTTTAGTCTTTTACAAGCAATGCTACAATGAACAACCATATGTGTGAAGATATAATCAGATCACACACACACATTTATATAAACTTTTCATGTATACCTGAGGAAATTCTTAGCAGTAAACTTACTTGAGTGTGTGCAGTAAAATTATTGGCTCAAAAATCACGTGTGTTTTATATTTTAATAGTTATTGGCAAGATAGGAATATAGTAAACTTGTATGAAATTATTTCATCAACAATGTGTGAGAGCCCATATTTCGAAGATTTTTGACAGTACACGATAACCTCAAACCTTTTTTACCATTCTGAAATATAAAACATGGTATCTTATTTATATTCAATTTACATTTTTATTAATGAATGAGACAAGCATTTTTATGCTAACTGGGTATTTTTATTGCTTTCTATAAATTGCCTCTTGACATTCTTTTTATACTTTTTCTAATGGATTGTAAGTCATGTTTCTACTGGGTTGATTTGAATAAGCTATTTATAAATACAAAGATGTAGCTTTTTATTGTTCATAAATATGGCAAATACATTTTTCCTTGCTCTTTTGAGGTTGTTTGTGTTTTTGTATAGAGGTTTTAAATTTTCTGTTTTGTATTATCAGAAAAAATATTGCCTAATCATATAACCATATATCTTCTAAGGAGTATCCTCATTTTTTTAAGTTATATCTCATTATGTAAGGAAAGAATCTGCTTCCATTCAAAGATAACTTAGTATTATTTCATCAGAAAAGAAAGAAGAGGAGAGAGAAGTTTCCTGCCTCGGTGTTTGGTTTACTATCCATGGTTCCATAAGCACTGTTATTCCCTTACCTTTCCAGGTTTCCCCACTAATTTGGGGCAAACGAAGCCTGAAATAGATATTAAGAGAAACAAAGGGTATTTTTTTTTCAAATTTTAAACTTTTTCTGTATACGCTATTAATATACATTCTCGATTTTTAAAGCCTTGGCATATTTTATTTTGTGTCACTCTCTGCATGATTTATCTCCATTTCAAGCAGTTTTAGTTTGAGGCATTTTTATTTCTATAACACACTTACCTTTGCCCTTTGAAGAAGTTTGAGGAAATTGCAGAGAGCAGGTTTACCTTGGGAACTCTTTGGTAAGGAAATAGCAATATATAGAGTGTCCCAAAAACACTTTGAATAATTATAAAGGCAGTGTTTATTAAAATACATTTCATTTTCAAAACTGAGCTGTGAAAGTATGTATAAATTTTTTGGGACATCCTGTATATGAAGATTCCCAGACTTTATCTATTCCCTTTAGCCATAGTTGTAATGAAAGACTGCCAATATTTTAATAGAACTTCAGAGGCTACTGAAGTCAGATGATCACCAGATGATTGCATGAAGAGAAGATCATTGTTTTTCACACAACAGCAGAGAAATCCACCAAGTCTCATGGCTGCTTCCCAGTTAGCCAACCCTTGGCCCTGCACGTGCATTGCATGTTTGGTGGGAACTCCTGGGGGCCCTGCCGTGCTTCCAGTCCTTTCCTCACAAGCCGCCTCGCTGGTGTGAGTTTCTGTGTCACGAAGCTCCAACCGTTGTTTGGCCAGGCTCTGCACGCAGCCTGGGGCCTAGGGGAGGGCTTGGCACAAATATCCTCTCCAGCTACCGCAGCCAGTCTGCAGTTACAGCTTCCTGGTGCTCTGCAAACTCTGCCCTTTGCCTACGGGGGGCAGCCACATGAGTCTTCTTAGAGAGAACTTAGGTGAGTGGCTTCATTCTTCCTCTTCCAAATCCTCAGAACCCAATGGACTAGAAACTGCACACCATTTTTCATATGAACCAGCTGTTTTCCAGGAGCCTCAGGGTGACTCGGAAATGGCTGTGATTTCTGTAGCCCTCAGTGTCTCCATCAGCACTGGCTGAGCATAGGCGCCAAGTAAGCAAAATATTCCTTTGGATTCTTCCCGTCCCCTTTTCTAATTTAGCCCCTGTGGCCTCTGGTGTCCACAGGCGTGACTGGACTGAGTCCCTATTCAGATATGCTGTTTCCCATGCTCAGAGTTTCCTGTGCTCCAAAATCACCGCCCCCTCCTTCCCACAGACATTATTACCAAAGTCTCTCGCTCTCTCGCTCTTTCTCTCTCTCTCTCTTCCTTCTCATCTGGCTTTGCATTCTATTTACTGTGCTCTTTTACACCAGTCATCTGGCTGATGACTCTAGCATGTTCCATAATTGGTTCCTTTTCAGTGCCTGTGATGACTCAGCAAGGCAGGAGGGAGCGGCATGGAGTGCACAGTGGGATCGCCGTGGTCCCCTGTGAAAAGGGAGGAGACATGGTCCAGTACACAGGAAGGTCAGCTCTCCATGACAGCAGGCTTTTCCACTTAGTTCCCTGGTCTATCCTTAGTTCACTGGTACCTGGAATGAGATTTGGCTCATGTAGTGAATGAATGATTTGCTTGTTCTTTCTTGCCTGCCAGATAACCAGGCCTCCCTATACCCCATTTTCGCTCAACTCTCAGGGATATTCTTCTCATCCCAGAACCTGGAGAGCTTCTGGGTATCTGGGTTCTACAAGTTTTTCGTGCTAGTGCAGCCGAGTGGTTAATAGTGCCCTCCTCATAGTTTTATTTGGATGATGCATATGTTAATACATGGAAAGTGCTGCATAGTGAGACCTCAGTCATGGTTATCTTTTAAAATTATTGTTATTATTAATTTAGTGCCTATTTTTTTTTATTAAGACTTTATATTTTTAGAGCAGTTTAAGGTTCACAGCAACATTGAGGAAAAGGTACAGAGATTTCCTGCATAGTCCCTGCCCCTAAACATGCATAGCCTCCCCCTTTATCAACATCCACCACCAGAGTGGTACATTTGTTACAACTGCTGAACCTACACTGACACATCATAATCACCCATCAACCACTCTTGATGTTGGTAATTATTATTTTTAACAAGTTCGTTGATAACAAAATTTCCTTTCAGAATTATTGCTTAAATATTTTTGATACCAAAATAGGAAAAATACAGTTTTATTCTGATTGTTATGGAAAATGAGAAATGGTAACTTTTAGTTACCTATTGCATCATAACAAATCTCCTCAAATTATAGTGACTTTAAATAACAATAATCATTTATTATCTCTCACAGTTTTTATGGGTTAAATTGTGGCTTGGTTGGTTGGTTCTGGCTCAGGGTCCCACAGGAATGGAAGTTAGGAACTGCTGAGTGTTTAGCTGGGGCTGTTGGCCAGAACATCCATCTACTGTGGCCTCTCCATGGGGCCTGGACTTCCTGATAACATGGTGGCTGAGTTCCAAGAGCAGCATTAAGAGCAGAAAACGAGGAAGGGAAAGAGAGAGAGAGGCAGGATATGTATTGCTTGTTATGATTTAACCTCGCAAGTCTTGCAGCACCATTTCTACCACATTTTGTTGGTCAAAGAATTTATCAAGATCCCTTTAAGTTCAAGAGGAGGAAACAAAGAACCCCCATCTTGATGGAGGAATGCTAACATTTCATCATAAGAAAAGCATGTGGAATGGGCTATAAATACTTGTCAATGCGACCACTTTTAGACAATACAATCTGCCATCAGATATGTCTCCTGTTGCAGCATGCAGGCATGCACACATGGACCCACACACAAATGGACCCACAAGTCCTGACTATGGTGGGGTTGGGCCTAACTAAGACTCATCATTTTAGATTTCAATTAGCAAAGCATCATGGGGGCTCTTCTGAAATGTTGGCCTATGGGGATGAGAACTGCTAAGTGCAACCACTGACAAAGCATTCATTGAATTATCGTCTGACACCCATTTGAAGGGTGTTTAAATAAAAAGGAGTCCAGAGTTAAAATTGAAAGTGCAAATTGCAAATGCTTCCCTTCTAGAGTGATAGGGCTATAAATACCGAGGGCCTGTTTCTGTTAAACAACAAAAGGAAATGCTCCAGAATCAATGAGAGGTGTTAGCACCAGGGAAACCCAGCATCTTAAATCCTTATGCTAACAATTAAATCGGACACTTTTGACACTTGATCCGAGACACTCCTGGCAATACTTTATTCTTTAAGGCATGATTCAGAAACCCACAGCAGGTGACAAGCAGATTCGGGCGATCATCGGTTCAGCTTTCTCAGCACTCTCCCCAAACATAATTCAATATATTTTATTCAAGCCAGTTTCATGTTTTTGAGAAAAGGCAATTGGTGAAAATGAGTGGGTTTCCAGAAATGCATACCATGGCCTCAAGAAGCCAAGGAATTGACCTGCTCAGTAATGGCTGAATATCAACACAATCAGAAAGAAAAAGTGATTTATTTATAAGACCCCAAGGACATTCAGTACAGTTCACCTGACTCATGAGAAATTTCCATCTGGGAGAGCATGAAGCCTTAGAGGTTGCTCACCTCACCATATGTTGTGCTTATTCAATTAGAGGAAAACAATATTTTTCCTGTGAATATTGTAACTGGGCTGTTTTTATAATATACTAGTAGCTAAGCTGATAAACAAAGAACCTGCCGGAAGAGCGGTTCTAGCCTGAGACTCTTAGAGCATTGCTCCGCCACAACTGGATTGTGAAATGGGTTGCTGGGGGTAGTGACACCAGGAGGGGCCACTGCTCACAGCTTCTTAAGAGGCAGTGCTTACAGCTTCTGGCAGAGGCTTGTGCAGTAGCCTGAGACTGCAGGCTGTGGGGTCAGAGAGCAGTATTCTAAGTCCTGACTAACTCATCTACTAGCTGTGCAATTTTGGTAGGTTGCCAGACTTCTCTGAGCCTCAGTTAAAACATCAATAAAATGAGGATGATGGTACCTACCACATGTGTCAGGACCTCATGGTGCCTGAGACATGAGTCAGTGGCAGCAGTTAGTGCTATTGGTAGTCTCTAGTTCTCTTCATCTCTCCATCTATAGTTATGTAGAGGGAGTCCAAAGACTTACAGTGAGGGCTACTGACAAATACAGAAGTCCTGCAAAGGAACCCTGTCAGGCATCAAAGGATGTGGCCCATGGAAATACAGACGGCTGTGTAAACACTGCCAGGCACCCAAGTAAACCTACCTGCCAGAGCACCCGTCAGGTGGCCGCCCTTGTTCCAATCTGTAAAGGACTGGCACCCAGGCTTGTCTCTGCAATTTGAACAGATCTGGAGCATGACTCTGTGTCCTTGACTTCCACAGTCCATTGTGCTCAGTGTTAGACAGGGGCATGCACGTGCTCTGAGACTCAGCAGTGCACTTGTCAGCAAACTTGATCAGATCCTGTGGGGCCCTGAGGGAGGATAAAAAAAGAGGGAAGTTCTAGCTTGATGGGAAGGGAAAGGCAAGTCCTAGACTCATGCCCACTGTTCTCCACACTCTCCTCTTGGCCATTATTTGTAGCTCTGCCTTGTTGTGGGGAGGTTGCAGTGAGAGGAGCACACCAGGAGCTCTTTCCATGTCCAGAGCAATAGTCCGGGAGACAGGAGGAAAATTACCTTCATCTTGGTGCTTTATGCAGCCTTCAGAATGAAAGCTGGAAATCTCCCAGTTTCAGCTCTTAGAGTAAAGGTCACATTTGTTGCTTATATAACTTTCAAAATTTCTGGTTGTCTCTTTGTTTTCGATGCCCATAGCTTCCTACTTTTATGATGGCTCAAAAGATTTTCTGTTTTGTTTTGCTTTCAAGGTATACATAATGTTAGTTGATTTTCCCAGGAAACTTACTAAAGGTATTCAAGATGGACAAACTAGAAGTCTATACTAATGATGCCAAGGACTCGGACATCTTGAAGGCGGCCCAGTCCCTGAGGCAGACTCCAGCGGTTACTGACTCAGGAAGCATCCGCTACTTGTCCCATGGCTGCCCCACGCCAGTGCCACGCCCTTGTGTTACTGACCTCCTTGTTAACACTCTTCTTCAAGACTTGAAAAGAATGAGACTATTTTCATACTTCTTTCCTTAGATGGGGAACAAGGGATTTTCATGATGGGAGGTGCCTGGCAAAAGACTGAGCAACCAACTTTCTAAGTAGATAGTCTTTGAATGACTCAAAACAGGCCATGAAATAGCACAATGGAATGGTGAGAACCAAGGTGAAACAGAGCTTAGGAATGCTGCCTCCTCTTCTAGTCCTCTTAAACAATGTTTCCTTTGGGCCACCCAACTTTTCCATGTGGTAAGCATTACGGTTACACATATCCGTAAGATCACATTGCACCACCCTTGGTTCTTTGTTCCTTTAATTTATCTTTATGTTGACAGTGTTACAGATGTCCTGTTTTTATTTTATTTTTTATTTTACAGCCTCATGGCTAAACTTTCTAACAGAGAACTTCTGAACACTTACTGCTTTTTCAATATCTCATCAGCCTTTAATCTAGATGGCCTCCTTTATTTCCCAGCAATGTATTGTGCTACAACAATCTCTTATATCAACCAGAACTTATTGAGCATAGTGATCAAGAACACAGACTTGGATCCCAAATCTGTGTTGCTATCCATACTTTATCATTTAAGAACTATGTGGCTTTAGGCAACAGGCAAAACATTTTTTATGTGTTAAAATGGAATAACTGATCAGGCTTTGAGGTGGGAAAATAAGGTAATACAAAAAATGTTTTGCTCATGAACAAATAAAAACAGGTGTTTAATAAATAATGTTTCAATTATGAATCACTTTTCTTTTTACGATCTACACTAATAAAAGAGAAAGATGCAAATTGACCCTACCTTTGCGACGCCCACCAGCCAATCAGGAGTGAGTATGCAAATTAACCCAACAAAGATGGCAGGTTAATTTGCATACACAAGCACCAAGTGGCCGGGGGCAGATTGGGACACTTGTGTCATCGCCATGGTGACGACACAGGTGTTCCACACCACCCCAGCCTCTCCGGGCCTCTGGGCAGCATGGGAAGGCGGAAAGGCAGCTCCGGACTGGAGCAAAGGCGGTGACGGCAGCCAGGGGAAGGAAGACCCATTCTTGCAAGAATCTTTGTGCGTCGGGCATCTATTATTGATATAACAGTGCATACAATGTTTGCCAATGCTTTTACCTTGACTATTCTTTATCAGCCTTGAATGCAGGGAAGTATTTCCCATGGAATTTAGAGCCATATTTAGGAACTAGGCGATACCAGTTCCAGAGGGAGTGGGATTTCATGTCTCATTCTTCTTTGCAAGTCTGATCCTGCTACAACACCAAGCAGATGGCAGATACTAAAGAAATATATATATTACATTAATGAATAAATGAACAAGTTATAGTTGGTCAAAAATATGACTGGACTATGACATTAGACATAAAATAATAGAAAATAAGAGATGGTGGTTTGACTACCAGTGACCATTCTAAAATAATCACACTTTTTGTGAATTTTACACAACAGAATGTTTAGTCTACCACTTTTAATAGTTTAAAAGTTTAAAGTATTGAATATATACAGTGTTAGAATAAATAAAATTTTAATAGTTTAAAGTATTGAATATATATAATGTTAAAATAAAGAAAACATTTCCTGTAGTAAATTAATATTCATATACTTCTCAATTGAATTATGCTTTGCAATATTCTTTGTTGAGAAAATTCCAGGTGTGTAGTTTTTATTTTAATCTATATAATAGAAACATATATGATTTCCTAGGATGGACTGATTGTGAACAGAAGATTCTTAATATTCTGATAATATGAGTTGTTAATTCTAGTTTGAGATAGCAAAGGCATATTTTACCATTTGATTTCTATTTCTATTTATTTTATTTTCTACCTTGTAGAAGTGAGTTTTCCAGGACCAAAAATTATTTTTTTACTATGAACCAGAATCACATTTATCTATATTAGTAAAATTCTTTAATCACAAAATTTGTGTGACGTTGACATTTTTAAAGCTGGTGGGGAAGCATCATGACGTGAGTCAGTTTTCATTACACAGACAATTGTTCCATGGGGAGCCATCTTATATAAGCAAAAAATAGCCATCAAATGACATAATAGCTCAGAGATGCATCTCATTTCCTCTCCTGTGGGGAACCACCAAAGAAATAATCCTTAATACAATGGAAAATAGCATTTTTCTTCAAATCACAAGAACAGTAAGTTCTTGAGGCTTAAAAATTAGAATGCATACTGGAAATTTTTGATTTAGTTTCAATGCTCCAACTGTGAAGTACTGGAGAATTTAAGGTGTGTCCTAGAGAGTTTTTAAATATTGTGTAAATGACAGTGGAAAGAGCTCTTGCTTGTTGAGCATGTGCTGTGAGTCAGTGCAGCTGGGCACTTTCCACAGTTCTGCTTTTCCATCTACCCCGCCTGAGTCTCACGAGGCTGCCACGCAATCTAGTATAAGGGCTTATGGACAGGGACCCAGTTTTATTGTACTTTGTCCCCCACACGTAGCTTAGCACATGCTTGGTAAAAATACTTGTGTGCTCAATATTTGTAACTCTAGAATCTTAGTTTCAAACTGAAACAGAAAATACACAGCCACAGATTTCCTTCAAGTTCAATTAGCAGAGAGAAGGAATAAAACTGTCTAGCTGATCCATTGAACCTTGCTTTGCAGTAGAAATTGAAGTAAGTGACTATGAACAAACTTTTATAAAATAGCTTCTTTCTAACTTCTTCTAAAAGATAAAATAAGTCCATGAGAATAATAGAGGGAAACTAGTTATTCAGCTAATTGTTGTAGGTCTTCAAATAACACCGCCTAACATTTATTGCTTACTTATTTAAGAAAGATATTTTCAGTGCTTTATAAGAATTAACTCATTTAATCTCAGGAGGAACTCATGAGAAAGGTCCTGTTTATTATTTTTATTTTATAGACCAGGGAACTAAAGCATAGAGAGATGCCTTAGCTTGCTCACAGTTAGGAAGAGGTTGAACTTGGATTTGATCACCCACAGTCTGGCTTCCAGCTCCCTGCTGAGTTCTCCCAACATTGTACTGGCTTTTGTGTGACCATTAAATGTTAAAGTATTTATCTTCCACCACTTAAGATGAATCTCTGAGCTACTTTTAGTGTAGCCCTACCTTTTAGAACTCCAGTAGCCATCTACACTAATAAAAGAGAAACATGCAAATTGGCCATCACTCTGCTACGTCCACCAGCCAATCAGGAGGGAATATGCAAATTAGAAGGACAAAGATGGCAGCCGCCCAGCTGCTCCATGCCTGCTATGAGAGGGAGGGCGGGTGGTGAAGGGATCTAGACGAGTGGCACTCTGGCCGCAGCAAAGACGAAGACTGCAGACTCCGGAGTCTGCAGCAAAGATGAAGACAGTAGTCTGCAGCGAAGACAGCAGACTCTGGCCTGAGGCTGCAAGGAAGACGAAAAAGGCAGACTCCAGCTGGAGCGAAGGCCTGGGTCCTGGGTGCCGGAGGAAAACCGGTGCAGGAAGCCAAGGGAAGGAAGGCCTATTGCAAAAATCTATTCGTGCAACAGGTCTCTAGTTTGTAATATAAATGCTGCTTACCTCTTTAATGCTAAGTCAGCATTGCAAGCTCCCCTTCACTCCAAGCACTGAGTATCTATGTTATTTTACTCTGTTCTCTAAAAATCTGTGACTAGACTTTTAAAGTATGCACACAATGTGGGTTTCCATAAGGAAATGGCAGCCACATTGGCTCTATGGGTCCAGATGGCCCTTGTGTCTTTTCCTGTTGAATTTGTGCCCTCCAGTCATTCTATGTTTTCTACCAGTCAGTGGTTTGGGGTTGCCCTCCCTGTCCCAACCTGGGGTGTCTTGCCTAGCACTCCTACCTACTAAATCAAACTTGCTTTTGACAGATAATGTGTATAATTTTTTGGAATGTAGGAATCTAAAAAATGTTTTTGTATCTGCAGTGACTTGGTGTAAACACTGGACATTAATGGGCTAGAAAACTATGCTCCCAGCACCGCAGCAATTGCAGTGTGGCTCACACCATGAGTAAGTCAGAGTCTGCCTGAATGTTGTGTTTGACTCTCACACAGATTGCTGTCAACTCATTTGGAAATAATTATAACAACCTGCGGATTTGAAGTACTCTGTTCAGTGGGTGGCGGATCTGTTTCTAAGCATATTTCTTCATCGAGCAGATTCCTAGCAGGGTTCATATTTCTTAACAACTCTTTGTAGTAAACATCATCCCACAATGGTCGCATTTGCATGTCCATAGTAAATGTTGTTGTATGTATGTAAGTAAACACAACAAGACATATCTATTTTTATTTATAAGGGATCATCTGAGATTCACTCATCTTGACAGTATCAGTGAGGCAGACTAATACATAATCAAAACACTAATCATTTCATTAATTTGGGGGAAATGCCTAGTTACTTAATTCATTCATAAGATAGTTTATATCTATAATATTCATATAGTATTTTTAATTATCTGGTTAATTGCAATTTCTCATGATACAACTCCAGGTCCAGAAAAAAAAAAGGTGTGAGTTTCGGAGACATGCATGCTATGTTCCCAGTGATTGATAATCCAGACATATCAAATTAACAACGTCAACATAGTAACTCACCTTATCCTTTAGGTCCGAAAATGCTTAACTTCAATGTTTCTTTCTGATTACTTTTTCCAAGGGGGCAGGGAGAGAGGCAGAAATTAAACATACAATTAATTGTTTGGTGGTTTTTTGGAAGGCTTTGAACACTAAAAGTATTCAAAGTCTAGGCCATTTGTGGGGTTTTTTTTGTTTGTTTGTTTGTTTGTTTGCTTTTTTAACTAATAATCTTTATGTGTATTCTCTGTGCTGTGAGAACTTCAGAGACGTGACAAAGTAAAAAGTCCTGTAGGGCTTCTGGTTCCATCAGACCTGTGGGATTTCAATAGGAACCAGGAACCATTCTTAATATTTTATGAATGTGTTTAAGTTTCACAATTTGTTTTTTCAGAAGGTATGTTTATTATTTCCTATCTAATTTTCCTCAGAATATAGCAGTAAAATTCTGAAAATGATAAGGATCCATAACATGTATCCCAGGCCTCTCCTCTAAGTTCCAGATGCACAAATACAGCTGCCGTGTGACAGGTCCTCTCAGGTGACTCTCAGGGATGTCAGAACTCACAAGCCAAAAATGGCTCTCGATTCCTCTTCAACCCTCACTGAAACCTATTCCCACTCTGGGCCTCCCCAGCTGAGATAAGGACACAGATGTCCACACAGCTGCCAAGCCAGAACCACAGGTAAGCATTTTTATCAAGGTATAGTCTGTGGAGAGTGAATAATATACAATTTAGGCACCTGGAGCATACAGTTTAGAAAAGTCTACTTGCGAATGCACTTGGTGATCATTTTCAAGAGGACAGAAATTTCCTTTGGGACCCTCTGGGACTCATCAGTTCCTCCCTTTTTATATCTAAACTTTGTTGAGACCTGACTATTCTTCCTCCATTATTTATCTTGAGCCTTTCCATTTCCCTCCATCTCCACTGTTCTCAACATGATCATCAGTCACCTGGACGACTTCAGTAACTTGTCTTTCCACTTCCACTTTTGCCATTCGTTTTCTCTACTGAGTAATCTTTCAAAAAACGCAATCCTGATCATTACACTCCCCTTCTTTATTCACTTCCTTTTACACTTACAATAAAATGTAAACTCATTACTGAGGCACCGAATGCCCTTAAACAGTGTTCCACTGCAACCTTCCAAGGTCTGATTCACTAGGATGATTCCAATCATCCTAGACCACCCTACCCCCAGTTCCTGTAAAATGCCCTTAGAACCTTCGGGGCATGCTGTTCCTTTGGTATGAATGCTTTTCCTTTTCCCCTGCTTTCTCTCACCTCTCTTCCCTCCAACACTCACACCCATATCTATACCTTCTCTTCAGATGGCGAGTTCTTTTTCACAATTCTTTCTCAGATTAAATATCACCTGGCTGACCATAACGCCTCTTCCTGCCCTGCATCTGAAGGAAAGCTCCCCAATGATTCTCAGAATCATGTCTATTTCCTTCATAGCAGTTGCAATTTATATTTTTCAGAGTTGCTTCTAGTTGTGTTATTGCCTAACTTCCCTGCTAACTGAAGTTCTATTAAGGAAGGACCAAGAATGTTATTTCATCCTCCCACCCCCAATAGCTGGTACCACACCTGGCATAGAATAAGTGCTTGGTATATAATTGTGGAATGAAGAGTAAGTGAAGGAATGTGTAGTTGTGTCTGAGAACCATGCAAAAGGGGAGAAGTAAAAGGAAACAGAGGGACAGCCCCTCTGAGGAGAAGTTAAACCCAAGAATCCCCCACGCCCACTGAAATGCATTTCAGAAATGGATCCTGGAAGATTTTTGTTTTCCTAAGCCAAGCATCACTCTGAGAAAAGTAAACTCAATCTCCTAGGACATCCTTGGAGAAGAATTCAGCCGCATCAGTCAGTTTCTCTCTTGGTTGACTCATATGTCCTTTGCACCCACAGCCCATCTTACTCCATTGGGACTGGCACCAACTGGGGGAAGAATTTTGCAGATATGTCACTGTTTTGTTCTGTAATCCTTGTACAATCAGTGGATAAGCAGAATCCTGGAACACAGTGGCAGGCTGAAGTTGAGAGATAGGCTAGGGTGCAGAGGCTTAAAAGAGAGATGGAAATCTTTTTGGAAGGAATATGAGATTGAATTTTATGAGTAAGTGATTTTGAATTTTCATTTCTGTTTTCTTCTTTTGCATTGCAATTCACTTTTGACGTCCCAAGCTGTAATAATAATATTAATAAAATGTAAAGTCTGTAAACTGATGTTTGTTGTGCTTTGGAAAATTCAAAGAAGGTACTGAGTCAATATTTAGTGCCTCGCCAAATTAGGCAGATTGGCAGTAGCCTGGAGTAGAATTGTGGTGGAGAAGGAAGTATCCAGCCAAGATGTGGAAAGCAGCAAATCAGAGCAAGAGCTGATGACTCTCTACAGGATGGATTTGTCCATCATGTCACCATTCCGTAGGAGTTGCAGAAATACAGGGGAGAGAAAGCTGACATTTCATGGCTGAACAGGACCAGCCACATTCCACGTCAGTTGGTATTAAATAGATGAGTGATCCCTGAAGCCTAGAGAACGTGGGAACACTTGGGTTACACTCCTGGGGGCACATGACTTAAATTTCCCTCATAGAACCATTCTTACCTCAAAGTACACCTCAATTCAGAAAAATCCACTGTATTTTGGGCTAAATGGTTCTTGTTTTAAAAAGTAAAAAGAAAAAAAAAACCTGGCTGAATTAGCTGGACCATCAATCAGGTACATTTTGAACTAAATTAGCTCAATTTTCGCCCCCTCAGAATGCCTAATGTGATCGGTCACTGTAGGAAATGAGAAACTGAATGCACATGCAGGGGGAAGTGTAGGGAGAGGTCTTTAGGCGCCTGTGCTTTGTCAGAGTGTGCGAGGGTGACAGGGCTGGGGAATGAGAGCTACAAAAAGGGACTGAATGTTTAGGGTGCGGGGCAGTGCAAGAAGATTGGGGAATGAGCAATGAGACACTGCCAAAAACGAATTCTGCTGACTCGGCAATTTTGCTTTTGCTACATTTAATCATCTTTAAATGAGTCAGAGGTGTAATTGGATGCAGTTGTTAAAATAGCCCAAATAAAATCAGCCCGCGACATTTGAAGGCTTCCGAGGAGTGGGAGAGGAGATTATTAACATGTGACCTGACTCCCCACAATGCTGCTCTGTAAGTTTGACTTGAGTTCTTAATAATGTCGACGGGGTTGTTTTGCCGGTGTTGTGGAATAATTAACCCAAATCCTTTGTTTATTTCATGGAATATTATGCCTTGATCTAATAGGAAATACTTAAACTATTTCTTTCTAAATAGAGATGCCGATGTGTGCTGTTCTTGATTGGAATATGAGCTCAGGGAAAACAGGATGTAACTCTATAGCCATGGTTTAGAACAGTGGCCAACATTCACTGGGGCCTCACTATGTGCCGGGCCCTGAATAAGAACTCTACCTGCATATTTTATGTCGTCCTCACTACGATCCTTTGAGGTAAGTACCTTAGCTACCCTATTCCACAGATGAAGAAAGAGATGCTCCGAGGGGTTTAGGGCTTCCCTACTCAAGTCCTCACTACCGGTGAGAACTCTGGCCAGAAATTAAGTAGGTTCATATGAGTCCGAAGCCCATGAGCTGCTGTGAATTAGTACTAGTAGCCCTCACTCCTATTATTTACATGGGTACCTAGCAAATTCATTGAGAGAACAAAAGGGCCTTTAGTGTTGAAAACGTAAATCAAGTGGATTGTAGCTCATTCACAGTAAAAAAAAAAAAAAAAGTGAATCCTAATTTTGATACTGATTGTAACAAGAGGTAGATCAGTGACCTACACCTGGAGTCAGCACCCCTGTTACTGCCCTGCTCCTGCTCTGAGTCCTCAGACAAACCGTTTAAGCTCCCTGGGCACAATCCTCCACCTCATCTGTGATATAAAATAATTATGTAATTTTATGAATAATAAAGCTTTTCCAGCTCTAAAATTCCAAGAGTCTACAAGTCATATGAGAATATGAATCCCCCCAATAGCACATGGAATTAATTTGTGACTTGTACTGTGGCAAACTCTGACATAGACTGGCCAATAATGTAGCCCAAGACCAGCGTAAGTCTTGTAAATGGACTTGTAAGTGGACTTGTAAGTAGACTTGTAAATGGACTTGGCAGCAGAGAAGAACTTGCAAAAAGGTGAACAAGCAAACATTTTCTATCAGCACATTTTCCTCTGATACCTTTCTTTCACAGCCTGTCTCAAGGTGCAAGCCTCCAGGGTTTGTAGGTGGAGCCCACATCCTGGCTGGCCGCAGTTCTCCCAGGGATCAGCGCTCTGTTAACAATCCCCACAGCTAAGGAAGTTTGCCAAGAAGTGTGAAGTGCAATTTGTATGTGTGCGTGCTTGTTAGTTTTTTATAAATTCTGAAATATGGGGCCTGATTCTCTCAGAAGTAGGGTTGCTGGATAAAGTATAGGCTATCAAGTTAAATTTGAATTTTAAATTGAATGTCCCCAAAATTACATGAAGCATACTTATACGAAGAGATTATTCTTTATTTATCTGAAATTCAGATTGAAGGTCGTGTCCTGTATTTTTGTTTTCTAAATATGGCAACCCTACTCAGGGAAGAAAAAAATATTTTATTTAGTTTTTTGGGTTGGGTGTAGGTCAAAGGTATTGCAAACTGGAACACCAACAATGTGGACTTGCATGTATTACTTTATCCATTTCAATATTCGGGTGTGAAGCATCTGCTATGCTATCAATGTGTTTTCAGTGAGTGTATTTGTGTTTAAATTTCTCAGGTTATAGGTCTCTCCTTCTTAATGGAAACAAACAAACAAACAAAAAAAACCCACACATAACATGAAACTCAGTCATAAAATGAAAGAGATCCTAACCATTGATATGAGAACTTCGGAAGGAGGCAGCATATTTTGGCCCACATCAGTGACTATGCTCTTTGAACTAATTAGGAAATAGTGTTTGCTGGAAGGCTTTAATAAAAAAGATATGTTTCCCCTGAAGGGTGATTTGTCTAATTGGTGGTAGAAATGCTTTTCCTGTGCTTCAGAAAACGTTTCTTCATTTGAAATGGTACAGCTTCCTCACCCTTACCCCACCCTGAAAGGTGAGGTTACACTGAGTTCATTGGACTCTAATCAGAATCCTGTGATTGAGCTGGACAAGGTTCTAGACCTGAATTGAACTTGAACCAAGGCTTCTCACCTTTCTGGGCTGTAGTTGCCGCCTCTGGACAATGTGTTGGAAGAGATCATGTCTCAGGTTCCTTTTTTTTTTTTTTTTTTAATATATTTTATTGATTTTTTACAGAGAGGAAGGTAGAGGGATAGAGAGCTAGAAACATCGATGAGAGAGAACCATCGACCAGCTGCCTCCTGCGCACCCCCCATTGGGGATGTACCCGCAACCAATGTACATGCCCTTGACCAGAATCGAACCGGGGACATTTCAGTCCTCAGACCGACGCTCTATCCGCTGAGCCAAACTGGTTTCAGCATCAGGTTCCTGAACCTACCGTTTCCTGAGCCAATGCAGGGATGGTTCTGGAAAGTAGGAAGAGGGTAAATCAAGTAAGTAAAATATACAGTTTCATTTATGATTTCATTTTAAGGTTTTCCTTTCCCAGGCCCTTTGGCTGTGGTGAACTTAGGTGGCCCAACAAAATGTTTCCCAATTCAAAGAATTTACATTTTGCTATGAAGACATAAAATTTAGCTGTAATATTAGAGTTCAAAGAGATGCTTTGTTTATATGGTCCTAAATATCTAGAATTTGAATGCCTCTTAAGGTTTCAGTAAAATGTGAAGGCTGATGTTTGGCAAGGTAAAGGTGAAATCCATGATGTCACACAAATGAACCGAGAATGAAATGTGGAGAGCCAGACAATTGGTTAGGTCAGGAAGCAAATGAATCAACTGACTCATGCCGTTATGTCACTGACAGACAATGCATGTGGAAGGACTGTGTGTGATCTGTTCTCGGACAGGGCCCATTTCTGGTCTCATAACCTTCAATAGCCTTCACACTGCCGACAGCACAGTGATGTCACATACAGCGGGATGCTGCAGAAAAACAGCTGAAAACAAACATGGATGTACTTCCTTAGCACTCAAGCCTCAAAGCAAAGAGAAGGTGTAGTCGCGTCACTTCCTTTCAAAGGGTGAAGTCAAGTTTAACTCACTGTGTATCCCGTTCATCTATGTTGGTGAGAAAATGGTTTGGGTTTCAAACTCAAAGGCACATGTTTAATGTCATTGCAAAATAGTCAAGGGCGTATAATACCACCTCCAATAAAGATTCTAATTTGCCACATCTGTAGCAATGATGATTGGTAGTTCACATTTTATCTAAAGCCTGAAATGTATTTACTTGTTTGATTAGAAGCACATTACTTCTAATCAAACAAATAAATAATTTATTAATTACTAGGTGAGTGTTAATCGTAATAATTGTCAGTGTTTTGCAGATATTCAATATTATATGTAAAATGTGAGCCATTAGCAGAATAACAGTTCTTCCATGTAGAACCTGTGGAGTATATTTGACTCAATCCCCTCCTGAGGAAGAAAAGGAACAAAATCCACGGGGAGGGGCCCTTCTTGGAGGAGGACAGGCAGCTGGCAGGGTTATTTGTGGGAGGAGAAGAGCTCTGAGAGGCTAAAAAGACCTCCCTCTGGGCCCTGCTGGGTCTTTGAAGTGCCTTCAGATTGAGATTTGCCTAATTTTTCACTTCCTCTCTCTTCCCTTCCCTTCACTGAAAATAACTGATAATTGATTTAAAAAAGATAAACCCTGCCATATCAGGAAGGAAAAAACCCTGGTAGGCCATTGCAAAGATAATTTATTAATTACAAGGTGAGTGTTAATTGTAATAATTGTTTCATGTTTAGTATCTCTTGGTTATTTACATGGGAGAGACAAGTTAAAAAAAATAAGAGGAGGAAACAGCTGATTTCCAAATAAGTGTGTTCTTATAACTTTTTCTGTTGCATTCATGTTCTCAAGATGTATCTGAGGTAGTTTTCAATAAAACAAAAATAAGTGAAAAATAACTTTCTGTAATACTGTCAACAATAAAATAAAATTTTAAATTTTAAAATAACTTTCTGGTATCTGATTTGTGGTTTATGTTGAATTTTTGTTTTTCTCTTAAAGATAATTCCTCTTCACATTCTCCACATTTTTAACTTAATCAGCCTGGAAAAAAAGAAAAGAAAAACGATACATTGTACTTTGCCTTCTTGGATCTTTCTAGGTACTGATTGCAGGGCTCAATACTTCATGGGGACACAATGATTCCTGATCATTTTCACCAACTAGCTCTGTTTAAGGGATGAAATTACCAACACTCAATACGAGCAGAGTTCTGAGGGAGAGATAGTTCATAAATTCATAGAGAACAATGGCCATTTCAAAAGATTTTCATTGGAATTTTTACAGTTTGACATGGTATTGAACTTTTAAAATATTGATCTGTATACTCTTTATCAGCTAAGCAAGCCATGAATATCCACTTGTAAAACCCAAAAACATTCAGTATAAACCTAATAGAAGGAAAATCATGGCATTAAACATTATCTTTATTACATTTTTATTCATTACTAGAGGCCCAGTGCATGAAATTCGTGCAGAGGGGGGGTGTCCCTCAGCCAAGCCTGCACCCTCTCCAATCTAGGACCCCTCGAGGGATGTCTGACTGCCTGTTTAGGCACACCAGGATCAGGCCTAAATGGGCAGTCAGACATCCCTCTCACAACCCAGGACTGCTGGCACCTAACTGCTCGTCTGCCTTCCTGATTGCCCCTAACCGCTTCTGCCTGCCAGCCTGATCACCCCCTAACCACTCCCCTGCCAGCCTGATCGAAGCCTAACTGCTCCCCTGCCGGCCCAATTGCCCCTACTGTCCTCTCTTTGCCAGCCTGGTTGCCCCCAACTGCCCTCCCCTGCAGGCCTGGTCCCCTCCAACTGCCCCCCCTGCAGGCCTGGTCCCCCCCAACATCTCTCCCCTGCAGGCCTGGTCCACCTCAAAACTCCCCCCCCCCCAGGCCTGGTTGCCCCCAACTGCTCTCCCCTGCCAGCCATCTTGTGTTCACATGGGGACCGCCATTTTTTACCACATGGGGGCTGCCATTTTTTACCACATGGGGCAGCCATCTTGTGTGTTGGAGTGATGGTCAATTTGCATATTACTATTTTAATAGATAGGATTCCTGGCTACCAGTATCTTATATAATGAAGAGCTAATATGCTAATTAGACCAGATGGCAGAACAACCTTCCAGAATGACCAGTGGGTGGGGTGCGGGGTCTCGGGGCTGAGAGACAGCCTGGTCTGCAAAGACCTACCCTTGCACAAATTTCGTGCAATGGGCCTCTAGTTTGGTGCTAAAATTCTGACTTTATGCCTAAGTTGAACAATGTAATGTTTTGATAAATAAGAGACTATTGAAATGAAATGAGTAGAAGCTATGTATGTTTAAATGGTAATATTAATATATCAAAACAAAAATAAAGCAAACCAGCAAGAAATATATTGGTATAGATTTATTTCTGTTTTATACACAGGTTTATTCTTCTGATAGATAAGTATAATCATTTTTAAAAAGTTGTTAAAGAAATAACTATATTAGTCTTATGCCAGCCAGATAAAGTGAAAACTAAAATAGTTTTTAATTTGAATCAACTCAACCTATCTTTTACCTCCAAAAATAAAAACAAAAGCAAAACAGGCATTAAGACCTCAACCATCAAATATTCCAGATGACAGATATTTAAAGAGCTTAGTTTTTATTTTTGCTTTAGTATGAAAATAAATGGCTTTTGAAATAAAATTAAATGCTTTATTTCTTGTAAAAGCATTCTTGTGAAGACTGGAAGAAAGTTGGGGACTAATTTCAACAAACATACAAATATTTTGTCCCTTCTAGATCATGTTCATACATATTTTTTATTTGTTTTCCTTAATAAGTTCAGGTGAAAAAGTGTGGAGTTGCAATGAAAGTCTAAAGGGACACCAGGCTTCCATCTTTAGATTACTTTATACACTTTTGTATTCTCTTGGCAATTGTTTGAAATTCAACTCTGCAATTTATATTGGAAACCTATTAGCAGAAAGTAGACTGCTATCATACTCCTGCACTGCTACATTTTTCTCTTTGTTATCCAACCCTGATTTCCGTTCTCTCCCACAGTCTTCTAAACAAAAAGAGGTAGGACTACACAGGAAGGGATCCTTTTGTCTCTTATAACACTTGCCTGAGATTTTTTGAGTATGTAATCAATAAATTGGAAATCCAGTTTGGATGGTCATGATTTCCACCTTCTGAAACATATACTGGCTGTACTTTATGACCCAAATTGTCTCTGTCCTTCATTCTAATCATTTCAGTAACTTACATAATGAAGACACAGACTCATCTGGTTAATTTCCAGGCCTTAGAAGTCTGCTCCACTGACATTCATAAGTCATAGCTTGTATGCAGTTTGATCTTGCTCTGGCTTCAAACTGTGAGCAGCATGTTAAACATCCTGGAGGCTCCACTTCTGAAGTCCAGCATACAACACAAGTCACACCTCACGTCTCTTCTCTGCCTTTTACCTCTCCCATCCTCCTAAAAAAAAATCAGAAAAATTAGAAACAAGCTTATGCCGCCCTTTTGGAACTAAAATAGGCTTTTTCCTACAAAATACCCTTCTATTTCTTTCTCTAAATGTTAACATCCTCAGTGTTTTTTGTGCTCAAGTGCTGTGTCCCTCCCAACTTACCTACAATCAATTAAAAAGGCAAACATTTGGAAGTAAATCCAATGTGAATATTGGAAGGATTCCTGGTTCAATTGAGATATATTGACTTAGTCTTCACAAACTCAAGGCATATATTTCAATGTTTTTCTTTTCCTTTTCCCTGAGGACTCTATCTAAACTGCACATACATACTCATTGAGAAAATGGGTCTGTGTTCAAATGGGAAAAGTTGAAATAAAAGGAGAATGGGGTCATAAAAAGGTATACTGCTCCTCAACTTCACTGATTTCTGAATGGCTTTAAGGTCTGGGACTGAAAAAAAAAATCTTTTTTTCTGATTACAAATACATGCTCAAGAAAAATTTTTGAAAATCAAGGCATAAATAAATTTATGTACAGTCTCATCACTAGAGAAAACCACTGTAAAGATACAGCTATAGTTCCTACATAGTGAATAATGCAGTAATTATAATTAACTAGAGGCCCGGTGCATGAAATTTGTGCATGGGGGGTGAGGAGGTGTCCCTCAGCCCAGCCTGCACCCTCTCCAATCTGGGACCCCTCAGGGGAATCCCTCTCACAATCCAGGACTGCTGGCTCCCAACTGCTCGCCTGCCTGCCTTCCTGATTGCCCCTAACTGCTTCTGCCTGCCAGCCTGATCACACCCTAACCACTCCCCTGCCAGCCTGATTGATGCCTAACTGTTCCCCTGCCAGCCTGTTTGCCCCTAACTGCCCTCCCCTGCAGGCCTGGTCACCCCTAACTGCCCTTCCCTGCAGGCCCGGTCACCCCCAACTTCCCTCCTCTGCCGGCCTGGTCACCCCTAACTGCCCTCCCTTGCAGGCTTGATCACCCCCAACTGCCCTCCCTTGCAGGTCTGGTCCCTCTCAACTTCCCTCTTGTGCTGTCCATCTTGTGGTGGCCATCTTGTGTCCACATGGGGGCAGCCATCTTGTGTGTTGGAGTGATGGTAAATCTGCATATTATTCTTTTATTAGATAGGATAGAGGCCTAGTGCATGGGTGGGGGCCAGCTGGTTTGCCCTGAAGGATGTCCCAGATCAGGGTAGGGGCTCCCTTTGGGCGGCCTGGGCAAGGGGCCTGTGGTGGTTTTCAGACTGGCCACGCCCCACCCCCCGGCAACCCAAGAGGAGACCCTTGTATCTGGGGTTTATTTATTTTCTATAATTGAAACTTTGTAGCCTGGAGCGGAGCCAAGCCTCCTGCTTGCTCTGTGGCTGCCACCATTTCTATTGGAATTTATTTATCTTCTGTAATTGAAACTTTGTACCCTTGAGTGGAGGCCTGGACCTGACAGGGTTTGTGGAAAACTTGGCTTCTTCCATCGCCAGGGAAACCCAAGCCTCCCTCCTGCTCGCTCCATGGCTGCAGCCATCTTGGTTGGGGTTAATTTGCATACTTGCTCTGATTGGCTGGTGGGTGTGGCTGGTGGGCATGACTTTTGGGTGTAGCAGAGTGATGGTTAATTTGCATATTACTCTTTTATTAGATAGGATATAGATATACAATTTTGTATCAAGTTTATTTTTTCTCTTAGTGTTTGATAATGAGCATTATCATTGCACATTCTGCAAACACAGGTAAACTGTGGCATAGATGTACTAGCATCCATTGAGCCAAGCTAGGAACTTTAAAATTTGACTCTTCCCCCAAGGAAAAGAATTTCTTACAGAAATGCATATATTTTACCCAATTTAGATCCTCAATAGATCAGAAAAGATACCATTTTCATCTACATGTCACAGATGAAGAACTGAGTTCTGCAAGGTTTGTGTGCCCAGCACCAGGGGGATCTGGACCATGGCACATGGTGTTAGAGGCTTTACAAGAAAAATAGATGCTAACTCAGCCTAAAGGCAAAAGCCGAATCAAGGACCATTCCCAGCCTCTCTCTCTCTCTCTCTCTCTCTCTCTCTCTCTCTCTCTCTCTCTCTCTCTCTCATGTTATCAGCCTTCCAGAATCCAAACTTGGATGTCATCTTTAAAGTATTTCTCTCCCTTATCAAAATATCAAATACTAAACTGCCAGGAAAAGTAGAAAAATTATAAACTTAGTGGCCAGAAGCCAAGTCTGTCTGTAACTCAGACCCTAACACCTCTCTCATATCTACCCACAATACACACAATGTGACTTTTTCTCAAACTGTGGACTGTAGTCCCTTCACAACAGAACCACTTGTATTGGTGATTCTGACAACAATATGGTGGTGACCAAAGGGGAAGGGGGCACTGAAGAAGGTAAAAGAGGTCAAATACCAGTATATGGTGACAGAGGAGACTAAACATTGAGTGATGACCACACAATGCAATATACAGATGTATAGAATTGTACACTTGAAACTTATCTAATGTTATTAATGAATACCACCAAAATAATTTAATTTTTAAAAGGATAGGTGTCTGAAGGTAGACCCAGGAATCTTTAAATTTAAACTGTTGATGATTTTTAAGCATGAGAACATCAGCTATAATCCATGCACACTGAGCTATTCTCTTTATTAGTATACTGCCCACATTTCCCCCTTCCATGCTTTTTTTTCAGATTGTTACTTTGGTACAGAAAACTCTTCCCTTTGCTTCCAAATGTTCAGATCCTGCTCATCCTTCGACTGAGATGCCCCCTCTGTGAATCACACTTCCCCAGAGTCCCCTCCCTGCTCTGAGCGCCCCCCCCACACACACACACACACACTGCTTATGGAAGGAATCAGACTCTGTCTTGCTCTCCTGCTGTGTTTCAGAAGCTGTATTTATCAGAGTAACTATGTCACTGATTCTTTAAATTACTTATGAAGCTTAGGGAAACCTTTTTCATCTGGAGGAATTAAGGAATTCTATTTATGATCCAGGGTCTTCATCTGCACACAGTTGGTCAATCTCTCTGGGTACATATACATTAATTTTAGTTTTTGCCAAATTTACTAGATACCCAAATCTAGATTCTTCATGAACAAGTAATGGCTGGTATACCACTTATTCTCAAAGACTTCTCATGGATATTGTTAGAAAATAAGACATACAACACTACCAATGCAATCCGAGATTGTACCCCTTCTGGCAGTCAAACTGGGAGATGTTCTGTGGAACAGGACACCAAGGCTGTATTAAAATTTCCAGACTGGCTCTCATGGGCAGCAGGGCAACAGGTAATGGTATATGAAGGAGACTGAATGCCTTAGCAGGGGTGAGGAACCTTTTTTCTGCCAAAAGCCATTTGGATATTTATAGCATCATTTGGAGGCCATACAATATTATCAACTTAAAAATGAGCCTGCTATATTTGGTCAAACACTTAATTGACTCACCCCTAATGCCTTGACAGGGCCAGACCAAATGATTTTGCTGGCTTTATACAACCCGTGGACTGGATGCTCCCCATCCCTGGAGTAGAGCAAGAATCATAGTTCAAATTCATAGAGAAGCCAGGCAAATGATGGAAATGAAGGTGAAGGTGTCACATCACTCCAGTCACTCCACCTTAGCACCAGCCTTACTTTGGGGCACAGAGAAGACATGGTGATCTAGAGGATAGGATGCAGACCCTGTGCAGAGAGTCAAATAGATTCCAGCTGATTGGCACCATGCAAGAATGCAGGCCCAGTGTTGCCAAATATTCAACATTTTTAAAAGAATTCATAAATTGATTTTATGGGACATTCTCTGACTTTTTTTTTTAACATTGAACATTAATTCAAATTTAAAACACTGGGTAGGTTGTGTAGGCCAAATACATCTACAGGTTATTCAGTTAATACAGTACAATGACAACAGTGACATAAACCAGGATTCCATAGCTCTCTCTCCCTGAATCATGAATCAGCACTTGAACATCAGCAAGTTCTATCTAGAGAGCCTGAGGGGAAGTTAAAAATGATTTCAATGGAGTTCTCATTGCAGCCAGAAGAAAAAAAAATCTGGAAGGTTCTAGAGTTAGATTATTCCAGGAGCTCTGAGGGAGGGCAATGGCAGATGCTGTCCATGGGACCTGACTCCTCACCCAGAGCCCCCGAGAGGGTGAAGCAGGCTGTGCTGGTTGCTGATGGTGGTGGGATTGGTTTGTCTCTGAGTAGATCAGGGTGGGTATGTTGCTTTGCCATGGCTCACTTGTCACCAGGTGTGATTAATTGGGGACCTGCATGCTGCTTCCAATCCCAGAACTACAGGCCCATGGAAACCATGTGACACCAGGCAGGGGGCAGCTTCTGAGGTGGCCCTGACCCCTTCCAGCCTCAAGCTGTGATCCCAGGACCGTGACTATAACAGCTTTGATGATAAAATAACAGTTAACAACTATAGCACTGTTAGCATTTTATTTTTTAATTTGATTGACACACTTATAAACATTGTCTATCAGTATAAGTGATATGCATTTACTAGTGCCCTGGTTATATTTGTGGAAGGAAGTGCTTTGTGTGCCTTTTAAACCCCAGGAATCCCAACCAAGGAGAGAAAAGGAATTGGTTTCCGTCTGTTTGATGTCTGTAATTAGTGGTTATTATAGGAGTTCCTGTTCTCCTAAGGTTATCACCTCCCAGTGTCTGTGGCCACATATGCTGGCAGCTGTAATTTGCACAAGGTCAGTCAAAAATGTGCCCTAAGTAGGGGTGGAAATAAGTGATGCATGTACAGAGGGCAGTTAAGTTTGTGTGTGGTGTCCGTGTCTAAGGGGGGTCTCTGTCCACACATCTGACCTCCTCATGACAAAGTTCACCTAAGTTCAGGAGTCCCTTTGAAGTAATTATTTTGAGGGCTCATAAGCATTTTAATAGCACTCTCTATTGTTTAGACATATGGCAATCTTTAACTTCCTTTTTATTTATTTATTTGTTTGTTTGTTTATTATTAACAAGAATTCCATTTTGGTTTGTTAAAGATATTTTAACAAGTAAGCATGCAGTTTGTTTTATCCTAGAGCAAATCAGGAAATCAGGACACACTTGCCATCATCCAATCTTCATCTTCAGAGAACATCTGCATGAGGCTGGCCTGAACATTCTCAAATTCTACCAGTGTTTGAGGTGGTCTTTATTTTAGTGTAGGCACTGCAGTTATTTTCAAGTGTTTATTTTGTTGTGTTGTGTTTTTTTTTCTAAAGTCATTATTTGCATCTTTCCAATAAAGTGTTTCTCCTACTTGGCAGGAGATGCCGCGTGTGCTTCAGCCTCTCTCGAAAGACGGGTTCAGCCTGCAGGCTATCGGGCCCCAGCTCTTCCCTCTAGCATTCTTCGAACAGGTGACCAGGTGGAAAGGTGGTGCCCCTGTGCTGCTCCACGGCCAGGCTGAGCTCCTGGAAACCCACACTCTCACCTCCTTGTTGCCCCACCCCTTGTGTTTCAGATTAGGAGCCTCAGCTTCCTCATTCCATTTCTAAACTGGGTGTGCTCTGCACAACATGCTGAGGAGAAGGAGCACTGAGCTAAGTTAAACGGTGGAGCCAGCCATGTCCTGCAGATGTTCCTATGGTGAAGAGATTGGCTCTGTACTGCCCCACCTCATGGATCAAAGGACAGCCGCCTGAGCCAAGAAACAGGTGAAAGGAGCCCTGAGAAGGCCAAGTAGCTGCCGTGACCTGACTTGCATTTTGAGCCCTTGACTCATCCTGACATTAGCCAACCTTTGTTAAGCATCTTTTTTCTTCACTGTTGCCTAGATGATGAACTAGACTAAGGACATTATTTTTAATAAAAGAAAATGTGTTTTAATAAAAATATTTAATAAGATAAAAACTTAATAACATGAAATAAAGTAAAAATATCTTTAACAAACCAAAATTGATTTGAAATTTTATTTTTAATCAAGTCAGAAAATTTTTTGGGGGAAAAATTCTCCTTTTTCAATGTTGTTCTCTGCAGAGCAGCTAGGTAAGCAACAGCCTTAACTAGACATCACAGGGCTAGGAAAGTCAGTGTGGTTGAAATACCATCAGCCTGCTCCTCTCACCTTTGGGAGGAGAGCCACGGGGTTTGCTTTGTAGCATTTAAGGCCCTGGCAGCAAACTAGCCAACTGTGTTTGTTTCCCTTTTCTCAGCTGTGGGCCAGCCACATTCGCCACAGAGGGTGGGAAAGAGGAAGCTCACAGTACTCTGGACACTTCATGCTGCCAGGGCTCAGAGCCCACCGTCCACTGGGGGTGGGAGGCACAGTTCAAAGCCTCTGTCTTCCTAATGGTTAACAAATGTCTTCCCTCCCAGGAGGGAGACTGAGAAACAAGGAGCAAGTGTGAGAAACAGCTCCTAGCTGGCCTTGGGACTTCAGCCTTGGTGCACATCAAAACGAGCGCCACAGAAGTGTCAATGCCAAGCTTGCTGTCCTGAGACATTGTCCAAATGCCTGGCTGCTGAGGTGAACAGTGGCCAAGTAGATTCCAGAAATCCCATGGGAACAGCATCTGTTGCTGCTGCTTCGCTGTAGCTCATTAAACACCCCAATACATAAAAGGGGTGTAAAAAGATAACCTTTGAACCACCAGAGTAGGGTGTTTGTCTTGAGCCTAGGATAACTATTAAGACCACATGTTTTTGTTTTGTTTTTTGTTTTTTCCCCCCATAATACTTCTGTGTGGAAAGTACTCGATTCTTTCAGAGCATTCTTTCATTGTTTCATCAAATATTCCTAAACACTCAATATATAACAGGAATTCTGGCATGTGGCTTTTGGAGCCTGGGATTACTAAGGTAGCTACTACTAATTAGACAGTGGACCTTCAGACCTTCTGTGCTGACCACAAGCTCCCACTACTCAGACCAACAAGGCTCAGCTCAACAGATTGGTCATTAAGCTTGGGGTACTGGTTCTCCATAAAACTCCACAGAAGAGTGACAGGAACCTCCATGGGGACTGGGTAGGGATACAGAATTCTGGAATCTCCACGTCCACTTTAATCATCATTTTTGAGATTTTGTTTTCTTTCATTGTGTGAGTCACTCTTCTCAGATTGACTTCAACTCCTTACCTTGGTTCAGTTCTTCAACAGTTTATACAGTAGCCCCCTCTCCTTATCTGTGGGGAATATGTTTCAAGACCCCCCCGTGGTTTCTCTTTGGCATATTCCAATTTATTAGTCTTGAGCTTTGGGGTCATTATTAAGTAAAACAAGTGTTACTTGGACACAAGCACTGTGATATTGTGGTGGTCAATCTGATAACTGAGTTGGCTACACTGGACAGAGGCATGATTCACATCCTGGGTAGAATGAAGCAGGACAGCATGAGATTAGATCACAATACTCATAGTGGCACACATTTAAAATGTATGAATTGTTTATTTCTGGAATTTTCCATTTAATGTTTTGAATTATTGTTGACGGTGGGTAACTGAACCCTCAGAAAGAGAAACCATGGATCAGAGGGGAGTACTGTACTTGGTTTATAACAATTCTGGCCAGATTTGCCTTTAGAGCAGAGAACTATGGAATGGCTATAATGGCATTAAAGTTTAGGGGGTTAGGGGGAGTGTGCAACCCTCCTACAAGAGTGACATCCACCACCCAGAGTCCCAGGAAAGGAGCCGGGGGTCCCCTGAGTGGAGGAGAGGAAAGTCCCTTTGTGGGACATGTGAGACCAGGACACCCCAACTCTCCCCTATTCCAAAATGGTGACCCATCCAACAACCAAGACATCTGATGAGAATTTGGTGTTTCAGCAGTGTTCCTGGTAGAAAACAACCCAGAGAGACACTCTTCCCATACTTTGACTTAGCCCACAATTGTACCTCTACAGAGGTAAAATTCTTCAAATCTCTCATCAAGTTATAGCTCCTCGGTGAAAGCTTCCCCCCTAATGTTGCCATTTTCTAACCTTCCCCACTCTATATCTATATGGCCAAATAGCCTCCCATTTACACTTCCGCCTTTCCTTTACTTGGCATTTTATTATCAGAGTTCCACGTAGACTTTTTACATATTGTTTTATCTCCTCTCAAGGATACCAGTGGGCAGAGGTTGTCTCTCTCTCTCTATCCTTTCCTTTAGTTACATAGTAGATATCTAAGAAACATGAGTTGTTAGATTATTTTGTGCACAACCTATTAATTTAGGGGGAATGGTCTAGAGAAAAGCTGGTCCTTGCCACTGATCAACTAAACTCATATGCCTGTTCAAAAACACTGGAAAGCTCTTCCCAAGGGAGGATGTAGTTATTAGAGAGAGCATTTAGTTAAAGATACTTGGTGATTATGCTTTGTTGGTTATAGTTTGCTTAGAAATATTTACTATTCTTCAGTGATGTGTGTGTGTGTGTGTGTGTGTGTGTGTGTGTGTGTGTGACTGCTTCTAATACTACTCTCAAAGAATTTCTTATCAAAGTCTTAGAATTGCTTATATATCCTTTGAGGAGTAGACCAATACAGTCATCCTTTTCATTTTATTTATGTTTAAAATTTTGTTTGCAGCAAATTCAATATGAAAATCCTGTCACTTGAAATAATAGAAAGAGCTGTCCATGGCCTGACATCCTTCCACAGGAAGGCTAGGACATCATAACAGAGGAGCCTTGTCACAATCTTTAACATTTCTCTCTAATAGGGTGGGTGGAATTTTGAAAAATAATACGCCAAGTAACTCCCACTGAGAATTCTGAACTTACAGTTTTGCAGTCTCTCAAGTTAGGTGATTTTTGTTGTTGTTGTTGAACACAAAATAATCATATTTATTTGTTGCAAAAAAAAAAAAAGCCTTATGTAAGAAAGGTGACTGGGGATTTAATCTGCAGCCTATAACTGAGAAAAACAAACTTTAATGTGGGCTTGGTGGCCCAATTGTCTCCTCCGCTACTTCAGAATATTTGCAGTCACATAGGGTTAAGATAATGGCCATCAGGCCATTTCATTCTTCACATTTCTGGTCCAAGATAAATGAGAATGTGCCTCCCTGCTGTGCAAACATCCTTTTTATTAAGGCTGGGTGAACAAGACTGTAAGCACATTTGGCTGCAGAGAAAACTAACAGAATTGGAAATGTAGACTATTAAAGCTCAGAGTCTAAGATCGGGCTCTCAAAGTACAAGTGAGTAAAGAGGAAAAAAAATATTACAGAATAAGCAGCAGAACTGAAATGAAAATGGATCAACATACTAGAACTGGAGTGTGTCACCAATATGCCCACCTGGGGTGCCCAAGTGGCTGGGGCACGTTTTGCTCATAGAGACGCATAGCCGCTCATTATTTATGCAAATATTTGACAATGAATTCCCTGGTGTCTTGTGACATATGTTATGGTCTAATGTATTTTAACTTAGCTCTTAAAGTATTGTTTTATTTTATACATCCATATGGCATGCCTTCCCATTCAGAACCTGAAAACGACTTGAGGTCAAGGACTGGGCCACCTTTATTTCCATAAAACCTATTCCAATTCCTTGCACATAGTACGCACCACTACCACTGCAGACTCCGTGGGCATTGTCCACATTGTGTTGACGGTGCTCCCTGGCACTGTGCAGTCCAGCCCTGGCAGGCACACAGGAGTACTTGTTGATTTTATGCAACCCAGGGAGGTCTGGTACAATGCAAAAACTCTTTCGTATTGCTTCAGTGGCCTGGGGAAAAGGGAAGTCCCTGAACCTTAGTTAAAAACAGTGCTGCTGCTTTGAATAAATGCCCTTTAAATTCCAAATTATTTTTTAAAAGTCGCGCATGTTTCTACTTTTGAGTGCAAAGTAGTCTCCACATATGCATCCTCATACTAACCAAGGATATTGAATGTAAAATTGGCAAGCATTCAGACAAAGAAACAAAAGACTAAGTGGGTGGCTCAAATTTGGAAAAGTTGTCCTTTTCATGCAGCGAAGTGTAGGTAACCAGCTTCTGCATTCCTAGGCCAGCCTCCCTCGCCTAAAGATCAGCTTGGGCCTAGCGAGAATGGGATTTAATGGAGACACAATGAAATACATACTGTATCTGGGCAGAGAGAAGTTTTTGAATTGGAGAATTCAGCCCATTTTTTCATCCTGACATTCTTTGAAGTTTCGGAAGTTTCATTTTATCAGTAGGAAATTAGATGAATTCCTCTATGGATCCAAAAATTGTATAGCTCCTATGAAATAATGTTAAGCATGTTCTCTTTCAACAGGCAGCTCATGTTAAAATGGCAAATGGCCACCTGGAACCATGGATTTCAGTGATAAAACCATTAATGGCTATGGCTTTCTAAGAATAAAGCAATAGGTTCAAAATAGACCTTAGAATTAGAAGAATGTGCTATAATCTAGGGTCCACATCTAAAAAGGTGAGAGCCAAAAGGGGCCATTCGTAGTCTCTGGATTCTTGATTGTCCACAGCGCTAATCATGTTTTCTCAGTTTGACTTCTCAAGGCTGGAAAGAGACCAATACATTAGCAATGCTGATTGGTTTTGAGGAGAGGTTTCTGAAAAGAAAGGAATTCCTAGAAGGAAATTAAAACCTCAAACAAGACTTGACTTTCATAGGTCAGCTGTCCGGATTTGAAAATATAATCCTACCTGATCATTCTTTGCCCATTGGTCTTTCTTTGTTCCTTTCCCTCTTCCTGCTTTCTCTCTCATCTCTTTCTTTTTTTATTTTTCCTTTTTGTAATATGCTTTTGTTAGAATAAGAGTTTCATCTTCAAATGCTGCATTTTCAAGAAAAAGTGGAATTTTTAGAATACAATAAGCTGATTTGCAAATGGTGAATGCACAACAGCGCAGGACGGGCTTTGAATTGTGTTCACATCCCGCGGACGTGAATGGCAGCGAGCAGGAGCTCTCTTTGTAGACTTCTGGCCGTACAAGGATAACTAATAAAATAAAGAAAGTCTCTCCGTGAGCAGTGTGATCTGTGAAGATGAGACAGAAGCCCTGCGATCTGAGGGACGATGAAATATCCCTAATGAACTCTCTCGCTCCTTTTCCTCTGAGCTCCGGCCGGCCAGAGCACAGTGCCTACAAAGCAAGCCATGAAAGTGCGGCTTCCAGGAAGAAGAAAGACAAAAGTCTGAGGCTGGAGGGAGATTCTGAATTAGTGATAAGCTGCTGCATCTCCAATGCAGAGGCGTCTTTCAATTCCTGGGGAAAGTGTTTTATTCAACACACCATACTCCTTTGCGGTGTCCTTCATTAACTTTCTTTTTTGCTAGTATAGTTATGGAAAATAATCAAGTGAGCTTTCTATTTATTTACTTGCTATGCAAACAGCCTGGTGAGACAAACAGCAGGGTCATATTGGAAGAGTCTGAACATTCATTGGCCACATTCAGAGGCTGTAGAAGCTACTTACAAAAGACTTGAGCTGGGGCCTGGAACAGATTATAGGTGTGAATATGATTTTATCTATTTTATCCTCCCATTACTCATTCTTGTTTTCTCTCTCCCTCCCCCCACTCCAACTTCCCC
Organism: Cnephaeus nilssonii; assembly: GCF_951640355.1. Classification (NCBI taxonomy): domain Eukaryota; kingdom Metazoa; phylum Chordata; class Mammalia; order Chiroptera; family Vespertilionidae; genus Cnephaeus; species Cnephaeus nilssonii. The sequence continues at coordinate 62,996,007 of NC_137081.1, forward strand.
TTATTTGTGCTTCTGATTGTATTTGTTTGCCCTTTAAATGTTCTTATACAAAGATTACATAATTAATTTATTGGGTCAGTTCAGGATGAAAATGTTTAAATTGACAATTTAGATTCATGTAACAACAACAACAACAACAAACCTGCCACCACCACCATCCCAACAACAATGGAAGCAGACATTATACTGTTTTTTCCCTGTTTTGATAGTTGTGTCCAAGGCATTGGAGAACAGCCTTTTCAAATGTAAATTTTCAACATCAGGAATGATTGATTTGGAACAATCTTCCTGAAGCAGCACATTCATGCAGTCAGGCGTTAGCATACAATGAGGACCCCTCTGTGCAGAGAACAACCCTGAGTGGGACCAGGGGAGAATTACTCACTGGAGATACAACACAGTAGCCAGTGTTCTTGTTCATAGAAATCAAGGGTGTGATGGTGGAGTACTGGCAAAAATCTCAGGCACAAAACACTTTTATTTTTACAGCATGTGCATACACATACATTTTTTAAATTTTATTTTTCAACTAGAGGCCCGGTGCACGAAATTCAAGCACTGGGGGGTGTCCCTCAGCCCAGCTTACACCCTCTCACAATCTGGGACTGCAGGCTCCCAACCGCTTGCCTGCCTGCCAACCTGATCACCCCCTAACCACTCCCCTGCCAGCCTGATCGACGCCTAACTGCTCCCCTGCTGGCCCGATTGCCTCCAACTGCCCTCCCCTGCTGGCCTGGTCGCCCCCAACTGCCCTCCCCTGCTAGCCTGGTCGCCCCTATCTGCCCTCCCCTGCCAGCCACATGGGGGTGGCCATCTTGTGTGAGGGTGTGAGGGTCAATTTGCATATTACCTCTTTATTATATAGGATTACAGTTTACATCCAATATTATTTTGTAATCACTTCAGGTGTATAGCCTAGTGGTTAGGCAATCACATACTTTACAAAGTAATCCCCCAATATTTCAAGTACCCATTAGGCAACATACATACTTATTATAATATTATGGGCCATATTCTTTATGCTGTATTTTACATACTGGGACTATTTTGTGTCTACCAAATTGTCTTTCTTAATCCCTTCACCTTCTTCACCCACTCCCTCAATGTCTTTCCCCTCTGGCAACTACTAGTCTGTTCTCTGTATCTATGAGTCTGTTTCTATTTTTGTGTGTTCATTTATTTTTGCTCAGTGGTACATATGTACAATGGAATATTACTCAACCATAAAAAAGAATGAAATCTTACCATTAGGGACAGCATGGATGGCCCTAGAGGGTATTATGCTAAGTGAAGCAAGTCAGACAGAGAAAGACAAATACCATCTGATTTTACTTGTATGTGAAATCTAAAACATAATGAATAGTTCTTGACAATTGAATAGCCTGTCTAACAAAAGTTTGCCAATTCTTAATGAATTAAATACTATTGAGTTTCAATATATAAAACTATAATGGAACTGAAAATAAGTAATCTTTCTGATGATTCTAAGGCCTGTGAAAGCTTTGTAGCATTCCTGAGATGTGAGACCTGAAGTAAGGTCTCAGCTGTGTGTTAACATAAGAAAACATTCAAACCTGTAAAGAATTTTGTGAGATTATTTGAGCCAAACTGTAGACAAGCCAGGAAGCAGAATCTTTAAGTATTAAGATAGTGCTCCATAAAGTGGCAGTTTTTTTACCTTGTTTTATACATTACGATCAAGAGGAGATGTAAGTGGGTTACATGAACTCCATTAGTAATAGATTAGGGAAGCAGGAGAAAGCAAAGTGGGGAAACCACTGGGATTGGATAAAAGTAAAATGATAGACACATACTTCTTTTACTTAGGTAGGTGCAGGATAGTGAACAGTCAACAATTAACTCAATAATAATGAGGGGATTTGTGGTCTCCACAGAGTGTTGCCTGTGCTTTGAGGTGTCCAGAAAAAAAGGAAAATTACTTTGACATTCCAATGATATGTTATTGTAGATGCAAAAAGACAATACGTTCAGTTAAGGTAAAGATTGACCAGCCTAGGATATGACTATCCAACATAACTGCTTTTAATTAAAGTTTTCATTTCAGACATCCTTTGTAGTTACTTTAGGTCTTTGAGTTTGCAAGACCGCCACACAGGCCTTCCTTGAGCTTGTCAGGTTAGCATGTGGCCCCTTTTCATCTACATGTACAATGGGAATAGTCATAGTATTTACCTCATCTATACATTGTAAGCATTAAGCAGGATTATGTAAAGTCTTAGGCCACGGCCTGGCACAATGTAAGCAGTCAAAACATGTTAGCTATTGTTAATATTACCTTGTAAATTTTTTCATTAATAAAGAATCTAATTGTCAGAAGCAAAATAACATCATATTAATTTTTTTCTTTGCTTTTAAAAAACTTTTGTTTTTTAAAAATCTGCAAAGATATTACAGTATTTCTGTATATACTTTACCTAGTTTCCCCTATTATAAATAACTTACATAATTGTGACACACTTGTCAAAAAAAGGAAACTAACTAATTGTTATAGTACATTACTATTAGCTAAGCTCCAGGCTTTATTTAGAGTTTACTAGTTTTACCAGAAATGGCCTTTTTCTGTTCCAGGATAACCCAGGATCCCTCCCTCCTCACACTTAATTGTCACATCCCTTTAGCTTCCTCTGGTCTGTGAGTTTCTCAGTCTTTCCGTGTTGGGGAGCACAAGAGACTGGTTAGAAAGTTATAAGGAGGACATTCTGAGGAAAGGGAAGTGTGTGGAAGGCCGCCTGCCCTGTTTATTGGAATTCTGACTTAGGGGAGACATAGGGGAGTGTCGAAGGCAGCACCCCTAATTATTCCTTGACCTTTCCAAACAAGCCTGTGTACGTGCAGACCCCTGGGTGTTTACTGGAATGCTTATGCTTAATCCCTGGATGCCCTTGCCTAGAGGACAATGTAAACACATGTGTCCTCCCAAGATTACTCACCCTACTAATTGTATCTAAGGATAAAAATTCCAATAAAGGCCTGGCCAGACAGGCAATCGAGGTGGCCTGGCTTCTTCAGCTGGGCAAGCCCCTTAGCCCTCTCCCTACAGTGAAACTGTGTCCGAGTAACCTGTTCATTAGTCATTCAGGGGCTGCTGGTCAGCCCCAGCATTTCCTTTGTTTTTTTAAATGCTTTGACAGTTTAAATAATACTGGCCTTTGGATGACCATTTGTTTTGTAAAATGTCTCTAAATTTTACTTTATCTCAAAACTTTTCTCATATTGGACCAGAGTCATGGTTTTGGCAAGGGTACCACGGTACCCTTCTCATCTGCACACATGAGGAGGTAGACGATATGAATATGATTTATAGCTGACGATGTTAGCATGGGTCACTTGATTAAAGTAGTGTCTTTTGGTTTTTCCACTACAAATTTACAATTTTTACCTTTCCATGCTGTCTTCTTAGGAAGTATCAGGAAGTCCAGCCCAAACTTAAGGTGGGGAGAATTAAGCTCCACCTACTGGAGCTTTTGTTTTATTTCATTTTTGGAATTATTTTCTAAGGAAGATTTGTTCCTTTCTCCCATTTATGTATCTATTCAAAAGTGTATTTATATCAGTATGAACTTTATGTATATACTAGGGCCCGGTGCACGAAATTCGTGCATGGAGGGGGGTTGTCCCTCAGCCCAGCCTATACCCTCTCCAATATGGGACCCTCTCACAATCCAGGACTGCTGGCTCCCAACTGCTTGCCTGCCTGCCTTCCTGATTGCCCCTAACCGCTTCTGCCTGCCAGCCTGATCACCCCCTAACCACTCTGCTGCCAGCCTGTTTGCCCCCAACTTCCCTCCTCTGCCGGCCTAGTCACCCCTAACTGCCCTCTCCTGCAGGGTTGATCACCTCCAACTGCCCTCCCTTACAGGCCTGGTCCTTCTCAACTGCCCTCCCTTACAGGCCGGGTGCCTCCCAACTGCCCTCTCCTGCTGGCCATCTTGTGGTGGCCATCTTGTGTCCACATGGGGGAAGGATCTTTGACCACATGGGGGCAGCTATATTGTGTGTTGCAGTGATGATCAATCTGCATATTACTCTTTTATTAAATAGAATAGAAGCCTGGTACAGGGGTGGGGGCCAGCTGGTTTGCCCTGAAGGGTGTCCCGGATCAGGTGGGGGTTCCCTTGGGGCGTGGGGCAGCCTGAATGAGGGGCCTGTGGTGGTTTGCAGGCGGGCCATGCCCCCTGGCAACCCAAGCAAAGGCCCTGGTATCTGGAATTTATTTTCCTTCTACAATTGAAACTTTGTAGCCTGGAGCGGAGCCAAGCCTGGGGCTCCCTCCGAGGCCAGCAGCCATTTCTGTTGGGGTTATAATTGAAACTTTGTTGCCTTAAGCAGGTGGGCCCGGCCAGGGTGTGCGGAAAGCTTTGCTTCTCCTGTTGCCGGCGGCAACCCTGGCCTGCTCTCTCAAGCTCCATTCTGCCACCATTTGTTTGAATTTGTTTACCTTCTATAATTGAAACTTTGTAGCTTGAGTGGAGGCTTAGGCCTGGCAAAGGCAGGCAGAAAGCTTGGCTTCCTCTGTTACCTAGGAAACCTTGCTCTCTGTGGCTGTAGCCATCTTGGTTTGGGTTAATTTGAAGGCTCGCTCTGATTGAATGGTGGGTGTGGCTTGTGGGCGTGTCTTGTGGGTGTGTCGGAGGTATGGCCAATTTGCATATTTGTCTATTATTAGGTAGGATATGCACACACATACATACATACAGGAGTGGGCAAAAGTAGGTTAATAATAATAAACAATATAATAATTAATAAATAAACAATAATACAAGAATAAACTCTGTGGTTGGCTTACAACTGTAAACCAACTTTTACCCATCCCTGCATATTTATACTTTGGGTTATAATCTATTACTACATTATTTCATTGCTCAAATTGCTCCATCTTTGGGAAAATAGTGTCACTCACATGATTGCAGCAAACTCTAATGGTGTCTTTTGTAGCATGTTTTCAATAATTATAGTAATTGAAGCTGAGTGGAAAGAAATCTCAAGGAAAATTCTATGAAAAAAACTCCTAGTCATAGTGCAACCAGAAGGCTACACAAATGGGTACAGCTTGGTGGTGGGTGGCATTTCATGGTGATGCTTAGATTCATTAATGAAGACAATGAACGTATGAAATGTTAGGCAGTGGAGAGTGGATTCTGCTTGGCTGCATCTAATCATTTTGGAAAGAGGCTTTGTGTCAATTGATTATAAGTCTGTGTTTTAGACTATACTGCTTTGAAAGACATCTGCCTAAATGGGTCAGAAATATAAACACAAACAGTATATAATGTATATTTTGATTTCACTTTTACTCATTTTAGTGTAGTGAGAATTCATAAAATTTGATCATTGGGACAATGAGGACACTAAACTATAACTTACAGTCCTACCTGTGAACCATTAAGTATAGGGAGCTAATCAAGGGTGGAAAATAGGTCTTGTAAACAATATCAACACTTTGGTTATTATAAGACAGAAAAGGGAAGAAATACAGATAGTTGGGTATTTATTGACAGTACAAATTATATTAAATGTTCCCGTGGAAGATGAAAGTGAGTTACTTAAATCAGCCTAATTTCCATGCAAGCTATTATATAACATTAAATTTCTTATGTACACAAAAAATATAAAATCAGTCCATATAGAGTACAAACCTCCTCTCATTCTCACCTCTATTTCACGTGTCCCTTGCTATTTTTGAAAGTGTTCATGCAGCCATGATTTCAATACCACTGGGAAGTTTTTTAAAATGTTAATACTCATAGAAATGACTAACAATAGAGGCATTTAAGAACAATGTGTGCACTATTTCTGTGCTATTTTAGGGCACCAAAATATTCTTGCCTCAAATAAATTTACCCTTGCTATGCCTCTACCTGGAAAGCTCTAATGTTCTACCTCCCTCTCCCTTCCCTTTTCCTTCTCCCTCTTATTGCCCAGACCTAATTCATCATTCAGAATGACAACCAGCCCTCACTTTCTCAAAAAGTGTTTCCTGGGCTGTCTGTTAAGTAGATCACTCCTCTTATTCTCTCTTAAAACACTCTGTTCTTGACCTTGTTGGCATTTTCCACAATTTTGCAAACTTGTATAATATTAGCCTCCCTTACTGGATCATAATCTCGTTGAGGGCAAGAACCTTGTCTGTTTTTCACCACTGCATACAAAATGCCTAACCCAGGGCCTGGGCCTGTATATTTATTGATAAATATATAGTTGTCTGAATGAGACAACACTTAAGCAAGGAATGCTTTTTGATGTATTAAAATAGTCTTGTTTGAGGTTTTAGAACAGACCTGAGATACTTTGTTGGAGGAAACATTGATAAACTTTGTTAGTACCAAAAAAACTACTTACAATATGTAACTTTTATAAGGTGTTTGATAATTTATAAGTAATTTTATATATACAAATTCAATCTGCCCCGGGTTTCTCTGACACATTTCTTCATTTCCCTGCAGAGGAACGTGAATGAGATTCTAAGAAGTCAAATGAGTTAGCAGAACAACAAAATACCTGGGAGAACAGTGAGGAACGGACCACTGCCTTCTGCTTTAAAAGTTAGCCAGCCTTACATGGCAGCTGGCATCTTGCTGATATGACTTGGGAATGACGAGGCATCGTGTTGTCTCCCCATAGCACGTAGGGCTGTTGTTTATTTTTTCTAGTCTGTTGTTTTACTTAGCTTTATCCTTAAAGTTGGAGACACATGGCACAAGTTCTTGCTAGTGGTCCCCAGAAGCAAAAGCTTCCCTAATAGGTTTGATAACCCATCCTTCTGTGGTTCCAGAATACGTCGTCATTATTGCCATTAGAAATTAGTATACTATATCACAGCCATATGTTTACATATATAGTGGGTTTCCCAAACTTATTCCTATAAGAAATAGTATTTTTCTTTCCCTTCCATTCACCTAAGCCCCTTCTCACACAGTCATTGTAAAGTTCTGTTTCACTCTTCAGTGGAAAATCCTCCTTGCCCATCGCTGTGTAGAGGTCTCAGCATCTGATATCCCTCAGAAGATATGAAATAGATTCTCTGGACACTGTTTACTCCTGATCTGCTTAATGTCCCAGTCACATGACAGCTGCAGGTAGAAGACTTCTGTTACTCCCATGCTGTGGGGACCCTGGGAGCCTCACGTGGGTGCAGGATACAACTATTTGCTGTGGGATCCATTTCTGGAATGTTTCCAAGGAAAGAACAAGATAACCACGCCTCCGGAGAACGTTCACCCCACGCACACTCTTCCTCCCAGCTGTGGGAGACTTTCTTCCTCTTTCTCTCCTGTTCTCAGAGGAACAACCCATCTGAATTTCCCCTCTGGGACACTTACAACATCCCTTCCATGAGTATAAGCATTTACAGCAGGCAAAAATATTGACATTTGCTTCTTCTGTGTTCTGCCCTGGAAAATCCCCAAAGCAATGAAGTAATGAGGAATTAGTAAGCTGTATGAGATAAGGGAAGAAAAAAACATGCCAGAAGGACAAGCACATGCTATTTTAAACATAAGATCTTACTATAGATGTCTTTCCCACACGCCCATGTGAGCATTTTGATAGTAGTAAATATGACTTTTCAATTTTGATGTTACCTTGCACAGCACAGTCTCTAACATAGAATGTCCTTACATGTTGTGAAGGAAGATAATAAAAAAGAAAGAAGTGAGGAAGAGAAGGGTAAAGAAAGGGAAGGATAGACAGTGAGAGGGAGGGAAGAAAGAAAAAGAAGTCAGGAAGGAAGGGGAGAAAAATCTCTATAATAATAAAAGCGTAATATGCTAATTAGACTGGACATCCTTCTCGACGACCTTACAGACGAAGCCAGGGCTGCGAGGGAAGCCTGGGTCCCGGTTGCCAGAGGGAAGCCAGTGCCGGCAGCCGGAGGGAAGGAAGACCTACTCTTGCAGGAATTTCATGCATCAGGCCTCTAGTATAATTATACATATCAATGCCAAGCATGGATTAGACAAAGAAAATATGCCAAGTATGCTGCTAAATACTACTGGTAATATAAAAATGCAACAGCTCCTTGGAAGCTCATGAATTAGAAGATGAGACATGTGGAGAAATATATATAAGTGACTCTAAGTGGCAGATGCTGAGGCACGGTCTACAAGATACCAGGTATTTTCTATGTGCATAGCCTCTAAAAGAGACCGTTCTGAGGCACACATTGGCCAACATGACTCCCAACCATCAGTCTGAGATAACGGGATGGGGGGCACCTGGCCCAAAGGCATTAGTCAGCAAACTCAGATGTAGCCTTTGGTGAAAAGATGAGCTGAATCCATCAGATCCTCTCTTATGAGTGAAGTAGCTAGCAGTGGGTGCAGAGTCTGGGCAGTTCTCATGGTTCAGGTAGAAACTGAAGTTCTGAAGAGCAGAAATTAGAAGGAAGTAGAGGCTCTGTCATAGACAAAAATAAAATGAGTGCATGAAGAATAAGGAAGTATTTCCATAGAGAATGGAGAGAAAAGCAAACATTACACTAGGTGCAGGGATTTTATTTATTTATTTATTTTTTTAGAGAGAGAGAGGAGAGATTTGGAGAAAGAGAGAGAGGATGTGGCTCAGGATAATGAAAGAACTTGTAGACCTAGGGTTGCCTCATCTTGTGACTGTTTTCCAGTTCTGGCACATATGTGTCCTTATTATCAACTCCCTTTCTCATGAAGGTAACTTGAGTGGGGTCCTCATTCCTTCAACTAAAACAAGAGCAAGTAAAGAGCAAAGGGAGTCAACTCAGGCCATTTCCTGCCCTGTCCACAGAAACAAAAGCAGCGACGCTCCCTAGCCAGGGGCCCTCAGCTCTGGCTGACCCTCAGGGTTACTTATCTATCTTTAAAATACACATTAGGGGACCCCTAATAAAGCAAATATGCTAGAAAAACAAACCAATTGGCTTATAATTAGCATGTTCCCCATGTGACACTGATGTCTGGAAATACTGATGAGGTTAAGATCATCAGACCTAAGGTGAAGTCGGCATCCACTTTTTTACAATATCACAGTAACATGGGCAAAGCCAAAGAGAAGACTGCAGTAGCTACATGCCCTGGACATCATGAGACTACAAAATCTCCCTTTAAAATTTTTTTTAATATATTTTTTTATTGATTTCAGAGAGAAAGGGATAGGGAGAGAGAGAGAGAGAAACATCAATGATGAGAGAGAATCATTGATGGGCTGCCTTCTGCACACCCTCCACTGGGGATTGAGCCTGCAACCCAGGCATGTGCCCTGTCTGGGAATCGAACTGTGACCTCCTGGTTCATAGGTCAACGCTCAACCACTGAGCCATGCCAGCAGGCCCCCCTTTTTTAATTTTTATTTTGTGTGCTTGGAAAACTTATAGTCCTAGACTCTTCCTTCCAAGTTAAAAGAAGTAACATGATGTGAATTTTTTTAGTGTTAACATGTGATTAGGTATCTATACAGCCCAACTTATGAGCCACTGTTATTTTTAATTATCTGTTTTATTCAATATCCCCTTCTCTCTTCTGCCCTTTTTATTTATTGATCATCTACTATATTCCAGGAATTAAACTTGCAGTCTAGCTTGAGGGGAAGAGGATGCATATACATATGTAATTCAAGTCAAAATAATAGGTGATATGAATCTTAAGAATGATACCAACTTATAATTCTTAATTGTACTGAAGTTGCAAAGTAATGTCCGGTGAAAAGGCTGATTTTATGATTTCTTAATTTGTTTACATGGTTCTCAATTTGTATTTTTTTTAAGTCCTCTCCTCTTCCCTAAACTGCTGCTTTCTGACTTCTGCTCTGGTCTGGTGATAGATGGGAAATGTTCCCCACTCTAAGATACTTTCCAAATGCTTGTCATCAAAATATTTAACTACACTCAGCATAATAGAATAACAAAGAACCATACAATGCATTACCACTGGCATCCAGTCCAAAAGGAAGTCATAGGTGAAAATATACTTAGGTGATATGATATCCCTGGAAACAAGTAATAGTCATATCGAATCCTGATTCAATTTGGTAAATATTATCTGACTGCTGGGAAATCACGAGACATATTGTAGCAACAGAGCAGCATGTCTCCTACAATAACCTTTTTATTTATTTAATCCAGCTCATTAATAAAGATCTCCTTTTCGTTTTCCTGATGTACAACGACTCCAAAACCACAGGCTCACATTTTGACAGCTAATTTTGCAGGATATAATTTTCCTGCTTAACCCAAGAGGAAAAAGAGACGGATGATTGAGATTAATCATTTGTAAAATTATAATTCTGTCACAGATAATAATTCGCAAGATCTTTCCCTTTCCTGAAATCCCCAGAATGCACCATAGATTGTCACACTTTGTAACAGAACGTGTAACACATTAGGGGACTCCTAATAAAGCAAATCTGCTAGAAAAACAAACCAATTGCCTTATAATTGGCATGTTCCCCACGTGACTATTCTCCTGTGAAGGAACATTGCGCCTTGGGTGAAGAAGGGTTTAAAAATTATTATTCAAGTGGGGTTATCTCTGTCTCTCATTACTGTTTGAGCCATAATGAATGGTATTTCTTTTCCTCATGTAAGCTTGTTAGAATATACAATTGTGTGCCCAGAAGGTGATTGAGCCCTTGTGGAAAAGTGAGCAAATTCGGAAAATTTTAATTGTTTTCAATAACGAAAGACTAACGGAATGGACCTATAAAGTTTTGAGAATGGCTACATGCCTCCAGGATGGACAGGGCTCACTGTTGTACTGGCAGAATTCTCTGTAAACTTCGCTTTGTTTTCCAAATCCATTTTATAGACATTTAATATTGTTCCAACAACAAAGGACTTTATGTGAAGTTGGCAGACACTGCTTAGACTGTGCAGGAAGTGATGGAAGAGGGGCAGGGCTCTCTGTAGTTTCTTGGCCCACATTCAGCTAAATTGATTAGGGCAGAAGCTAATGAGATCAGGGTCATGGGTTCAAAGCCTGTGTGAGCCAGCTTTATCCTGTTCACATCTGCAGACTACACTCAAATCCCGCCCATCCCGGCAATGCATGCTGAAGGGGTTCAGACCACTGAAAATTTAAATGGGTCAAAACACTCCCACCTCGAATTCTTGCTAAAAAGTAGCACCCAAAGGCCGCCTCTCCCAAGAATTGACCACTTCTCACCAACTCTGCAGCCCCCACTTTGATTTGAGCCACTGCCATCTCTTGCCAAGACTCTTGCAATACTTCCAACTCTTCTCCCTGCTACATTCTTTGGAGTTCAGATTATTCTCAAGAAAGCATCAGAGTGATCCTGTTAAAATGAAAGCCATAGCATGCCATCCTCAGCTCAAACACCTCTAATAGCCCCCCATCCAAATCAAGAGCTAAAGTCCTTGCAATGGCCAGTCAGACCCTAGACAATTTGTAACCCACATCCAATCCCCAGTTTTCCTCAATGAAAACTCCTTCCTGTCACTTCCTCTGCAATGTCTGACATAGGCTCCACAATAAGCTTAAGTGATCACAACAAACAGGGGAGAGATTGTTTGAAAGATTTTGTGTTTTGAGAGAGCACCTGAAGAAAGGTGGGGCAAGAGCTGGCCTCTTTCTTAAAAATTAGAAAAAGGAGAAAAATGCATGAATGGATGCCCATATGTTTTGTTTCCCTGACAGCACTAAAAGCAAACCACAATTTAGGATCTCAAGAATCTTGGCAAATACAAATTATTCCACTGCTCATAAAGAGTAGTCTTTTGATTGCCTCAAAGAAAGAAATCACTTTCCTAAACATTTTGTAAAATCTACCCAGTTCTAGGGAGACATTGGTATAAAACGCAACACACTTTGAAGCAGGTGGTGATTTAAGGAGGTTTTCTTTGATCTTCAATACTCAAGGTCAGCTCAGAGAGAAGAGAAATACAGAGCACCAGAATTAGGAGCCCTAGAATTTGGGAAGAGAATTATGCAATCTTTCTTGAGAGTGTATTGGCAATCTTAACGAAGGAGGTCACATTACAGAATTCATTCTAACAGCTCTGTTATAAAAATGATTTATATCTATAAGTTTCTACAATGTCTGACTTGAGCATGTTGTACATAAGGTATTCACTTAAGGAAATGTAATGAGCACCTCTATGAGGTAGATACTGCTCTATGTGCTGGTGGTAAATCAATGAACCAAACAGAGATTAGCACTATCTCCATGGGCCTTCTATTCTAGTAGGAGGAGACTATAAAACACATAATAAATAAATACTTTCTATACTATGTTACAAGCTGGAAACTGCCATGGACTAAAGGAAATGTGGACTTGAACAACAGAAATCAAGAATGTTGGGGACAGAGGTTGCCTTGGGGATGGAGTATGTAGCTAATGTTATACTTGTTATAGGATAACAAGGACATTACATTTTGTAGGTAAATGGCTTCCCCAGACATAGCTGTCAATTATCTGAAAAGCTGGTCTGAAGCCAGCTTTTAAAAATATCCTTTTTAGTTTTATTATTTATTTAGTCTATAATATGCTGCTTCCTTAGATAATGGAACAGAATCTCTTTGATCAGAAAATTTCTTCAGTCATACTTAATACTGTCCTTTGAAATCATAGCTCCACCCCAAGCACTTAGGGCCAGGCCTACATCTATAGGCATGCCTGCAGAAGAAGCAAGCAATGAATGGACAGGTGCCATGTTCTATTGACACTTGGAGATTATCAGCTCAGTCTCTATCGTCATGCACTTCCTATGTTTTTTTGAAGGTAACAAAAATGACAAGAAAATAGAATAAACAAATATTATATGTCAATGTTTGATCAGGTATGGTATTTCAAAAAGGGTCTCTAAGGCCCTGACTGGTGTGGCTCAGTTGGTTGAGCATCATCCTATGCACTGAATGGTCACTGATTCTGAAGGGTCACTGGTTCAATTCCCGGTCGGGACACATACCCAGGTTTTGGGTTCGATCCCCAGTCTGGGTGCATATGGGAGGCAACTAATAGATGTTTCTCTCTCTCTCCCTTCCTGTCTCTCAAAAATCAATAAAAACATATTTTAATTTAAACCACACAAAGGGTCTCTAGGATTTCTCATTTACTCTGAATGTCTACAATATTTCTTGGTAGAGAGTGTTGTGACCACCCTTAGAAAATCTGTACTTTCTAGGTTGCTTAAAATATGGCAGTGAAGCCCTGGCTTGTTTGACTCAGTGGTTAGAGTGTTGGCCTGCGGACTGAAGTGTCCTGGGTTCGATTCCGGTCAGGGGCACAAGCCTGGGTTTCAGGCTCTATCCCCAGTGGGGGGCATGCAAGAGGCAGCCAATCAATGATTTTCTCTCATCATTGATGTTTCTATCTCTTCCTCTTCATTCCTCTCTAAAATCAATAAAAATATATTTAAAAATAAACAATTAAAATATGGCAGTGAAAATAAAAATAAATAAGTGAAGCAAACAAAAAATAAAAGAGAGATCAGCACCTACTAGAATGCTTACAGGTTCACTGTCTTTCTTAATAGGAAATGTAGTACAAAAACAATCCACTCAAGACAAGTCAACTAGCCATGACTTACTGGTGGTAAGTGAATATGTGGCAAAAGTCCAAGGACAATTTATTTTCTGATTCAGGCTAATGTCTCACATCATTTTGATTTTTAGTTTAAGAAAGAGGACATTCAAAAAATGCCTGGTGTATGGTTCAGAGTCGGATCTTTTAAGATATGCAAAAATGATTTAAGCATACCCTTCTGATGATTGTTTTCCTGTAGCCACTTATTTTTAATTATTGATTTGTTATGTCTCCTTGTTAGAATGATATGAAATATCCCTTTATCTTTACAATCAGTAATCTTCCTTAACATCTGGATTCTTGGACATCTGTCTGAGACCACTCACCACTGACAAGACCACCAGGCCACCTTCACCACAAACGTTCATGTGGCCCTGTGCGGACTAAATTGATAACCTCAGCTAGACACTCATCCTGGGCTAGAGAGGCACAGGATAAGGGGTCTACTGGAAAAATTAACAACCTCTACTATTGTTATCTACATCCTCTTTCTTTAAACTTTCTGAAAGTCTGTGCTTCTAAGTTGGCAAATGAGGCTACGCCAACATAATCAAAACAACTGATGAAAAACTGGAAAATTCAATCAGCCAGAGGTGTTTTGTCTACACAATCTCTAATGTCCAGCTTATTTTTACTGTGTTGATCCTTTTCTTTTGTAATAATTATTTTTCCTATTATATAAGATAATGTACAAATAATTGTTGTGGAAAATATATACAATATATATTAAAGTAGAGAAGTAAAAAATTAATTCAAAATTTTTGTACTATTAGTATGTTTTTTATAACTCTTACAAGTCTTTAAAAAAATTCCTCATCTATATGTATGGGTGTTTATGTGTTTTTTTACATATACTTTTTACCTACTATTTTGTAATTTGCTTCTCTTACCTAAAAATAAATCATGATTACCTTTCTAAGTTGTTAATTATTATTTTGAGAATGGTTTTAAGTTATTGAGGGTCATTATAATTTTCTTTAACCAGTCTTCTGCTGCTGAACAAGTAAAGTGTTTATTTTTAATCTTTATTGCTGAAATCATTACATATATTTCTTTTTTTCCCCCATTGACGCCTTCTAGCCTACCCTTGCCCCCTGCCCCAGGCCTTCACCACCCTATTCTGTGTCCATGGGTTATGCATATATGCATACACGTTCTTTGGTTGATCTCTTCCCATCCACCCACCCATCCCCACTTTCCTTCTTAGATTTCACAGTCTGTTCCATGTTTCTATGTCTCTGGATCTATTTCGTTCATCATTTTATTTTGTTCATTAGATTCCACATATGAGGGAGATCATGTGATACTTGTCTTTCTCTGACTGGCTTATTTTGCTTAGCATAATACTTTCCAGGTCTCCCCAGGTTGTCTCAAAGGTTAAAAGATCCTTCTTATTTACTGCTGCATAGTATTCCATGGTGTAAATGTACCACAGCTTTTTATCCACTCATCTACTGAGGGGCACTAGGGCTGTTTCCAGATCTTAGCTATTGTAATTGTGCTGCTATGAACATAGGGGTGCATACATTCTTTCTGACTGTGTTTTGGGTTTCTTAGGATATATTCCTAAGAATATATATATATATTAGAAGTGGGATCACTGGGTGAAATGGCAGTTTCATATTTAATTTTTTGAGGAAACTCCATACTGTTTTCCAAATGGCAGCACCAGTCTGTATTCCCACCAGTGGTAAACTAGGGTTCAGTTTTCTCCACATGCTCGCCAACATTTGTCGTTTGTTGATTTGTTGATGATAGCCATTCTGACAGGTGTGAGGTGATACTTCATTGTCATTTTAATTTGCATTTCTCTGATTAAAGTGTTTCTAATTTTAAAAATTATAAATACATAAATACTGATGAACAATTCTGTATGTAAATTTTGTACATACATCAGATTATTATTATGGATTTCAATCTGAATAAATTTTGCCTGAATAATATTGATGAAATTGATTAGTAATTACATGGAAGAACCCAGGCAAAATCTATTAAACAATTGCTTTTATTCTTTTAGTCCAGTGGGGCACAAAAAATAAACTAGTAGAATTATACTATCTTAAAATTCTATACTTATATATTCAATGATGTGCTTTTACATGCACAAGCTAATTTATAGCAATGCTTACATCTTTCCCATGTGCTTGCTAGGAGAAAAGGAAGAGGACCAATACTTTCTGGTACTGTGCTACTCTTTGCATGAGCTAACTCATTTTGGTAGGATTTAAATAGGTGTCTCAGACTTATCTATATAATAAAAGCTTAAGCAACCATTACAGCGGAACAACCAGAACGACTGGTCACTATGATTTGCACTGACCAGCAGGGGGCAGACATTCAATGTTCTGCCCCCTGGTGGTCAGTGCACTCCCACAGGGGGAGCGCCGTTCAGCCAGAAGCCAGGTTCACAGCTGGCAAGTGCAGCGGCGGGGGTGGGAGCCTCTCCCACCTCCGTGGCAGCACTAAGGAGCAGTGAGCAGGTGGGTGGTAAGGAGTGAGGGGTCCCAGACTGCAAGAGGGTGCAGGCCAGGCTGAGAGACCCCCCCCAATGCACAATTTTCATGCACCAGGCCTCTAGTTTAACATAATGCTATTACTCAGTAATGTTTGAAGCTCTGACTTCTACTGAATGTGAGTCTGAAAGAATATGTGTCATTAATTCAGGGAATCTCCCTGAAAGGTCTTCTTTTTGAAGTTAACTACTTCTAAAGGAGAAGCATGGACATTAGTTGGATGCACCTTTTATCAGATTACTGCAAAGGAATTATAATTTGTGTTTGGCTTAATCAACTAGGCACCTTTGGATTCCATACCAGCCATAATGCATGTCTCACCTCTTGACCATATCAGACAAATCAAGAGGAACTTCTCAGGGCACTGTCCTTAACAAGGGTTCCTAGCATGGGACTTTCAAAAAGTCTCTATAGTTCCATCTGAGCTGAGTTTCTAGAATAGCAACCATTTGGGAACTGCGAATATGATCAACCCACGCCCCACATTGGGCACCAGTTGTGAGTGTACCCCACTTTGCGCTGCCAGTTGCAGGTGGGGTTCAGGGTTCAGTTTCAGGGTTCGGGCTCTGGAGGAGGCCGCACACAAATGAAAGAGACTAGACAAGAAAATATTAATTTGGGAATTGGGGGTCGGGCAGAAGCCCAAGAGAGGACTACGCTTTGCTCTGGCCTTGCCATCCCTTTTATTCAGGTCTGGGGTACACCCACAGCCCTCAGGCAGGCAATTCCAATAATATCTCGATGATAGCCCATCAGCAAGGATTTACATAAGACTAAAAGGTGGAAGTTGCTTCAGCTTCCCTTGTCTCTACTAGACAGTGGGTGCATGGCTCTGACCTTGCCAGAGCCTTCAAGGTTGACCAGCCTTCCGGACTCCTTGTCCACCCCTTTCTGCTAGTGAAGGCAATGGGCAACTTCCAACAGGGAACAGTTTCTCAAGATGTCTCTTGAGTCTTTAGTTGAACTATAACTCATAGGGATACCAAGTCCCAAGGCCTTCAGTCAATCTTTTTCTAATTTTGTTCCCATAATCCTATTATTTCTGATAAAGGCTATTACTTCCCGAGGCTAAAGTTACAACATACCTTCTCTAGAATCATTATGCTCCTCTGCTCTTCTGCATTATTTAGAACCTGAAATGCAAGATATTTCTTTGGTGGAAAGCAAATCAACCTCTGCAGAAATCTGGAGGAGACTGAGCATGTATTACAGTCCTTTGTGGGGAAGGCTGCATTTGGAGATTAAATGTGGGCTCTCAGTATATATTTCTACAGAACAAATCACATGCTTGGACATTTTCTATCATTAGAGACTAGATCATACAGTTCATTTTGGAAGCAATCAACTGTTTTATTAACAAAAATAAAATGCTAATTATAATTTGTCCATATACATCCTAAACTAGCTCTCAATAAATCATATTTAAAAAGAGTAAAAAATAAGTTTGTAAAGCAATATGTAATAGTACACCGAAAGTTTCTGTTATCATGGCAGAATATTCAGTGGTATTCATTGGTATTTTGAATGCTGAAAATGTCAAAGCAATTGATTTTTATACTTCACATCTGGATTATTTAGACTATTGAATGGAGAATGATAGGTTCAGTCTTTGAGCCCTTTGGAAGCCAAGAAATGTGAAGCATGTAAAGTAGAAAGGTAGTTCAAGTTTCTTTTTAAGTTTCTGCATACCTCTAAATGTCTCATTAGTAATTAAAGTATATCCTAATTACCCTGAGGCCATCCAACTGAAATAAATCTTGGCAACCTTGTCCACTTCCTTTGAAAAGAATCCAACCCCATGTGGAAGAATCGAGAGAACCCACGAGGAAGCCTTTGATATAGTACCACAAGGCACTCACTCTTTGACATCCACTGATATAGGCAACTGGGCAGTCCCACAAGTGCTCCTTGCTCAGGGAAGTCAAGTGAAAACTGGGTACAGATAACCATGGCAATGATGAATCTCACAATAAACAAATGGAAAGTTCTTTAGCTTGAGTCATGGCTCTTGATTTGCAGGTTCATACAGGAAGAATTAGTAATGGCTAAGGAATGAATATGCAAGACTAAAATTGTACCTCAAGATTTATTGGATAAATTTCATACATTGTTAAAACTCTACCCAGGAGTGAGTTCTGCCAGAAAAGTCACATTGCCCAGTTGTTACCTTTGAAGTGTGAGTTGACTTACTTTATTGTTACCAATACTGCTGTGTTTTCTCCCTTTAACTTGTCAGCACATCGCTGTGTATAAACCAATGTCTGTAGTTGTTTGTTCTACTGGTTTAACTGAGAGTCCTAGAATTCTATTTATTGCATTTGTTGTTAAAAACAAAAATCAAAGAAACAAACAAAAATGGGCACTTCAAGGGACACTGACTGTCAAAGAGGACCACTGCCTTAAGCCTAATAAAAGACTGTACAGTGTTAACATCAGGTTTAGTAATTACATGTGTGCATTTTTTAAATATATTTTATTGATTTTTTACAGACAGGAAGGAAGAGGAATAGAGAGTTAGAAACATCGATGAGAAACATCAATCAGCTGCTTCCTGCATACCCCTTACTGGGCATGTGCCCACAACCAAGGTACATGCCCTTGACCTGAATCAAACCTGGGACCCTTCAGTCTGCAGGCCGACGTTCTATCCACTGAGCCAAACCAGTCAGGGCTACATGTGTGCATTTTAATTAAACCAACTAATGTTCTCCTAATGCCCATTAGAGCCAATAAAATTCCCATGAAATGTATTGTTCTCATGGGAAGGCAGATAGCATACCTCAGAATTGTATATTATATGTCCTTTGGTTTAATGTTTATGGTGACCAGGAATGTCATTCTTGGTTGCAAAAAACTGAGGTGAATTTGAATACATTTCAGTTCATGGGTAATGTTAATTTAGAATAAATAAAATGAAACAAACTCCTCTGACTCTGTTTAAGAAGCTAATGCAAGGAAAGATCATAGATTTAGAAATTAAGTAAACTCAACAATAAGGCAAGTTTCTATTAGTAGCCAGAAAATCCTCATAAATGATGGTCTCTGAGTCAATGACCTGAATGAATTTATGACTAGGAAATTAAAGCTTTGCTACAATGGAAATGAGCAAAACAGCCCAGAATAAAAATGCATTACACCTTTACGAGTACTATATCCTTCTAGTCTCCATCAATAGAAATGCTTTATAAAAGTTACCTTAAGAAGAGAGAACGAAAGCATGAGATATTCATCAAAACACCTTGCTCTGCCATGAGAACTGCTACAGGATGATATTTTGTCATACTTCTGTTAGGAAAGATAGGACATCTAATCTCAGGGCCCCATATAAGAAAAGAGATGGGATGGATGTCATCATCATCAATCACTCAAGCATAAAATAGGAAGGTCAGTCATCTTGTCCTCAGAGAAATGACAAGGTAACTGTATCATTTTTGTCTACACATTACTGCTTTAATTTTATATATATATATATAACTGGAGGCCCAGTGCATGAAATTCGTGCACAGGGGGGCGGGTGTCCCTCAGCCCAGCCTGCACCCTCTTCAATCTTGGATCCCTTGAGGGATGTCTGACTGCCCATTTAGGCCTGATCCCACTGCCCATTTAGGCCCGAGTCAGACATCCCTCTTACAATCCAGGACTGCTGGCTCCCAACTGCTCGCCTGCCTGATTGCCCCTAACTGCTCTGCCTGCCAGCCTGATCACCCCCTAACCACTTCCCTGCCAGCCTGATCAATGCCTAACTGTTCCCCTGCCGGCCCGATTGCCCCTAACTGCCCTCCCCTGCCGGCCTGGTCACCCCTACCTGCCCTCCCCTGCAGGCCTGGGTACCACCCAACTGTCCTCCCCTGCAGGCCTGGGTCCCTGCCAACTGCCCTCCCCCCTGCTGGCCTGGTCTCCCCCAACTACCCTCCCCTGCAGGCCTGGGTACCCCCCAACTGCCCTCCCCTGTTGTCCTGGTATCTCCTCTGATGGCCTGGTCACCCCTAACTGTCCTCCCCTGCAGGCCTGGGTACCCCCCAACTGTCTACCCCTGCAGGCCTGGGTACCCCCCAACTGTCCTCTCCTGCAGGCCTGGGTCCCCTCCAACTACCCTCCCCTGCAGGCCTGGGTACCCCCCAACTGCCCTCCCCTGCTGTCCTGGTCTCTCCCAACTGCCCTCCTCTGCTGGCCTGGTCACCCCTAACTGTCCTCCCCTGCAGGCCTGGGTACCCCCCAACTGTCCTCCCCTGCAGGCCTGGGTCCCCGCCAACTGCCCTCCCCCCTGCTGGCCTGGTCCCCCCCAACTACCCTCCCCTGCAGGCCTGAGTACCTCCCAACTGCCCTCCCCTGCTATCCTGGTCTCTCCCAACTGCCCTCCTCTGCTGGCCTGGTCACCCCTAACTGCCCTCACCTGCTGCTTAATTGCCCACAACTGCCCTCCCCTGCTGGCCATCTTGTGGTGGCCATCTTGTGTCCACATGGGGGCAGCCATCTTTAACCACATGGGGGCGGCCACCTTGTGTGTTGGAGTGACGGTCAATTTACATATTACTCTTTTATTAGATAGGATTCTCAGAAAGAAGCTTCCTAACTGAAAAAATGACTGAGAATCTAATGTGGGAAATATGTGAATACTACCTAATGTTATCTAGAGCAGAAACTAAAAGAACTTGTAGAAAATCCTCCCGGGGCCATCTTGGAGTTTCTCCTCAATGCTTATGAAAGGAGCAGATGAATGAAGGTAGGCCTAGGAAAGAGAAGGCCTTTTCCTGCTCATTAGCCAAGAATGCTCCTTAAACACTCCCCAACACTGGCAAGGTGGCATTATATCACTATCAGTTCACAAATAAGGAAATGGAGACTGAGAAACATCAAGCACTTCTTTCATTATCACCCTGCAAGGAGGTAGTAAAATGGGCAACCCTGTCTATTGGCTCTCACACTTTTTTAATAGGAAAGTGAGAATGGCAAGATAATCATGAAACATGTGAGACTAGAGAATGTATGCATATTGACTTGATTAAATAAAATAGATGATTTGAAAACTGGAAGAAAGGTGACTTATACATGTCACTTCTATATACCCCAGCCTTCTTGAAGGCAAAGAGGAGGCATTTATCTCTTTGAAACAGATGAGACCTTTTCTGGAATACAGATGAATCTCCCATGGTTACTTCCCTACCTTAAAGTAAATTAAGGTGATGATACCTCCTGAGAATAAGGGCATACAATGGTCAATTCTTGTCAGATTTGCTGAATTAAATATGAAGTTACTTCGTTTTCTGGATTTGGACTTGTTTGAGTTCCAAGAGCCAAGTTTTTTTCTGATTGTGCAAACATGTGAAGCTTTGGTGAGCTATGAACCTTTTATCTTTGATGCGAACACATTTCTGCACATTTTAGAAACTTTTTTTTTTTTCATTTTATAAACCTTGTTTTCTTTAGGAAAATTTGTGGAGCCAGACAATATAATTTCTCTCATTTTTAAGTTAAGCATGCCTTATTATTTAAAAATAACAGGAATGTTATTAGTCAGATTGCAAATCTTCTGTACTGTCTAAAGTGCTTTTAAATTATTTGTATATGTAATAAAACTTAGGACGCTTTCAAAAGACAAACATCTGACCTCTTCTGTATACTAAAAATAACATCCCAAGCCCATGAAGACAGCTGCTAAAAAGGGTATTCAACAATTAGAGAGTGACATCAGTGTAACAGGAACACTGGCCTCCAAGTGACTTCACTCATTTGGCTGTTTGGGTCCAGAAATGTTTATATAATTAATTTAAGAATCCGTCCCCCCTGCCGGCCTGACTGCCCCTCACTGCTTCTGCATGCCAGCCTGATTGCCTCTAACTGCCGCCCCTTCTGGCCAGGTTACCCCCAACTGCCCCCCCGCCTGCTGGCCTGGTCGCCCCATACAGCCTGCTATTCAGTCGGTTGGTCATCCCTCACTAACCCCCCTGCTAGCCTGGTCATAGGCAGCCATCTTGTGAGGGCATGAGGGCTAATTTGCATATTACCTCTTTATTATATAGGATTGGAGTTCGCCAGTATATTTTTTTCTTTCTGCTTGAGATATACCTTACAGTAAAGGACACAAATCTGGTATACAACCTGAAGAATTTTAGCAAACATATGTATATTTCTATATAAGCCACACCAAGATTAAGATATAAAACACTTCAAGAACCCTACAATGCTCCCTAAGTCAGAATTCCCACTCCAAAAAGACCACTGATTCAACCTCTAATCACAGTAGATAGGTTTAGGTTACTTTTGAATTTTATATAAATGGAATCATATAGTTGTACAGAGCACCCCCCACCCTTATCCACTAAGGATACATTCTAATATATTCAGTGGATGCCTAAAACTGTGGAGAGCATTGAGCTCTATATATGCTATGTTTTTTCCTATACATACATACCTATGATAAAGTTTATGGCTCCTCTTTGGCATATGCAAATACCAGCAACACCACTTTGGGGCCATTATTAAGTAAAATAAGGGTACAATGGTTATGTAAACACAAGCACTGCAATGCTTCTGCAGTGGGTCTGATAAGCAAAACGGCTATTAAGTGACTCAGGAGTGGAGAGGGAATGCAGCATGGATATGCAGGACAAAGGGATGACTCACATTCTGGATGGACGGGGTCGGGGAGGGAGGTCAGGAGATGGCATGAGATTCCATCACATTGCTCTGAACAATGAGCAAGTTAAAACTATAAATTGTTTATTTCTGTAATTTTCTATTTAATATTTTCAGATCGTGGTTATGGGAAACTGAAAATGTGGGTACTTGAAAACACACAGAGAGAAACAGTGAATATTTGGAGGGCTATGGTACTCTTTTTGCATTTGACTTCTTTACTTAACATCATTACTATGAGATCCAGCCATGTTGTGTGTAACAGTATTCTGGTTTTTGTTGTTGTTGTTGCTTTTAATATTTCGCTTTATAATTAGACCACAATTAATTGACCATTCTACTGCTGATGGATGTTTGGGTTATTTATAGTCTGGGGCTTATGAATAAAGCTGGTATGAGCACTCTTGTGCGTTCCTCTGTATGGAACTAGGCACTCATTTCTATGTTGCCAGGAAAAAAAATTGTTGGGTCGTACTTATGTTTAATTTTAATCAGCACTGCCAATAATTTTTCCAAGTATACCAATTTACATTCCCTTGTCTTAAATGACAAAATAAGAAGTCTATTTGAGCAATTTAACTTCCTATATTCATCAGAATATCTTTGTATGAGATGTTCTTTTGTCTTAAAAGGAAGTTTAGAGATATCAGAAAAAAATTATTGTCATAGCATTCTCCTCTTTGCTTTCCTGGACTGCTTCTAATCCACTGGATTTGTCAAGTCTCCACCTGCTTTCCTGCTGTTCTCCCCAGCCACCCAAGGTGATTCCTGGATGGCCCTTCGCTGTTGATTTGTGCATCCCGTCCCTGCACTTGTGGTGAATTGCTGGCAGGAGAGTGGGCCAAGCTCTTCTCTCTCACCTCCTGCATGTGTGGCTGAGGCTCTGAGCAGCACAGAGAGGGAGGGCCATGATTTATTCTGTGTGTGTGAGCGGACATGAGACTCGGGGTTCGACAAAAGCAGTGTGGTATCAGCAGCATCTCATAAAACTCAGAGAGGGATAGTGACAAACTGATTTCCAGAGCCCATGGCCGCCAGTACCCGAGTCTTCATTTTGTCATCACTCCTCAGGATTTCATCATTAACTCGCCCAGATAATTACCCTTTGGTCAGGCCAAGGTTCTAATTCTTAGTCAAGAAAACAAAATATCATTGGCAGCTCTTCCCAGCTGTATGTTTTAGTGATTCCAGATGTGCAAATCAAAGAAATGCGGCAACAATGTGCTGTCCAAATAAAAAGGAAATGAAATGTGTAGACTGCTTTCTAAACATTTCAAAGAATCTGGAAATCCAGCCAGCACCAAAAGCAATATTTGCATTTTAATCTTTGCTTAATTTGAACTATTAGGGCCTGTACCAAAGGTAAAAGTCGTTTGAAG
Source organism: Cnephaeus nilssonii (assembly GCF_951640355.1). Lineage (NCBI taxonomy): Eukaryota > Metazoa > Chordata > Mammalia > Chiroptera > Vespertilionidae > Cnephaeus > Cnephaeus nilssonii. Next base: position 63,020,065 of record NC_137081.1, read on the forward strand.
TGGAATTTACTTATTATTCCCCATTATTATTTTTGTCCTTACTACATTTTTTGTAAAGCATTTTGGGGGAAGTAGATATTTGATTTTAATTTTTTATTTTCAAAATAAATATTTTTCTTTCCTTGGAACATATATGAGGAATCTCATACTTGGGAGTTCTGTTTATAATCCATTGTCTTATGTATGGCTTAACAGCCCTTTAATTGTTTTTAAAAAATTAATGAACCTGAACAAAAATCAATCGGTACTAATTGGTATTAATTTTGTACTAATTTCATATATGTGTACTGGATATAACTCTTGAATAACAAAATAAAGCTAAAGCAATTAGCAAAATGCTATAATATGATACTTTTAAAATTTTTACCTCATTAAAAATAATAATAGTAATAATAATAGGTTACATTATGTAGTCACAATAGCCCATGTTAAGTCAAAACAATAGCCCCTGTTAGTTTATAATTTGACTCTGATCATTTCACTTAACCTGAACATGAGAATGAGAAATTACAAGGAAATAAAAGGCCTCTGTGAGGCTAAATAGACATATCAAAAGTCATAAAATTATGTCCTTTTCTAAATTAAAAAAGTCAGTTTTATTGATATATAAATGACATACATCACTTTATACATTTAAGAAGTATAGCATAATGGTTTGACCTATACATCTTGTGAAATGATGGCCGCAATAAGTTTACTTAACATCCTCATGTGCTTTTTAAAGATCACCTCAGGTATCCACTCAGGACCTATTTATTCCCAAGTTATGCATAATCCTAAACAATGATACAACCGGATTTCAAACTCATGCTAGAAGAGAAACAAGGTTAGTGGAAGTTTGAAATAATGCCCTAGAAAAGCACAAAGTGCCCTAGCTGGTTTGGCTCAGTGGACAGAACATTGGCCTGCAGACTGAAGAGTCCTAGGTTCAATTCCGGTCAAGGGCACATGCCCAGGTTGTGGGCTTGATCCCCAGTAAGGGGCGTGCAGGAGGCAGTTGATCGATGGTTCTCTCTCATCATTGATATTTCTCTCTCTCTCCTTCTCCCTTCCTCTCTGAAATCAATAAAAAATATATTTTTTTTAAAAAAAGAAGAAAAGCACAAAGTGTCAGTAAGAAATAATAGCTAATGGCAAGAAAGTAATGGTTACAAAAAATATAAAAGCATTCGTAATTACTTTGCTATGATTATTAAAGAAGCATGGCTAGCTGCAGCCATTTTGTTTAGGGAAAACTGCTTCCCTGCTTCAGGTACATGTTCTGCCTTGCCTTTCTACTGTAGGAGTGGGTGCAGTGACCGGCTGCAGCAGGTATAACCTGAAAGCCCCTTGCTTGAGTTGCATCATACAAATCCCTTTTAGTCCTCAGCCTTCTCTGATATTGCCACATGAACACCCAAGGGAGCACACTCACCCGTTCTTACACATAAGCAAACCTGGATCTATAACACCCTTGGAGGTCACCTTTGACCCTCAGGGCAGAGTCAGTGGATAAATAGCCCCTTCTTCTGCCCTTAGGTGGACAACATTGAGGTTCACCTTCAGAAAGTCCTAAGCCAAGATGGAGCCCAGTTGCCCATTGTGTGAGCAACAAGACAATACCTCATGGATTGGTTTTCCCTACTTTCCAGTTCTATTCTTCCTAGTCCCGACCTCTGTTCCTTGTGATTTCTTCCCAAAATTTATGACTTATAAGCAAGGCCTTGTCTCGGGCTCTGCTTTTGCAGAAAACCTACACTAAGATAGTCGAAATCTAGAAATAATCCTAATAAGCAGACTCTTCACATGGGATTCAAGAATTGGGTCATTTGACTTCTAGCTGCAGTACTATTGGCCCTGTCACTTGGCCCACAAAGTTCAGCAGCTCTATTGGAGCCAGCTGTATCCATAATGATTAGATGCCATTCTCAAAGAATAGTCATGGCAGAGACGCTTAGCAGTCCAGAGCAAGGCTTAGATTTTTGTGGCAAGAAGCTACTCATTGTTGGCAAAGCAGCTCCTAGCCTAGTAGAGACTGGGCTCCTGGCCATAGGATGTTGAGTGGCTATGTAACCTGACTCCATCTGATCCCCCATGTAGTGCCCCAGTAATCTTTTGTTTGATGGAAATGGCACATACAATAGATGGGTCCCAGCAGATATGAAGGGCAACAAGTAACTTGATAAACAAGTTTTCTATGCCAGTCACCTTCCTTTCTTATATTACTACATCTCCATCACCTTACATCTCTGGCTTTTCAGACGTTTATAACGTGCAACCAACAGATGAGTGAACCCCTTGACCTGAAACAGAGACAGACCAGCTTTTTGTATTGGTACTAGCTAGAAATGTATTGCAGCCCTACTCAAGAAGGGCCCTGGAATGGTGGTGAAGGTAAATAATCTCATTTAATAGATCAATACGCATGGAAATTCAGTCTCTAATTGGGGAGTATGGATTTGGGTGGACAGCTATCAACTCATTCTCCCTACACTTTTCATTCAAAAGTTCCAGTATTATGTAGCAGGCATTCTACCCAATTTTTATATTCAACTTTACAAATTAGGTATGATTTTTGATATACGAATTTTGTTTTTAAGTAACTAAGATAGGTTAAATTATTTGCTTAAGAACACAGCTCTTAAATGGATTGTATACCATAAACTCCACAGTCCATGCCCTTTATACTGCAGTATATTAATTATTAAATATAATAGCATATATTACTATTTATAATATGAGAATTCTAAGCCAAGAAATATTAAAATTCACTTAGCATACTGCTTAAGGACATTAGAAAATATGTAATATACTTTAGAAAAATTTAACTCACATACTCAAGGTGAAAAACTGGGTGTTTATAAGTGTGGGTCTTTAAATCTCAAGAAGCAACCCAACTGTAATGAATGATATACAACTTGTGAATTCAAGAGAATATTGACCTAGCAGGAGAACTAGGAAAAGAAGAGAAACTAGAACACTGAATTAAAGTTAGCTTTCATCTTGATTAGTAGTAAACAGAAATAAATTTGGAAATTATCTTCCAGGAGCCCCAGAATTGCATAATTGTCCTTCCAAGTATATCATAGGGTCAGAAGTGATCTTAACAGGTGGCAATTTGGGCCCACTCATCTGTTTTAATAGCATTCTCACTTTTCTTTTCTAAACATTGAGGTTCTATCTAAAAAAACTTGAAGTAATTTACTTCTGTAAAAATAAACTTTGCAAGCCACAACTAAAAATCTTCACATATACCATAGGGATATTTCAAAATATTGATTTGGAGGTAACTTGCAAATTAATTCTTTGAAGCACCAACACTTTCTAGTACAACAATACTATATAATAAAAGGGTAATATGCAAATAGACTGAGTGGCAGAACAACTGAACAACCAATCAAAGTGTAATATGCTAATGATATGCTAAGGCTACTCAACCACTTGCTGCACTGACCACCAGGGGGCAGACAGTCAACTGGTCGACCAGTCACTATTACAAGCACTGACCACCAGGGGGCAGATGCTCCGACTGGTAGGTTAGCTTGCTGCTGGGGTCCGGCCAATCTGGACTGAGTGAGATGAGCCGGACATGCCCTGGAGCCCTCTCACGGACCCTCCCTGCCCTATCGTGCACCGGTGGGGGCCCTCAGCCTGGCCTGTGCCCTCTCATAATCCAAGACCCCTCGAGGGATGTTGGAGAGCTGGTTTCAGCCTGATCCCGCAGGCCACACCCCTTGGGAGGGTGCCAGATGCTGGGCTAATGGCTGGAGAGCCTCTCCTGATCAGGACTGATTGGGCGTGAGCTTGCAGCAGGCACAGTGGGGCCGGGATTAGCAGGAGTGGCAGGTAGGAGCTACAGGCAGTGTTAGACTGCAGGTTTCGGCTGATCCCTGCAGCCCACCCAGAGGGCCCCCACCCATGCATGAATTTATGCACCAAGCCTCTAGTAAGCCATAATTGTGTAACTTTTGAGTCAGCTGGGCTATCATATTATAATAATTATAATTGAGTCAGCTGGGCTATCATATTATAATAATGATCTCATATAGTAACTAGAGGCCCGATGCAAGAAAATTCATGCAAGAGCATGCCTTCCTTCCCCCGGCTGCCGGCACCGGCTTCCCTCTGGCACTGGGACCCAGGCTGCCAGGACCCCGGCTTCCCTCCTCCAGCCACCAGCAGGTACCAGAGACCCGGGCTGCTTCCCTCCTCAGGCCGCCCATGGGCACTCGAAACTGGGACCAGCTTCCCTCGGGCTGCCCGCGGACACCCAGGACCGGGGCTGGCTTCCCTCCCATGCTGGCTTTGTCAGAAAGGACATCCGGAAGACATCTGGTCTAATTAGCATATTACCCTTTTATTATTATAGATATAAATGTACATTTTTTGGAGCAACTATGTATCTATGTCCAGGCTTGGGCCTGGCTTTTTGTGGCTGTGGGAGTGAAAAGGTCTAGAGAAATAATATTTTTAAAGTCCCATCTACCCTTCTCCATCTACAGTAGGAAGTACCTCGCAGGGTTATATCCATGGCATTGAGCTATGCTAGACAGATGGGGTTTGTAGGCCTCTAGGCCTAAAATATTCAGTAAATGCTTCAACAAGTGGAAAAAGGAACATCTTTGACATCCAGGGTGATTATTGGTAGGCAATGCAAACAGACTGTGTGTGAGCAGCAGAAACAGAGCTTGGGAGTAGGGAAGGCTGCCTGCAAAATGGAAATTTATTTTTCTAAGCAACAGAGCAGACTAGCCAATCAATTTAGATGCCAGTTGTTTGAATGGCCTTGGAGTTGTTAGAAGACAGACTCTAAGGTCCTATTGAGTTGCATCAGGATTCAGGCTTATTATTCTCTGGAAGCATTAAAAGAGCCATAGCTTAACGTAAAGAGCAAGCAAAGTTTTCAGGTTTTATTCATGCTCGGCTTTTCCCCAAGGTCACCTTCTATATTCCTTTTCTTTTGTTTATGTCACAGCTTTTCTCGAAACCAGGTGAACCCCTATGGGATAATTTGCTCTCTAATAAGACCAATTCATCTTCCACTGGTCTCTATAGCCAATTATGCTATTTAAAAAAAAAAAAAACTCTCTAAGTTAAAATTTTCAAGATCTGTGCGAGTTAAGAAATAAATCTTGTCATTAAATGAAATATTTAATTTTTAAAAAATTTTCTACCTAAAACACAATATGAGCAGAAACAACAACAAAAATATCATCTCCTCCGACCCCCCAGTCCAGACCTTCCAAGCTTCATAGTGTCATGTAGACTGGGATCAAGGACTGGGGGTAGAAAACCCCATGACGTGAGGAGGAATGAATGTGAACTACTACTGTTTACTCCCAACATTCCTATGGGTTATAACCAAGACACTTGGAAAATGTCCAAATTTGCAAACACTGCTATTAAACTTAATTTTTCCTATGAAAAGTATATGAGACAACAATTAGAGAACAAAACAGTGGCACCAAGATGGTGACAGATGACACATGACTTTCAAATATGTATCTCAACAAAAATGACACATGATTGCATGCCATGACCCAGTGGTCACTAGCCAGAGTAGACACTGTGATTTTTAAATCAAAGAATGCCAAAGATCTCCTGCACATCAGAATCTCACTGTAATATGCAAAACAAGGTGTGAGATTATTTCTAAAGTGGGCCAATTGGTTTAGGTTTATAAGGAAATTTACTGTGAATGAGCATCAGAGGAAATTTATCCTACTCTTTCCTCTATAACATGATTCCCAGCATGTATCCCAGAGGTGGTATTTGAGTGAGACTCTTGTGTATTATTATAAAGTGGAGAGGAAGTAACAGACTAACTAGATTCACTTTTTAAAACTTTTTAGTGATACTTTTGACCCAATGCCAAACATCCAGATGAAATTTGAAGAACAAAAACAACTCTCCAGATGTTTTCCCTAAGTAAATGTATAGGAATTACTGTTCTTGACCTTTCTCTAGGAGAATAACTCACACAGCAAATGAGGACAAGGACCAGATGAAATGTCGGGGTCAACAAAGGCTATGTTGACCTCTTAACAGGAAAACAGCAAAGGTGATATTGGATGACCAGGACAACCGAAGGTAATTAATCAACAAAACCTCACCTTGGTGGATATGGCAGATTAACTTTTTGGACCAAATTTCTCACTCCTCTCCACATCCATGATTTTAGCCTTGTATAACACCTTGTATTTCTTTCTTCTACAGACGAGGACACTTCCTGGGCCTTTGAGTTTGGACCAGTGGAACATTAGCAGACATGATTCATGCAGAGGCTTGCAATGTGCATATGTAGGTGGGGTTATCCACTTGTAAATTTGCCATGATGATGAACAAAAATACCCCAGATGGCTCACTGGCCAAGTGAAGATGCGAGACTTGTGGACTAAATCTGGCCCCAACCTGCAGCTTAGAGCCAAGTCCAGCCTAGGTCAGCCAGTTCCCAGCCAACTCACAGATGTGTGAGACAGAATAAATAACTGTGTTTCAAGCCACTAAGTTTTGGGTGGTTTATTACAGAGAATTATTGTGGAAATAGTTGACCTCTACCATAGAGCCAAAACAGATTGAAGAGGAGTTGATGTCTATAACAGTGTTTCGTGTAGGTTTCAGCCTATTAATAGTGATGCGGTCAGCTAGGAATGCCTGGGATACTCACCTGGGCCCTCACCGTGTGTGGTGGGCCCCCACAAACATTTCCCCAACCAAGGTTCTGGCCGGACTGCCCTTGTGGTTCTCAGGATTACAAGACTCACCTCAGAAACAACCATCAGGGGTCTCTAAAAAACCAAAGCTTATTACTCACAAATCCAGGAAGGTGAAGGACACAGCATGCCCAAGGACCACACAGTGAGGTCACAGGTAGAAAGAGAGGGAGCCCAGAGCTAAAACTCTGTCTAAGGTTGGGGTGCTTAAGGTGTTGCGGGTTCACTTTTTGTTAGTGGGGACTGAAAAATGGGATCGGTGAAATAGTCAGTTATCTAGGTTACCCAGGGCATTCTAAGAAGGGGATGTGAAGGGTGGGCAGCTTGGTTCCTTAGTGAGTTGTTTAGCCAGAACTGTGCCATGCAGCTGGCAATACACTTATTCGAGATGGATGACTTCGAAATGGATGCCTTGGCAATCCAAGGCTTAATGGCAGGCACTTACAATACAATCAAAGATGCTTAATAATGTCAGGCACTTATAATCAACAGAGTGAACAGATCAAACCTCCACAGAGAAGCAGAAATGAATGTATGTCTCTCTCTAGCCTCTTTGCCTGATATGGCCTATTTCATTGTTTGAGTCTGTCAGAATATTATTTTTCCAGTTTCTTAGGTATATCAAGCACCTTCACACCACAAGGTATTGCACACAGCCTACCTTCCCTCCCTTCCCATCCACCTCCCATGTGTCCTAACATACCCATTACCTTCTTAGGTATGGGACACCTTTGTCTTCAAGGTGTTTCTCCAAAGGCCTTTAAGGGTGGGAATGCAGATTGTTGCAGCCATTATAGAAAACAGTATGGAGTTTCCTCAAAAAATAAAAAATGGAACTGCCACTTCTAGGAATAGGTCCTAAGAATCCTGAAATACCAATCAGAGAGAATATATCCACCTTTATGTTCATAACAGTGCTATTTGCAAGAGCTAAGATCTGGAAACAGCCCAAGTGCCCATCAGTAGATGAAAGGATAGAAAAGGTGTAATACATTTACACAATGAAGTAATATGCAGTTGTTAAAAAAAAAAGGATATTTTACCATTTGAGACAGCCTGGAGGAATCTGGAGAGTATTATGCTAAGCAAAATAAGCCAGTCAGAGAAAAACAAGTATCATATGATCTCACTTATATATGGAATCTAAGAAACAAAATAAACTGATGAACAAAATAGATCCAGAGACATGAAAGCATTGAACAAATCTCAGAGGGAAGAGAGGAGGAGGGGGAGCAGGAAGAGATTAACCAAATAACTTATATGCATACTAGAGGCCCGGTGCATAAAATTCGTGCATGGGGGCGGGTGGTTGTTCAGACCGACCTGCACCCTCTCCAATCCAGGACCCCTCGGGGGATGTTTGACTGCTGGTTTAGGCCCTATCACAATCTGGGACCACTGGCTCCTAATCGCTCATCTGCCTGCCTGCTTGATCACCCCTAACCTCCTCTGCCTGCCTGCCTGATGCCCCTAACTACTCTCCCCTGCTGGCCTGATCACCACTAACTGCTCTCTCCTGCCGGCCTGATTGCTCCTAACTGCCTCTGCCTCGGCCCCCACCACTGTGGCTTTGTCTGGAAGGACGTCCTGAAGACGTCCAGTCTATCTGGTCTAATTAGCATATTACCTTTTTATTAGTATAGATATGTGTAATCCATGGACACAGACAATTGGGCAGTGAAGGCCTGGAGGGTGTCGGGAGTGGGGTGGAGGAGGTCAATGGGGGAAAAAAGAGGGGACATCTATATATCTATGCCTGTTCTCTGGCCAGTGTGGCTCAGTTGGTTGAGCATCCCGTACACTAAATGGTTTCTGGTTCAATTCCTGGTCAGGCAGGGCACATGCCCAGGTTGCAGGCTTGATTCCCAGTAGGAGGTATGCAGGAGGCAACCAATCAATGTTCTGCTCTCACATGGATCGATGTCTCTCTTTCTCTCTTCTCCCTTCCTCTTCCTTTAAAAATCAATATAAATATATATATATATATATATATATATATATATATATATATATACCTGCAAATCAACAAAGATGAATCCATTAATCAAAACATGATCTATACAATTTCTCTTAAGTTTAAACAGAGAGCATATATGCAAGAGCAGAGTCTCCTGTGAAAGTACTAGGCCACGATAAAGCATTATTTTAATCTAATCAGCCATGACTTTTTATTATGAGAGATAAGAGACATATTGTTAAAAATAAATTCATAACTAAGATTTAATCAAATAAAATACCTTTGAGTAAAGCCTGAATTTTCATATGTAAGCCTCCTACTACTTACTATGGATATATAGAAGAGAGACAGTATTACTCACTGAAATGGTAGAGCCTCAGGCTCTGCCTTTATTGGGACCAAGGTTGGGGCGCATAGGATCTTAAACACTTAAATGTCCAAGGAAGAATTGATTTTGTCCGTTTGATATGGCATTTTTAAGAAACGTATTTTTGATATTTAAATTTCTTACTTATTGATTTTTTAGAGAGAGAAAGGAAAGGAGAAAAAGAGAGAAACATTGATGGTTGCCTCCCATACGTGCCAGGACTGGGGATTGAACCGGTAACCTAGGCATGTGCCCTGGCTAGGAATCAAACCTGAAACCTTTTTGGTGTACAGGACGATGCTCCAACCAACCGAGCCACCTGGCCAGGTCATTGGTTGATTCTTGTATGTGCCCTGACCAGGGATTGAACCCACAACCTTGTTGTATCAGGACAATGTTCTAATCCACTGATATACCTAGACAGGATTCAATTAGGATTTATTTTTTTTAAGAGAATTTGAGATTGATTCTCAATTAACAAAAAAATTCCTGTAACTTTATTAACTTATAGTTTGATTGTGGGTTTATGATGCACTGTGTGTGTGTGTGTGTGTGTGTGTGTGTGTGTTTGTGTGTACACACACATGCACAGTTATGGCAAATAAGAATTAGTGTTTATTGAGCCCTGGCGAGTTTGCTCAATGGTTAGAGTGTGGGCCAGCATGAAGGATCTTCAGTTTTATTCTAGTCAAGGTCACGTACTTCGGTTGCAGGCTGGATTCCCAGTCCTGGTCAGAGCACGTGCAGGAGGCAACCAGTTGATGTATCTCTCTCACATCGATGTTTTTCTCTCTCTGTCTTTCCCTTTTCCTTCCACTCTCTCTGAAAATCAATGGAAAAAATATCCTCAGGTGAAGATTAACAAGAAAAGAATTATTTATGTATTTATTGAGACCTTATTCTTGCAAAATACAGGAATCTGCTCGTCAATAGGTTAGGTACAGTAAAAATGCTAATTTGGGCCCAAGCAGCTTATAAATCACCATCTAGGGCAGTGGATCTCAACCTTGGCTACACATTAGAATAATTTGTGAGATTTTTTAAAATTCCTTTACCCAACCTCCATCCCCGGACATCAGAACTGGACTGCATGAGGGTGGGATGCAGGCATCTGTATTTTTAAACTCCCCAGGTGATTGGCATGTGCAACTAAGTAATAGTGAATCATTGGATTTATAATCCCAATGATGAGTTGAGTACCTGGACACTCAGGGATATATGTCTAGGCTGAAACGTGGCTCAACGTTTGGTGCCGTGAGAGAGAAATCAGCACACTTGCAGTCATCAGCAGCGTGTCATGGTGGAAAGAGCATCAGCTGCGCCTGCCTCAAGAAATTCAGGCCCAGATTCATTCTGCAGTCCTCAGAAGATCACTAGGACAATGATGCTTGAACATGTGTTTTCCTTATCTCCTAAGAACAGGAATAATCCTGATGACTTTAAACCCCTTTTCCCAGTTAGCATTGGCCCTAGCTAAGTAGTAGTACTGGTCTGCATTTCCTATTACATGCATATCAAACAAGGACACAATGTCAAGGTGAGTTGAAAGAGGAGGTGCAGTTTCAGAGTCAGAGCGCGTACACTTAAAACGTGTGGTCACTGTTGCTAGGGTGCTGTCCATCTGCTGAGTCACCTGAGCCACCCCTTCTTTGACCATTCTGGGTATCCGACCTCTCTAGAAACAACTCTGGCTTCTGCACTGGCCCCAGAAGCTTGGTGTCACAGGTGATGTCTGTAGGGCCCCTGGCCTTTCTTCAGACTGTGCTAGTCACCCCTGGAGGAAAGGAAAGGGAAAAGCAAAGTACCTGTTCTTCAGCATTCTTCATACCATCACCCATCGGGTATGCATTTGCAAAGGACCACAGATGCAAGAGGACCTCAGGGATGGGCTGGGAGGTGACTCTTTCTAAATCCTCTCAATTTTATGGCAACTGTAAATAAGCACTTTTCCCCCTTTACAGTTGGCATTCAATATTAGTTTCAGGTGTACAGAATAGAGGTTAGCCATTTGTATAACTTACAAAGTGATCCTCTATAAGTCTAGTGCCTATCTAGCACCATGCATACTTACTACAATAGTATCCTATATAATAAAAGGCTAATATGCAAATAGACCAAATGGCAGAACAACCGAACAACCGGTCACTATGACGTCGGCCGCAGCAGGATGGTGGAACAGGTAAGTGGGGGTGCCGGATCAAGGCAGGGAACTGGTTGTTGTCATCGGGGCGAGCCTCTGGTGGTTACTGAAAATTCTTTTCTCCCACGCGACGCAGTCCCACCCGGCGTTGGTTCACACCTGCTGTGGGCGCCGCCCCTGCTCGCACCTGTTGCCAGTGCTGGAGCTGCCGCTCGCAACCACTGCTGGTTCCGGCCCCAGCCCCAATCGTTCGGCACCATCAGCGGGTGTGAGTGGCAACTGCTGGCCCCGATCATCCCTCAGGGCTTCTCTAGCTCCTCCTGCTCCTGAGGGGCAATTGGGGCAGCAGCCACTGCTCGCACCCGCTGCTGGCACTGGCCCCAATAGCTCCGCGCCATCAGCACAGTGGTGGTGGGAGCAGGGCTGCCAGCAGACAGGGGACCGGGGACCGCGGTGGGAGGGGCCAGGCAGGTGTGTGGAGGATGGGCTGAGACCCACCCCTTTGCCCACGGCAGCCTTGCGGCCCACAGTTCCTTTCAAGGTGCACGAATTCATGCACTGGGCCCCTAGTTGACTATATTCCCTATGCTGTACTTTATAACATGACTACTTTGTAACTGCGAATTTGACTTCTTAATCCTTTTTCACCCAGCTCCTCCAACTCTCCTCACATCTGGCAACCATCAGTTTGTTCCCTGTATCTATGAGTCTGTTTCTGTTTTGTTTGTTCATTTACTTTGTTTTCTCAGATCCCACATATAAGTGAAATCACTTTGTTTTTTTCTGTCTGATTTATTTTACTTAGCATAATACCCTCTAGGTCCACCCATGTTGTTGCAAATGGTAAGATTGCATTCTGTTTTATGGTTGATTAATATTCCATTATAGCTTTTGATTCACATTTGAGGAAAGACCACTTAGTGCAGTGGCTAAGAGCATGGACTATAGACCCATTTCCTCATCTGTCCAAGGAAAATACTTAGTAGTACTTATTTATTGATATATGGTTTCTATGAGTAAAAAGATGAAAAGTACTTAGAATAGTATTTGCACATAGTAAGAGTTGCATAACTATTAGTTCTTACAATTTATGTATCTTTTACCCATGCAATTGCTTATTTATTTATTTATTTATTTATTTATTTATTTATTTATTGGCTTAAGTGTTTAGAAAGCCCTACTATGTGTCAGGCACTGTGTTAAATTCTGATAACACAAAGGAGACAAGATTATATGGTCTCTGCACTCTCAGGGAAAGAAAGACAGACTTGTAAACATCATCTAGCATCCTGTTAGTTTAGTAAGCACTATAAGTAAGTGCCTTGGGTGCCAGAGAAGGAGCACCTGGGCATCATTAATTCTTTTTCTGTGAGGACCAATGAGGACAAAGTGATTGCTCTTTGCCTTAGGTTGCCCTGGCACATCAGATAATGGACAAAAGATTATTCTCTAAATGGACTATATCCTAAAACTTAGTCTGGAACCCTAAGACAGAATTGGTCTGTTCTCTTTAAATGGCATGTGGTCCCAGCCACACCCTTTATCTGTCTGGCCTTGGGCAAATCACTGGCCTCTTTGATGGTCATATTTCCCACTGTAAAATGGAAATAATGCTCTCTACCTTGCAAAGTTGTAAGGTTGATAGATAGATGTAAAATACCTGGAGCTCCCTTTATGTTTGCAGTTCCCATTGGTTTGAAGTAACCGCCTGAGTCATTCCACCCAAAGTCCTAAGGAGTGCCCCTTCTCAGGTGGTTACAGAGTAGAATTCTCTCCTGAGAGTTCTCAGGTGTAGTCTTATATAGTGGAAAGGTCTCCTTCTCTCCTCTTTATCTCATCTTTTGCTGTCCCTGACATTTTATCACCCTAGTCACACTGGGATCTCTAGGTTGAGAAAGGCACAGATATATTCATGCTATATAGCATGGAAGGTTGACTCAACCCCTTTTCTCCTGTGGTTCATAGAATGACCAAGGTGATATAGTCTACCCACATTTATATCAGTTCATTGTCATGGACTAATGAAACAATAAAATTTTAAGATAATCTGAAATTGTGTTCTAATATGGTATATACAGATACCGTGAATGCTGAGATATTTTTACCGTACTGAAATATGAACCCTTCTATCCGTTCTTGTATTTCTATGGCTTGATTTCCTTTGCTACGGCATATATATATATATATATATATATATATATATATATATATATATATATATGATCCAAGAAAAGGGAAGGTCTGACAGTAGCCTATCACAACATCTACCAAGGTTGTTTCCATTAGTACCAAATTGTATTAAAAAATTGGGGTTAAATGCCAATGAATATTCTTTAAAAATCTACTGCAGGACCATACTATCAAGAAAGTAAAGGACAACACACAGAAAGGAAGAACATATTTGTCAGTCTTATATCTGATAAGTGTCTAGTGTCTATAATATATAAAGAACTTTTACAACTCAACGACAAAAAAACCCAAAGTCCATCAAGTGAAGAATAAACAAAAGGTGGTAGACCCATCCAATGAAATATTATTTAGTTATAACAAGCTATGTACTGTTACAACATGGATGAGTCCTGAAAACATTATGCTAAATGAAAGAAGCCAGCCACAAAAGGCCACATATTGTACAATCCCATTTATATAAAATGTACAGAATAAGCAACATAGTGAATGTACTAAAATTTAATGAAGTGTATACTTTTAAATGGTAAATTTTAAATTACATCTCAATAAAAATGCTAAAACAAAAAATAAATAAATTATAAACTTTAAGATTAATTCTTCAGCATTGAGGTGACTATTTGTATGAAGTCTTCTTAAACTTGCTATTTTTTTCTCTAAAATAGCTGAATACTCCTAACTCTATATTATAAACTTAATTTTTGTGTGTATATGAATATATGTGTTTGAGAATATGTCTTCTGGGATATAAAAGAAAGTTCAGAAAGAATGAAAAGGAACAATATATTGTTAAGAATATTTGCCCATACTTGTTATGGATAAAATTATTTGTTCCCTTTGGGCCCTAAAACATGTGTAAAAATAAAATGGTGACCATGGTATGCTAATTATATCTTAATTTAAAAAAAAAACTGTAGGACTTCTCTAAGGAGTTTTTTGGCTAATGTACATTACAAATTTCTAAAATGTAGAGACGTTTTTTCCATCTTATTTAACACTGGGAACCTTTTTCATGGGGTATCTCTATCGGAACTGCTATAGGAAATATTGCTCTAGAGAATCTACTCTAAATAAATACTAATGTAGGAATATCCAGCACTTGGAATATATGATTTGGCTTACGTGATTTAGCACTTTTGTTTCTAGGTTATTACCATTTCTCCATTTCATTTTGGCTCTGTTGACAGTATCCTCCCTCATTCCATTATATGTTTAGCTTTTGTAGCCCTGTATTTAATTAACCCTGACATGAGAAATTTCACTTCAAAAATCTCTTTTAAAAATAAGGTAATATCCTGGAAGGAGAGGACAAAGTAACTAAGCTGACTGTAATTTAATAGGACATGTGGAGTTTAAAATAAACACAGCATTTTTAATCCCGCTAAGGCTGTAATGCACAAAGCATGACATTTTAAGCCTATTAAGTCATTCCACCAAGATTAGTCTTCAGGTTAGGTGTATAACCCTGGAGACTATCGTCAAATGTCATGGGGACATTTGTGCCAAAGGATTTTATTGGTGCTGATACACACTGGTGTTTATACCACACTAGCCAGACAAGCCTTAAGAAATACCTGATATGTCTTAAGTCAAACTTATAAAGAAGCAATATATAAAATATACTGTATAACTGCCATGATTAAGGAATTAACATGAAGACAATACACAGGAAACTCAGATTGCATTCTTGATATCTATGATAACTTTTCAGAATACAAACTAAAAATGTTGAATTGCAAACATGAAAGAAGAGAAGGGGAGAGAGAGGAGCAGGAGGGAGATAAAGAGAGGAAAGGCGGGGGCGGGTGGGGAGGGGAGAGGAGGCAGTTGCACAACAGAAACTACGGGATCTTTTCTTCAGTGCCTCTGCTTTCTCCTGACTCTACCAGGAGCATTCGATTTACTAATTGTATGAAGAATGCAGATATTGGTGGACAAATGTCATTTCTAATTGTCTTGTGCATGACTGATTATTTGGTGTTCTATTTGCAAGTAGCCATAACTGATTTTTTTTTGCATGTTTAGATTCAGAACATATTGTATGCCAGAAAAAAAATGTTTTTTGTGGGGTTTTTTTTGGTGGTGGTGGTGTGAAAAGCAAAGCCAGATATCATGTGAACCAGATGTACTTATTTGGATGAAATACAAGAAAATCTGTGAAGATTAACTGTACATCTTTTTCTGTGCTCACAAATGGGTGAAAAATATTGGCATAAAATGAGCTACTACTAAATAAGGTATGTATGTATGTCTTACTGGATACGTATGAGTGAATGACCAAGGTAATATTTGCTTTTTAGTAAAAAAAAAAAAAAAAAAAAAAAGAGGCTTAAATAGAGTCAAGGGTATATTTCACAGCCCAAAGCCTGCCTTCTGTTGTCCTCATTATGCAAATTACTCTCTGATAGAAACCTGGCCGCTTCAGCTGGACCGGTCACTCTTACAGGATCTTCCCTAAACAAGCCGATGTGACCACCCAGAAGCAGAGGCGTCTCCTCTCCTGACTTCCTGTCGCAATTACTGTCTGTGTGCACATGCAGAAACGAATCTCACCAGTGCATGTTTTCACATGTTTTGACTTATATTTGTATTAATAATATTCAACTTTTTTACAGGGTGGGGCAAAAGTAGGTTCATATGGAAAATAACACAATAATAAATATCAATACAAGAATAAACTCTGTTTCATGTACTCACAACTATAAACCTACTTTAATCCACCCTAGAGCTGTATGCCCTATAGACTATAATTTCTTTGAGATCAGAGTCCAGATTTTATATGCCTTTCTACATGTCACAGCACCAAAGAATAATATAAATGCTCATTAAACAAAAAATATGTCCTTCAATTTAGGAAATATTTTTTCTTCCAGAGAATGTATAATAAAATATTGAGGAAGTATTAGATGACTTCATTATTTATTTACCAAATAGTCATATAACACCTACCAATATGTCGATATATTTAAAGGATATATCAACTTAAAGAGTCTTTGTAAAAAGTACTATTACTATGATTCCCATTTTATCGATGAAAAAACCAAAGCACAGATAATCATTATTGACAACAGATAATAAGTAGCAGATTCAGAATTCGGACCCAGGCAGGCTGGATCAAGAATTTGCTTGTTTCAACCACTATGCTCTGCTGCCTTGACTCTAGTTTCGTTTCACCTCATATCATTTAATTTACTTATCATATATACTCTTATCTACGGGATTGACTGTGAGGTGTCTTGGACTAACTAGCTTGCTTCACATTCAATATGGAACACATTTGCAAAAGCATTCCAAATACTATCTTGCGACCTCTCTTGTCCACTTCCTGCTCGTTGCCTTGATGCCGCTCCACTATTACAGTGTAACTTCCAACAAGGCTACCCTGTTCCTTTTTAATTACTGTTCAGTCACTGAGAACAAACATTCCCATTCTGGTTTCTTTTCCTCTAATTCATTCTGGCTACGTGTAAAGTGTTGATGCCTTTTGATGGAAAATAGAACACTAAGCACTTCTATCTTGGATTACTTTCAGGCCCCATAAAAACAGACCTGCCCCAGACTCTCCCTGGCGCTGCACTGCAGCTGAGACGGGAAGTCATCATCCCGTCCTCAATCTGCTCCCAGAAGCTACTCAGCGGCTCCAGCCAAGCTGTCCTGAAACAGGAGTTCACCCTGAGAACCTGCATCTACTACAAGCCGTCTTCTAAAGTCTCCTTTATGCTAATAAATAAAGGTTCATTGTAAAGATATTTCCAGTGGAAGCAGAGAGACAGTATTCTATGTGAATGTTACCATCGCATTCTCCTCGGCCTGTCCACCGGCCACAGGATGCCTTTCTCTACCTCTAAGTGCCAGACAGAGCATCTATATAATCAAGCAGATTATACAGAGCCCCTATATAATCGAGTAGATTTGTTGTGAGCCGGGGAAGAAGGGGGTCAGGGGATGGGAGAGCCTTTATGGAGGAAACCTTTTAGCATGTGCCCCTGTTGAGGGTGGAGGAGAGAAACGATCAAAGGGTTCACTTGAGGCCACGTCTCCTCTGAGAGGACATACAAAGGACAAAGAGTGTTACATTGAAGTATCCAAGGACCTCTCACGGCAGCGTGGAGAAACCGAACACGAGCACAATGCCTAATTTATGCAGGCCAGCCTACTTTGTTTAACAGTGTTACGTATGCATTTAGGGCCAACCAGTCATGCAGGCTCTCATCCCAAAGTCTATGTGGAAGAACCTCAGAATGTCCAGGGAGCCCTGTTTTCAGTAGCCCTTTGCAGGGGCTTGCCTTAAACAACGTCTGGAATGAACACATCTCAGAAAGATTATGTTGCTTAAACTTAGTACTAATGGCCACTTATCTCCTTAACTTTAAATCTCTGTCCTCTACATTATGTGCATAAAGCCTAAGGTTGGGAATAGACACACAATGCATTCTACAAACGCTGAACACACATTATGCCTGGTAAGGGAATACGTTATAAACTATGCTCTTAAGAAACTTCTTCTACTATCTAATAAAGGCAAGAAGCATAAACAGATAAGCATAATATGATGTCAAAAACACTGTATTTTAGAAAGATCTGTTCCCAGGGTATCATGGACAAATAGAGGAGTGCATGTATCAGGGTGTATTAATCAGGGTGGGCTTCATGGAAGAGTCGAGGTCTACGAATCTTCACCTGGTGGGTATGTCCATATCATGGAATCCCTGTGTGGTGAAATTATGTTACAAACAGTTTGACTTGCTTAAAATCTAGCCCTTAAAATCTCACCTGCTTTTCTGATCCTGCCACTAACATAACTCTCCTGTCCCCAAACTGGTTGGAACTATTGGCATCAAAACCTCAGTTATGCCGAAACCGGTTTGGCTCAGTGGATAGAGCGTCGGCTTGCGGACTCAAGGGTCCCAGGTTCGATTCCGGTCAAGGGCATGTACCTTGGTTGCGGGCACATCCCCAGTAGGGAGTGTGCGGGAGGCAGCTGATCGATGTTTCTCTCTCATCGATGTTTCTAACTCTCTATCCCTCTCTCTTCCTCTCTGTAAAAAATCAATAAAATATATTAAAAACAAAACAAACAAACAAAAAAACCCTCAGTTATAAAAGTTAAAAACAAGCCAACCCCATTTCACCAGTGTTTCAAGTAGGAATATTCATACCAGCTCTGTCTATGTTTATCCAGTACAGAGTATTTTCACAGCTTGGTTATCTGCCTTACTTCTGTTTTTATATGTTTTTCTCTTTCTCCTACCTCAGTTCCCCACCTCCCCCCCACCACCCTCACTCTACCACAAACACACACATCACAATCGTATCACACCTGAGTGATTATACCTAGAACATTTTCTAATCATCTCTTAAACAGATAAGCAAATAGGGTCATTTTAAATTGAGAGAAAATAGTTCTGAAGACAAAACAATAACTGCATTTAAATTCCAATCCCTAAATATGTTTGGCTGCCATACTTATAAAGGAGTCCAAGCTATGGTTCCCATCATCACCCCTGGTGAAATGAAGAGGCCAAGCCGACACAGAAACCAGAGAAAATCAGGCCAGTACAGAAACCAATGACAAGCACTGTTCTAAGAGCTTTATGTCAAGTAAGGTATTTAATGCTCTTAATTGCCTTATGAGATAAATACAGTAATTATCACCTTGATTTTATGAATGATAAAACAGGTGCAGAAAGATAAGGAGACACGCCTGAGGTCAGGCAGCTAGGAATCGGCAGAGCAAGGATTTGAATGAACCCCGCAGGCTGGCCCTGGAATCTGCGCACAGGAGCGCCCGCCATGCGCTCTGGACAGCAAGTTGTCAAGGGTCACTGATAGGGCTTCATGTGCAGCTTGTTGTCTCAGGCCTGGAGCCCTCGTCCAGGAAGGGAGCCCAGATCCAAAGGCTTCTTCCGTTCCATTGTCCAGCATCTCCAAGACTTCTGCCAAAGGCTTTCTCCCTGCCCAGGGCTGTCTGGTTACTTTAATTTACTTCATTTTGCTTATACTGTTCAAGAGGTTACTGCTAGGCTTGGCACATGCTACATTGTAAAATCAACTCTATGTTCAGGAAGCAACAAAAGACACACACCAAGAAACAGCAAAGTTTTAAGGGATGTGATTTGCTGAAATCAAGGACTTAACACCAGGAATTTGTAATCTCCTACATTTTTACCTAAACACCCTGACCTGCTTTCCAAAAAATCTTCTAGGAGCTCAGCGAGTCACATAATGCTATCAGTGGAAGTGGGGTTCTTGGGGTACCGCTGGAATAAAGAATTTCTGGAGGCCCCCACAGGAGGATGAGATATGGCAGAAAGCTTTATTTCCATGGAATTACATTCCTGGATTTTCGAAGTCCCATTTCCTTTAGTCCAGTCAAAGAAGTGTAGCTGGGGTTTCAGTAAAGCTAGAAGCAAAGCCAGTGTCCAGAATTTCCTTTCCACGGTGCAGCCTGATCCAGTACAGCATCAGGCCAGCTACAGTCCATTAGCCCATGGTACGTGGGAGTCCATGTGGCCGTGGGCCACACGGGAGAGTGCCAGGAGGCCAGGCGGGAACCATGATCCAAGTGTGCCAAAGGAAGCAAGCACTTCTTTGTTCAGGGAATGAAATATCACAAATTTCCGCATGCTTGCGATGGCCACACTCACTCCGTCCCTAGGTGTAATTGACAGACAAGTATCTCCCTGTCACCCCAACTTTATCGGGCAAGTGTCTGTCTTCCCTTTGTCCATTCCCCTCACCAGTGTTTTACAGGAAACATGCCTATAACGTCTGGCCTGATTACTAACTAGCTAATTACAATGGTATCAGTCATACTTACATATAGCATCTCGCCTTACAGTTTTCAGACAATATAAGAGGATTTTTGTTAGATGGAATTATTTCTCAGAATAGTTTATTCTATTTTTGGACATCTTAAATATTAGAAAGCTTGTCCCAATATTGAATAAACTCTAAGATAGCATTTTGTTTTTATGTGTTTTTTGTTTGTTTTTGAACACTTATAAGTTTTTAAAAAATATATTTTATTGCTTTTTTTACAGAGAGGAAGGGAGAGGGATAGAGAGTTAGAAATATCGATGAGAGAGAAACATTAATCAGCCACCTCCTGCACACCCACTACTGGGGATGTACCTATAACCAAGGTACATGCCCTTGACCGGAATCGAACCCGGGACCCCCCAGTCCGCAGGCCGACACTCTATCCACTGAGCCAAACTGGCTAGGGCTAAGACAGCATTTTGAACAGCAGTAGAGACATTATAGCAGTTCAACAAGTGATAACTTTATTATTATTAATTATTAATGATGGGCAGTTTTGATTCAAAGCATCATATATCCACACCTATGTACTGAGAAAACATTTTTTTAAATGGTGTGCTTATTAAGCTCTTGATTGTTGACACACCCTTACACTAGCCAGCTTTTGTACAATAAGGAAAAGGAGCTGAACACAGAAAAATTGTTTGCGGCTGGGTGACAGATGTTGCAATAAAGTACCTTCTAATTAAACAGTATCAAAATCCACTCATTCATAAACCGTAGCTCTCACCAGCGGGACAAATGTGGTTCTCAAGCATAATGTTGACTACATGCCAGTCAGTAATGTTCTCATAACGTGGCCGTAGCCCCGGTTCAGAGCAGATGGATAGGAATTGCACCTATCGCTGGCTATTGGGATCAGGTCCAGGAACCAGAGCTGTAAAGGGTAAAAGATCTCCAGGTTTGCTGAAGAGACATTTGCAAAGGAATCTGCCATCCTCCAGGAAAGGAGCCTGCATGGAGACAAATGCAGTGTGACTGTTTGATGATCCAACAGAAACAGCCCAGCAGTGTGAATTATTGATCAGCAGCCCTTTCTGTCCCCGCACGCTCCCACTGGCTTTGTTATACAATCATAGTTATTATTAGGTTGGTTGCTAGAGCATCAGGCAACAAACTAAGCTGCTATTCTCAAAATGAATCCGGAAAAATATTAATTTCAGTCGGGGGAAAGACTTTTTAAATGGCTGTCAGGAATGCATTTGAAGTGGAACGAAAGGATGAATTGGAAAGAGCTTCAATTTTCACAGTTTCCTATCAGAATAAGGAAAACAAAAGAAAACATTGTTTTCTAGAAAGCATTATTTCATTGTAATTATAATGAGCGATTCTGGCCATTTATTTTTTCCTGCCTGGGGCCAACTTTTGTCACAGTATAGTTTGTATATTAAGTAGGGGGGAAAACTAATTTTAAATTAACAACTGCACAAAAGAATACATTTTTGATAGGAAAGGAGCATTTATATTTAGGGTTTATCATGCATTTAAAACAGATATTTAACCTTTACATGTAGCCCTTTTTTTTTTCCTCATGAAAAATTACCTATTGCCTTATATTAGTATTTTCCCCTTGCTTTCCAAATCTAATTGCAGAGGTATGTATATAATACAGACATGAAGAACTAGAGATCCATTATAACCAGGAGCATTTGGGGAAATAAATAAAGCCACTGTAGTAAAACTGAAATGCTGCAGTACCAGAAATGCAGCAGTTCACTTTTCATGATTTGGAGCCCTTCATTCATTTATATATTTCAGCATTTGTTATTGATAATAATAATAATAACAAATGTCATTTATCTGGCACTTGCTCTGGGTCAGACGCAAAGTTAGGCTCTTTTCATACCTTTAGTATTCCCAGTAGCCTGCCAGGTAGGCATGATTAATCCTCATTTAAAAGTTGAACAAAATCAAGTTTAGAGAGATTCAATAACCAGCCGGAAGCATACAGCAAGTCAATGCTGGAGCTGGGATTACCGCATTGTAATGCTCGCATTGGTGTTTCTGCAGCCTGCACCCATTGTCCCTTCTGCCCTTTAACAGAGCCTTGTCCACGAAGCTCCTGCCGTGAGGATGGACATGTTCTAAACCTGCACCTTCCAAGTTTAGTCAGCAGGCACATGTGGCTACTGAGCACTTTACGTGTGGAGAGTGGGGCTGTGGAAACGAAATTGCAATTGAATTTAAATCCAATGTGGCTCATAGTTCCTGTGTTAGACAGTGTAACTCTAAAACAAGCACTGTGACGCAGAAGATACCTACCCGAGTGCACTTGAAAAGGGTGACACTTGGCAGGACAATTTTTGATTGGCATCCTCCTCCTTTCGTTCTGTTGTAATGAAAGTCACTCATTGTGGGCAGTGGGCATCATGAGCCCTGGTCCACCTCGAGAGGGTGAGCCTGCAGGAGGGTGGTCATGGCTCCCTGACTGGCTCCCCCAAGTCTGTGAGTAGATCTCCTTCCCCTCCATTAGCATTCCTGCCCACAGCCTGCATTTGCTGCCCTGCCTCTTCCCCTGTCCACCATTAAACCCCCCACACACAAAATTAAGTAGCCTGCTCACCCACACCATTAGTTTTCCAAATGGTAAGGGGAAGACACTTCAGAACTTCCTCTCTAAACATTACAGCTTCTTCTCTGAAGAATTATTAAACATTATTTGCCAACGCCAGCTTCACCTCACCTCGCAGCCCTTAGAATTGAAGAATGAGAGTAACACCGTTTCTCAATGTCCTCTCTGGGTCGAGCATCCATCTCATTTAATCATCACCACAGCCCTATGAGGTAATTACTAATATATCCCCTGTTTTACAATGAGGAACTTGCCTGGTTCACCTCAGGTTCCTAAATGCTTTCTACCTCTCTACCTTGCCATTAGCTTTCAAACTTGTCATTACCTCCTACCTCTGCTAGGCATTCGTCTTGGTTATGGGACAAATATATCACACATAAAGAGAAGCAATTAGACAAATGCCGATGCAAGAGAGACTGAAAGGGGTCCTTGTAGAATCCTAATCTTCTCTAGATCAATGTTGGCAGAACAAGGAAAACGTGTCGAAGTTAAAACCCAATTGAACTTATTTGGATTAAAAATGAAATCTGATTACTGCTAAAGATAAACTGCTGAGACCACATCTATGACAATAAAATTAGATTAATGGAAAGATGAGATTTGATTAACTACTTAGGATCATCCATCAAGATTTCATTGTGTTAAACATGATTCTATTAGGTAAGAGGGAAAAAAGTGTGAAAGTTATGCTCTTAATATGCATCCTTGTAGTGTAATATTTAATGAGCACTCTAGGCTGAACCCAAATAGCTCAAGAATGCCTTCTCCAAAGACTTGCAATAGCAATGAGAGAAAAAAAAAAAAAAACATTTCATCAACCTACTACTTAGTTCTCAAATTTATCTACCTGAATTTGTTAACCAGGAGCAAACTTGTATCTGCATTTAATTGACTTCTAGGATGTCCAAACTCTTTTACAGAGAAAAATATTATCAAGAAAATGTTATCTCAATCTTTAGTAATTCTACCTCTTTATGAGAAAGCAGGGGATGGAAGCTATTAGTCTCTTGTTTATATTAAATGCTAATAGCTATAAAGATGCTTTCCCCACTTAATGGTTTCCCTACAACATGTTGTTTAATGTGAAGTGTGTCTGTAAATATATACATTTATTCTGGCTTAGTCAAACTCTCACCACGATGCCCCCTAAAAATTGCCATGTTTTGCCCTAACCAGTTTGGCTAAGTGGATAGAGTGTCAGCCTGTGGACTGAAGGGTCCCAGGTTCGATTCTGGTCAAGGGCATGTACCTTGGTTGTGGGCACATCCCCGGTGGGGGGTGTGCAGGAGGCGGCTGATCGATGTTTCTCTCTCATTGATGTTTCTAACTCTCTATCTCTCTCCCTTCCTCTCTGTAAAAATCAATAAAGTATATTTTTTAAAAAATTGTTATGTTTGCAATCATGAACAAGAGCTACATTTTTAAAAATTGAAAAATAATAGGAGATATTCTGCTTTGATCATACTCATTCACTTTTTCCATTTAACATGGACATAAAATTATATAAAACATTTCAAAATCTCTTAGATTAAAATTCCAAAGTATGGGACTGCTTCCCTTGATCTTAATTTCCTGAATAGTGATGGGAAGGAATTTCTAAGCACCACGGCCATATTTTCTTTCTTGACTCCTAGGACATTGATTTCCCTGTGTACCAACTAATGGCATTTTCCCTACAAGTCTGTGTTCATCTGCATGGCCGCAGCGAGGCACTGCTCTGCACCCTTCTTCGAACGTAAAAGCTCCATCTGTGGGAGCCCTCAGAGTCTGTCTAGGGACCCATTGCAAACGAAGATAAATTGACAATGTGCCTGGGGAGCTCAGGTCAGAAATGCAATTTCCAAGAAGATGGTGACAACCTCCAAAAGTATTAATGTCAATGAAACATGACAGATGTCACCAAGAACAGAGATCCCAGGCAAGGGGAAATTAGAGCCCCTCGTGTCCCTACTCATCTGTGGTTTCCTAATTGCAGGTGTTGGCATTACTTGATGCTGGTGCCATTTTTGATCATGCGGGGCTGTCTTGAGTGCCTTGAATTTGCAAAGGGCTTGACATTCTGAGAGCCATCGCATGTTTGGATCAAATTTGCTTTCAACATGCCATGTTCAAAAACCTTTTTCCCGAAGACCATTAGTGAAAATGACCTGGCAAACTCATTGCCCCCTAAAGTTGCATGTGCCACCAGGGAAGTCATTCATGCCTATCTTTGCTATGGCTGTAAGAGATGCAGGGAGTGTAATAATCCATAAGTGTGGCTGGGAGTTGTATAATCAGACACGTATTTCTAATAACTATCTTTCCCCAACATGATATTTCATGTTCTTCTTTAGGCATGCCCCGGAAGACAATTGTGTTATTTAATAAATGTTTTTATTGGTTTGAATAAGATAAAAGTAATTCTGAATTGCAAACAAATTTTCCCCTTTAAGGGGGGAGTTACTTTATTATTTTAGATGCAGCATAAAAGTTTTTCATAAAGAACAGAAAGGAAGCCCATCGAGCTTTTTTTATTGGTCTCAAGATGTAGGTAAAGCACGGGAGTTTATCCTCAGTGCCATTTTGTTTTTCAGGACACATGTAAGGGCAGATCACATGAAGTACCAATGCTCCAGGAGCCAGGGGTGACCTCCCGGTGGGTTTATTGGAGACTTCCACAATTCCCAGGACTCCGGGTGGTGGTTTGCTTCATTCTTCTGTGTCAAGAGCTGAAGAATTAATATTGCTTCATGATATAAATGAAAAACTGGGTCCAGGGTTACAATGATATGATGCCCCTGGTCATTGACTCTGCATTTATGTTTGCCATGTAAGATCATAAAATTTAATAGATACATCCATCAGCAGCAATGAAATCAATTACCAATGTCTTTTTTATTATCATCACCATCATCATTATTATATTATTATCAGAACTAGATAAAATATTACACATCCTTTATACATTTCACTTAGTTTAATCAGAAGTACTTACTAGTATTTGCCTTTTTGTCATATATTTAATACGATAGAGAACACATCGTATTAAAAGTTCTGCCACTTTGATTCAAACTTGTTTGAGACTTAGTTGTGCAAACAGCTATGTTAAGACAACTTTTCTTAATACCTCTTCATGTCAGAATAACGAGATATTTTGATAAATCTGTTCTTTGCGGACAAAGTATATATTTTATGAATTTATTTTACAAATAAAGTCTACACATTTCTTTTGGATGCCAATCAGGTGATTTAAGGAAACCGGTCCTTGGCCACCCAGGTACATTTGTGTCTAAGATGAGTGATTGATTCTGTAGAATTTCCGGTTCCTTTTTCCTGAAGTCTCCTCTTCACAGGCAGTTGTCCTCAGGGCTTATCTCTCCCTTTTCTTCCTCGGGGAACCGTGCTGGAACTAGTAAACCTCCATGAAGGGGTTTCCAGGAGATGATGGAGAAGCTGGATGGCACATGGAAAAATAGGTTGTTACAAAGAATCTGACAATCATTCTTTTTTGTTTTTTTTTTGTTTTTTTGTTTTTGTTTGGTATTTTTTGTTGTGTTTTTTTTTTTACTATCATTCTTAATTGTAGAAAACAAGACTCTGACAGTCTTCTTAAAATTTAGAGTACATACCATGGGGAAACTTAAGACTTTATGCCTTTCCAACTTGTTTCCATGGTCCCCTCTGCTCTCAGCTAAGGGCTATGGCTACCAGGCAACAATGCACTATAGCAAAATATTTAAGGTATATATTTGCTTCAAAATTCACCAGGGAGAGAGAAATCCTTTAGGGAGTAAATAGCATCCAAGGAACCTCATTACTCAACCCTGTGGAGACAAATGAGCTTTCAGATAAGGCAGCACATGCACATCTGGGGTCACCAGCTGTTCATTCCAAACTCTGTTTGACTTTAGGGAGCCCACACTCCCCCAGTCTCCCTATTGTTGATTGATTTATCTCATTGATCTAATGTGTCCTTTTGTAACATTATGTTTGGACATTTTAAACCCTACATGTGCAAAAATGAATTGTGAAAAGGTAAGGTAAAATATAAGTGTGTATTAAGCCCTAATATTTTACTGGTACAATTAATCCATCACCTTCTGCACACTTTGGGGAAGGTGCACCTCACACATTTTGGAACATCTACTCCTAAGCTTTTCACAAAGAATGGAGTCAACTTTGACCTTGAATATTACATATTGCACCTTTACCTTTTTAGTCTGTAGGTATAGCTTGATGTACGAAGATGCTGGCAATTGATGTAATGATTTTCAATTTCTTCCAAAGGGATTGGTTAGCACAAACCTAAGGACAAATATTTTACTCTCTCTTTGTGATGTTAAGACTCCATAATGTAACACATATAAGAAACACGGCAGTTTTCTCTCTTGCAAAAAGACATAAAACTAAATGTTTCTGGGTAGAATGTAAGGACTCTGACTCTTGTGGTCAGGAAGGGACCTTAGATGAAGTATAATGATGGCTTTCAGAGATTGTTGCATTTTCCACCCCATAGTAAGGCAGATGCTATTGGAAGTTTCCACGATAATGTGAGCATAGCAGAGCCCAAACCAGCCAGGGTAATGTATGAAGGAGCTCAGTTAAGTAAATCGAGACTTCACCAAGTCGAAGGAAGGGGGAGCAGAAAAACAGACAGTGAGACACACTTAAAATTGTGGCTGGTCAAGTTCTAAAACAAGAAAACTACGATGTGGTGATAAGAATCAGAATAGTAACTGCCTGTGGGAATGCTGACTTGGAAGAGACTTGGGGGAACTTTCCTGGATGGTTGAAATGTTCTCTTTCTTGATTGGGCCAGTGGTTACATGGATCTGTTCATTCTATTAAATGTAAATTATGACTCAATAAAAACCTTAGCCAAAGCAAACAAACAAAACAGGCAGGTAAAAATAGAAAAAAAAATTACCAGATGAAGGAAGTAGGAAGCAGGAGTGGGTTAGGTCCAGATGATATTTCCTAGATGTCTTCTTCCTGCTGTAAATCTTTTCCTTTGTTCCTAAGGCGAATAGCCTTTGGTTTTAGAGCAAAGTATTCTGCATTTTACAGATATCATGTTAGGACAGCAGGAAATCTGAGGGGATATCAGTAATACTTTCAATATTTTGTGAAATGTGTGTATAAGAGACAGAATAAACGGTCTTAGGGAAAACAGTGTATCCACACTGTGTTCAACACTCTGAGCAAAGGGATGATTCATGTGCCAGGCTGGATGGAGTGGGATGATGCAAGGTTTCATCATACTATTCAGAATAGCTCACAAATTAAAAGTTAGAAATTATTTATTTCTGGAATTTTCCATTTAAATATTTGTGGAGTGCAGTTTACCTCAAATAACAAGCCACAGCAAGCAAAGCAGTTGATAAGAGAGGGTCCATTGTATTATTATCTTCATTTTACTGGCAAGGAAACTAAAACTTTGAAAGGTAATTGAACTGAGTTCCCAAATAGATGAATGATAATGATCTTAAGACATAACATTCCTGGCTCTTAAACACCATGTTTTGAGTTTCTGATAAAGGAGGGAAAAGGAAACACAGTGTCCTCCTTCATAGAGTTATGAAGAGCAGAAACCAGACAAAATCCATTTCTCCTGTAGATCATTCCCATACTGAGTGACCCTCTATGATGTTTTTTGATGACTAATCTCCACTCAAAGAACTGGCCAGGTAAACTATCTCTTGCTCTCTTTAAAATACTGTATACAAAGCATGTCAGCTGATGTTCCTGGCACACACTTCCCTGTCCAGAGACTGTTCTACCTGCCTACACCTCCTTGCTCCCAATAGATAAACTGAATACTTACAATCCCATGGGCTTATTAGAGTTGTTCTCGTTATTATAATTATGAAAATTATCAAATATAAAGAAAACTACCACAATATGAGAGCAAAAAAAACAGATGCTTTTGTTCTATTAAAGACTTTATTAATTGCTTTTAGATTCTCAATCCAAGTAAGCCAATCAGTACTGAATTTATATGTAATCTATGAATCAATAAGAAAAGTAATGAAAATTGGTAATTTGATCAGGCATTTAACACATGAGGGTACTAATACAAAAAGGTACCCAACTCCTTGATTATCAGGGAAATGTGAATTTCAACTTCAGTGCCATGCCAATGACTGTGCTAATGAAGGAAGCTAGAACTCTCATACACCATGGGGGTAGAAATGAACACAACCACTGTGGAACACTGACAGCATCTGTAATGATGAAAATTATATACTCTGTGATCCAGCAATTCAACTTCTAGGTATCTACCCAGGACAAAGGCACAGTGTGTTCACCAGAAAAAATATGTACTGAAATGTAGAGAGTGGCACTGTGATAATAGCACAAAATGGGAAGTGATCCAAATGGCTATTATTAGTAGAACAAAACTGTGGTTTAGTTATATAATGGACTGCTTCAGCGCAATATGAAAGAGCAAACTATGTTTACAACTAGCAACCGGGATGAAGCTGACAAATATAAAGCTGAGCAAAAGAAGCAAGACATGAAAGAATATATTTTATATCACTCCCCTTACATAAAAGATAAACATCATCTATGGTGATTGTAGTCAGAATAGTAGTTATTTTGGGGGAGGTTGGTGGGAAAGTGACTAGGCGGAGAGACAGGAGGGACTTTGGGGCATTTCTCTATTTCTTAATCTAGGTTAGCAGTTACAAAGATGAGCCCACTTGGAGAAAATGTATTTAAAAATGTATACTCGCATTGTGTTGAGTATATTTGCTCTATTCGCGTTTAAAAAATTCCAAAGAATTATTTTTAAATAAGTTATGAAGAAAAGAAAAACCAACCAATAAAAATATGGACAGAAAATATAATCATATAGATGGTTGCAACACTCAGATTGTTGAGCAAGTGTCTTTATTTTCTCCATTTTAAAGCCACTAACACGGGAAAGAGTGGATTATGATTAAGATTTCTGTGAAACAACAACATCAACAAGCAACAAAAATCATGAAACCAATTCAAACTCAAAGAAAAGGCTATTGACTATAGCCCTACCTCAGGAGCGTGTCAAAGGCATATGCACATATATCTTTTACAGCAACACAAAATAATTAAATGATTTAAAGTAGATATGCTTACACTTATTTATTTCATATATATCCCTAACAACTATCAGACCCAAAACAGGGCATGAAAGCTTATTTTGTATTGATAAACACAAATTGATATCCTTGAGGCTTTCAGGAATTCTGACTCTCTAGGTCCCTTCCCAATTGCACATTGAACAGCTTCATAAATTCAATCGTTTTCTCCTAATGAAGGGGGAGTGGAACTTTGCTTTTGACCTGGGAAATGACTAGCTGTCCTGGGCAGCTCAGAGCCCTGGAGCTCCTTTCCTTTTACATCTATTGATATCTGATAGCTTTCATGGTTCTTAAAATGGTCATCTGTCTCCTGGAAATTTACCCAGCAAGTTGATAATGACTTTAAACTTTATTGCAAAACATAAACTACAATAACATTCCCAACAACATATTTTTAGTAAGAAATGCCAAACAACCAATATGCAAAAATGAAAATGTTTTATTTTGTGTCACAATAATATTCAAAGTATATGCTTTATCTGCAATATAGTTGGACAACTGTGTCTTTTTCAATTAAAAAAAACACACCCGTAAATAAAATGGGCTTCCCTCCCTACCTACAGCTCCAATTCTGTGTTCCATAGAAAGCTTTCTCAGAATTTCTGGAGCTTATATTGTTATAGTCTCTCTCTCTCTCTCTCTCTCTCTCTCTCTCTCTCTCTCTCTCTCTCTCTCTCTCTCTCTCTCCTCCTCCTCCTCCTCCCCCCCCCCTCTCTTCTCTCATTTCTGTTTCCTGCATACTTTCAAACTTCCCTTCCATAGCTATCCTTTCCTATGCAATACAAACATAGCAGAGACCCCTTTCCTCATTTCTCCCAAAACACTTGGGCAAGTCTGTTCTTTAGAATAATAACCACCACTCAGCTCATTGTCTGCAAGACATTCCTAATTCAGAGTTTTTCTCACTGGCAGATGTTTCTCCTAAAGTCTCTGATTCTCTAGCATTGGGGTTCCTCCTTCACCTCCCCAAATTGACCTCATATCTGTGCTTCTGAGCTTGCTCCCAAACTGTTCATTTTCCATTGGGAATGCTTCCACTTTCTCTTTCTCTACCTCTTTCCATCAACTCATTCCAGCTCCACCCAGAGAGCCTTAGGTAAGTAACTGAATTCACCCTTTAATGTATTCTTAAATTGATAATATTTCTTAGAGGGAAATTCTGTGGGTATCTCTTAAAGTGATACTTCTAAGCAAATGAAAAATATGAGGGAACTTATTTCCTGGAGGAAAATTCTGCGGATAGTTCTTAAAGTTACACTTTTAATTGAATGAAAACTATAAGGGCATCATCATTTCTGAACTGTTCAATGGACTTGCTATCCCATTTCTTCTTGGTTGATCTGCCCTCGCCACTCACGACTCATTTCTTCCCTCCAGCTGCTCCAAAGCGGTCTGCTGTCTCTCCCGCCTGCCGGCCTCTTCTCCCTCCTCCCTCTGGCCCTTCCCTCTCTCCACCCTCTCCCATCAAGGAAACGCCTGACGTTTTGTTCCTTAGCTGAGCTGTTTAGTGGCAGAATGAAAAGCTGGCCCTGAAAGGAGGATTTGCATATCTCCCAGACAAAGGTTCAAAGTGCTCTCCCGCAGCGTTCCCTGTGCTGAGCTGCGCCAGGACGCTGGTGCCTGCGTGGGGCAGCTGGGAGACATGGGTGTGCCCCCTCCAAATTCCAAACCTGAGAGATTGGACGCTAGGTGGTGAGCGTATGATAGGAAAGTGATATATCACAAGAATAGATCATCTAAATTCCAGAAATCTGGATGTGAAAATGGACTTTGCCAAATAGCAAACTATGTCTAATTCAGGCATTCTGATTCAGGTTATTCAAAGGAGGATTTCAGATAATGCCGGTCTTGAGTAGCATCAGTTCATCAGGAGGCAGAGTGATTTGGTAAAAGCACATTAATGGAATGTCTATGGAAATTCTATAAGGACAGCTGGTCCCAGGAGACTTTCAAGCCTTTCAATTATTTCTTTAGGGTTAAGGCTGTATCGCCACTAGGAATTCTCCTCTGGGCAGTGAGGCTGCATCACACTGGTAACTCACTGCCTTTGGTCCTTCTTGAGGATTCAGAAACCGCCTTCCCTCAGCCTTGTCATCCATCTCCGGTACAGTTTTGTTGTTTTGTAATTATATGTTATCTGTACATCGTCTCAACCCGTCTTCTGAACTGACTTCCAAGCCCCATACGAAAAGGCATGTGCTACGTTCTGTGCCACTGAAATGCCTGGTTTATGCCCTCCCGGGTCCTTTAAAATCAAGGTCTAAAGCATGGAGGGATGGCATCCCTGCTCAGAAAACTACCGCCGCTCATAGCCAATTACAGCGTTAAAAGCTAAATCTTGTAAGCTTCCTCTCCTGCCCCACAGGGATACAGAATAAGAGTCTGGTGTGTGGAAACAAAGCAATCACTTAAAATGTAACAAGGCACATTCCCAAACTAAAACCGTGACGCACCCTACACACGCAATATTGATATTTCAGATTATATGTAATTGAACTGAGGTTGTAGTTTATTTTCCCAGTGCAAACATGTGTTTAATTAGAGCAAAATGTGCATCTCTGTAACACTGAATTTTAAGTACCAGGTTCTAAAGTTTATTGATTGATGATTATTGTGGGGAAACATGAGCTCTTATGCATAAATCTTTTGACAGGAGCTGTCTGTCAAAAATAATGATCCTTTTAAAACTCATGAATAAATAATGATGCAGGTCCACTTTGCATAAAAATACATACTCATTTACACTCTGTCCACCGAAATGAAATATGGTTATTTAAAATAATGACTCTGTGATGGGTGAGTAATGAAACATTATTAATTTAATACACACGGTATTTTATACTTACTCTCAAATTACATGCATCTATTTTCAGTATTAACACGTTAGGCTATTTTTTTTTAAAAAGACTTCGAACAAAACATCTGGTACAGAAAATCCTTTCATGGATGGGATTGTGAATTTTAATTCTGCCACGCGGGGGTCTCATGTTGGTCACGAGCTGGAAAGTAATGACGGGCTGTCACTGTGCTGATGGTTTATTGTCTGCCCAGACTCGCAGCGGCCAGGCAGAGCCGCCTCCTTTTCCTCCCTCAGGAAAAAGCCTGAGTAGATGAGAAGGAAAGCCAATTGCCTTTCTTCATCCTTTCCCATCTGGAATTCGATTCTGTTAATATGTCTTTTCTTCCTTTATCCCTCCCCGATTTTCCATCTGTTTGCTGAGGAGTTAGGGGATGATCCTCTTACTTGGCACTTCTCTGAGCGCTCCCACCAGTAATTCAGCAACAGAGGAACAGGAAACAGGGGGAAATTATGTCCCACTTACTTTCCCTTTGAGATTTAGATTCACTCTTCTGCTTCCCCATCGACCTTTCAGTTATTTCCTCCTGCTCCTTTCTTTTTTTCTCCAGTCAAGATTCAACATCTCAAGTGGTGATAGTAGGAAAGGGGATCTGGTCAGGGTTGATAAAGGGTGTGACCAGCTTTGGGAAGATGGCAAAGAGGAATCATTGTTCAGTTTCCTTTCCCCCTCATTTTCCCAAGCCCAGCTGTTCACCTTCGAATCCCCAGCTGGTTTTCAAAAGCCTCGGTTTTTTAATATGAGGAATGCTGATGGCAGTTCTGTCACCATTTTGCAGGTGGGGGACTGAATGAAGTGGTGTGCACCGTGCACATGCATGCAGAGGCATTCCTGCTCGCAAGCACACAAGCCCTTGGGTAGGAAGCAAGTGTGCAATGGACTGCAAATAGCCTCATCCTCATGACTGGCGCTAGGGTCTTCCTAAGGCCTGCTCCTTGAAGCTACTATAGCTTTGTGCCAACCCAGGTCTGCTGCCTCCAGTACGTGCCACTTTCCAAGCCAGGAAATGTGCATTCATTAAAAAGAAAAAAAACAACAGCCTGGCTGGTGTGGCTCAGTGGTTGAGCGTAGACCTATGAACCAAAAGGTTGTGGTTCAATTCAGATCAGGGAACAAGCTCCATCCCCAGTCGAAGATCAGATCAATGATTCCTCTCATCGTTGATGCTTCTGTCTCTCTCCCTCTCCTTTCCTCTCTGAAATCAATAAAGATATATTAAAAAAAAAGAAAAAGAAAAAGAAAAAACTTTGTCCCACAATTTAAATCTACTGTTCAAGTAACGCAGGTAGTGTTGTTCAGTCCATAAAAGGTTCCCACATTCAAACGATGGGTTCTTTTTTTTTTCAAATTGAAATCTGTATAGATTTACAACTTTTGTGAAATCTTTGAGATAATTTTAGATTCACCTGTCATGTCTCAGTAGAAAATCTGGGCATGCTGGGGTAATAAACAGCCAACTGACATTAATTTTGATTATTTGTCCAAAGGTTAACTATTTCTTAAAATAGACTTGAAAGGTGTCACCTTAAATGCCTTTCAAATGAGTGTTTCATACAGAAAAAAATGATTCAAAGTGATTTATAAAAATATACATCCACAAACTTCATGTTTAGATAGACCTCTGACATAATTATAAAGTGTGAATTTAGACTTTGCACAGACACAGTTTCGGTAAAGGCTAACTCCAACCAGCAAATAATTTTCTTTTTAATTGTCTTCACATGAGACCTCTGAGCTGAGCATGGAGATGGCGTTGTTTCTGCGTGTCCCTTTCACTCGCTTATTTATATAACAAGATTGGCTCTCTTCCTTGATTTATTCAACTGTCCATTATGTGCCAAAGTTACTCTCCTACACTTTGTACATGTTCTAACTGTTCTTGGGAAATAGGCCTATAGATTTTTTCATAGGCCTCATCCAGTGTTATTATTCTAAACTTGTGTTATTAGATTTAGAGAGAACACAATTTTTAATTTCCTTTTACTGTGCAATATAATGCTTACCAAATTAATTTAAATCAATAAGTAACCAAACTTGCAGTTTGTGCTAAGTGCAGCACTGATTTGGGCTAGATATAAAGAAACAGCCTGAAAAAGATATCACAGACCTAAAAAAAAAAAAACAGCATTGCAGGACATCACATCACCTATATTTCCCAAACAGGACAAAAACACCAGGCAAAACAGAACATTATTAATTCAAACATTTCTCTGTAAGAATTTTAAGAATGTCTAAATACACACGTCATTTAGAGATTCTTTTCTTATTGTAAATAAATATATTCTGATTTATACCTTCGAGGAATAACTGCTGTCCCTGATTTCAGGTTGTCTCCGAAATAATGCATTGTTAACACTTGGGTTTTGAACTATAGGAGCGCTAAAGTAAAACTGAGAACTTCAGACCAACCAACACCAACGGTACCATTCCACTGGAAAATGACAGCAAAAGTGTGGTTGAAATCACCTCACTTCTAGTAAAGGCATACTAAATCATTAAGGCATAGACCATGGCCTTAGCATTCTCCACTCCATTTGCTAATTTTTAAAAAGATTTTTATTGATTTTTAGAGAGAGAAGAAGGGAGAGGGAGAGAGAAAAACATTGATGTGACAGTGAAACATTGATTAGCTGCTCCTGCATGCTCCCCACTGGGAATGGAGTCCACAGCCCCACATGTGCCCCGACTGGAATCCAACCAGCAACCTTTAGGTGCACAGGATGATGCCCAACCAACTGAGCCACACCAGCCAGGGCCATTTACTACTTTTGTTTGTTTGCTTTTGTGGCATTTTTATAGCCTCATCGGACATGCCACTAGTCTACATGAAGATGAGAATTAATTATTAAGGTCATACATCCATAAAGATAACTTAGCTTTCTGAAAATTGACAAATTAGGTAAAATCAATTTTGTGGAGGCATGGAGAAAATAAAAATGAAATTGTCACTTTCGAACATTAATTTATCTACATCTGGACTTTATGTGAGAGCAAACTGACAAAATTTGACATTCAGGTGACCTGTTTCATATATAATAATAAATTACTTATTTTAATGTAAATTTTGTTGTTTTTGTATCTTGTGTCTTTCGTTATTAATATGGTTGAGATAACATTTAAGATAAAAACATGTTTTAAGGTCTTCTTAGTACAGAAAAACTTTCTAAAAGAGAAAATAAAAATAGCTTTGTCATGATTTGTGTAACAAGTCATTGTCATATCCTGGGAGTCATTGTTTAAAAAACAAAGTTTAAGGAAAGAACTCTGACACAAAATATTATGAGCACATACTTTATGAGTCTGTATAATGAGGTACAAAGACCGCTGTTAGGACAGCCACAGTCTTTGGGAGGCTGGGGATTGTAGTGATTAGACGCAGGAAGGAGAGGGGCTTTTGGTTTCTGAAAACAATCTTTATTTTGTTTGGGATTTTGGGGGTTTAATTTTTTTCTAATCTGGATGCTGGTTACACTGGTTGTGTTTAGTTTTTAAAATGCAATGAGCTGTATACATTTGCTATGATACTTTTCTCCATGATTATTATAATTCCTTAAAAAGTAAAAAAAAAAAAAAAAGAAAGAAAGAAAGAAAAAGAAAAAAGGAAAGGAAGGTGAAGTAAATTGCTCTACTGGTTCTTTTCCCAAAATTCCCCTATTCTGTGAAAATTATCTTCTTAAAACGGGAAACCCAGCATCAGTCAGTGAAACATTTTTAGGTGATTTGGGGCATTTTGAACACATGAATGTACTGTGTGCTTAAATTTCTATTTGCTTCTTACCTTTCTCTGCTTTCCCTCTCTATGCGCACTCTGTGACTGTCATCACTTGTGGCTTCCAATAGTCTTGTCATCCTTCCTTCTTATTTACTCCTAATCTGCTGCAGGCTGGAAGATGAACAAATAAGCAAGCTTGATTATCTGTTCCCGACAAATTTTGCAGCCAAGATCTGAATGCCTGCATTCTGAGAGCTCAGGGTGGCGGGAAATCTGACCTGCAGATAGATGAGTGAGGCAGCTCTGCCCCAAGAACCCTTCACCTCGAGAAGGACCTCAGATCTCTACAGTGACCTTCCACAGACAGGGATTATTTCCGCTGGATTCTCAGAAGATGTTGTTGTTGTTTCTTACACTCTCTTTCAATATTTCTAAGGATTTTCAAAACGACTTTGTTACTCACCCAGATATTCTATTGCAGAATAATTATTGTTAATAAGACTATTCTTTTTTTTTTAAACTCAGACATATCTTCCTATAAGTCTATGCACTGGTCCTAAGATTTTCAATTAGACAAGCACAATAAATCTACACGTTCTCAACACCAGCTTGACATCAGAGTGAACTAGGGAGCTTTGTGGAAAAAAAAAAGAAGAAGAAGAAGAAGAAGAAGAAGAAGAAGAAGAAGAAGAAGAAGCAGCCGCCCAGGCACCTCCATGGAGGTTCTGATTCAGGTGGTCTGCGTGGCTGAGGCATCACTCCTTGTGCACAGTTCGGACAGGGGGTGCACAGTTAGGTTTGGGAAACACGTCCGTACCTTCTACATGACAGCCATTCCCTTCTGATGTGGGACAGGATCCTTTCGTGTCCTCTCCTTTCCAAGCCACAAAGCTCCGGTCTCTTCGACTGTTCCTGAGCTTTCGCCGCAGCCCTTAGATCTCCATCCTGGACTTCACTTTTTTGATGTGCTTTTTAGTGTGGCAGCTGAGGGTTGAACTCAAAGCTGCAGCTGAGGTCTCACTGGATTGGAATTGAACTTCTCACTCCCTTTGTCTAGATTCTAGGCTTCTATTGCTGCGGTCTAACAATATGTCTGCTTTAGTCATGTTGTGCTGTCTGTCGTCTCACTTTGAAGGTATGGCCAGTCATAAATTGCA
This sequence comes from Cnephaeus nilssonii, assembly GCF_951640355.1. Classification (NCBI taxonomy): domain Eukaryota; kingdom Metazoa; phylum Chordata; class Mammalia; order Chiroptera; family Vespertilionidae; genus Cnephaeus; species Cnephaeus nilssonii. The sequence continues at coordinate 63,057,632 of NC_137081.1, forward strand.
GGAGTTTTTACCTGATTTTTTTTTCCTTCCTTTCTTCCTTTCTACCTGTCTGCCTGCCAGCATTCCTTCTCTCCTTCATCAGTAATTATTGAGTGTTACTTGGGATTTGGCCCTGGGGTTCAGGAAGGAATTAACACAGACACAGGTCCCTGCCTTGCCGGAGTTGGGAGTCAGACAGGCAAAGCAGCAGTGATGTGTTTAGGCTAATTCTCACCTATGCTGTGCTGGAACAACTGATTTATGAGCATCCCTCACTTGAGCCAGAAAGGATGCAAAGCTATTGAGAGAACCATTGAAGCACTGCTGCTCACCTGGAGCGCCAGAGTCTTGCTTGCCCAGTCAGGTAGGTTCCGGTATCTGTATTTAACAACACCTGGAAGTCAGATTTTATGGGTACAACCAGGGGCTTTGACGAGAAAGATGGGACTTAGGTCCTGTAGTGAGAACTATAAACATTATATTACCTAGACTTATATTCTCCAATCATGATTGCCAGCCTGGTGGAGGTAGCCAGCTCTGTTTCTCCAAATCCCCTTTCCTTTGTCCCCCAATGACTGTAATGTGGGGTCTGAGCTGTGATTCAGGACACTCTGCTGTTCTCAGAGAGCCATCATTTTGCAGCTGCGTGAAGAACTGAGCCTCGCCCTGCCCCAGGTTCTGGTTGCCTGTTTTGGGGGTGGGAGGCTGAGCTGTGGGCTGCTGCTGATCTGCGGTTGCTGCTCCTGAGCGCTGTGTGTGCCTGTTGGTGTTCCCACTGCTGGTCCTTCCTAGTGTTAACTGTCCTACATGTTCTCACGATTGAGTGGACATTCTCAATTCCTTTTGAATGCAAGAGCCACGTGCTCAGAGTCCGGAAGCCCTGTCTGACATTTCCGCAGGGGCCTTGTGAAATACTTCTTGGCAGCAGGAGCCCTGGGGCCTTCCCTGTCTCAGCCGGGATAGCCAGTGTTTGGCGTGCTACGTACATGATCCCTGAAACAGTTCGTCTTGTTGGTTTGGGGCTAGAATGACAAATCTGTCAAGACCATTTTGAATCTTGAGTCTGTCATCCATCTTGACTTCATGCTTCTGAAAATTTCATTACTGTGGCTCCTTCCATGTCGTGTGAAGCCTGAGCCAAAACACTGGCAGTTTCAGATTAAGAATAGAGAACGGAGAATGCAACCAGACACCTCTAAGTGGGTATTGATCCACTAATACATTCTATTTTGTTACAGCCATTCAGCCAGTCCACACGTTTTTGTTGTTTTGAACATTTTATATTGTGAAATATAAAGTACATAATGAAAAGTGCCCCAAACAAAAACACACAGCTTAATAAATTATCACAAAGTAAACAACTATATAATCTTCCACATCATGAATAGCAACTTCTCCCCAATCATCCACCCACAGGTAACCACCACTCTGGTTTTATGGAAGTCTTCGCTTTGCTTTATAGTTTTAACACATAAGTATATAACCCTAAGCACAAGAGTTTAGTTTTGCTTGTTTTTTGAGTTTATGTAAATTAAATCATACAGCCTTTCTTCTTTTATGTCTAGTTTTGTGGGGTTTTTTTTATACTACTTGTGGTGTCTTCTGATGAACTGAGTTCTTAATTTTAATTTGTTTATGAATTTTTCTTATTGTAAGCACTTTCCCTAACCAGATTATGAAGATAATCTTCTATTTTACTTTTTAGAAACGTTACCTTGTTTTCCTTTTCACATATAGATGTCCAATGAATCTAAATTTAATTTTTTGGATGGCGTTAGGTAAGTGGAGTCAAGTTCCATTTATTCATATTACCCATTTATCCAACATATCCCCAGGACTATTAATCAATAAGCCACGGTTTCTCACTATTCTGTAGTTGCTTTTGGTAATAAATCAAGAATTCCCGTAATATGGATTGCTTCTGATTTCTTAAGTCTATTCTACTTGCCAACTTTGTGCCAAGATCACAGTGTCTTAGTTACTGCAGTTTTACAGTAAGACTTGATAGGTGAGAGAACACAATCTCATACTTTTTCTTCTTCAAGAGTGATTTGCCTACTCTTGTTCCTTTGCATTACCATGCAAATTTCAGAATCAGTTTCTTAAAACACTAACGTTTCAAAAACAATAATCTTTCAAAAACAACAATATAGCAAACAAATTATTATTTTATACACCTAATGTGGCGAAACTAATAAATTGTCATATATTACATCTCAATAAAAATTTTTCAATGTTGTAATGTAAAAAAAATACAAGAGAATAATGTCAGATTGTTTTTAGTATTTTAAAAAAAATAACATGAGAGAATTGATATCTTTAAATATTGAGTCTTCTAAATATTAACTATAATCTATCATTCTATTTAGATAATCTTTGATACCAGAGGCCCAGTGCATGAAATTCGTGCACCGGGGTGTGTGTCCCTCAGCCCAGGCTGCACCCTCTCCAGTCTGGGACCCCTCTCACAATCCAGGACTGCTGGCTCCCAACTGCTCACCTGCCTGCCTTCCTGATTGCCCCTAACCACTTCTGCCTGACAGCCTGATCACCCCCTAACCACTCCCCTGCCAGCCTGATTGATGCCTAACTGCCCCCTGACAGCCTGTTTGCCCCTAACTGCCCTCCCCGGCAGGTCTGGTCACCGCTAACTGCCCTCCCCTGCAGGCCTGGTGATTCCTAACTGCCCTCCCCTGCAGGCTTGGTCACCCCTAACTGCCCTCCCTTGCAGGCCTGGTCCCCCCACCCTGCAACTGCTCTTCCCTGCAGGCCTGGTCGCCCCCAACTTCCCTCCTCTGCTGGCCTCGTCACCCCTAACTGCCCTCCCCTGCAGGTTTGATTGCCCCCATCTGCCCTCCCTTGCAGGCCTGGTTCCTCCCAACTGCCCTCCCCTGCTGGATATCTTGTGGTGGCCATCTTGTGTCCACATGGGGGCAGCCATCTTGTGTGTTGGTGTGACGGTCAATATGCATATTACTCTTTTATTAGATAGGATAGAGGCCTGGTGCACGGGTGGGGGCTGGCTAGTTTGTCCTGAAGGGTGTCCTGGATCAGGGTGGGAGTTCCCTTGGAGCATGGGGTGGCCTGAGCGAGGAGCCTGCAGTGGTTTGCAGGCCAGCCACACCCCCTGACGATCCAAGCGGAGGCCCTGGTATCTGGGATTTATTTATCTTTTATAATTGAAATTTTGTAGCCTTGAGAGGATGCCAGGGCAGGTGATGTGAGGTGGGCGGAAAGCTTGGGGAAACCCAAGCCTCCTGCTCTCTCCAGCTCCATGGCTGCCGCCATTTTGGGGGGATTTATTTATATTCTATAATTTAAACTTTGTAGCCTTGAGTGGAGTCCAGGGCTGGCCAGGGTGTGTAGGAAGCTTGTCTTCCTCCATTGCCGGGGAAACCCAAGCCTCCTGCTCGCTCTGTGGTGCAGCCATCTTGGTTGGGTTAATTTGCATATTTGCTCCTTATTCGCTGGTGGGCATGGCTTGTGGGTGTAGCAGAGGTATGGTCAATTTGCATATTACTCTTTTATTAGATAGGATTACTTATTCATATTTAATGATTTTTGTTAGAAGTTTTATGCACTACATAGATTGTTGAATTTATTTCTAGATATTTGAAACTTTTTTTGGATGCTATTTTAAGTGGTATATATGTTCTAAATTGTAGTTTTTTCTTTCTTCTATATAAAAATACACTTGATTTTTGGTACTTTCATTTGACAGATTTGAAAAGGTCACTTATGAATTTTAATGATTTTTTGCAAATTCTTTTGAAAATATATTTTTTAAATTTTTTACTGCTAACTCATATACCTTCTATTTCTTTTTCATGACTTACAGAGTAGGACCATAATGTTGAATAGAAGTGGTAATAGCAAGCAACAGTTATTTTTTATAATCTCAAAAAAAAATCCAGCAGTTTGGCAGTAGGCATGATGAATGCTATTGGTTTGTACAAATAGCTGTGATAAGATTAAGTTTTCTTCTATCTTCACTTTGCCAAGTGTCTATTTTCTTAATCATGAATGCATGTTATACTTATCAAATGTTCTTTTGGCATTTATTAAGATAATGACATAATTTTCTCTTTTATTCTGCCTACATCACCAATATATTAACTGGTTTTATAATGTAAAACCCACCTTGAATTCCGGAAAAAAAAATCCAGGTCCTGGTTTATTATCCTTTGTAGATTATCAGATTCGATCAGATGCTATTTTGCTTAGGAATTTTGCATCTAACTTCATGAGTAAGAACAGCCAGTAATTTTCTTTGTACTATCCCTGACAAACTTTTTGATCAAGGTTGTTACTACCTAAAAAATGAGTTAAGGAATATTTCCTTTTTTGCCATTCTCTAAGATTAGTTTTATTTCTTCCTTAAGTAGTTGGTACAATTTATTAGAGAAGCAATCTTTGACTGGGACTTGCTTTGTGAAAGAATATTTAATTAGAAAATCAATCTCTCAAATATAATAACATCATTTAGATTTTCTTTCTATTTTAATTTTGTTGTGTTTTATTTTTCTAGGAATATGCCAATTTGCTCTAAAAATTCAGTATTGACATAAATTTATAACTTTTTTATTTTCCTTTATCATTGGCAGGGATATCTGTCTTATATTTTAATATGTTTTCTAATTCACATTTTACTTTGTTATTTAATACATGGATTAATTACCTTTCTTGATTTCACACACATGCAAAATTTTTTAAGTTAATTTGAAAATTAATTTACTCTGATAAATCTACATATTTATCATTTTTCCCCAAATCTTATCTTCTAAGATTTGGGGGAAAAAATAAATTCTTCAGTATTTATTTTCAAATAGGCCTATAAGTGATTATTTAAAAGATACTTTGCTCCTCCAAAAAATATTTTTATTCTACTTTAATTTTTGCAAGATATTTTTCCTGGCTACAGGACTTTATGTCAACATTTGTGTGTGTGTGTGTTTTTCTTTTCAGATTTTAAAAATGTACTTCTATGTTCTTCAAGTTTGTAGCATTTCTGTTGAGCAGTTAGTTGTCAGTCAAATATTTGCTCTTTCAAAAGCAATCTGTTATTTTGTTTGTTTTATAAGGCTTTATTACTGTTTTAGGTTTTCAGCAGCTTTGCTTTGATCTTCTTATATGTGTTTTTTTTTAATTTATCTTGCTTTGAAGTTTTACACATTTGTTACTGTCTCCCATCAATTTTGGAAAATTAACAGCCATTATTTCTTCAATTGCTGCTTCTCTCCTATTCTCCTTGTGTATGGAACTTGGATACACATATATTACATCTTCTCACCATACCTCTATATCCCATATCTACTGTTTTATTTTTATTCTTTTTCCACACTACGCTTCATTTTTAAATTTTCTCTATAATTTCCAGTTCACTAATTCTCCAGTTGAATGCAATTGGTTATTAACCCATCCACTTAAACTTTATTTTTAGTTATTGTATTTTTCAGTAGTACAATCATAATTAGATTCTTTTTTATAGTTTCCAGATCTCTGATGAAATTTTAATTTGTCTTTTATACCTCTTAAAATAGCAAGAATAATTGCTTTAAATTTTGTATCTGATGACTCAATTATCTGGAGTCCCTGTGGCTCTGTTTCTGTTTGTTATTTCTGTTGGTGTCTATTCATGTTAGCTTATCTCTTCTTATGCCTGGTTATTTTGGTCTATTTATATTTATTTGATTAGCAAAAGTTGTTAGTAGAAATAATTTGAGGTCTGAATGATATTATACTCATCTTGCTATGTATCTCTCATTCTATCAATCAAATTTCAGAAATTTAGGTGATTTGAATTATGTTGTGGGCCCCAGTATAATCTGTCTACTTGCAATGTACTATTATCCCTAGGGTTTCACCATTCATGATTCCAATTATATACAAAAGGCTTGCATCAGGGCTCCCAACTCTTGAAATTCTAATTCCTATCTCACTAGCTTAGTGAGACATTCAAAAGCACTGTCAGTCTTTTTTCCTCCAGCTTTATTGAGATATAATTGACATATAACATTGTGCAATGAAGATACACAATGTGTTGATTTGATATATCTATATGATGCAAAATGATTACCATCAGAGCATTAGCTACCACCTTCATTTGACTACATAATTATCATTTCTTTTTTATGGTGAGAACATTTAAGATTCACTCTCTTAGCAACTTTCAAGTATATAATACAGTATTATTAACAACAATCACCATGCTGTACATTAGATCCCTAGAATTTGTTCATCTTATAACTGGAAGTTTGTACTCCCGGACCAACATTTCCCCTTTTCCACCAGCATTGCCCCTTTTCCCCAGTCTCTGGTAACCACCATTCTAGTGTGTTTGTGAGTTCAACATTTTTTTAAACCTATAAACACAGTGTGTTTATCTTCTCTGTCTGACCTATTTCACTTAGCATGATGACCTCAAGATCCATTCACATTGTTAGAAATAGACCATTAATTCTTTTAGGCTCTCAGCTACTCTTGCAAAATCAGTAAGTGTACTTAGGTGAAAAACAATTCCAAGATACAGGCTTTACTTCCGTGGGGATCAATGTTCTGCCATATCTTTTCTCAGTAATTCTACACTATTTTGTTAACTCCTTAATGTCATCAGATGTATTTTTTAAATATTTTGTCCAGCTTTGCAAGTAGCTTTAGCAGGAGTGTTGGTTGAATCACATATTCTATTATTACTCGATGTAGAAGTTTTCCAATTTACACATTTTTCCTTTATCCATAGGTAAAACTAGAGACACTGTCCACTGCTTCATGAAATCAAGATACTTTTCTAATAATTTTCTATAATATCAGTATGTAATTAACTTTATACCAAAAAAGTAGAACTAACTTAACTTAGTTTTACATTAGTAATTTCATTTAAGTTTCAATGTAATTGTGTGAGTGTGTGTGTGTGTGTGTGTGTGGGGGGGGGGGGGTCTGGTTGTTCTTTCACAGACTTCCAAATCTTTATTCATCATATTTTTTACACTTGACTTCTTGAAGCCAATTTTCCCTCAAGTAGTGGTTTTTATAGCAGAAATAAGCCATGCACAGAATGGCCATCAACCTGAGTTCTGCATCTTTCATTCACTTCATTTTTCTGTCATATTTGTAAACTTTAGTAGTTATATATGTAGTAGTATGGACTCTAACTATTTTTAATATACAGGTATATTTTTGAAGGCATATCTTTGAGAAAACATTACCATTGAGAAGACAGAATATGGAGATTTGTGTTTCCCATGAGTTTCACCTTCTCACTGCCATGGCAAATTAAAGGGGGAAAAAATAGTACTTGCGACTTAAACTATACAACATAGATTATCTTGAGGTCGGTGCTGATAAAGAAGTCCAAATGTCACACATGATGCATGGGATATGACAGTGGAGTGTGGGTAGTGGGACAGCCTAGAACTGTGAGATCAGTCCACCCTGGCAGAGGGGAGCATTTTATCACTGACATTAGTTAGCGTTCCTAGAGTATACAGGTAATAATGAGAAGACTGACTTGCAGTTTGATTTCTTATTGCAACTTGATTTTAAGCCCTCCACAGATAATACATTTCTTTAATGCCTACATTCAAAAGGGACTACACCCCCTATCCTGAGATAAGTGTCCCCAATCCAAACTAAATGCTAATGAGTGGGTAAACAAAAATATGAAGACTACAGTTGTTATTTTACAGTGTAATATTGATTTTTAAAAATAATGTATTGAATGCCTTAAAGCATAATTCATGAATATTAACAATAAAGTTATATATTTTGCTTTATTTCATTTTATATCATGGCATGAAGCTGTATCCTGATCTAACAAACATAATCAGGATGAAAGAGTTATATGAGAAGCAATGTAAGTCTTTTCAGAATAATGTCAGAATGGTACATGCAGATAACATTATATTAATATTCAGATGGCCTCTTTAAACACTTAATTTTTAAGCCTCAATCTTCATCTAAAATTGATTCTTATAACTTTTTGACTACTTCACAACAAGATTATGATAATGAAAAAGATACAGCAACTGAAAACACTTTGGACATTTTAAATCTCTGTACAACATAGGCCAATGTTTTATAACAGTGAACAAAGACATGATAGAACTCTTTTAATAAGACATTTTCACTTATATAAAAATGTCACTAGCTCTTTTTGTGAAATGGTTTAGTTTTATATTACTTACTCAATTCTCAAAGTATATATGCTTCTAGGCTACACCATTCATATTCTAAAACAAAGTAAAAACAAATAAACAAGAATTTTTGTTGTCAATATGCATTCCTTTAAAAAATAACTCTAGCCAGTTTGGCTCAGTGGATAGAGCATTGGCCTGAGAACTGAAAGGTCCCAGGTTCAATTCCAGTCAAGGGCACATGCCTGGGTTGTGGGCTCGATCTCCAGTAGGAGGCATGCAAGAGGCAATTAATAATTCTCTCTCATCATTGATGTTTCTATCTCTCTCTCCCTCTCCCTTCCTCTCTGAAATCAATAAAAATATATTTAAAATAAATAAATAAATGAAATAAAAAATAGTCAATTGTAACTTAATATCTGTTTAGTATCCTTTAATACATTGGACTAAGAAAACAATACAAAACAAGTGAGGACACTCCCAGGCCCCTTCCTTTTCCAGTTTGTCTTCTAAGCTTTAAGTTGAATGATACAGATTCAATATGATCATTCCTCCAAAATGAGTCTTATATCTTTAGTATATTTATATGATTAAATTTTAAGTTTTGTCATTTTTAATTTAATACTTTTAATGATTAGAAAATAACTTAATTTCCTTACAGTATGTGGACTTTTGTGAGATTATTTATCTGAATAGTATTTTTTTCTGTTAGTCGTCTCATATAAATATTTTTCTCTGCACACTGTTTTTTATTAGAAAGTTATATTTAATAAAGACTTGATAAGAAAATAGGTATATGCAGGTAAATTATATAACCAAAGTAAAAACACACAGAGAGAAGACAAGTAAAACACATCAAATTTTTGCCAATCCCAAAATTTTGAAGCAGGTATGAAGTTGTTACTAAAATATAAAAAATATCAGTGTTGATTTTATAAAGCATACCACCCCCAGGCTCAATTAATGGTATGTGGGAAATTTGGACCCAGTTCTTTTGAAGGAGACACATAAAAACATTTTCCAAAAAAATTGTAAAAAAAGGTGTCATTGATTTTTGCAACTAAAGGTGTGTGTGTGTGTGTGTGTGTGTGTGTGTGTTTAATTTATATTGATATATTTCCACCAAATCTACTCCTTGTAACAGCCAAGACTCTCATTTTGGCTCTAGTATTATTTTTCAACCATTTCTTCTCCAGTTTTCCTTCTGACAGTATTTACTATCTTATTTTAAACCACAACAACAGATGGGTTTTGAGCAAATTTCTGACTTAATGTCTAGAGTGGCTTCTTATTATGGAGCAGAATTATTCCAAATTCTACAGTGTTTAGCAAAGTTTTTGTCCAACACTTTTAGAGAAACTACCCAATTTTTGGAGTCATTGAATTCCTTTAGATGTCTATTTAAATGCTTGGTTAACTTGTCAAAGAGAAGTGTTAAAGTGGCTTTAGTTTAATAGGGGAACAAGCTCCTGTCTAATTCTAAGGAGCACTAATGAGGTAATTTGTATTTGATCCCATAGAGAGGTCTTCAACATGAGCAGGCATTACAGAAGCGTTGGCATTTCATGTAAAATTCAAGCGATCACTAATAATTACCACTATCATGAAGGAGAAGGAATCTATCTCATTTTTAGAAACTTTACTTTTCTGGTTAGAAAGGAACTTCATCAACATTAGAGGCTTGTATTCAATGGGAAAAGATAGGAAATGCAGACGTTCTTTCACTTGTATATTGTATGTTTTGGACACCCAATAACTCTCTAAGCAGCTACCAATTAACTGGTATTTCCTTATCTGTAAATCAAGAAGGCTAAACTAGTCAGACTTTAAGGTAGCTCAGTTACTTCCAGTGGAGAAAGAGACAAGCTGTTGGAGGAGGTGTAAAGGCACACAACCTTTCCTCTCATTAGCGTGGAGCTGTTGGAGTACTCTTCCTTTGTTGGCTGTGTAAATAGTTTTTTGGGTTTTTTTTTTAATGACAAAAATGGCTGACAACCACATGTTTGTGAAGGGAAATATGCCCTTGGAAAAAGCATTTGACTTTTCCAGTGAAGAGAAATGGACTAAGTTAAAAGGAATACGCTAAATAAGAATTTTGAATATTAAGCATTGGCACAAATTCAAACTCTTTAAGAATTAGAGAGAAAGGCCTTTCCTTTGAAGTGTTTTTTTAGAACCATTTATACTTTAAACGTAAGTTTAATTGATATTATAAGGAGTTTTATTTTTGCAAAGGAATGTGTTTTACTTTTCGCCTCCCTTTCACAAGCAAACTTCTTGCAAGTGCTGCCTGTTCTCATTGTCGCCACTCCATCACCTCCTCCCTTTAGCCCCCGGCCATAGGGTTGCTGCTACCACCACTTCACTGAGACTGCAGTCGCCAAGGTCCCCAGTGACCTATTTGCTGTCAAATGCAGTAAACCCGTCTCAGTCGCTCGGACTTCTCTGCATCATGGCATGCTCTGCCCTTCCTGCTCCCACTTCTTAGCTTCCATGGTCCATCCTCTTCACCCAGATTTTTCATCCCCTGTTCTGATCCCTCCTTTTCAACCTTGTTTTAAAAAAGATAAAAACGGTTTATTAATGTGCACATCACATGGGAGAAACCTAAACCAGATGCAGTTCAAAATGGCGACACAGAATTCCAGTTTCTGTAGCTTCTCTACAAAGGACAACTGAGTTGTAGAAAGAGGACGAGACAAAGGAAACCAGTCTTAGGCTTTGCAGGTTTTCAAATGGTCAGAAGGTCAAATATGAGAAGAAACTAAAGGAGAACGGTTCATTTGCAGATTTTTCTTGTGCCATCTCTGGGCTGATAAGGATGTCTTCTTTCCTTCTGGTCCTGGGAGGGAACCTTTCACGCGGTATTTGTATCTCCATTTGGGGCCAGCCAATCACTGCAGCGGTGTGGCTGCGTTTCTGGCCTGGACCCCTCCTCTGTTCTTCCCCTAAAAGTCTGTTCACAACTGCTTCTCTCTCTTATCCCACACTGTCTGGGATAGCCTCATCTACTTGGAAAGCTATGTGCTGATAATTCTCAATTCTATAGTTTTTCACAGATTTGCCTCCGGAATTCGAGATCCTTACATCCAACAGTCCTCTGGATAGATCCACTTGGATTTCCAGCCAACACCAGAACTACAATCTTCTCATGATAGAACCCAGTCTGGGTCATCTTCTGGTGAGCTAACCAGAAACTCGGGTTTGATCCTTTGGTCTCAGACCTGCTACAGCTATCATTCACCAGAGGAATTGATAAGTCTAGGTCTTTACTATGTATTTCTAAAAATCACTTACTCTTTTCTGTCCTCCTTGCCTCCATCATCTCTCACTTGGACTGCTGTAATCGTTGCCTAACTAACTGGCCTATCACTATTCCGTTCTCTCTACTCTAGTCATTGTAAATTTTTAAAACTATAAACATAACGTTACTTTCTTTCCTGAAACTTTTTAGTGCCTTCTCATCACTCTGGGAATAATGTCCAAAATAACGAATAAGTTGAATAAGTCTCTGAATGATCTTCTTTGAACTCTGCCCTCCTTTCTTGCCTCATCCCTCCCCTGTCCTTATGTTCTCCACACTGAGCAACTTTCATTTCCAGGGACATCCCTGCTCCCTTTAGGCTCAGTGCATTTAACAGTGGTTACTCTTCCTGGAACTCCCATTTCATTCCCCAGCCTCTCGTGTTTGACTAACTCCTACAGACTCCTCACGTCTCAGTCAGCAGCACTTCCTCAGGGAAGCCTTCCCTGATGCCCCACCTGCCTGGCCTGAGTCAGATCTCCTGTTATGCATTTGCACAGGTCTTTACATGTTCCCTATAAGAAACCTTATACTTCCCTTTTCTCCCAATGGTGCATAATCTCTTAGAGGCCAAGGACAGTGTAGACCTCATTCACCCTCATAGGTCACACCCAAAAGGATGCCTGACATATAGTAGGTGCTCGATAGCTACTTAAGTTTTTGTTTTCATTTGCTACCACTTGTTTGACTTTTTTCATGTCTCATCTCAAATAAACCATGCTTTCGCATAAAACATGATGGATGCTCCACTAATCACCAGGGGTCATTGGTCTTAAATGATAATATCAGTTTGTTGGAGTCATGAAAATCATCCTATTAACATAAACGTAACTGTTAATAGACGGGGGCCATTCAGCCTGGGCAAGGCCTAACTTGGGGTCATATTTATCAAGACAAACTGACTTTATTTATATAGTGAGGATGATGGTGATAATGATGGCCACAGTAAATGTCACCATAGCACCAAACCCCAGAGACAAGTTATTATTTTAAACCTGGCAATCAGCAACACTCAGAATATATGATTTTTTAGAATGTTGTAGTTATAACATGAGACTTATTATGCTAATCTAATCAAATATCCAGAAGCATTTTAAAAATCAAGTTTGTGTATCCTTTAAACATATTCTATTCCTGGTTTCCCTCTCGGCTGCTTGTTTTCAGTGGCCAGCAGCTAAGAAAAGCAGGAAAATTTAAAGGAAATGAAATTCATACCTTCTAAACTTGCTTCAAGCAATTCTATTATTTTAAAAATAATCAAGTTGGGTGTGGGCAAGGATAACAGGAGTTTGGAAGATTCTCTGTGCAATTCAATGATGTTCTTCTTGCCCCCCCTTCCCCAAATAAAGATGACTGATCATAATTAAATTATAAGTTCAATTTGTCTTTGTGTATAGGTAGCCTTGACTCACAAACTAAATATAAACACATTATTTGAGGGTTTTTCATATGAAATCCAGTGTTCTTTGTGAAAAAAATAAAATATGAATGATTGCTGTCTATCACATTTTTTTTCACAATGGAGATTTATAAACATCTTATAGCATGATCTGCCTGAGGATTGTGCCATTGTGAACACCAAATGGAATGCTGTCTCCTTATAAAAAAGAAAATACATAGTGAAAACAGCCAAGTTCATCACAGAAATGAGCATAATCTTGTTTCTTAAGAGTGCCTAACTAGGGGGCATTTTAATATTATATAAGAGTTATATAATATTAGTAGATTTTCTCATTAAAAACAAAACTTTTGATTTAATGTGTGCATGAAAATCTTGATGAGATTCATCTGAGCCACATCAGCTTGGAATGAGGACCCAGTCCTTGCTTTATATCTTTTTCCTAAATGATAATACATAGATGTTTAAGCAAAACTCATGCAACAGGTGTTTCGTTGTATGATTGTTTTTCATTGTTGCTAATGTTGTTGTTGTTTTGTTTCTTTGTGTGATTATTTTTCATTACAACAGATGACATGCTGATGCATTTCATAATTCTAGCTAGGAGTTGTGGTTAGAGAAGGGTCAGTCCCATTTATGGACATAGTTATTACTACTCCAACTTGAAATAACTTTTGTCTTTTTCTTATCCTAAAATATCTCTATCCAGAGTTCTAAGGATCTTTGTCATATTTCAAAAGACCCTAGATTATATTTATAATTGAGTCAAGATACAAGCTTGAAAATTGATTTCTTAGAGGTAGCATTATATAATACTGTTTCATTATCTTCCCTTATAAAATTATTATCATCTAATCTATTATGATAACAAACAAATGCACCATAGTATGTGTTCTGGTTAGAAAAGTAATCTCTTATACTCTAGATGCTGGACCAGGACTTTGTATTTTTCTGTTAGAATGTTTATTCTTGTACTCTTAGAATTAATGGATGCTAATAAGATTCTAGTTAATCTGATATTTGAAGCAATATTTTAGTTTATATGTGACATTAAATATTCATCTGAGTTATTCATAGTCATTCATCTTATTGATTAGCACATTTCAGACCATTTAAATATTTATTTTAAAAATGTTTCTTGTAATAGGGAATGGTATGTGCTTCCTAGAGATGGGCTAGAACTTTTTGTACTTCTAATATTTGAACCATGTGAATATTACTTACTTAAAAGAAATATTAAATGGTTTTTAAAATGCAACACAAACATGTTCTTTGATACAAGTTATACATGTGTTCTGAAGGTTGAAAACCACTCTCTGAGTGAAGGAGTTTATTGTCAGTCAGAAGTTGTTAAGAATTCAGATCCAGTTTCCCTCTCCTATAGACCAATAAATAAAGAGTAGTTTATGTGGCATCAAAAGTAAAAATGTTTGCCTCAGATTAAAACTTGAAGTGGGATTGGGAGATGAAACGTGGTGTGTGATCTTGAACCCCAAATCTCAGGAAGTTGTGGGGATTGTTGTGTGTAATCTATGAGAGAGAGGTAAAAGGATTGAGATACTCCTCCAGGAAATATTTCAGAGAATTTCTAGTAGGCTACTCTGGCCTGCCAGCTCCCAGTGGTCTGCTTACCACTCCAGGGCCTGGGAGTCATAAAGAATAAAACATATACAGGAAATGGTTGCACAGAGATAAGAGAAAGTGGCTTAACAAAAGAACATGGAAGGCCCCTGTTCATTATTATCATTTAGGGAAGGAAAGAGAAAAAAAAAAAAAGAAATGAAAACTGGCTTCTATAAATGCTAACTGAAAATGCACGTGTGTTTCTAGTGAACACTACTAAGGAAGATGTTTATGAACTCCTGGACCCTCATTTAGGTAATTATTGTATGCAAGTTTGTATGGGTAGTATATGTGACCTTTCTATCTGAATTACAGGCTTTCAGAGAAGAGGTACAATGACTTTCGTTTGAAAGGCAAGGGCTTAAGAGCATGTACCTGGAACCAAATTCTGGCTCTACCCCATTTACTAAGTGAATGACCTTGGACTTGGTAGATAACCTCTCAGAGCATCAGCTTCCTCCTCTGTACAATAGGATTACAATAGTATGTAGCCAGAGGTAGTTTTGATAATTAAATGAGTTAATATTTGTAAAGCACTAGAATAGTGATGGTCACATTGTATTATGTATATCAATGTCTATTAAACACACACACACACACACACACACACACACACACACACACACGTGTGAGTAAAACAGAAGTTTGCTTAAGTAAACTCTTCTCAATCAATGTCTTATTGTCTCTGAAAAGCATTAACTAAAGTCTTAAGACTGAATGTTCATGGTTATCAGCTCTCGTGTCCACTCTTGTCCCACCAGCATAATTGTTTGCTTATCAAGATTTGTTGCTTTTATTCTCAGAGCTCTTTATAAATAATTTTTGCTTTTTAATTGCACAGTTGAATCTTATGAATAAACTAGTAGCCCTGCACACAAATCTGTGTGCCAGTAGCTCTCTGCAGGGCCTGGCCACTCCACGCCTGCTGCCCAGAGGCTCTCTGAGGCCCAGAGGCCCATCCGCAGCCGGGCCCGGAATGCTTGCCTCGTCACCACGGCAACGAAGCAAGCATTCCGCCAGGCCACTCACACTGCCCTCTCTCAGCAGCCGCCCCCCCCCCCCCAGGACTGGGAGGACTCCGGTGGGGCTGAGAAGACAGGGCGCCACCATCTTGTGGCTATGGGCACCGCATCTTTGTGACAGAGTGATGGTTAATTTGCATATTACCCTTTTATTAGATAGGATTGATTAAATAGGCATTCAAATAATTTTTTGTGTGAGAACTAGCTTGAAAATTTTTTAAAAACTTGAGAAAAAGAGGTGTTTTATTTTAAAAAAATAGACTTTTATTGATTTCAGAGAGGAAGGGAGAAGAAGAGAGAGATAGAAACATCAATGATGAGAAAGAATCATTGATCAGCTGCCTTCTGCTCACCCCACACTAGAGATCGGGCCCTGACCTGGAATCAAACCATGACCTCCTGGTTTATAGGTTGATACTCAACCACTGAGCCATGCCAGCTGGACAAGAGCAGTGGTTTTAAAAAAATAAAAATGAATAAATAATAAAAAATGCTGTAGGATTTGATGTTTATGAAGCAAGTGAACAGATTAAGAAAAAATCATAGAGATCTGGAAAGATTTTGTGCTGAAAATTGTCTGTCAAATGTCCTTAAGTTCTGGCTCTACTAGATAGCAACTGAAACTGGAAATTGCAGATACTTCTCGGTGGTGTGGTTTGTGCAAGAAAGACAACATAGGATTCCGAGGGAATGGCCCATGTGCAAAGCATGGCTCTGCAGGAAAAATTTGGTCAGTTCATGTGGATTTAATGTTTGAAGAGAAAACACCTTTAATTATTATGGATCTTTTTTGATAATTTCCCAAACAAATAACATTTTCAATGCCAGGTAAAAAGATTTTTACCACCATTAAGACTTTTGGGTTTTAGAATAGCTGGCCTGGCTTTGAACCTAGGCTCTGTCACTTACTAACTCTGAGATCTGGTGAAAATACTTTGCTTAACTTCCCCGGCAATCACTTTCCTCATTCACAGGTCCTTCGAGGTTTTGTGGAGGATTCCGTGTAACACGCACAAAAAGAAAGGACTCAGCTGGTGCTCAACATGGGGTGAACATTGAACACTGTTGTTATTGTGCTTTCCTGCAGGTCATTCATTGCCTAACTTAGTGCCTTCCCGTTTTTGTTATGGAATAAATGTTTATAATTTTTTTAGGTAATAATGATTAAGTCATTATTCAACTTATAATTTTTGAGCATATTATTTGTAAAACACTAAAATACGATGCTTAGAACACAGAAAGAATTTAGATATGGTTCTCTGCCCCTTTTAAGAAGCTTTTTCATTAGCCAAAAGTTAGATTAGACATTGCAATGAACCTAACTGTCATTGATCTCATCTTGTGGCCAAACAGTAAATGGAAAAAAAAATTTAATATTGTTGATATTAACAATATCAAGGACATAGCTCTTAGTGTTTGGGAAATATTCATCCTTACATTCAATAGATATGTATTTATTAAGATATAGCCTAGAGGAGGAAAATACAGTCATGGGTGATAAAAACACATAAAGTAAATAACTATACAGAAGTGAAATATGTTATAGGGGAACATGAAGAAGGGAGAGAAATGACAGCAAGTTCATGGGAAAATGCATCATGTTTCTAAATGCTTTCACTAGACTTTACTCTTACATAAACCTAAAGAGCCTGCTCATAAAATCCGACTTGATGTCAAGTAGGGTAAGTTCTTACAAGTTGATGCAGGTGCATGTTGTGGGCATGAGCATGGATTTCAGGTAAGACCAAGATTGGAATCCTAACTCTGCCACTTATTAGCTGTTTGACACTGACAAAGTTACTAAACCTATTTAAGTCTTCATTTTCTTGTCTATAAAAATAGCGTCAAGCCGACTACTCCCAAGGGTTATTGTGAGAATTCAATGAGAAAATGTACCTAAGCTGTCTAGAGCTCTGCCTGGCACAGTAACACTTCAAGAGGCAGCTGTTATTATGATATGTAAGACTCAACACTATCTTTAAGCTGCTTGGCAAAGTGCCAAAATGTGTCCTCCAGACCACAGGCAGCACAAACACTTCTTGAGAACCTTGACATAGACTTATGGAGTTTGTAGTTTGGCTCGGTGCTATGCTCCTATGCTGATCCACTGAGTCAATCTCCCATAAGGCAGCTGTTCTTTTATATGCTTTACTTCCTAGTCAAAGTTTATCTGTACAGCAAGCATGTCAAACTTGAGGCCCACGGGCCGCATGCGGCCCACAACAAATATTTTTGCTTTTAATAAAAAAATTTGTAACTTAATTTTTACAATATCCTGTTATACATAATTATTAATAACAAACTATAACATTCACTAATGACTGATTACTATAATCGTGTTGCATTCATTTCCCTTACGCGCACCATTTCTCTTCACTAATACTAGCAGCGAATGTTTTAGTAGCCCATTGCCACGTCATTAGTCTTGTACTGACTTGTTCAGTGTGCGCAACAGGAAATATTTTGCTTTCAGAGAACAAGAAAAATAGGTTTACTTTCGTTATGCTTATTAATCTGTGCAGTTATTCAATGTCTGGTAAGTTATGTTCAAGAAAACATTAATTTTTATTAAAATGTTCTATTATTTTATGTTAATGATTACTCATTTATTTCAGCCCTTTGTATTCAGCATGTCTCTACTGAAATAAACCTACGTTTCTATGAAAATTGAAGCTTTTGATTTTTTGTAGCCCACATAAACCTAAACTTTGTTTATTTGGCCCGTGTTAAACTTTAAGCTTGACATGCTTGCTGTACAGTGTATAGCTGAAGTTAAATTCACTCCAAGACATCAATCTGTATTTCTAAAGAGTCTTTTGATGTTTTTGGTTGTTTATACTCAGTTTGTTCTATTTGGTGGATGCAGTTGGGACTACTGATATATATTTTTTAAAATATGTTTTTATTGATTTCAGAGATAGAAACATGGATGAGAGAGAAACAATCATAGATCAACTGTCTCCTGCACACCCCCTACTAGGATTGAGCCTGAAACTCAAGCATGTGCCCTGACCAGGAATCGAATTGGTGATGTCCTGGTGTATGAAGCAATGCTCAACCAACTGAGCCACACCAGCTAGGCGGGAATATTGATATTTGATTGCAAGTTTCTTTAGCCTTTGTGTCTATCACTCCACAAAACATGCACAATTTCACACAGACCTATTCATAACATAGTTAGCAATTCTGAACACATCCTAAATAATTATCTATAATATTTGATGATTATTAAAAAATGTTTAACTTAAATTCTTTCCCGGTATATTAGTAAAATGTTCCAGCACCAGCTCTAGATACCTTTTTCTACCAACAGAGATGTCCAATAAATATTTGTTGATTGATTTATTTTGCTGAGTGATTGAACTCCAAGGCCTCATAAGCTGTCCTTATGCACAGCTGTGTAAACTCTATTGAATGAAACTGAAGCTTGCTGCATTCCAGAAGTAATAAGGAATGAGTTAGCCAAGTACCTTTTCTTCAACATGTCGTCCATCACACAGTCTTAACATCTTGCTGACATAAAAGCAACTTCAGGAGAATCAGACTAATATGACAAAAACCAAAGTCATTTACATAAAAATTTTGAAATAAAAAGAAATAGTAAGAGGACCAAAATACATGTGTCTATTCATAAAGGTAGGAGAAAAAGAGGAGGTCCCTTTCCAATTGCAAGTGAGAGTTAAACACAATTCCATAAAGTTCACATAGTTTCTGCTCCACCAGTGATTCCAAATCAACATGCAAGGAGGCCAGTGCACTTTAATGAGATCCCTAGATATGCTTCTGAGCTTAACAAGCAACCTTACACCTTTAGACAGATGTGCTGGGAGCAGGAGGAATTGTTCCACGGCAGGTAGTGCACCTCTTGCACTACCTTTGCTCCGACCCATCACAAGAGATTCATAACTGAAGGAAAATAAAAATTGCATCTCATCATCATAATCTCTGTTCATACTTGCTCCAAAACACAATTTTGGAAAAATTAGCTTGCATGTTAGAGTTCTTAGAAGAATCAGTTGGTTTTCATCTCTGACCTGAAAATGATTAGCTAGACAAATTAACTGACTTTCCCCACTTTCCCATCCTAAGTAAGCACTTTCCCATTTAAGTCTAAACTCATTCCTTGCACTTATGTGTGGCAGAAAGAAGCAGAAATGGCAATATATATGCTTTTTGCTTAAGCCCATCTAAGTTAGATGAGGTGACAGAAGAAGGAACACACCTAAACTCATTGTGGGATCTGCTGAAATGCTCTTTCTTGCAGAAGATTTTGCGTGCGGGTTCCCAAAGGGCTCTAATCTTCTCTGTCTAGTTTTCTAGCATTTGGACTGCTTCCCTCAATTAGTGCCCAGCCAAATCCTTCAAGCGCTGTCTCTTATCTACAGGGAGAAATTAACTCGCAAAGGGAAGAAAAGGGGGATGAGATGAAAAAGAAGGAAGCTATGCCTTTTTCCAAATTCTGTATTTTCACAGAAGTTGTCCAGAGAGGAGAAAGGGTCCAGCTAACCAGTGAAGAGAGAAAACTCTCTTCTTTGTGATTGTCAAGGACCTTTAGCCTTGCATTATGGAAATCACAGCCTGGATAGTTTTGCTTGGCTTGGAATGTGACAGGGAGGAGGAATGCACCTTTGAGTTCAGAATGCACTCCTCCTCCTAGCCTCTGGAGCTCAACTCAGCACAAAGGAAGAAGTTGACATTCTGCTTTTTAATTCGCACTCTGGAGCCTGGGCTTTCCCCCATCTTACAGGCACTCAATTCACAATGAACTTGAGTCCCCAGACCTTTAGGGAAGTACAGAAGGTTTTTTTTTATCCCAGTGCATCCACTTCTATCCCCCTGTCCTGCTGTTTATATGGAAAGCAGATTTGAGAACCAGGCATTTCAGCTGAGTAATTTAAAGACTTGAGTGGGAAAATATTTTGGCTCTAAACCACCGGCCTAAAGATGTGCACTTCTCTTCTGCCGGTGGTGCCTGAAGAAAATAAGCACAGAACTGAAACGGAGAAGAGTCTTCCTTCAAACACACATACGTGCGCACACAGAAATGGAGGGGAGCAGCTGATCCAGCGTCCTTCTACCCCTCCTTCCTAACTGTGCATTATATTCACAGACTCTTATTTGAGCACACTCGATGAACAAGGCATTCTAACATCATCCAGCTGACAGCTTCTACGTGCTGTAACTGAAACGGCTATTGTCATGAGATTAAAGTAGAAACGTGCTAAGGCGTGATTGTGTTTTGTATGGAAATTTCCATAATGCCTTTTTTTTTATTTTTGAGGATAACTAATCATTATGGGATAATTTAAGTAATAGAGAAATAAAAGTTCTGATTTCAGATATGTGGTCTATTATACCCTTATATTACTCACAAACTGTACAACATGTGTCTTTTTGGGATAGGAAATAGTTTGCCATGCTCAGAGCTTCTATTTCTTATACAAGGGAATTAAGACATATTATTTACTAACTTACATTCTCATAGACTAAGCATGTGTTTTCACTTGGGCAACCTGGAAGGGAGGGGAACATGAATGATGGTGGATAGTATCCAGGACTTACTCTGCACTTGACATTCCTGCACATCGAGTTCCCACTGCTCTCCATCTAAAGTTTCAAGGACTTTCCCTCCAGCCAATTCAAGATCTGCAGAAACGCTAACACTAAACAAGGCACTAATTTTGAAATATGGCTACAAGATGCAGCTCTGCTACTACATGTTGGGTGATACGGAATTGCCACTTAACCCTGCTGGGCCTCAGTTATTATATCTGCAAAATGAAAGTGTCATAATATGTGATTTTTCAGGAAATGTCCAGCTCTACCATTCTGCTTGTCATACAGAATCTCTTGTCTCAGCTATTTATGATTATCTGTTCCCACTACCTTTTGCAGGAATTTTATAGTTCTCAAGGAATAAATTTTACATAGGTCTGACTAAAAATAACTAGGAGACTTCTGTGAAACTCGACTAATTAAGCACAGTATGTTTTCAAATAAGAGTTTTGTCGAGCAAATTAAGGCTTCCATTAAAAAAAAAGCTATTATGCTGATTTTAGAAAAAAATCAACAAGGGCTGGATAAGTGTATTGATCCAGACATATACTGAACTTCAGCATCCCTGCTTCAATTGAAAAGCATTGAAAAACCCACCTGGCAAATGCACCATTAGCTTGCATTGCCCTTATATTTCCTCCCTTTTTCTATTTTTTTTTCTGTAAATTTACTATTAGAATTACTCCCATTTTTAACACTGGTGACCCTATAAATCTGCAAAAAGGGTAAATGAAACTTCAAAACTCAAGTCACACTGAAACTTAATCTCTTGCTACATGACTTTGTGAAAATGGAAACCATCAGGGCGTCCACCAGGACACGTGTGGTGCTTGTGGCTGAAATGCAGGCTTTGACAATAGGACACAACTCTTCTTACGTGGTAAGTGGTGATTGCTCACACACACACATTATGCAAACACATCAAGAGTGCTTTATTATTTGTCTGAGAAGAAAGAATTTTCCTTTCCCTTCTAAGTAAAACAATAAGACACACGGTGCCATATTAAACAGAGTGGTAGCTGGTGCATGTGTTTGGACATGGTAGATCCTGATGCTCTACAGTCAATTCCAATAGCGATGACTCGGGGGCTTAGTGTTCTTCTCAGAGCACATCAGTGTATGTTTGCTCTACACTTCTAATTACTTACCTTGGCTCTCCCAGTCTCGCGAGGGGAGGTTTGTCAAAAAGCAGAGAAAGAGCAAAGGCAACCAGGCAATGCATAAGAAAATTGTTCCCCCCTTGAGCCGAGCTTGATGTTTCTTAGATCTGGGTTATGTGGCTGTGTGTAGAGGGAAAGAGATGCAAAGGCAGGTGTACAAATGTCTAAAATGTGCTATTCTTTTTCACATTTGTAAGAGCTCTTTACTCAAGAACAACTTTGCTGGCACATTGCAATTCAAAGAGAAAGTGGCAACCTATAAAATCTGCTATAGTAAGTGCTGTAACTAGAATATATGCTTGGTAATTTTCTGGGAAGACTTTTCCAAAAACCTTCCCAAGGAATAAACCTTCCCTCATTGGGTCTTCTTTCTCCCTAAAGGATATTCACTTAGGAGATGTCATCCTAACTCAGCATGGGAATGGTCTCAGGCAAGCCTTTATCTGAAACCACAGCAGGTGAAATCTTGTTTGCAATTTGTAGTTGGATGCAGTGGTGCCTCTGTATGAAGATATGCAAGCTGACCCCCTACAACTTCCTCTGAATACTTTAATAGAAAAAGCAAAATCCCCTAAGAAACTGCTTTTTTCCCTAATACAGTATTCTGATCATGCATATCGATAACATATTTTGAACATATATTAGTGACTAAAAACTCTTAGAATAACCAGCCTATCTATCATCTGAATTGTCTACACTGAAGAGTTCTGCTGAATTCTGGACTCTTCTGCACTATTTTAATCAAAGCCCACCCAACAATCTTTCAAAGAATATAAAGTGATTACATTGATTCTCATTTGTTAAAGGAAATTTAAGTAAAGGGGTCTTCCAGCTACTCATATGCTAATTCAACTTGTTAGGATTTATATTGAACATTAATATGATTTTCTCAGATGAAGAGTGGAATCTGGTTTGGAATTCAGTTATACTGTGTAATTTTTGTCCAAAAAAACATACCCAAACTTGTGCTACAATCCATAAAATGAGTATAATAATGTTTACATCAGTTATTGTGAGTAGAAAATAGTAAACAATAAATAGAAGATAATGATCATCTCTAATTTTTCCTTTGAGCTGGTGTTGTAATTTAAAAACATATCATATTATCTAAAAAAAAAATACAAGAAATGTAATGTTATTTAGCCTATCAGTCACAGTCCAATCAGGAAAGCAGAAATTCTCTGAAAATTTCAAATAAATGTGAATATAATACAAGATATTGCTTATAAATATTTTAGTTGGGTGGAGGAGTAAAGGGGAGAGTCAAGGCGCACTACACAGAGACTGGAAATATGCATTTGCTGCTGAGGTTGTCTCCAATGCCCCTGGAGTCCGTGGTCGTCTGTCATTCCCATGACTACCCCCTGCTATTCCAGAAGCCAGAGACACTGCTGGAGGTCGGAATAACTCACAGCCACCTGTACCATTGGCCACTGCTCCAGCTGGAACCAGAAGCAAAACGACTCCCCCCTTCATTGTTCTTGTAACCCTACTGAAATGCTTCCTACTGGCAGAACTTAATAGGAACCAGTCAGCAAGAGAGTTTGGAAATGACATTTCCAGACCTGTCACTACAGAGGAGAAAGTGGGCTGAGCACCAGCAGACATTATCCAGAAAAATAAATAATCTCACTAGTTACCGTACTAACACCAGGAAGTCAGTAAAAATTCTGGCTCAAAAGGATGGACTGTGTTTTTCTGCCAAAATCCCATGCAAATGTTATTAAAAATATAATGGAACTGAAAATTAGAAAGAGATCTGTGGTTGATAATTTTATATGTCAACTGAACTGGGACACAGGGTACTCAAATATTTGATTATTCTGGGTGTGTGTCTCTGGGTGTGTTTTTGGATGAGATTAACATTTGAACAGTTAGACTGAGTAAAGACTATTGCCCTTCCTAAAGGGGGTGGACCATATTCAATCTGTGGAAAGCCTGAATAGAACAGAAGGCTGAGCAAGGGAGATTCACTCTCTCTGCATAATTGTCTTCAAGCTGGGACATAGGTATTCTCCTGCCTTTGGACTCAGACTGAAAGTTACACCACCCATGCTCCTAGTTCCCAAGCTTTTACCACAGCCATCCTTAGTGCATATGTGGAATAAGTACCAAAGACCACATTATATATTTTTTCTTCTTAGTAGTACCAGGGGAAAAGCTATTCTTAAGAAGTCTGGCCTGCAATATTTCCACCAATACTAATATGTACTTAATAAAATTAACACTTAACTGAATATTCTTTCAATTCTTTAAAAAAATATTTAGTGTTGAAAGTATTATATGTGTCCCCTTTTTTCCCCCATTGACTCCTTCTAACCCACCCCCAACCCCATCCCAGGCCTTCACCACCCTATAGTTTGTGTCCATGGTTATGCATATATGCATACAAGTTCTTTGGTTGATCTCTTCCAACCCATCCACCCACCCCCACCTTCCCTATGAAGATTGGACAGTCTGTTCCATGCTTCTATGTCTCTGGATCTATTTTGTTGGTCAGTTCATTAAAATTCCATTAAAATTGTTCATTAAATTCCACATATGAGTGAGATCATGAGATACTTGTCTTTCTCTGACTGGTTTATTTCGCTTAGCATAATACTCTCCAGGTCCCTCCACGCTGTCTCAAAGGGTAAGAGATCCTTCCCTTTTACTGCTGCATAGTATTTCATGGTGTAAATGTACCATAGCTTTTTATCCACTCATCTACTGATGTGCACTTGGGCTGTTTCCAGGTCTTAGCTATTGTAAATTGTGCTGCTATGCACATAGGGGTGCATATATTCTTTCTGATTGGTGTTTCGGATTTCTTAAGATCTATTCCTAGAAGTGGGATCACTGGATCAAATGGCAGTTCCATATTTAATTTTTTGAGGAAACTCCATACTGTTTTCCATAATAGCAGCACTAATCTGTATTCCCACCAGCGTACTAGAATTCCCTTTTCTCCACATCCTCCCCAGCACTTGTCATTTGTTGATTTGTTGATGGTAGCCATTGCAACAGGTGTGAGGTGATATCTCATTGTGGTTTTAATCTGTATCTCTCTAATTATTAGTGACTTTGGGCATTTTTTGATGTGTCTCTTGGCCATCTGTATGTCTATTTTGGAGAAGTGTCTATTTAGGTCCTTTGCCTATTTTTAAATTGGATTGCTTGTCTTCCTTTTGTTAAGTGGTATGGGTTCCTTATATATTTTGGATATTAACCTCTTATCATTTGTATCTTTCAATTCTTTACCTTCTGCTTTGCACCGACATTGTTGGTTCTCCTGGGTCTTCAGCTTGCCAACTGCGTATCTTGGGACTTCTCAGCCTCCATAATCATCTGAGGCAGTACCTTGTAATAAATAAGTAAGATAGATGGATAGATGGATATAAATAGATATAGAGATGGATATCCTAATGGTTCTTTTTTTAAAATATTTTTTATTAATTTTTAGAAAGAAAGGAAGGAAGAAGGAGAGATAAAAACATCATTGATTGGCTGCCTCCTGCCTACTCCCTGCTGGGGAGTGAGTCCACAACCCGGGCATGTGCCCTAACTCCCTGACTAGGAATCAAAGTAGTGACCTCCTGGTACATGGGATAATGCTCAACCAACTGAGCCACACCAGCGGAACAATTGGTTCTTGTTTCTCTGGAGAACCCAAACTAATACATGATCCATCAATAGATTAGAAGTTTTGGTAAGTTCCTAGAAGAAAGAATATAGATGGAATCATGTTGATAAGTAGGTCCCAACAAAGAATACAGTATTTTAAAAATGCACAGGAGTCAGTCAGACCGAGAAGGGCAGCTACCACCCCTGCTGGTGCCCAGCTGATGCCAAAACCAGAAAGCAGAAATTGGTTCTAAGCAGGACAATCGCTAATGGAGTGGTTGCAGAAAAGCTAGAGCAAATTGTTCTTTTCCGTCTCCTGTATGAATTTTTTAAAAGTATATTTTATTGATTTTTTACAGAGAGGAAGGGAGAGGGATAGAGAGTTAGAAACATCCATGAGAGAGAAATATCGATCAGCTGCCTCTTGCACATCTCCTACTGGGGATGTGCCTGCAACCAAGGTACATGCCCTTAACCGGAATCGAACCTGCAACCCTTGAGTCGGCAGGCCGACGCTCTATCCACTGAGCCAAACCGGTTAGGGCTCCTGTATGAATTTTTTTTTAAGTTATGCAAGAAAGGTATGACACAAATAGCAAGTGAAATAAAATTTGGCATGACTTTACATCAATTATCGAGTATAGAGCAAGAAAATCTTTGACTTTGAAATTTGAAATATTGTCAGTCAAATGAAGAGCTTGAAAGCACAGGATTACATTTCTTTCTCTATGAGCATATTCACACTATTTGGTTCTTGCAATACAAACATATTGGTTCTCAATTAATTTAAAGTAGAAAATTGCATTGCAGTTACAGAGCAGAATGCATGAAATAAGTTTTGGCAATGGAAAAGCAATGGTACAGCCAACCAATTTTAGGAGAGAGAGACAGAGGAAGAGAAGTAGGAGAAAATGTTCATGCATTTATTTCCTTATCTAAGAGAGTGAAGTCAATGAATTCTGGCTAAAATTGAAGGGTTAAGAAACATATATGTATATGTCTTAACAATTGTAAAGTACACCCCAATAATAAAAAAAATTAACAACAGATGGAGAATGAATGAAGAGATGGAAATAGAGCTAGATTCTTCATCTTTCATAATTGGTAGTAAATAAACTATAAAATTGATGAGTTAACAAATCAAATTAGAAATATGTAATTCAGTGCTGTGAATATAACCACAAAAAAAGATCAGTAATAGTAAAATTTGTTGCCTCTTATAAGGCAGTGGTTGTTGGAAGGAGATTTTATTTTTATTTTAATGCTGTTTCTGTATTTAAATGTTTAATTCTGTGCATGTATTATAGTTTTATAATAAAAATATGAATGCAGAGGAAATGTTCCTGTCAATGGAGGGGTATAGAGAGGGATATGCATAGAAGCAGCTCCCTGTTGTCTCAGCTCAGTGCTTAGATACAATGATGTATGAACATAAAGCATCTACAAATGTAAATGGATGAGATAGGTAAATGCTGCTGTCTGATAAAATGGAATCAACAGCATGTGTTACCAGGAGCTCCAGGTCTAAGCTATCATTCAGAATGCAGCCTCACCCAGAATGGGCTGTCAAATAGCATGAAATTCTCAGGCTGATTTAACCCGGGTACCTTCTTTTTCCAGTGTTTAATTATAACATTTAAGCTCAAAAAGAATTATTGAAAAGACAAATATAAAACTTTCTCAAAGAATGTGCTCCTCAGTTCCTTGTAGAAAAAAAAAATCATTGTCATAAAAAAAAAAAAGTAAATCAATGAAATGTATTACGCCTGACAAGATGATATGGTCAAGAAGTTACTTTGGTTTTACATTAAGGAATAAATCAAGTTGGCTGCACTTTTCTCATTTCTGGTCAAACCTGCACAACTTGGAGGAAAGTTCCCTTATATGTTGTATGTCTCCATGTAAAAGGTCTTTGGAATGAAGTCCCAACTTCTCTTGGACTATGCCAGTCTGTCCAGTGCACACTGAAGCTTCTGGCAATAGGACCATGCCTCTGTTGCTCCCTAGAACCTTACAATAATAGCTCACATTCCTAAGCAAAATAGTGATAGTTGATATTCGCTTCTTAGATAATCCAGAAGGAAAGTATAAGCAATCTCCCTTGGTCCAGAATCACATGAGGCTCAAATGTTAGGGTCAAAATGTTTGGGCTAAAATGACAAGTCAATTCATGTTTTTTTGATCATCTTCCTATTCCCATTGTTCTCACTTTCTCTAGTTAAATCTTAGCTTTGAAAGTTCTTTGACTGCTTATAATTTGTCCAGTTGTTCGTAATACTCATTTGCAAGAATATTCTTAGTCGCTTTTAAAAAAAATAAAAACTCATAATCTCCAAACCGTCTCACAGGGTTACTTTTCACTGAATGCATAATGACTTTAGTGTTTCGCTTTTCAAATGAGACTCAGAGCCCAGAACTCCCATTTTGAATGGTCCTACTTCTCTGAAGTTCTCACACAAGTTTCCACCTCATCTAGAAGACTAATATGGTAAGAAACCCTTGGAAATTCATAAGCCTTTTGAAAAATGAAGTCTTTCCATTTAAAAATGAGAGCAAAACACAGCCTATGCTAACTCATAAGGAAAATAATTAAGTGCCTATGTGTGGAGAATTTTCAGCTTCTGAACTACTTGGTGTTCCCACGTGGGCAAGATTAATATCATTCCATTCTGACTGGTTCTTCCTGTACCCATGAGTGGAAGTGGGCTCAGAAATACATCGGATGAAGAAATTTCCCAGTGTATCACAGTCCCAAGCCAGGTGTGCAAAGTTGTTTACACACAGATACAGAAATATTACAGATTTCTGACAGGTTTAATTTGGTAACTATTTTGTGAGCTCTTGGATCTGATTACAGAAAATAATGGAAGTGTGCCGGATAGTGGATGCTCCCATGTATCATAAAGAAATGTGACCTGGAACTTAGCTGTTCCAACTCCAGATCAGCACAGACATAGACCCTTGGCCTTTGTTGTTTATCAGAACATA
The DNA here is from genome assembly GCF_951640355.1 of Cnephaeus nilssonii. Lineage (NCBI taxonomy): Eukaryota > Metazoa > Chordata > Mammalia > Chiroptera > Vespertilionidae > Cnephaeus > Cnephaeus nilssonii. The sequence continues at coordinate 63,086,398 of NC_137081.1, forward strand.
CACAGCAATGATGATTAACCACAATGTTTAGAGAACTGGGAGGGGGGGTTATATTTCCATTTAATTTAATTTTATGGTTGACCTGGGATTAAATAAATGAACAACATTTTTTATTCAAGTCTTTGGAGAAGGGAAAGAAAAAAAACTAACATTTATTGACTACTGTAGCAAATTTTGCGCTAAATTTTTAAAGCATGTTATTTATCTTCACTATAAGCCTATAAAGCATGTATTATTATTTTTTTAAAGTGGAAATAAATGACATAGAGACTAAAAAAAAAAACAATACAAAAGATCAATGAAACCAGGGTTTTTTGAAAAGATAAACAGGATTGATGAACCTTTAGCCAGACTTATCAAGAAACAAAGAGAGAGGACCCAAATAAATAAAACCATAAATGAGAGAGGCAGCATGACAACTGAAAGCACAGAAACACAAAGGATTGTAAGAACATACTATGAACAACTATATGCCAACAAACTGGACAACCTGGGTGAAATAGACAAATTCCTAGAAACATACAATCTTCCAAAACTCAGTCACAGGAAGAATCAGAACACCTGAATAGACTGATAAAAACTAATTAAATTGAAGCAATAATAAAACAACTTTCAGCAAATAAAAGTCCTAACCTGATGGCTTCACAGACGAGTTTCACCAAACATTCAAAGAAGAACTAACACCTATCCTCCTCAAACTATTCCCAAAACTTCAAGAGGAAGGAAGACTTGCAAACATGTATTATTTTTAAATATTTGATAGGTGAGAAAACAGACTCAGAGAGATTACGTTGCTCAAATCACAAAGCTAGTGTTCAGAAAATGTAAAATCAAAATCTAAGTCGGTCTGCTTCCAAAAGACCATTCCACACTTAATATTTTAACATGAAATTCTATTTCCCTATATGTGTAGATTTAAAATAATTAGCATATTTTAATTTTCCTTAAATCAATATTTGTTAAACACTTATTTCTGGGCTCAGTGTGTAAGACAGAAAGGCGAATTTCATGTAGCTATGCCTTCAAGAAACTTTCAGCAGAACAGGCATTCCTTAGTGCTCACTATTTAGAACACTGAGTGTTTATTTCTGTGAAATAGTTGTTTTCATGGTATTATGGGGATGAGATAGCAAAAGCGACAGCTAGTAGCTGGGGGTGGGCGCATGGCAGAAATGAAACACACAACTTCAGAGAAGACTATTTTATTTATTTATTTATTATAAAATACTAGAGGCCCGGTGCACGAAGTTCGTGCATGGGGGAGGGGTCCCCTCAGCCTGGCCTACACCCTTTCCAATTCGGGACCCCTCTGGGGATGTCCAACTGCTGGTTTAGGCCCGATCCCACAGGGATGGGGCCTAAACCGGCAGTCGGGCATCCCTCTTGCAATCCGGGACTGCTGGTTCTTAACCATTTGCTTGCCTACCAGCGTGATCGCCACCTAACCGCTCCCCTGATGGCCCCCAACTGCCCTCCTCTGCCAGCCTCATGGCCCCCAACTGCCTTCCCTGGCCGGCCTTATGGCCCCCAACTGCCCTCCTCTGCTGGCCTGATCACCCCTAACTGCCTCTGCCTTGGCCCCTACCACCGTGGCTTTGTCCTGAAGAAAGTCAGATGGTAGGAAGATGTCCAGTCTCCTGGTCTAATTAGCATATTACCCTTTTATTAGTATAGATATTTTTATTGATTTCAGAGGAAGGAAGAGTGTGAAAGAAATAGAAACATCAATGAAGAGAGAGTCATTGATTGGCTGCCTCCTGCATGCCCCCTACTGGGGATCCAGGCAGCAATCTGGGCATGTGCCCTTGACCAGAATCCAGAATAGAACCAGGGACCCTTCAGTCCCCAGGTTGATGCTCTATCCACTGAGCCAAACTGGCTAGGGCAGAAAAGACTATTTTAAGTTGAGTTTATCGGTGAGAAAGATGCATACACCAGGTGGGGAACAGCACATGCAATGATGAAGAGGCACGATTTCACATAGGCTCTATAGGTAGCTTGGCATAATTGGAATAAAAGGGACATGTGGACACTGATGAAAGTGAGCTTGGAAAGGTCAGGACAGAGCCACAGCACGTGTGCAATATGATGTGGTCTGACTTGTTTCTGTGTGGGTGATAGCAACTGTGAAAGAAACTGGAAAGACACCAGGTTTGCATTTTGAAACAACCTCTTCAAAGCAGAGGGAGGTCATTTAAAGTTACTTTGTAGACTCTAAGAACTTGGTGAAGGGTTACCAGCTAAAGAGAGGGGAGGCGTCTGATTTAAAGGAGAACTCTGCACACCTTCAGTCTGCAGGAGCTGGCTGGTTACCTTTGGGAAATACCATAGGTGTAGAAGGCAGATGATCCTGGATTGCATCTAAATGTCTCCCAGGCATACTCAAAAATTAAACATTTTAAAAATCGAATATTAATTTATGTACCTGACACTTGCTTTCCTAATAAGTGAGGAATATAAAAAAACTGTCTGAGGGTTTTCACTTATACACGTTTGCTGTACATTTCAAAAGATCAGTTGCTATTATTTCTCCTCATGCTCACTCAAATTCCCTGCAACAGTGGATTTCACTTTTTATCTGCAAAGTGTCCCTGATAGGAGGAGAGTGAGTGGCTACACCGGGATGTCTGGGGAGAAGTCTCAACAAGCTTACCATGAACTTCATATATCGTTGAAGTCATTTTAATTTAAATCATGTGAGTCACATATTTCTGCTCCATATTCATTTTTTAAAATATTTTAAACATACTATTGTTAATTTATTCATTTTCTTCCCAGATCCTTGAATTAATCTGAATTATTGGGAAAATGTACCATGTGTACCAGGTGAATTTTTGTCCCTTCTCTGGCATAACCCTCTTTATTTGGAGACTCCAGTACTACACTCTATTGTTCGCTGCACCCAAGCCACTCAGCAGTTTAGGAAATTAACATGTATTCTCGTGTTCTAAGTCAGTGGCATGTAGGTACTTTCTCTCAAGCTTTATTCACAAGAATCATACTAATTGCTAAAAAGAAAAATCAGATTTCTGGGATTTATCCACGGGGACTATTTTAATTTAACATGCGCATGAAACTGACATTTTTAAAAAAATGGACATAAGTGACTTAGTTTGTATTTTGCAGTCAACGTAGTGAGAAACGCCACACTGAAACTCTAGTCTATGGGCAATACTACATGGCCCACAATCTCCGTCGTCTTCCAATATGCTGTCTAGCACACTAACCTGCAGCTGCCTAGACCCCATATGTCCGCACCATTCAATACAACACAAATCGATTCCCAGGTACAGGAGCTAGAATTTGCACGTCCCCTAGAATGTGGGTAGTAATGCTCTCAGAGGAGAGCTGCAACAGTAAACTGTAGTATATTATAAAAGCAAATTATGCGCTATGAGAGAATATTTTGAAAGCATATAGAAGTATATTATAAAATAGTGCTTTGCAAAAAAAAAAAAGCAAAGACAATAAAAAAGAAAGCCGGTCTAAAAATAAGTTTTATAGGGTACCTCCCAAAAATCTGTTGAGCTGAGCCTTTCATGATTATTTCAATCATTTGAGAAGTGTGAAGGGAAATAGTCTTCAAACCCACGCTGTCTATTAGTTAGAACCAGTAATGAGGTATGAATATTTTCTTATGTTTTCTGAAGAGAAGACAAAGGCTTGCTGAGGTAAGTTAAATGGTAAAGTTAAAAAAAAAGAAAAAGAGTATTAGAACTCTTCCAAACGTATAATTAGGCTTTCTCAGGAGGCACTGATGCATGCTCATAATGGGGAACTTGGCAACATTGACTTCCTGCGGGGTTGTCCATTCACATCTCTTTTCCATAGCTTAGAACTCTAAACAAAGTGGTCTCATCCTCAGAGGTCAAAGGTGAGATGACAACCTGAAGGCAGCCGTTCGTCACTGCAGCTGCCAGCAAGGCCTCAGAAGAGAGGAACATCATGCCACTCTCCCAATTCACTCACATGGGCACCCAGCTGGCACCTCCCTGCACCATATCACCACCAGGCACAGTATTATCTCTCTGCGGTAAGACCCAGAGGTGCATACATATCACACCAGCCCGGGTGTGTCAGGAAAGTGTCTCTGGTTCCAGGGGAAGATCACTGACCAGTTATCAGGACCCCAGCCAGCTTTCACAATGGAACAAAAGAAGTAATTGAGTGTGTATTCCCATGCCAGAGTCTCAGTCTCACTTCAGTAGTAGAATGGGTTGAAATTAAACTGGAACGCCTAGGTATTGTCTTCTCTACATCAACAAACAGACTTGGACGTGGACGGTCTGCAAGGCAGCATTTAACCCAGTGCTTCCCTACTCTCTGGGGCATTGTGCTAAGACCTAGCAGGCAGAGGTTGCATCCTCTAAAGAACGTGTGATGTAAGTGGTTTTATTCTGAGCAAACGTCTCAGCCCCAGAGGGCTTTGCTAAAATGGCAAGCTGGGAAATGCCAAAGTAACACCTAACTGGTTACACCCAAATGCCGCTGCTCCCTGGAAGTAAAATCTTGCTGTTACATGAATAAAAAGCCTAGTAGTTCAGGGACACACCTGGGGTCGAAATCATGCAAGTCATGCGCCCATTTAAGGAAACTGACAAGCAGAACCACATTTCTCTGCAGGATTCTTTCTCAGGCCCTCTTGTTGCTGCAAGAGGAATCTTTGATGCTAATGTCACATCCATTTCTCTTACCCCAGGGAAGAGATGCGGTGGCTGTTACTTAAGTGGCTGGTCTCAGTCCCTCATGTTATAGTACCCGCTGTCTGTCATTTGGGCGGGAAAAGACTTCAGGGAAATGGGGAACTGGCTCTTTCACAAAATCAATTACAAAGTACCGTTTCATCAGTTTCTGATATGCTTTGCTGGGTTCTGCTGAGCTAAGTGGAAACATTTCTGTCCTGGAATGTGAGAGGAATGAAGGAAAAGGAAACCTACCAGTTGCTCACTCCACCATAAGGAGGAACTTTCAGTAGCTAAGGCAAGGTGTTCTGCAAGACTAAACCCAGAGCCCTTTAGAGACTCAGTAGCAGTTGGTACATATGGGGGACAGGAAACCCAGGTTCCAGTGTTGGCAATGTGACCACGGACAAGCCAGGACCCACCCCTGGGAAATAAAGTTGAGGAATAAGCCACCTCAAACATGTTTTTCTGATAAAATTTCCAAGATTCTGGCAAAGCATTGTATGTTGAAAAAGAAAAAAAGCAAACAGGACCGAGAACAAGGATCAAGTAGTAATAACACCTTTCATGCAAACACCCTGCTGCACTGAGGCAGGATTCAGGGTCCTCTTGTTACAGGTGAAGAGACATAAACAACCCAAGGTCTCCTTTAATAGGTAGCAAAGCCGAGATGCAAACCCATCCCTGTCTATTCCAAAGTCCACTGCACTTCGTGGGCTCCCATCTGGCTCACAAAAATGGGAGTCTGTGTGCACATTACTTTCTTGCGCCCTAAACCCCTTTCCTGAAGGGACTTAAAAACTGTACCTACACCGTATCAAATGTGCGGAGAGGTCCAAAAGGAAGCAAAGGAGAAATGCCCACTCCTCCCGTTCCCCACTCCTCCCGTCCTCCATCTATTTCCAGAACAGTTCACACAGTGACCTTCTTCATGAGATTGTGTTAGACATGGTTCAAATGCTTGAAAAAGGAAGAAGGGAGGGAGGGAGGAAGAAAGAGACAAAGAAGGAAAGAGAAAAAAAATAAAAGAAATTGAAAACTACTAAGTGACTTCATTTCTTCATCTCTCAAGATTTTTAGAGCTTTAGTACTCTTTGATGTTGCAAATCTAGAAGAAATTTCACATTTATAAACTATTTTATAAAATACTTTATAAGCCAGGTTGTATCACCAACTTTTATGCTGCCATATCCAAAATTCCCAAATCTCCATGGCTTATAGCAACTACTGTTTACTTCTCACTCATATAACTTGTCCTGCACACACTGAGAATGGCCGTGACCATGTTGTCTTCATTTCAAGAGCCAAACTGAAGTAGACGCTCCTATCAAGGACGGATTGTTCTGTGCCAGAGAAAAACAGCAACGGTAGGCCCATGAGATACCATCTACAGCTTCTGTGAAGCAGGGAATTACATTGATCCCACTCTCATTTCACTGACTTCTGTCCCGTGGTCAACCCTGAGAGTCAGATGTGGGAGGAAACTATCTTCTGATATGGCAGCAAATAACTAGGAACAGTATTTTTCCTCATGTGATGCACCCATTCTGCCCTCTAGTCAAAAAGTTTTGTCTCTGTCCCTTCCTTGAATAAAATACACTCTCCCATTCTCCAAGAAAGATGTGCCCAAATCCACTCCAATCCACAATAGGCTCAATGTCCAGAATTTGCAATATTATCTGTGTCAGGGCCCAATGGGGGTCCTTTGAGGCAAAGACTGTGAAGTTAAAATAAGTTACCTGCCTCCCCATCACACATACACAATAGTTAAATAAAGGACAATAGAGCCACAATAAATAGTCCCATTAAGAAAGGGGAAGATGAGCCCAGTTGGAGTGGTTCAATTGGTTGAGGACTGAACAGTTGTGGGTTTGATTCCCTATCAGGGCACATACCTGGGTTGTGGGTTTGATCCCCGGTTTGGGCATGTATGGAAGGCAACTGATCGATGTTTCTCTCTCTCTTTTTCTTCCTTCCTCTCTCTAAGCATGTCCTCAGGTGAGGATTTAAAAAAAGAAGAAGATGATGATGATGATGAGAAGAACACAGCAGACATCTGCCTATAGCAATGTTGATATTGTGTATCCAACTTTGCAAGTGGGTCTCTCTGGGGCACAGGGACTGTTCCGTGATTCAACTCTGGGTCCGCTCCCTGGAAAGAGCTCCCCAGGTTATTTACCTCTCACTCTCTGAGAGGGTCTTCCTCTCTCATGATGGTTCTTGGCCACATATGAGGATAACATTGGAAATGCACTCTTTTTAGTGGGGGAGGCTCTGTTACTTTCTCAGCTGGCTTCTTATAAAAGGTTGGGACAGCAAATTGTTTTAAATCTTAAATATTCACAGTCTCTTGCAATCCAGGTTGGTGGCTCTTTTGATAGTAAAATTCTAACACATAATTGAGCATTTATCTACTTGGTTCCAGACAGTACCATGTACAAAGAGTCACTTAAGTCTCTTGAAAGTGATACCTCTCCCCTAAGACTTAAATACAGCAAATAACTGGAGAGAATGATACAGAGCACCATGCAGAATCAGGCAGAAAGGTCCAGTGAGTCACATGGAAGATACAATACAGGTGCTGTAATCTCTTTGTAAGTCTACATGAAGTTTAGAATAATTCTGAAAGCCTGTATATATACAGGGTCAAATTTAGATTTCTTATTACTGGACTGATGTACCCCTCTCTGATAACTAGCCTTGATTCTCTGCCCTGTCTCTGTCCCTGTCTCAGAGTTTGCTTCACATGCCCTTGGTGACAGAGCAGCTGGCTGAGTAAGATTAGCTCCCCTGTTAACAGCTTGTGGGGTCAGGGATAGATACATGAACTGAGGAACTAATTAAATTTCTTTCTGAGAATTTGTTTAGAACTTAGAGAAGTTCGTCTCTGTGGGAGGTTTGAACAAGGAGGCCATCACTTGGGCTATATTACCCTGAACACACAAGTTGATAGTCTGGAAAGAGAAAGAGAAAGAGAGAAAATGGTGTAACATACACAGTATTGGAAGCATAAATATATTCTTATTCAGAAGTTCTTTTATTTTTTAAGTGGGCATCTATAACTTGCAACCAAATAATCATTCAATACTTTAAACTTAAATTCAATTTCTTTCAACAAATCCTTCTTTAATTTATATGTACACAATACTAAGAAAGAATCCTCAAAGAATAAAATATGAATAAGAAACAGTAACAGAACTTAGGGTATTTAAAAGCTTGTAAGAGAGATACGTTTACAAATTTCCATAATGAAGATAATCATAGAAGTCCACAAAATACTATGGCAACACAAAGAAAATCATGATTACATCTGACTTGAAAAATCTGGAAATTTTTATGGACAAGATGTCAATTGAGATATACATATAGAGTGAACAAAATTTAAGAGGCAGAGATGACTGAACACCTCAGTTGTAGTGAGTGGTATAGGTAAAGGCTTGGGTAAGGATATTTGGTATATGTTATGAAACAGCATGGAGTATTATTTAGCTGAAACATAGGAAGTAGGCTGGGAAGAGGATGCAAATACCTGGAAAGTAGTTTGGGATATTGTTCTTAAGGATAGTGGATACAAACATTTATCTACTTAACTATCTATTATCTTTACTAATAAAAGGGTAATAGGCTAATTAGACTGGGAGACTGGACATCTTCCAACCATCTGACTTCCTTCCAGACAAAGCCACGGTGGTGGGAGCCAAGGCAGAGGTGGTTAGGGGCCATGAGGCCGGCAGGGGAGGGCAGTTGGGGGCCATGAGGCTGTCAGGGGAGGGCAGTTGGGGCCATCAGGCCTGCAGGAGAGCGGTTAGGTGGTGATCAAGCCAGTAAGCAGGCAAGGGGTTAGGAGCCAGTGGCCCTGGATTGCGAGGGGGATGTCCGACTGCTGGTTTAGGCCCCATCCCTGCGGCAGTTGGACATCCCCTAAGGGGTCCCGGATTGGAGAGGGTGCATGCCAGGCTGAGGTACCCCCCTCCCCCCATGCACGGATTTCATGCACTGGGCCTCTAGTCTATATATATAAAAGGCTAAGCAACAGGCCAACCAACTGACTGGCCAACCGGTCAGTAGCTATGATGTGCACTGACCACCAGGGGGCAGATGCTCAACGCAGGAGCTGCTGAGCGACAGCAACTTTGCAGAGTGCCATCTTGCACTCCAGGACCCCTTGGGGGATGTCAGACTGCCGTTTTCGGCCCAATCCCCACAGGCCAAGCAAATCCCCACCTGCCAGAGGGACCCCGCTCACTCCACAAATGCCCTTAGAGCCAAGGGGGTGCTGCCCCAGATGCGGCTGGCTGGGGAGGCACCACAGGAGGTTGGCTCCAGGGCATGTCCAGCCCCTCTCACCCAGTCTGGCCCCTCTCACCCAGTCCCACCCCGCCAGCCATCTTCTAATTAATTTCCTTTCAATGTGCATGAATCTGTGCATTGGGCCTCTAGTGTAGATAATAAAAACCCACAGAAGGAAATGCTGCAATTGGTTTGAGATATGATCCAACAACAGTGCATATAGTAAGTAGGTTTGGATGGAAAGCAAACTATAGATAGGAAAATTATTAGTCTATTGAAAGAAGTCATAAAGTCTTGAATCAGATAATTTCAGTGTTAATGGGATGAAAGTGTGCATAACTGGAAAGAGAGTTATAACTAGAGTCAAGCATCTGATTGTATATGAACACATAGGAGAAGGGGCATTTAAAAAAATAAAACGATTCCAAGGAAATGAGGACAAGAATGAGATGTGGGAAGAGGCATTTGGACTTGTTGAATTAAATATGCCAATGGAACATCCAGGTTGATATAGCTATCTGGTAAGGCCTGGATATCATGAAATCCTAGAATTTTAATCCAGGGGAGTTCTTACAAATCATTCTGGACAGCTCCCTCATTATATAGACAAGAAAACTAAGGTCTATAGTTCTTAATGCCTTGTCCAAAATGACAAAGCTCATAATCTAGGAAATCTGTTGATAGAGATTTAAGGAATGAAAATTCAAGGTTGATTGGTCAAGCAAATACCCAGACTCAGCAAGAAGAGCAAAAAGAGGCTACATGATTGCTCTTTATCTCCTCAGTTAGCATGGGAAGTGTGTATGTAAATGCTGGTCATTGGCAACAGGGCACTCCTGCTGTGTGCTAAGTACCATCCTAAACGCTGTGCAACAGCTCAAAGGACATGCAGATAACAGACACCAAGTGCCTGGGAACACAGGGCCCTGACTGTGGGGACAGGCCAGCAACATGACAGCAGGCCTCACTGGGGGTTTCAAACAGTGACACCTCCTGAAGCTCTCAGGATTAATCAAGAAAAATCACTCGAGGTGTTTCTAATCCAAAACAAAGACAAAAGGAGAACATTGATTATGTCAATAACAACACTAAGACGTATAACTGAAAATTCTCCCAAGGACCTTATTGTCAGAAGTTGGGGGAGTGCCTTGCTTTCTCCATTCCGGGTGGTGTGGTTGTGTTTGGTGAACTTTCATTCAGGAGAGTTGGTGGTATTAAATGTGTTCTGGGAATACTACACATTTCAAAAATTAATAAATTGCAATTAGACAATCAGTATCATATATTATCTGTTATCTTTAAGTTTTAGGGGCTGCTAAACTATTTTATTTAAAAAAACTATATTTTAAGACAGTAGGAAAAGAAACATTAATTATAATTAAATTTTATTAATATCTATGGCTATTACTTTTAAAATAAAATTTAAATATATTCCCTTGGGAGATCTGACTGCGATACAGGGGTTTAAATATATATTTATTATTGAAAAGTCTTAAGTTACAAATGAAAACTATTTTGAGCAATGCGGTAGTGGGAGCATCCTTGGAAGATTTGGGACAGTTCCTAGAATAACATTCAACTTTTCCAACTAGTAACCTCTTACTCTCATCATATTTGAAAGGACTAAGGAAGACAAAAAAGACAGATTTAAAAAATTGTCCTGTGTGGCCATGTAGGCCCTCCCCCTGCCTGGGGGGCGATTATTTTGACCTATTTATATGCAAACGAAGAAGGGCCCTGTCCACTTAATTTGGAAATCTTGCTTTGACAGCTGGGATTTTGCCTTCTTTATCAGGCAGTGTGTTCTTATTTCCAGCAACTAGATGAAACTTGCCTCCTCTGTAAGTCAGGATCTCGAAGGTCCACAGGGGTGGGCATGTGGGAAAACATCTCACACAACATCACCACTGTTAGGCAGTGTGTGGGAAGCCAAGTTTTCTCTTGAGGACAAAGCTTTTCAAGGCACCCACATTTTAAGAGACACACAGATGGTGCCACTTCAGACCTGAATAGGGCATTCTTCGCAGTTCCACAATGCATTTCTTTCATTGCAGCATTCCCAGTCCTGCAGGTTATCAGAATGTCAAAATGTTTGGGCCAGAAACACCTACACAAACTCGCACAAAAAGGAAAACACACACAAAGCACAATTCCTTGATCAAACATAGTTTAAGACGCTTTTTTTTTTTCCTGATACTAATGACTCATTTTCTGCATTGAGGAAAACAAAAACCTCATCCTCACAAAGGTTAGTGTCAGAGGATCAAGGCAGGCCTGCAAAGCACAGAATCTTGGCCATGCACCATCTTTATCCTCTTGAAGAAGGATCTATGGCCGCAGAATAGCATGCCACATGCTCCAAGTTCACCTGGAGGCAAAGCAAGGAGCATGATATTCTCTACCAGTGTAAAGGAATCACAATGGCATGTCCAGAAAGCAGTCAGTTCAGTTTACTGAGAGGGAGTAAAGAACCTGGCAGTTGGATTTTGGAGCTAGAACGCTGGTACTGGTCTTCCTCCACTGAGCATATTGATGAGTGGCTCACAAACTTGACAATATTTATAAAATAAAAATTGTAAAAAGACTTTGTATCATAAAATAAAAGAACTGGGTTGGAGGCCAGGTAACAGGAATGTAACTTCTGGCTTAGAGAGCACCTGATGTAGAATGTTGGGTAATTTACATCTGTGAACATCAGATGCCTTGTTGAAGTATTAGTATCTGCTGGGCCTATCAATCAAGCAACAAACTCTGAATCAGGAACTGAGACCACGCATGGACTTACTGGAAGGTAGTTCACAGAATTAGCTGAGTTCTGGAGATCCATGTGGGATACAAAAAGATAGTGAGGGAAACTGGGCATGTGAGAACACACATCGGCCCCAGGGGACTGCCTGGCTGGAGGCCTGTCAGTCACCACCAGCCCTGAGCACTGGACACTAAATCTGCCAATGCAATGAATTTCCACCTGTCCCTGCTTCTTTGGGGATGCTTGCTCTAGAAGCCACATTCCTGCCAAGAGCATTTGATTGCTCACACCCCTCAGGCCAACTCCTGGAGAAGAAATGTCTGGTCTTCTGTGCTATCTCAGCTACCTCAGGGGAGGACTCACCCAGCCTTCCAGCAAGAACCAGAAAGGATTTTATAAACACATTATATTCTTTTTGTAAGATTGTTTCAAGGATAAAATTAGGAAATGCATCTAAATATCATAATACACTGCTGAACCCAACCTACTTTAATATGAGGGAAGAAAAAGTATTTATTGACTTCCATCCATGAGGTCAAGATCAACTATACTTAGGAAGCCAGTTGAAGGGATCTATCTATCTATCTATCTATCTATCTATCTATCTATCTATCTATCTAATGTTATAATATAACATATTATAAAATATATGTTATAATATAAATCTGAAGTTTGTTGGTTGGTTAGCATTAAGATTTTATCTTTTCTACTTTACTGGCAAAATTGTCATCAATATGGCACTACCTGTCACAGTTAGAGGTTAGGGACCTCCTAAAGTAGAAAAGGCATGAGCAGAATTGAGCAGGAGGGCTAAGTATGAAACAAAATATATATAATCTCTTTGGATTCAGTCATTATGAGAAGATATTTTTATGCACATTATAGTATATGGAAATATAATTGTTTGTTGAGGCACAAGAACTAGATTAACTATGGAGACATTGCCATGTTTTAAGTTAACTGACTAAAACAGAGAGATCTGGGTGTGATCAGGAGACAATGAATGATGGGCAAGATAGAAGAAGCAGGGGATACTAGAAGTACCCATCTGCCTGGATCCCTTTCCCAGGAAGAAGGAGACTCTGAATGTTGGACCACCGTATGCTGGCCATAAATACAGTCTAAGCAGATTTCAATGTTGCTCACACCATACATAATGGCTCCAGGTGTGGTAAAGAGAAGCCCAAGCACAGAAATGTAAAAATATCATCTAATGTACACAGTTAGACAAGGCAGTAACACACTCCTTCAGCCAAGAGACTTCAGTTGCTGGCTGGACCATACCTGGCACCTGGGTGCGCCATTCAGAAAGCTGGTATCTAGAACACTCCTGAGTGACAGAGAAATGAGTGAGAATGGAAAGATGGAATTCTAAAGGGAAAAAACACACAAGTAAAGCAAAGGAAAAGAGACACTTTAACAATAGTCAAGAATGAAAAACAAATGGGAGCAACTGAAGAAGAGGCATCATTTTTAAAAATGAGCAAATGGAAAAGAAAAAAAATTAAGCACAAGGTAAGCAATCTTGAATCACATGCTAAAAGAAGCCAAGTAGGGAATTTAAAATAACCTACTGGGGCAATCAGAGAGGGACAGACATGCTATTTTCTCCGGTCAGGAGCCTCAAGAAAATGTAGGTGAGGCAAGAATTATTTCTGAGATGCCAACGCGGGTAGGTGAGAAGAAGAGGGAGATCTAGATGTCCTGCCAACGAGTGCAGAGCTGTTCCAAAACAAACACTAATCAGCACATACTTGAAGATTTTTCTTAAGTATTCAAATATAATATATATACAGGCAAGTCCCCACATCATAAATCCGTAGCTCAGTGAGTTTGCAAAATTGAGCACACATCTGTAACCAGCACCCAAACCAAGAAACAGAATATAACCAGCCCCCTGAAAACCATCTTGTGCCCCTTTCAATTACTGCCTCCTTTCCTATTCACGATAGCATCTTACAGCATGGATGAGCTTGCCTTTATTTGTATTTTATACAAATGGAATCTTAGAGTATGTACTCTTGTGTGTCTGCCTCCTATGATTCAACATTATCTTTTCAAGATTCATTCATGTTGGTTGTGTCAACGTAGTTGTTTTATCTTCAGTGCTGTTTAGTGTTTTACTGTGTGAACATACCACAATTAATCTATTCTACTGTTGGTGGACATTTGGGTAATTTCCAGTTTAGACTATTATAAATAAAGCGGCTATGAACTTTCTAGTACATGTCTTTTGGTGAATATGTGTACATTTCTGCTTAGTATCTACCTACAAATGGAATTATTAGGCCATAGCTATGCTTTCATAGATAATAACAAACAAGGGATACAGATGAATTAAGCTGCTTTCCTAGAAGTAAAGAATGGCATTAGGGAGTAGCATGAATTCACCTGGGATATACAGAAAACACTGACAAGCAAACATTAGAATATTATGTAAGAAAGCAAAGATTAAAAATTGTTATCTCATAAGAGGAATTTCCCTGAATTTGCAGATTTTGAAATTCTCATTTTTGTATCTCCATAAAGCCTGGTAGAGAAAAATGAATTCAAGAAATGGTTGCTGTTTGTAAAATGCTTTTTAAAAAAAAAAACCTTTTGATTTATACCATATCATTTAGATTTCTTAATGAATGCAAACTACAGACAGATAAGCTGAGGTGAGGCAAAAATCAAGCAACCTGCTTATGATTAAAAGAAGTGAAAACTGGGAAATCAAATCTATTAGTACCTCTCCTCACAATTCTGCACACCAGTCCTGACACAATACTTGGCACACTGTTTTCTAGAAGAATTAATTAATTGAATATGAGCAAATGACTTTCTTCCATTTGTATTATATGGTATTAAAGTAGCAGTTAATTCTAAGAAATCAGGAGCATTTTACAAAAGAAACATCTGGAGTTTTTATCTTCCAGCTGAGTGGTATAAAATATGGAGGCTGCCATTAAAATTATGCTCACCATTGACTCTGTGTCTCATATCCTACTGAACAGTCTGATCAGCAGAATGAGACCTTAGGGCGCTTTCCAAACCCAGAAGAGTAGCACATACACCAACTTTTTTATAACTTAGCTGTGAGAATAAACCATAACCACTGGAAATGCCAAATGGAAGTGCAGAGTGGAAAATAAAAAGTAATCAAGCAAAATGAGAACTCAGAGAATTCCACCTGAGACAGACAGCCAGTTCAGTGAGGTTTCAAGAATGTGAGACACCCATGAGTTGAAGGTTTGGGAAAGGACTTACAAAGTAATACTCAAATTGGGGCTTGAAGGAAGGATGGAAAGGGGTAAGTATGTAGATGTTTGGGAGGGAATTTCAGCGAGAGTGACAATGTGACCAAAAGGTGGGAGGCGGAGGTGCATGTGGCTGTTCAAAGGACGGTGCGTAGGACTCGTTAGGCCTGAGTGAAGGGTTGAGGCAAGTCTTGAGCAGCCATTGCATAATCCAAAGCCAGGGAACGAGGACAAGGCGTGGAAGGTGTGGCATTTGTACTGCTGTCAGGGTTCAGGGGTGAGGAAAGCCCAGTTTTCCATGAGCATGAGAACTGTGGCAGCATTGCCTGCACATCCACACCTTCCGCTTTTGAAAACTGATCTTTAAATGGGAAAGTTCATCTCGGCTGCTGGAAGGCTGTCCTTGGGACTGGATCTCCCAGATCTGCCATGTAGTAAACATATAACCAGCCACCTGAGGATGTACAGCTCTGGGAGCTTAGCACATCCTTGAGAAGGTGCATGAAATAATAAGCATAAGATGAAGGTGTAAAAGTGGACAGATTTAACTGGGAAGATTCTCCATGATGGAGGGAAGGCCAAGGGCAGCCATAATATCCTTTAAGTGCACCCACGGGTACCCACGAAGTTGTGGAGGAAGAATCATTCTAAGTAGGAGGGAGACTGAACTGAATGAGATAAAGATAAACTTATTTGCATATACTAGTTAGAGTAAACATTCTACAAGGCTAGAGTTGGGGAGCTTAATGTTCTTGCATTGGTTGAGCAAGACAACATTTCTCTATATTTTCATAGATGCTTGTGCTATCAGCCCCATCTACAGACAGTGTTGCTTTTGAAACAAAGCCTTTGAGGGGGGTGGTGAAAGGACCTAGAATGTAAATAGGAGCGGGACATTAACCACAGGATATTCGCTACACTGAGCAAACACATGACAGCAGACAAAACATACCTCCCTGAGACTGATCGCATGAAGATATCTAAGTTTTAGTTCAGTGGGTTTCTTGCTTAACAACAGTATGTGAATCATGACTTGCAGAAAGTTAAAGTTGCTACTTTATTTGGGAAAAGTACTTTAAAATTCCTAAGGGGAATTTAAAACTTAATATTGCCAAGTATAACCAGAACGTTCCCAGACTTCTGTCGCCTACGGCTAAAAACAGGGACCTATTGATGTTAATGTCCCAGTGTTGCTGCTCCATCACCCCATGTGTACATCTGGAGTGGGTGGGTGAGGGTGGCCTTAGAGTCCTCCCCTCTCAAATCTCTTTATGCTCTGTCCCCAAGGTATCTCTTGCAAGGTCACAGGGACAAATCTATGCTTGATGCCTCAAGCTTAGTTGAGTGACCACTTTAAAGGCACCAACATCTCCATGTAAACAGTTTCTCTGTCTGCATGTCATCTCCTTTGGCTACCTAGACCTATAAAACCATCTAGGTGCACTGGATGCCTTTGAACTTTCATAATGCTGAAGGTGAAACAAAATTCTAGACCTCAAGTGTGCACTGTTTAGAGTCCAAGTTTCCTAAAGTCTTTCTGTGAAAAAGTTCCTCTTGGCCTCTTCCTGCAGACAGCCCAAACATTAGTCTCTGTGACCTAAGTATTAGACACCCAAACTTCTCCATTTCCTGTTCCTACCCCAGGGACCTGCACTCAAAACTTACTCTTTACAAGTTCCCAGCAGCACCATCTCCCCACTGTGTAAACCAACTCCTGCTGGAGGTTTATAGTGTTGCAGGCACAGCCAGATTTTCTTTCCAAGTTTAGAGTTAGCCCAAATGCCCATGCTACTTGAGAATGTGTGCATCCTAGTCCCTAAGCCTTAACTATTTTCAAAGCATGCACATGATTTACAACAGAGTGGAAACAACTGTGTGTGCTGTCTATGATATTCCCCACCTTGGGATATGTTCATGTCATCTATGCTGAGAACAGAAGCCCATCCAGGGACCTGACACTCCAACCTTCCCAAGGTCAAGGACAGCAACACAGCCTTCAGCTGACTCAGGAAGCCTGGCTCTCATGCCGGGTCACTGACGTTTAGTATCTTGGGCACGATGCCTAGGTGATCGTTTCAATGTAGTTAGATTTCGCATTTTTTTGGATTACTCCCAGTACTAAAATTCTATTATTCTGTTAGTCTAGAGGCTTTTCATAAAGTTTCTCCACCCCCCTTATCATATTTCCTGTGATATTATAAGAGAATCAAAATGCTTGCTCTGGGAAGGGTTAAAAACAGTCACACAAAGATAAAGCATCAATAAACAGAAACCTTGCCAGCATAAGCTAGTGAAATGCCCTTGGTATCTAGGGGACAATCTTTAAACATGAACAACAAGGTCCTGCCAGAGATTTAGCATCCGCATTTTTGTGGTCCCCTTTCTCAGAGATTATTATCTTTGGATGCTCCTTGGGTGGGTGGTCCCTTGTGCATAATGGACACTGTTGATTCTGCAGTGGGTTTGACTTAAAATAACCTCAGGTTTGGTACATTTTCTAGTTCTTGGTGCAGATTTCCTTTCCTAAACACCTCCCTGTTTTACTTCACCTCCAACAGGATGGTTGGAGTCCTGCTGGCAAATCTTTCTTTTTACTAAGAAACGACTAGTTGCCTATTTGAGGGGAATTAAAGCAAATTATCAAGGCAGTATTCTTTTATTGCAAAGAGCAGGCAAGTTCTGAACCTTCTCTGAGGACATCAGTTCCTCTTGGTTGTGATTCCATGAGAAGAATTTTAGATACAGATCTAAGAGAACCAAACTCAGTCTCCTGAAAGTAGAACAAAACCCCATATCCTTTTTCATCTTACTTTCAAGGTACCGGATAACTGAATTGCAGGATAACTGAATTGTAATGAAGGGTGGTTGCCTTACTCTCGAAGAAGGGTTTGCAAACTGCAGCCCCAGCCCAGATTAAGACTGCTACCTGTTTTTGTAAATAAAGTTTTATTGGAACATAACCACGTCCATTTGTTTAGCTATTGTCCATGGCTAATTACACACTCAACCAGAGTTGAATAATTTTAACAGAGACTACATGCCCCACAAAGTCTAAACTATTTATTCTATGTCCCTTTACAGAAAAGTTCAACAGACCCCTTGCTTAAAACAATGCCCTTTGAGGATTACAAAAAACAAGGCTCAGTCTTCTTGACTTTGAGGAGGCAGGTTTCTACCATCTGAACAACATTTACTTATGTTTATGTTATTCAGAAGAGTGTCACCCAAGCTGAGGTTCCCGAAATACCCTCTAGTTATGCAGAATGTTACTAGATTTAACAGAAGAGAAAGGGAATCATGATCAAATAAATTTGGCAAATGCAGAAATAAGCCAAGTGAGACACGTATTTTCGGTAGCCCCTTTTAGGTCATTTAATATCCTATCTAATAATAGAGTAGTATGCAAATTAACCATCACTCCGCAACAAAATGGCGGCACCCATAGACACAAGATGGCGGCGCCCAGGCCCGCAGGAGTCCCCCAGTCCCAGGGAAGGCTGCCGCTGAGAGAAGGCAGCCAGCAGCCCAGCCTGTTGGCCTAGGAGGCGGCTTTGCCCTCCAGCCAGATCCTCTTCTAGCCCTGAAACTGGCCGTGGGTCGGGGAGGCGCCCACGCTCGGCCGCCATGATCAGCTTCATGCCCGACCCGGGCCGTGGGTCTGGAGGCGCCTGCGCACGGCCGCCTCCATAGGCTGCCCTCCGAGACCGGCTGCCTCCATCATCTGCCCTCCGAGACCAGCTGCCTTGATCAGCTGCCCTCCGCGACCCGGGCCGTGGGTCTGGGAGGCGACTGCACAAGGCCGGCGTGATCAGCTGCCCACAGTGGCCTGGGCATTGGGCCTGCGAGGTTCCAGTGCATGGCAGGAGCCGTCTGCTGCCTGTCCCAGCCTGGGCTGTGGGCCTGGGAGACCCAGGCTGCCTATACACCTCCCTCCCACCCCCCCACCCTGCCCCCTCTGAGATCAGCTCCCATCTGCAGCTGGGGGGTGTAGGCCTGGGAGGCAGCCGTGCCCCCCAGAGCTATTCCCTCCAAGAGGCAGCCTGGGGTGTCAGGGTGCACCCCCATGGAGTGATCCCCCACACACACTATAGCCTTGGAACTTCCCTTGCCGCCAGCCGAGTGATTGGAGAGGGAGGGGGTTAGTAATCTGGGCGATGCTGCCCAGCAAACCTTTCCCATTGGGTAGAAAGTTCTGACCAGGTTAGGGAGGTAAATGGGTTTTGTTTAAAATCTTTAGGAACCACATGGAAATGTCTGAGATAGGGTTTCACATCAGAAGTAACTTACAACTAATTTCTGAAGGCAAACCTGGACATTGCAGTTACATTACTGGAGAGTACCCCGAGGTCTGGAGGTTGGCTCTGCAGAGGTGGTGCAGAGTGCTCCCCACCCTGGTTCCTCAGCACCTTGGGCAGGGCTTAAGCCCACCCAGGAAGGCCTTTTCCCCTAAAGTTTTCACCAAGGCAGGGAGGTTTTGTAGACATGAATAAGAAGTGCCCATGCACAAGTCCTGAAGATGCCGGGGCCGGCAGAAATGACAATCAAACCGGGAAAAGAGCAAAACCAGAAACACCACCAATCCCATCATAGATCATCTTTTTCTTCAGATGACTGTGTGTTTCCCTCTTCTTTGTCTTCTGGAAGCAAGACAGATTCAAGTACTGACAATTCTACCAACGGAAAAGTTAAGAGAAAGAGAGGACAGAAAAGGAATAAAAGGAAAAAAGAAAGAAAGGACAAAAGTTGAAACATCAAGAAAAAGAAAGAAAGAAAAAAGAAAGAAACAACCACATCATATCACCTTTCTAAGGTCTCATGAAATTCCTGTTTAAGTTTATTTTATGACACTTTTAGTTTGGGTTTACATTTTTTACTGGTTTGTGAAGACCACGGCAGGTACACAGTCCAATATGTTAAAGAAAAAAACCCTATCTACTAAAGAGGTAATAGGAGGGGAGAGCATTTGGGGGTGACCGGGCTGTCAGGGGAAGGCAGTTGGGGATGACTGGGCTGGCAGGGGAACAGTTAGGCATTGATCAGGCTGGCAGGAGAGTGGTTAGGGGGTGATCAGGCTGGCAGGCAGGCAAGCAGTTCGGAGCCAGCAATCCTGGATTGTGAGAGGGATGTCCGACTGCCCGTTTAGGCCCGATCCTAGGATCGGGCCTAAACGGGCAGTCGGACATCCCTTGAGGGGTCCCAGATTGGAGAGGGTGCAGGCTGGGCTGAGGGACACCCCAACCCCGTGCACGAATTTCGTGCACCGGGCCTCTAGTACTAATATATATGACAGGCTTACAAAAGTGGGTTAAATTATACATAATTTCTAAAGTCACTTGGCCTTAGCAGACCTTCATTTTTTTGTGTGGCATCTCATTGAGTTAGTGTTCAAGAACATACTGTGGGGAAAATGGCTTGTTCAGATCTGTCAAATCTGATAAACACTGAATCAGGCCACACCATTTGCCAGTCTTCGAAAATGATTAACTTTAAGAAGTTGGCTTACAAGAGAAAGGTATCATCACAGGTGACACCATTACTCTGGGTTCATATAAAATTTAACTTTTTCCCCAGCAATTAGTGCCTCATCCAGAATGCATTAGGGACAATGTTATATTGACGACATCGTTATGATGACAGAGCAGGCTAGAACCCCATGCCTAAATTTCCACTCAATGCAGCAAAATTCTCATGCCCTTTCTTCACCCTTAAAATATTAAAAAGCAAAAATGTCTGTGGAACAAGCGTTCCAATAACAGTCTCCAGTGAATGCAGCTCAGTGCTGAGCCGCCAGCACTCAGCATGGGAAGCTTACGTGGGCGTCAAGAGGTCTAGAGAGCCCTATGCGTCCTCTGGGGGCCATTGCAAGGAACAATGGAAACGTTCCTGAATATCGGGAAATGTTTTCTCAAGATCAAGATATGCGCTGGTATGTGGGCAAGATTCCAAAGCAGCTCTATTGCCTGAAACATTTCAGGTTTGACGGCTAGCTGCCAGCGCCAATTTTGCAGAAGGACAATTTCAGAACAGTGGCACACAGTGACCTACACGGCCTAAGGAACTCAGGCCAGTGAAATTGCTATTATTTTTCCAAAGGCAGGGTTTTCACTGCCAGTCACATTTTAAAAATCCCTACTGACATTGTCTCCTATTTGCCTAAGAATGTTATTGTTAATAAGCCAGATTCTTTGTTCAATGAAGTCAAGCAGGATTTAGAAACCAAAATAATTGCTCCACAGTCCAAAGAAGATTTGGCAGCTCTAGTGAATGACTTCCAGGTCAGAGAGTGCTAGGAACCTGTTTCCTTGATTGCAAGAAGACTGAGCCTTGATCTGGCTGATGCTTCTGCAGTCACCTAAGTCTGGGAAGGAAAGTCGCCCTTGCTTAGTGGGGAGGAGGTTAGGGGGAAAGGGCAAAGAGCAGAGTGGTTGAATGGTGGCATGCTAGACCAAAAGAGTTCTGAAAGTCCAAGGTTTCTAGCATCATGTTTTGTAAACATTGGAAAATATGCTAAAATCAGGCCCTGCTCCAGCATTCTATGTCTAAAGTCTTTATCAGGGTGCTCATTATGTAACAGTCCTTGGCTGGATGTTATAAGGAGCCTTCTCTCCCAATGATTGGCACCCTTCAGCCTTTCCAGAATCAATAAACTCTGAACTCAGAATTTCAAAACTAACAAGAGGGATTGTTTGAGAAGAACCAATATAATGACATCAACATACAATTTTTAACCAGATACATTATTAATATTAACCATAATGATGGCTGCTAATTTTTGAATCCCCAGCAGACCACATTGACAGTGCATTTGTTACCTCAGTAACTATAGTAGTAACCTGTAATGTAAGGATGTATATACCTATTCTACACAAGGGGAAACAGGCCTGGGAGATTGGTGGTTTTGCCTTAGGCCAGTGGTCGGCAAACTCATTAGTCAACAGAGCCAAATATCAACAGTACAACGATTGAAATTTCTTTTGAGAGCCAAATTTTTTAAACTTAAACTTCTTCTAATGCCACTTCTTCAAAATAGACTCGCCCAGGCCTTGGTATTTTGTGGAAGAGCCACACTCAAGGGCCAAAGAGCTGCATGTGGCTTGTGAGCCGCAGTTTGCCGACCATGGCCTTAGGCTTATCTATGATTCAAATCAGTCTATCTGTTCCGATACCTAAAATCTGTTGCCTGTGTTCAATGAACTGAATCTTATTTAGGCCCCAGTTCCCTCTCACTGAGAACACTAAGTGTTCTGATGTTCCCAATTAAATCCTTGCTAATTAGAACATTTATTTAGCTAATACTTACTGAGGGCCTGCTATATGTTGGGCAATGTGCTTGGTGCTGGGCATACAGCATTGAACACAACAGGCAAACATCCATGCACCCTTCAATCATGTGGAGAGGGTTAGATGCTTAAAAATAAATTTATATTATACTAGAGGCTCAGCACATGAAATCGTGCACCAGTAGGGTTCCTAGGCCTAGCCTGCAATCAGGGCCATCTTCTGCCCACTTGCCAGTCCCCAGTCCTGCCCCACCACCACCCACCCAGTTTCCCATGTTCCCCGTTCGCCATGCTGGGATCAGAGCCTGCGGGGGAGCAGTGAGGGAGGGACCGAGAGGTGGTCAATGCACCTCATAGCAACTGGTGGAGCGATCATTCCAGTCATTATGGTCGCTGGCCTTTTATTACATATTGTATGTTTGAAAGCACTAAATACTTTCGAGAAAATAAGCCCTCGATGAGGGTCACGGAATGCCAGAAGTATTAATGTCAAAAGAGGTCATCAAAAACAGCAGGGAGGGTCTAGGGGAAGAGTGACCCAGCAGTGGGAACAAAGGCCCTGAGGTGGGAGCATGGTTAATGTATTTGATCTGGAACATGGAAGGCAGAGTAGCTGAATATGAGAAGCAGAGAAAACAGCTGGGGGTTCAGAAATGCAGTTTCCCTTCACACTGCACTGCATCAGCCCTTGACTCCATTCTCTTTAGTTACCTCTCCAGTATAGATGAGTAAACTTCCTCTCCTCTAAGGTGTCCTTGTTTATCTGCTGACATTAGAGTTAATATTTTCTCACATGTATTTTTCTTTCATTTTTTTTCTGCCTTGGTTCCACCAGCCAGTAGACATCTTATCCAGTGTGTTCGGTGTTGCAACAACCCACAAACAAATACTTCTAAGACTTTTATCATCTCTCTCTCTCTCTCTCTCTCTCTCTCTCTCTCTCTCTCTCTCTTTCTCTTACAACCCTTAAATATTAAATATCTGACCTGAAGGGGTTGGGTACAGTATTTAAATTCTGGAAGAAGGTCTATGGCTTTGTCAATTAGAGGCTAATTTCCCATGTTCTGGTTTGGTAAAGCTGCTGCATCCATATATCTGGAATGGAATGGAACCTCCCCTACCTTCATCCACTTCAGAAACCCAAACAGTTTCTTTTTAACTTAACCTTCTAAATTTCAACTGATTATTATTATCTTTTTGTTTGTTTTTTTTTATTTTAAATTGGTTTTTAGAGACAGGAAGGGAAAGAGAGAGATAGCAAGAGAGAGAGAAATATCCATCAGTCGCTTCCCACATGCACCCCCACCAGGAATCATACCTGTGTTAGCCTTTGAGTTTGACATGCTTGCTCTAGTGTATGGTATACCAGATGATGCTCCAATCAACTGAGCCACACCAGCCAGGGCTCCGCTGATTGTTATTTTCACAGTTATGGTCAGTTAATCAAACATAGGTCTCTATAATTAGCACATGAAAAAAAATAATTTCCTTTAGGAGCACAGGTTGTCTTTGTCCTGCCCATATCCTTCAGAACATTCAGCTAACATCCAACTGCCAATATCTGCATCTCTGTGCCTACGGGCACCCACTCCCAGCACAGGCAGCTGGAGTCACCAGGGAAGTCATTCCCCAAGAACTAGCCCCCACCTATGACTCAGGAGTTGCTATAAGAATTTGCAGCTCCAGTGCCCCTCAGTGGAGGTAAATTGAGATAAATTGAAGCATTTCCCTCAGAATTCGCTCCATTCACTCACCATGGTAGATGACTAATACCACATCCTTTATTGGCCCCTTGCTTTCCTGGTGTCAATTCCTCACTCCCTTACTGGTATTTCCTACACCTTCCAAACTAATTCCTTGTACTGAATCCTCACCTTAGGTTTTGCTCTGGAGGAATCCAAACTAAGGCATCTTGGCATTAATATTTACATTATATAAATACATATCTTACTTGAATGAAGACACTTTTCATTTGTTGGTAAAGTTAACTACTACTTTTCATTATTTAAGCTATTTGTTCCCCAAATAGAAACTTAATCATAAATATAAAAATAAGTGAGTTAGAATACACCAATAGTGGTTGAGGCTAGGTATGCTGCATCTATTTAGGAGCTGCTGGTCAGCATACATGTAAGTTAGAATGTGTGATCTTAAAAATGCTGCTCAATAGAATATTTTAAAAAAATTGAATGATCACAGTAGAAAGACAAAGCTCTATAGAGCAGAATAATGAAGAAAGTACAACTTGGAGCAGATAGACCTTGGTGCCTTGCCTGGGTCTCCAACATTCCAGATGAGTCATTCTAGGCAAATTATCTAAGTTTTATGAGCAAATTTGAAAACTACATTTCCTCATCTGATGATTACATCAGACAATGTGCATAAAGTGCTTAGTTGTGTAGTAAGTGTTCAATAAATGTAGCACTCCTGACAGAGTAAGGCAAGGATTGCCCAGGCAGGCAAAGGTTCCTGAGTCATTTCTCAGCCTACACCCCAACCACAACTTTCCTGATGTCACACACCCATGATGCTTGCTCATTCTAGTCTGGATGTGTATCTGTAAAGACAGTCACATTACTTATGGTCCTACAAAAGTGCTTTAGCTAAGGTAAAGCATTTTAGTATTCCAAAAGTGATTTATAGTCACGTTTCTCTGGTTCCCTACCCCGAACTCAATCAAGATCTTTAAAACTTACCAACATTTGTTTTTGTTTCTGTTTTTAACATGTTTTTATTGATTTCAGAGAGAGGAAGGGAGAGGGAGAGATAGAAACATCAATGATGAGAGAGAATCATTGATTTGTTGCCTACTGCATGCCCTCTACTGGGGATGATGCCCACAACCAGGGCATGTGCCCTGACCATGAATTGAACCGTGACCTCTGTGTTCATGGGTTGAAGCTCAGCCAGTGAGCAACACTGGCCAGGCCTGACCAACATTTGTGATGGGGCTGGAAGACATGCCTCCGTCTGAGATGGGCAAGACATAAATCCAATTCCTGCATTTCCCAACAGATGACTGAACCCTGCTATGTAATCCTGCTTCAGGGCTTAACCCTGTATGGCTTCTCCTTTAGTCTTCCTATAACAGTCTCATTTCTAAGTAATTCATTCCACTGTTAGTTTAATTCTATAGACAATTAAGATTCTAGCATTTGGAAGAAGAAAATTCAAAAGGGATTACTATCTTTTAAATCTATCAGGATTGTGTGATGATTAAGATCATGTAACACTGAAAAATTTCATCTGGTTTTAGCTTTGAACTTGAGAATGTCAGATACCAATACTGTAAGCTTCTTAGGAACAGATTGGATGAAAAAACATGCTGCTTATTTATTCGATGCTTTCTGTAAGTATTAAACCTCAGATGTTGAAATTATGTGGAGCCTCCATTCAGGAAATTATAATTAGAAAGTATCATGATTGGGGGCCTTTGCTGTTATTGATACACTAGAGGCCCGATGCACAAAGATTCATGCAAGAATGGGCCTTCCTTCCCCTGGCTGCCGGCACCACCTTCGCTCCAGCCCGGAGCCGCCTTTCCGCCTTCCCACACTGCCCAGAGGCCTGGAGCGGCTGGGGCAGTGTGGAACGCCTGTGTATGCAAATGAACCCACCATCCTTGTTGGGTTAATTTGCATACTCACTCCTGATTGGCTGGTGGGTATCGCGAAGGTATGGTCAATTTGCATCTTTCTCTTTTATTAGTGTAGATTTGTAGTTTGGGGAATTTACCATTATTGGCTCTGGCATTGTCTGTGGATGTGGCTGAGCTTAGTTTTCTCTGTGTAAGGCTCTCATGAGCATAAGAGTGCATTCCCAGTACAAAAGGGTCTGCAAGCTGAGGTGCCCTGCTCTCACCCCCTCAATCCCCACCCCATACAATGAATTGCTTCCTTCCTCCCTCAAGATGGCCCAGGGTAACAAGTCAGACCTGTGCTGCCTTAAAAATCCTCTTCTAAAATACATTTCATTCTTATGTATTTACTAATAAATACTCCCCTCGGACCCTCAACTAGAATTATTTCTAAGGACCCTGAACTCCATGTGAATGTATTAGTGAGCTAGGGTTTCCATAAGAAAATACCACAGACTAGGGGACTTAAACAATAAAATTTAATTTCTCACAGTTCTGGAGGCTGGAAGTCCAACATCAAGATGCTGACAGGGGTTGGTTTCTTTCTCAGGCCTATGTCCTCAGATGCCTTGCTATCGCCTCACATAGTCTTTAAAATTTATTTTATTTTATTTATTTATTTTTTGTGCATGAGCCCCTTGTGTCTCTTTTTTGTGTTCCAATCTTCTCTTCTTATAAGGGTGTTAGTGATAAATGATTATATTTAACAAGGTGATCACTTTGTAAGGTATATAAATGTCTAATCACTATGTGGGACACCTGGAACTAATATAATATTGTATGTCAACTATAAATAAAAAAATAAATTAACAAACCAAATAATGGCAGTAGTCAGAGAGGGCTAGGGCCCACCCTCTTGCCAAATACCATCACATTCTGAGGTACTGGAGGTAAGGGCTAAAGTATGTGAAATTTGAGTGGACATAGTTCAGCCTATAACAGTGACATTTTCATTCATCAGCTTTATTAGGTGCCACTGCAACTTGAAAAGCTACCTTTCTCAGAAAATTGGTGGCCAAAAAAGAAAGTGAAGAGAGAAAAATTAGTAATTGTTGCTTATTTACATGTGTATTTATTTATTTATTTATTTTATAAGCATTGCTTTCACTTACAAAGTCCCACTTTTTATGAGTACTGCAACACATAAAAAGTACTGAGTGGAAATCAGTGTGCAGGTTTGATCTGGAATAATTCCAATTCCCTTGCCTGTGTCAACTACTTCCAGAACTCAGTAAGGGCTGCTGGGTGCAACGGGCAGGATTTTGAGATGCTCTCTAAGTTTTAATATTTACTACTGCCTGAAATTCTAAATTTTTAAAAAGCAACTCATTAAATCCCTCTGAGACCTAACCTCTCATCTTTGGCTGGTTTCTCTTATAATTGGCCTTGATGGAAGAGTCAGTGCAGGAAACCAAGAATTAAATATGTTGAGCTCACCTAAAAGCAGAAATCAGTGAGTCCTTGTACATGTAACCTCTATTAAAAATACATGAACATGTCAGTTTGCCAAATAGATCACTGACTGATATGGTCTAAAGTTTCCTTAATGGATCGCATTGCTTTAATGTTTCCTTAAAGAGATTTCCCAAATCTACTTTCTTATAAAATACTTTATACTGAATTCTTTGCATTCAGTAGATTGGGTCAGGTTTCTCAAAGCTCATCTGCATGTTAAGCCATTTATCCAACAATCTTCAAATGCTTTGCAAACTCTAAACATGACGGGTCTGATTTGGGACTCGCCACAGATATTAAAAGGAACTTCTGGGTAAAGGTAGGAGAGTCTCAGAAGGTAGAAAGATGCTATGCTTTTTAAAAATATTGCTATTTATCATTTTAACATGAATTTTATTAAAATCATAATTTGAATTCTGAGCACACTTCAAATTAATTTTTAAAAGGTAAATGGTAAATTGTGATTTTTTTTTTGCCAATAATCTTAATCCATTATTTCAGGTCATAAGAAGTTTTTATTTTTAGAAGTTACAGCCAATGTGAAGCATTTGAATTTTTTAATTAAAAAGACAATACATGATTGTTAAACTGAGATACTGCAAGGAGGTAGAAGATAATAAGTAACTGTTTCTTCCTTGCTACCTTCCTCATCACAACTCCAACTTAAATCCTCTCAATTTCTTGCTCCAGAGGAAGTCACTGGTACTGATTTCTTCTATCCCCCTAGCAATATGACCTATGCATTTACATATATATTTTTATGCAAATGGAACCCTACTCAAATAGATAGTGCTATGACTTGCTTCAGGAGCATACTTCTAAAGACATTTATATATGCTTGCAAGCACATCTCTAGATGTGTCAAATGGTATTCACATTTTGAATTTTTGGCACCAGTACAAAATTGTCCTCTATAAACTATTATACACCTATTAGAGTGGCTAAAACCCAGAAGAAAAACAAACAAACAAGCAAAAAACACCTGCTAACATCAATTGCTGTGAGGATGCAGAACCACAGGAACTCTAATTTATTGCTGGTAGGAATACAAAATGGTACAGCCACTTTGGAAGACAATTTGGCAGTTTCTTACAAAGCTAAGCATAGTCTCACCATGTGATAGTACAATTGTGTTTCCAGAAATTTACCCAACTAATTTGAAAACATGAATTTATGTCCACACAAAAACCAGCATGTCAATGTTTACAGCATCTGTATTTGATTTTTGATTGGCCCAACTAGAAGCAACTAAGACATCTTTTAATACGTAAATGGATAAAAACACTGTGGTACAGAAGATAAAAAGAAATAAGCTATCAAATCACAAAAAAGACATAAGTGAATCTTAAATGCATATCACTAAGTGAAAGAAGCCAATCTGAAAAGGCTACACAATGTATGATTCCAATTACGTGACTTTCTTGAAAGACTGTACTTCAGCCCTGGCCGGTGTTGCTCAGTGAGTTGGGCTTTGTCCCATGAACTAAAGGGTTGCCGGTTTGATTCCCCATCAGGGTACATGCCCCGGTTGTAAGCTAGATCCCTAGTGTGGGGAATCTCTCTCTCTCTTTCTCTCTCTCTCTCTCTCTCTCTCTCTCTCTCTCTCTCACTGAATAAGAAAAAAGAAAAAAAAAAGGCAACACTTCAAGGAATACAAAAAATACAAAGAATAAAAAGAATTAGAAATATTTTATGTAGGTTTTACAACAAGGAGAGGGAACATAACTCCCAACTTCTTAAGCATGAGCTGCATATGGTGACTTATTTATGAAGAGGACAGTAAGGACAGGGAGAGAAAGACAGTGGCTTTACAGTGGAGTAACATGACAGGCCAACTTCAATGGTGACAAGCTATGTTCCTAGTATGTACCTTGATATGTATGATGTGTTGAAAATGGCATGCTACCTCTGTAGTCATCCTCCTATGGCCAGTTTGATCATGAGAGAAACATCAAACAAATTCCACTTAAGGGACATTCTACAAAATACCTAACTTATACTCTTCAAAATTCTTAAAGACATCAAAAACAAAATCTGAGAAACTGATACATTCAAGAGCAGCCTGAGGAGATGTGATGAATAAATATGATGTGGTATCCTTGATGACATCTGATAGCATAAAATGGATACTAGGAGCCCTACTCAGTTTTTCTCAGTGGTGAGAATATCGGTCCTTGTACCAAAGGACTTGGGTTTGATTCCTGTCAAGGGCATGTACTTCAGTTGCGGGCTCAATCCCTGGCTCCTGCCGGGTGTGTGCAGGAGGTAACCAATCAATGTGTCTCACATCAATGTTTCTCTCTCTGTATCTCTCCCCCTCCCTTCCACTCTCTCTAAAAATCAATAGAAAAATATCCTCGGGTAAGGATTAACTAACTAACTAACTAACTAACTAACTAAATAAATAAATAAATAAATAAATAAAATATTTTTTAAAAAGAAAGAAAAAGGAAACTAGCGAAAAACTAAGGAAATCTTAATAAAGTATGGATTTAACATACTAATATTAGTTCATAAATTGTAACCAACATACCATACTGACACAGTTGTTAACAATAGAGAAAACTGGGTGTGGGGTGTATAGGAACTCTGCATTATCTTCACAATTCTTCTGTAAATCTAAAACTGTTCTAAAATTAAAATGTACATGAATTTATACCCCTTCTCTCTGCCACCCAATCAGTCCTCTCAACTGAGTTTTATTGCTAATTTTAGATCAAAATTTGTTCACCTTATAACTTAAAATAATACAATAGTTTCTTTATTCTTTTTTTCCCCAATATGGAGAATAACTTTTGACTTCATTGTATAAGATAAACATTTTATCATTCATACTCTTTCAATTCATCTACTGTTTAATTCCAAAATTATATCATGTGTATTTACACATTTACATTCTTTCCTATAACCTATATGTTTAAATTTTTATGGCTACATAAATATTGTTCTCTGAAGAGCTGCTAATCACTATGATTTTGTTACATTTTTTGAGCTTCTAATTGTCTTGATTTTTCATTTTTGTGTGTTTGCTTTTTATTTTGCATAATTTACAATATTGTACCTTTAAATTCACCCCAATTTCTGAGTGGAAGGATTCAAATGGCTTACAATCATTTCCTCCCTTTTTCGTGGGCTACCCCAAGGGCATGTGGGCCAGATGTGCATGTCCAGTGTCAGAAGGAAGGATAGAAAGCCAATGGTCTGGCCTGAGGCCTGTCAACTGCACCTATATGCACAGCCATGCCTTGCATAACAACGTTTTGGTCAATGACAGATCCCATATAGGACGGTGGCCCCATAAGATTATAATAAAGCCGAAAAATTCCTATCACCTAGTGACACTAAAGCCATTGAAATGCCTTACATGGTGCAATGCATTACTCACGTGTTTGTGATGATGCTGGTATAAACAAGCTACTGTGCTACCAAGCATATAAAAGAATAGCACATACAATTATGTCGATACATAATACTTGGTAATGATAATAAACAACTGTTACTGGTTTATGCATTTACTATACTATACTTTTTATTTCTATTTGAAATCGTACTCTTTCTATTTATTAAAAACAAAAAACAGTTTGCTGTAAAACAGTTTGCCCTGTTATGCTGGCAGCAGCCTCATATAAATCATGTTTACTGCATCTCTTGATTGTATCATTTTCTCTTGTGCTGATTTAATCTCATGTTGTTTTGGGCAGTAACATGCTGTAGCCTAGAAGCAGCCAACTATATCATATAGCCTACGTGTGTAGTAGGTTGTACCATCTTGGTTTGTGTAATTATACTCTATGATGTTCGCACAATGACAAAATTGCATAAGGATGCTGAGGTTGGAGAGATTGAGCAAAAAAGAGAGAGAACTCATGGACATGGACAATAGTGTGGTGATAGAGGGGAGGGGGTTTGATGAAGGTGGAAGAGGACATAGAGAGGATAAATAGTGATGGGGAAAATAAAAATATTAAAATGAAAAAGGCTGCATTCTCAGAACTATCCTCCTCATTAAGCAGTACATGGCTCTAAACAGGCATTGATGAGATTTGTTAGGAGGATAATACATAATCTATTGAATGCCCTTTGCAAGATATCCCTAGGCCAGTGATGGCAAACCTATGACACGCGTGTCAGCACTGACACGCGTAGCCATTTCTGATGACACACGGCCGCATGCCGAGGATGAAACATTGGCAGCTCCTGAGGATGAAACATTTGCGACTAGAGTCTTGGAGTTAGTTTTTTCCTCAAAGTGACACACTACCCGAGTTATGCATAGTTTTTTGGCGAAGTATGACACACCAAGCTCAAAAGGTTGCCCATCACTGCCCTAGGCAAAGGATTTCCTGCAGTAAATAAACCCAGGACCTACAGGTTTTGAATCATGATGCCTGGAGTATGCCACGTAAATGAAACAAATCTCTGCGGGTATTGAATGGAGATGTTCCATAACTTAAACATTCTCTACTGTATAAATGTGCCTACAAACTGAGAGACTCATTTATTATTCTGGGCCAGATGTGCATGCCTAATGTCCAAAGGAAGGACACAACCACATGGGATGTTTCTTCTCTCTACTTCATCTAGATCTTGTATGTTACCTGTATCCTTGAAATTATTAGTAAAACTTGCTACTGGTTAAAATCTCTAATTTGTGTGAATCTGACTGACAATCTAATCCAGTGGTTTAGCTCAATATCCATCCTACTAAACCTTTCAAATGTCCTTTGTCTCTAACTCCCCTCTCCCATATACTAATTTCCTTTCCAGGTCTTTCTATCCTGCTGTAAAACATGCGTTCATTCCAGTCCTGCCATAAAGAAGCAAGCTAACTCATCAAAAAAAGAGTCTCCAAAATACCAATTTAGTAACTAACCCATTTGCCAAAATTCGCTTAATTGACCAAATTCACCTTATTTTCAGAAACACTTGAAAATATTATTTATTGACTGTACAGAATAAATATTATTTTCAACTCTTGAATATTCAAGAATATTCCATGTAATTTAAATTATATTTGCTATGGAAAAGACTATGCCAGAATTCGAGAGAATTAAAGCACTTAATTTTAGTTGATTTTCAATGAATTAAACATTCTTTAAACTAATGCTATAATATTCATGTATATAATCATATGAGGAAAATATTAATATTTATCAAAACAATTCACTAGCAATTTGGAATATTTGGGCAATTCAGTGAATTTGTACTAGAAAATTGATCCATTAGTGAAATAGTTCACAAGAAATTGATTTTTAGCAAAATAGCCACTAGGTATATTGATCGGCTATAATTCTGGGACATTTGCTTTTCCCTGAAGATATTGAGAGAGTCTTTTCTTTTTACTTGGCTGATTTTATTTTATTTTAAATTCAATTTAATTACTTTTTAAAAATTACAGGTTACATTCAATATTATTTTGTAATAGTTTGAAGTGTACAGCATACTGGTTAGGCAATCATGTACTATACAAAGTGTTCCCCTTCATATTTCCAGTACCCAAATGGCACCAGCTATTACAATAGATTGACTATATTTCCTATGCTACACCTTACATCCCAATGAATGTTTTGTAATTAACAATCTGTACTTCCCTATACCTTCACCTTTTTCACCCAAGCCCTCCACCCTTCTCCCCTCTGGAGACCATCAGTCTGTTCTCTATATCTATGAGTCTGTTTCTGTTTTGTTTGTTCATTTACATTGTTCTTTAGATTCCACATAAAGTGAAATCATATAGTATTTGTCTTTCTATGACTGACTTATTTCACTTAGCATAATGCCCTCTATATCTATCCATGCTGTTGCAAATGGTAAAATTCTGTTCTTTTTTATGGCCGTGCAGTATTCCATTGTATATATGTACCATACCTTTTTTATACAATCGTCTATTGATGGGCACTTAGGTTGCTTCCATAGCTTGGCTATTGTAAATAACATTGCAATGAACATAGGGGTTCATATATTCTTTCAAAATTGGTGTTTTGGGTTTCATCAGATATATACCCAGAAGTGGAATCACTGGGTCATAAGGCAGTTCCATTTTTAATTTTCTGGGGAACCTCCATACTGTTTTCCACAGTGGCTGCATCAATCTGCATGATATTGAGGAAGTCATATGGTGAAAATCTATTTCTTATTAAACAACTTGCCTTTGACAATTTTAGAGAATATTGCAACTGCTGAAAGTTCATGGCATATTGTGACTTATATTTGAAGCTTTAACCCAAAGTTTGCAAACAAACATTTGTTTCCAATATTATAGAATTTAACTGCATAATACATATTCTAAAATTTAAAATGTATGTATTTAAATTTTTCTAAACTCTACATTTGAACTATATGTGGCCCCATTACATTCAGTAGCTCATTTGGACATGACAACAATTCTATGGTAAAGTAATAGTTGTGAATTATTCTTAGGTTAAAAATAAGACTGTTGATATTAGGGAGTTTAAATGATTTGTCCAAGACTCGTACAGTCAGTGGTAGCAGTGGCAACCTGAGTCTGTGCATCTAAGTTTAGCGTCTTGGAGAAATTCTCATGATTCATATACCTTTATATTATTTATTATTTTAAATAGCATTATACAAAACCATTAGTTGTCATTTATTTTAATCAATAAATATTTTTTTCCAATTGTGGAAGTATTATACATACAGAAATTCGGTAAAACTGTGTATAATAAATAGTAAAGTGAACACATAACAGAACTTTAGAAAAATAAGATTACATATACTTTCAAAACACTCTGTGTAATATCTCATATCACTTTCCCTTACTTCCCCCTAACAAAAATCTTGACTTTGAGTTAATAATTCTCTATTTTTAAATTATATTTTACCATTTGTTTAGTGTTAGTATTTTCCAAGTTTATATGATGAGGCTACGGATGATTTTAATTTTCTTCCACATGTCTGTATTTTCCAAATGCTCTGTTCTAGTTATTAATTACTTTTATAATGCAAAAAGAAATGTCATCTTAGGTATGTGTTTTATCTCCCCAACAAACTGATGCATCTCTTGATGGCAAGAGCTGTGTAATTTACTTCTTTAAATCACAACATACCATTATGCCTAAATTAAGCGCCCACTAAAAATCTTCCAAATGGGCAATGACTGATAGCTTTCTCCTTCTCAATTCAAGTGCTTTCTAGGACATCCAAAGGGGAAAAATATGACTCAATCTGTTTTATTTCTAAATCACATCCCAAGATTCCATACACGTACCAAATTATGAGGCTCGAACTAGGCTGTTATAAACTGATTTGAAAGGAAAATATTAAAAAAGAGCCAGTTTGCTAAGCTGTGTGAATAATGTAGCATGTGTAAGGTTTGGCACCGGCTCATACTCTGATAACGCCAGATTCCCAAGAGATCCCATTTCTTGTCTTTTCCCCACTTAAGGAAAGAAATATCATCTCCTTCTACCGAGGAACTGAAAGATGAGGTGAAAAAGAGTGGGTTGAATATTTCTACTGAAAACCCAACACCGTGGTTGATAGTAATACATGGTCTCAGAGCCTCCTCTACTCCGTCCCATCTGTTGAAATGGCACCGTGCCTAACCGCCAGATGGTATACTGGCTTCACAGGGACAGAGGCGCCAAAGAGATGGCTTTAGAAGACATTGTTATTACCACGCCCCTGGGCCTTCCGCCTCAGTAACAACTCACCCATGTTGGTGCCCCGTCATACCTCACACTGCTTTCATAATTTCTAGAAAGAAGTGGTTTAAATACTTACTAATTCACTTCCTTGAGCTGCCTACTGGTTTAAAAAGCTGAAAACGACTGCCAAAGTGGAGGGGTGGGGAGGAGAAGCTGAGGGTATCCAAATACCTGAAGTCGCCAACATCTACAGCTTGTACCTGAGGACCGTTAGGATCATATGACGTGTCAAACTCTATTACATAAGTGTAGACACTGCTTGTGAAACTTAACCACTCTCAACGAGAAGAGAACAGACAGCTCTGCTACATGGAAGAACCAGTTTATAAGGTCCACTCATCCGAAAGAAGTAAAATAAAGTAGCTCCAGTCTTTTAAAGGAAAGCAATAAAAACAAGCTTTTTTTCATGTGGTCAATAAAATAAAAGAGAATGTCAAAACGTATTTATTAATAGCTTAAAACTGATGTGTTAAATAAGCATAAATGAGCATGGATTCTGTCAAAGGATTACTTAAAAAAAAAAAAAGAAAGACGTCTTTTACACAAAAGACATGTAGCTAATGATTGTTAACTCACTAATTGTGTGAACAGTAGGATGGTAAAACTGGTTCAAAAACCGTTTGAGGAACTAATTATATAGACATTTTAAAACATGAACATTAGTTGTCTAGGTAAGTTACAAAGCTTAACCAGTTTCAATAGGGACAATAAGACTAAACTTTGGGATGACCTTTTCTATGGGAAAAAGATCTCCACGTAACATGTAGCTTCAGCACTATATTCTCTAAGAGAATCAAATAATCCAAGGATGGACTTGTTAACAAAATGTCCCAGTTTCAAGTATGCCATTGGAAAAATATCTTTTACTCTCTTTTATCTTATTTTCAAATTTAGGATATTTCTTAAGTATAGGTATGCCAGAAAAACATCACAGAAATTTTATTTAGCTACAGTAGAGATGGGGTGGATTCCCACTTCCCTGGATTATAGTCAATTTGTATTTATAGGCAGTTAATCTCCTTTTCTAAGATACTCTATCCCCTGATATCCACAATCACTGAGGGGGGGTCACTTGTGCTTCATTCTGAATCCTTTTACCCTAGGATCTTTTTTGACTTATTCTTATCTCCAATGTTGAGCTAGCCTCATCACACATATTAAGCCAAGATAGTATAAGCATTTTTCTATAATGTATATAGAAACAAAATACTTCAACATAAATAATAGAGATACTTGCTGATTGCATTCAGAGCATACATTCCTGTTTTTCTGCCATCCATTTTTCTAATTGCTCTACTCTAAGATCAAATGGTTTTGGAAGGGATATTAAGCCCTATGGCTGTTACATAGGATTCAGGCCTATTATAAATCTACCTTCTACATTCTCAAATGAGTGTGTATATCTGTCTTTCTGTGTGTGTGTATGCACACATATACACACACATATACAAATCTATATATATAAAAGCCTAAGCAACCGTTACGCCCTGTTGACTGCATGACCAGTGGACTGGTCGCTAAGAGGATGCACTGACCACTAGGGGGCAGATGCTCAATGGAGGAGCTGCCCCCTGGTGGTCAGTGCGCTTCCACAGCCAACCAGCCTTGGCCAGCCAACCTCCTGTGGGCCCTCCCCCTGGCTGGACAGCTCCAATTGCTGGCCAGCCCAAAGGACCCCACCTGTGCACAAATTCATGCACTGGACCTCAGTCTATATATATAAAAGGCCAGCAACCATTATGGCAGAACAACCAGCATGATGGGAACAACTGGTGGCTATGAAGCGCACTGCAGCAGTCAACCAGCCTGATCCGGCCAGATCAGCCCCCCCCCCCCCCCTCCATCTGCTGGTCACGGACACAGGGAGCATACGACTGAGCTGTCGGCACCCCTTCTGAGGAGAGAAGCCCACCAGGTATACAGAAGGTATACAGAAGGTGCTCAGCAAGGAGTCCGCACAGGTTGTGTTCTCACCTTCATGTTGTTCCCCCCACCACCACCACCACAATGCTGAAGGAAGCCTGATTCAGGAACTCTGCCCCTCGCCCCTGCTGACCACCCACATGGAGAAACAGTGTGTGATAAACATCCTGTCCCACAGATGCCTGAATCGCCTCAAGAGGAAGATGCTACAGACCCAGAGCGGGAAGATTTGGGTGAGACAGAAGGTCTGGGAAAAGCAGGGCAGCAGATGGCCGTGTTCTGCCTTTGCTGCCCGACCCTGCTCCCTGGCCCCTTCTGTGTGCCAAGCACCTGCATCGCTGCCCTTGGACGGAGTCCTGTGAGTGAGTGAAGTACTATGGCTGTGCCTGTGGCTGTGCTCGGCCTCCTGCCCTCATGGATAAGCAGGAAACATATTCACATGCCAGAATCTAAAACCCTCTTTATCGGCAATAGCGCAAATAATGCAAGACCTACACGTGTTTCTAAATAGGACTCTGTCGGCTGTGTGAGAACCCAGATCAAAGGCCGCTCTCCACCCAAGCGGCTGCAAAGGCTGCTCCTCTCTGGAACACACACAACCCGGAGAGGTTTAAAGGGAAAAGGAGATAAAAATACAACAAAATAGCAACAAGCTCTGAAGCCACTGCTGATGCTGTAATCTCCCCCCACCCCCTCCGGGGTTCAAACTGCCGAGCTGCTGACACCTGCCAGGTCGCCTGGCACCGGCCTTATCTACGTCGCCACTTTCAACCTCCCACCAGCTCCTGGAGGCGGGTAGGCTTGCAGATGGAGGTTTCAGTGTTAAAGCAACCCTGTTGGTGTAGCACAGACACACGTGGGCTTTTTGATGAGAGAGAACCCATAACATCCCTTCACGAACGTGTTTTTAACTGTTCTGAGATCACGCTCCCAGCCTTGGTGACTCTCAAATAGGCCTCAGTGATTCCACGCACCAGATGCAAAGACAGACCCGGGTTTCACGGAGACCGAACCCTCAACCCCAGAGCAGCTGTGTCCTTTCAAAAGGAAGGTCACCCTGGCTGCAGATCCTTGCTCTTTGTCACTTTGAATATTTCTTACCTTGCACTTCTCTACCCAGAAAAGCCCATTTAGAACTGAAGGCCAGATCAAGAGCGTCACAGACAAGAAAAAGCTAAAGGAGTTCATCACCCCTATTGAGGGCAAGGCCCGCCAACCGACTGCTGCCCCTCCCGCCCGCCAGCCCCACCCCCATTGGCGCTGGCTGGACTCCACCCATGCACGAATTCGTGCACTGGGCCTCTAGTCTATAATAATAAAAGTGTAATATGCAAATAGACTGAACGACCGAACAGCAGAACGACCATCTGGATGACCTTCTGGACAACCATGCTATGACACGCACTGGTACCAGACCAGCCAAGGTGGGTTTGATGTGATTGGTTGGGAGCCCATGATCACCCTGCAGAGGGAGGCCCAGGCCACTGGCTCAGGGGCTGTCAATGGGGGGGGGGGGCCTCTGCAATCGCCCTGCAGAGGGAGGCCCAGGCCACCCTCTGAGGGGCAATCAATTAGGGGGCTCTGCGGAACTGGGTAACTAGGAGTGTGTGGTGGCTGATGCAGGCAGGGCCAGGCCAGGACATGGGCAGGTGCGGGGGGGGGGGCGGGGGAGAGAAATGGGGCGGGGCACAGGGTCTTGAGGCAGCCTAGTCCGTGAGACAGCTGGGGCTGCGAAGGCCTATCCTTGCACGAATTTCGTGCATCAGGCCTCTAGTCTTATATAAACACACATATACTTATATAAATGTATATGTGTATGTACATAGTCATGTACATAATTTAGAGAGGAATTCTAAGATATTGGCTTTTTTGGTTTATATTAGTTCAATCATTCCATCAGGCATTATTTTCTCAGTTAAGTATAGTAGTCCTCTATCCATAAGTGACATGGTCTAAGGTCCTCAGTGAATAGTACCTAACCCAATATATATTAAGTTCATTCCTATAAATATGTAACTATGATAAAGCTTAATTTGCAAATTAGGTACAGTAAGAGATTAACAATAAAATGAATAATAAAATAGAACTCTTGTAACAACATACTGTAAAAAAGTTATGTGAATGTGTTATCTCTCCATTAATTTTTATACTATTTAGTCCAAACCTATTCCTGAATCTGTGTAACCATCCCTTGCTTACAGTAAATGGCTTGGTGTCACTTATTTCTGGGGATCCCTTGCTGAAATCTACGTATGAGCTTGATGCTTTCTGGAGCAACACATGGCCATCGTTAGAGCATGTTTCCTGTTCATGTTTTCCACCCAGAAGTTCAATGCCTTTCCATCTAAATAAGTACTTATGATGCACTGTGGCCATAACTTTAGCAGTTTGAGTGTGACAGTAAAGCTAGCACAAATTTTAAGTTCCTCTCTCATGGAACTTAAAGTCTTTGGAGAAAGACATTGGAAAACAAATTTATCTATCATCTATAATATAAATACAGGGTGCTAGGAGAATGCAAATCAGGGGAAATAACCTACTCAAAATCAGAAAAGTTTTCCCTGAGGCAATGACAAAAAAGCTAAGAAATGGAGAATAATAAGTAAGATTTACTTGGTATCTCATGGGCCATGTTTGAAACAGCACTGGGAATATTAGATAAGGTGTGTGTGTGTGTGTGTGTGTGTGTGTGTGTGTGTGTGTGTGTTTACCAGAAAGTCAAAAGCTCTCTCTACACTATGTTCAAGAGGACAGTGATGCCTTTCTGTCTTTACTTCCTATTGTGAGTGATGAAAAGCCCAGCTCAAACTTATTTAAGAGAGAAAGACACTATTGCCTCACGTAATGGAACAGTGGTTTCATATATGGCTTATACTAGGGTTCAACTCTCTCTCTCTCTCTCTCTCTCTCTCTCTCTCTCTCTCTCACATACACACACACACACACACACACACACACACACATTTTTTAGGCATTGCCTGCTTGGTATTGGCTTCATTATCTAACAACCCCACATAGTTGCAAGACAGTTAACTTACAGCCCCTGGGGCAATATTCTTGCTGGCTTGAATTCAGCAAAAATGACATCATTATAATTAAATCTGAGATTCAAATTAGACCATCTCAGGTTACTTACAATCCCTGAAATAGAATCATTATGTAACAAAAATTTGAAAAAACATAATATCTATGTTCAACCACATCTCTAACATAATATTAATCTTACTTTTTGTGACTGCATACTTGGGCTGCTTCTTTATATGACATTTCTGGGATATTTTGCACAGAGAAAATAGAAAGGCAATTCACTGTTTTCTCTAGCATTGCAGGTACACTTTTATTATTGATAGATTATAAATGTATCTGGTATATAATTTATTAGTAATATTTGTTGTTTTTTGTCGAATATGTGAAAAACTCACTTGCAACCAGCAACTGGTCCTTATTGTCAGTTCTGAAACCCATTCTAATAGCTTTCTCGGTGCTTTGGTACCTGTTTTAACCTGGATTTCTCTGAATACAATGCCTGAGCCAAAGTCTTGTAAGCAGGTTCTTTAATTAGCAAGTGATTTCAGAGGGCAAGAGTAAGAGAAAGGGGAATTAACTAGGACTGAACAGTAGTCCAATTGCATTGGATAACATTGCAAGGTGCCAATCAGACCTTCTGGGGAGCATTATTTGATGAGTCTCTGAGCTGTCCTTTGAGTGAAGAAAGGGGAGCACATTTACATTTTGGATTCCTTTGCATTCCACCATAACTGGTCAAGAGTGACCTTTTGGCATTAACCTCCCATTGCACATGACTGAGTGCCAGGTGAATTTCCATAGGTATCCCGGATCACTGAGTTGGAGAAGCCCTGGGGCAGAAAGTGATA
The DNA here is from genome assembly GCF_951640355.1 of Cnephaeus nilssonii. Taxonomy (NCBI): domain Eukaryota; kingdom Metazoa; phylum Chordata; class Mammalia; order Chiroptera; family Vespertilionidae; genus Cnephaeus; species Cnephaeus nilssonii. Next base: position 63,127,195 of record NC_137081.1, read on the forward strand.
TATAGGTACATTGTGTGGGTCCAAGAGATGTTTGTTTGTTTGTTTGTTTGTTTGTTTGTTTTTAGGTTACACCTATTCAAAGCTGGTTAAAACAGATTTAGAACTGGTAGGGGCAATAATTACAAGAGGCAAAATAGTGTTGAGAAGATTTGAAGAAATCCTTTTGGGCAAAAAAATCCTTAGCCTAGAGTTCATAGAATTAACAATTTTTGTAATATTAAAAGGCAGACAATGTGCATATATGTTTATACTTAAATATATGTTATATTCCTCCCTAACCCGTATTGCTAAGTGATTAGAGTGTTGGCCTGTGCATGTGCATCGAAGGGTTACAGGTTTCATTCCCAGTCAAGGGCATGTACCTAGGTTGAAAGTTCAATCCTGGCCCCAGTTGGGACACCTGTGGGAGGCAACCAATCAATGATCTCTCTCACATTGATGTCTCTCTCTCTCTCTCTCTCTCTCTCTCTCTCTCTCTCCCCTTCCCTTCCACTCTCTCTAAAAAATCAATGCAAAAAACATCCTTGGGTGAGGATTAACAACAACAACAAAATTGTTAGATTCCAAGAATACTTTTCACCCATGAAAATCAATCTTAAAGAAATTAAATGCTCTTCCTCATATCTCTTTGATGCATTTCTGTATTACTGCTTTTGGGCACATGTGAGGAAAGTAAGGCCGTATCTGACTTCATATAACATCATCTTAAATAAATCATTGTTTAACAAATACACTAGTAAAACTTTTAAAATGGAAAAAAACAAGTTTGAAATAAAGTTTATTTAATTATTTCCATGTCCATATTTTTATAGATCTCTTTACAGCAAAATTCCATTAAAAACTCCAGTTGTCTGAACTAGAAATGTTCATACAATACTTTAAATGCTTCTCTATTGTGTCTCTTCTAAGTCTTCTAAATTTAAAATAAACAAAAATGTAATCATCCCCACTGGGTTTAAGTGTTTCATAGACCTAAATGGACAATAAATTCCTAGTTGGAGAAGGTGATTTCCTGTCCTTGACTTATTTCTCAGCTATTATAATCATTTGTAAAAACAGATTAAGAAAAACCTTTGACATTCTCCTGTGGCTTCCAGATTGCTATGTAGCTATTCATCCTCTACACAGAAATCGAATGAATGAATTGCTAGCATTTGACAAAAAAGAAATCTTCACATGAAAAAGCTGGGAAGTAGTTGAAGAGAGCAGTAGAGTGTAATCTAGTTAGTAAATAATAATGCAAACCACAGTGCAATAGAAGTGAAAGCAGAACAAATAGGTTTGCCTGATGAGATTTCATAAAATTTTTGGCACTGAACAGCTAGGAAAATTACCTTGTCTACTCATATTAGCTAAAACACTTCCTAATAAGAAAAGCATAAAGAAAATAGAAATTTTCTGTAGAGCTCTAATAGGTTTATTTGATTTGCAATTTTTGCTTCACCTTGCTTTTGTAAAAACATTATTTTAGGACACCAGGAAATCAGGTAAATTTACCTAATTTGTCTGTAAGTTTTTATGTCCAAAGTAGGTAGGAAACTGATTACTTCTCAAAAACCGTAGATATTTTCCTGAATGTCTCCAAGGAATATAAGTTGACGCTTTGGCAAAAAAATATTTTAATTGCACAATAAATTCATGTTAATTTTAAAAATTGGAAAAATCATGAGAAAAAAATACTATTTGCCTATAAATTTAACATCTAGAGAAAACCACTTAACATTTTGATAGTCTTTCAAATAGCTGCAATGCTTATAAAGGTACATAAAATGCACAATCACAAAACACACTCATATATATGCATTAAAATCTCCAAGTAGATCATTTTGTAGCTACCCTTCTATACTTTGCATATATGCTCCAAAAATCCTTTTGTATCAGTAAAAAACCTACACATTTACTATGCATATAGGTGTGTCTGTTTAATATGTATTTGTACATATGTCTGCACTCTTCAAATTTAGAAGTCACCATTTCTGAAAAATAGTGACCTTGGTTTTGAAGTAAAAATGATTCATTCTTATTTTAAACAATGCATTGCAAGCAAAACTAAGGACTAAAAATAAAAAATCTTAAACCTCATGATCTGAAAGTAACCAGTTAACTTTGATGAATCAAACCAAACATTTTCCTTAGAAATATACTCAAATGGAAAGATAGATGGATAAATACATAAACCAAAATCATTTTACAAAATAAGATAATAAAATAAATTTGATTATCCTTAATATTTCTAGAATTTAAAAGCAAAAAAGAAGCATGTGACACTGAAGGAAATGCCAACACTTCTGAAAAATGCTATTTCACTGTAATAGGTATTGTTTTTAAAATATATCTAAAATTAAAATGTATACCTATGACAATATTAAACAGTTGGAGTTTTTTACAGTTTTATATGCCCTGACTTTAAACATTGTTTTATCCTTAAAAGATAGCATACACACACATTCTCCCAATTCTCTTCCCCATCACTTAATTTCTGTTTATTTTTATGAGACTTATATTCTATTCTCTTTCTATCATTCCTAGTTATCTATTCTTAGATGTATTTTTAAATAAATTCTATGCTCACCAACTTTTAACAAAACAGTAATGGTATCAACTATTTTGTGTGCCTCCATTTCCTAGCCTCGCTGCAGTTGGCTATTGGATTTTTCTTTCTTCATTGTCATTATATTAATTTTCAACTAGAAACCTTAGACCTTTTCTGCTGCATCAAGATATTCATTTAGATCTAATATTAAAGTTGTGATAGGCAGTAAGCAATTTATCCTTAAAATGTTAACTGGGAATGATAATATTTTTTATTCTGTTTCATAATGTAAAACAGCTATTCACAAAGATAATATATTTTGAACATGGAAAGAATCCATGAGTGTTTCTTTTTATGTTTAGGGTAATTACTTAAAGATATTTTGGAAACCTGGTATTCCAACTGTTTCACATTTAGTTTTGAGTACCATTTTGCCCTTCATTTCAGCAATTTTCAGGTATATTTCTTCACTCATACTATCAGTATTGATTAAGAAAAAATGAATCAATTTTTATTTTCATAAGGTCTACAACTGTATGTTTTTTACCAATGTTGAAATGTAGTTCAACAAATTATTTTTATTTCTCAAAACTGACCTCAGCATAGGAAAATGAGCCTGAATTTTCTTTGTGAAATAAATTTTCAAAGACAAACTCAGTGGATTAAATGATGGCTCCAAAGATATCACGTCCTAATCCCCAGAAGTTATAAATATTTACCTTAGTTGGGAAAAGTACATTGTGGTTATGATTCATCTAAGGATCATGAGATGGGGAAATTATTTTGGATTAGCTGGGTAGACTCTAAATGCCATAGCAAGTATTCTGCCTTGTGAGAGAAAGGCAAAGGGAGATTAGATGCACAGAAGGAGGCAACGTGACCATGGAGACAGAGATTGGAGTGATGCAGCCACAAACAAGATTGCCTGCAGCCACTTGAAGCTGAAAGAGGTAAGGGACAGAGTCTTCCCTAGAGCATCCTGAGGGACCATAGCCCCTTTGACATCAGTAAGACTGATTTTAGAATTCTGACCTTCAGGAGGACTGTGATAAAATAAATTTCTGTTTTAAGTCATCAAGTGTGTGATATTTGGTTATAGCACCCACAGGAAAGTAATACAACAGGCTTTCACTAGAAATGAATAAGAAAATAAAATTATAAACATTTGTAGTTAATATGAATTTCTTTGCTTAGAAATATCCACGAGATTTTGTTAGATTGTCATTTATTTATTTAGGTTATTATTAAACCTACAAAGAAAGTTTTGATCTTTTTTTCCACTGAGGAGCAGAGGAAGGAATTTTCTTGGGAAGACATGAACAAATTTGTTTTTTCCAATGGTTTAAAAATGCCTTCACCATTTCATTAGGATCTAGCTTCAATATAGGACAGCAAGCTAACATATTGTGCATTCAGTTCAAGAATGGATCAAGATATGCAAAAAAACTCTGTTTACAATGTTGACTACTATGTTCATTATGTATCCTATTTCAACTTTTTAGCACAAACCTATGCCAATAAGTAACACAAATTTTTAAATTGAATTTTCTTGTTTGTAACAAGTGTGCAATTTTGGGTATAAGTTTTCTAAGAAATCTCATGTCAATTTAATCCATCTCAGGCATATTCTTTGTAGATAAGCTTATTGGTTTTGCTAAGATAACATTAAACTTTTTCAACCCCAAAATAAGTAAGTTTCTGAAAATTTTCCTATCATGATCTAATGTCCAAAATGTGTCAGACATATAAAAAATGTTGGTGTAGTTAACTTAGTGGTATTTTTTATATGTGTTTTCACCAGCTACAGTGGAAAATGATTCACATTTTCATCTTTAATTTTTCCTCTGATTTCTAAACCATAGCTTAAACCTTCTAAGCAATAGTGTTTTATTTATGTTTACAAATGTGAATGCTTGTTCCTGTTTGGAAAACATAATTCTTATTGTATTCAATGCAATTTTTAAAAATAAACATGCCGTTGTGAAAAGCTTTGGTGGCAATTGTATCATCCAAAACATTCCAGAAATAAACCCTGTTAAAAGGTAAAATGTTAATGCCAGTTTTTTTAAGTTATTTATTTTTACTTTATTAAACTTTAATTTGCTTTTCTTCTGTTTTTCAGCATAGTTCTCTTTATGGTTGGTTTTATAAGGATGATTTAGATTATGCTCTTTTCAGCATAGGTAGTTTTTGTTTCATCTGATGCATGAAGGAACATTCTTCACATCCACAGAAAACACATGCACATACACATCTATCTGTAAGATTGTCTGTCCTTATAGATGGTTCCTCTCTTCCTGGGAGGTGGTCAGCATTTGATTGCTGAATTAAAGGGTATGTGTATTACTATACATTTTAATAAATGGAACCAGGTTTCTTTCAAATTGGCTTTAACAGTCCACATTTTCATAAACAATGCATGAAAATACCTTCTCTTAACATAATAGTAGGTGTCTTAACTATTAAAAATTATAACCAGTTTAATAGAGACAAAGCTATAACTCATTGTTACTTTATATTATCCAAGCTACTCAAAGTTGGTGAATCTTGTACTGTATATGATCTTTCATTTATTTAAGAAATATATATTGAGTGCCTATTATATTCCCATGCACTGTTCTACAACAGGGAATATAGCAGAGAACAAAACAAGCAAAAATTCACCCCTGCCATTGTACAATTTACATTTACAGCTTAAGTTCTAGCTATATCTCTATAGCATCCGTAAGCAGTTATGTAAAATACCTATTCATATTATTTGCTCACTTTTTATTAGTTTGCACATCATTTTCCAATTAACTTTTAAAACATTTTATATATCATTTATTTATATAAACCCTTAATCTGCCATCTATGTTGATTTATTTTTGTAGATAAACTTACTATGTGTCTATTGTCTTCATTTATGGTAATAGATTCCTCACAAAAGTTTTAGATTTCTATGTAGTTAAAATACTTATACATATTGTTATAGCTTCTGAACATCTTAACTTGGTTAAGAAGTTTTCCCCAAATTCTAATTTGTCATGTAGTCTCCTAGATTTTCTTGAAATTTTTAATAATTTATTTTACATACTTTTCAAAGGAAAGCCATCTTTTATTTTAGAATAAGCATACACACCCTTACTTTGTCTATGTATTTGAGAGACCTTTTTGTTATGTATTAATTTTGACATATGATCAGATGTCATTCTATTTCTTGTAAATATTCTGTGTAATGTTCAAACAATACTTATTACCACAATTTTATATTTTGATTACTTATTAAATAAGCAAATTCACCTGCTCTATTCCTACTTTTCAAAATTGTGTAGCTATTCAGGCAGCTAGCTATCTTTCCATTTGAACTTTAAAAATGTTTTATCCAATTAAACACTGTTACAATTCTAACTGAAGTTACATTAAGTTAATATAATAGTTCTACATTTACATTGTTATAACATACATACCTCCCCCTCCAGATAGTGCTGAGTGCTGTCTAGTGTTCCCTAGTGCCAAAAGGCTGTGATGGGTCTCACAGAAAAGAAAAAAAAAAATGTACTAGATAATCTTGCTTCAAACATGACTTATAGTGCTGTTGGCCATGAGTTCGATACTAATGAATCAACAGTATGCATTAAATCAGGTGTCTTTAAACAAAAACACATGTAAAATGGGGTTCTGTATTGATTGGTTGATGAAAATGTTATGGCTAGGTGCTCACAGAAACCTAATCCTGCATTTCCCCTGGGAAAAAATGGTTCAGTGTTTGCTAATTCACTGTTTGCAGTGACTTTATAGAACACAACCAACACAAATAACAAGAATCCACTGTATTTCCTCATTCCTATATAGGTTATCATGTCATTGGCAATGTCTATTTCTGCATGAGAAGCAAAACTTGTCATCTAATGTCACGGTCCCTTATTTATAACAAAGCATCATTCTTCAAGGAGAGTGTGTGCTTCTTGCCATTGATTTTCTCAAAGCCAGCACCTCATATTCTGAAAATTCACAGACATTTTGACAAAAGAGGGAGGCACCTTTGACTTGAAGTCAGACAAGAAAGAGGAATCAAAGGAGCAAGGGGCTTCACAGACTAACAGGGCAGTCTCACTCCCAGGACAGTCTTGGCCCTGTGGTCTGATTCTGACCAGTGGAAGGATGCTCCTGTATCTAATCCTTGGCTTCCTTTTTTCTGCACCTCGTTGGAGCTCACACTGAAGTCCACCTAGCACCATTCTCTCACGCCATTCCATGACTGACTTCCCACATTCAGAATCAAGGACAGTGACTTGGAAGGGAAGGTAGTGATATTTTTGAATCACCAATTGGAATCTGACCATCAAAACAAGAAATACCCATTGCCAACGTGAAAATAATATTAGCAGTTAACACATATTGAGTTTTTCCTATGTGCTCAGTATTATATTAAACATCTTATATGGACTATTGTATTTAATCCTCACTATGAACTCTAAGAACCAGGTACTAAGAGTATCCAAGTTTTAAAGGAGAGGAAATTGAGGTTAAGTGAATGTTCAAGGTCAGATAACTAGGAAGTGGTAGGGTTTGGATTTAAAACTAGTCAGTCTAATTTCAGTGTTTTGTTAAGCCACTCCAGTTTGCTTCCTCCCATGGGGTTATTAACTTCTTAGTCAAAACTAGGACTTAAAACTCTCTAAACAGAAATACTCACCAGAGATTGAGTTTAGCAAAGCATAAAAGAACAGAAGTCAGCTATGTTCCTGCTTCCTCATATCACATGGGTGTGGACTTATTTTTCTTCTTTGGAAGATATCTAATTTAATGAATCTTTTTATTATATAAACAGATTGGAATTATTTTTCTCATTTTCAGAAATCCATCAAGTGGGTGAAATTGAACCACATGTTCTTCATCAAGGAGAGTAATGTGGAGATGTCTTGACATTCAGGCTACATAGGCTAGGGGTGGGAAAAGCTAGTGTCTTGCTAAGACTGCATGTGTTGATCATAAGTATGGGACCAGAGAGAGGATTACGCCTCCCACTGGTCACTTGTGGAGAACGGGCTTTCGCTTATATTTTCTCTAATATTGACTTCTTGGAGATTCTCAGTGTTCTTGCTGGTCATAGTTCAGCCTGGATTTACCCTTCTTCCTCTTTTGGAGCTTTTGGGACAGTCATATGCCTAGCAGAAACTTCCTAACTTACCTAAATAGGAAGATCATAGATATGGCCATATATTGGTCATCTTGAATGCCTGGCACCCAGAGAGCAGGCAATCTTGTCAAGGTGGGGTGCTGAGCTCATTTGAGAGTAAGTAGGTTTGTTGTTAGTCTTTGAAATTCAAAGGCTGGCCGATGCAGCTATAAGTAACTTGAAATACACTATCAAGATAAGTATAATAAATTAGTATGTTATTTTCAGTTGTTCAGGACATTGTTCTGTAACATGTAATCCTCTATACAAGCTAGTATTCTCTTATAATGTGTAGAGCCACACAGATAGTGCATACAAACACATACCAGATTGGTCCATAACATACATTTACTAAAACCTCTGTGTTTTCAGTAAATGATTTATTAAGGACTGCTTTTTTCAACTAGATATTGAAAATGGATGGAAAAAGTTGACCACCAGGTACTTATCTCTTCTAGGTAAGATATTATCAAGGCATTTATGAACCACTTTTTTAAAGGGATGCTGATGGGTCAGAACAGTTACAATATATATGATGTTTTGAGAGTAATATAAGTAGCAAAGAGTCAATGAAGCACAAATGGAAACTGTAGTTTATCCAGAAGGAAATAGTCTATAAACGTGCTTTTTACCTGAATTGGGTTTTGGAGGTGCTAGAACTTTGACTCTACTAATCAGGGAGACTGCACCCTGGCCAAAGTGGAAGGGATCTCCAGGGAATCTTTAACAAAGGGATCTTCAAGAACATGATCCACTGTTTGTTTCGAGTAACTCATGTCAAGTTTTAAACTAAGGGCTGTCTGCATTTTGCATGAACAAGACAGAGACACATGGGCACTTCAGACAGACTTTTACTTTGGTTCAACTTGAAACAGATATATTTAAAGTATTTGTTCAATATTTTATGTAGAGTCAAAGCCTAAAGGCAGAGTAGGGAAGGAAAACCACTGGTGGTACTTTCTCAGTTATCCCTGCATTTATCTCTGGCTCTAAATTGACATATGTCATTTTGCAAAACTAGAGAACATTTTTAGAACATTATTATTACTCAGGAATGTTCATTGGTGTGTTTCACCTATACACAACAGCTCCAAGGGCATTATTCAAGAATTCCTGCTACTAATTACATGTTTCTTTAGAGTTGAGTTACATTTCTAGAAATTTCACTCACATTCGAGTACCTGATCTCCTTCCCCCATGAGATCTCCATCTTATTACTTGTTAACATGATCACTGTCATCATGGCTACCTATATCACTCGGTGCACTGGTACTGACCTCAACTTGCTCCTCCGCAGTGAGGTCAATACACAGTGTGAGGACATCATACCCCATGTTACCTCCTTTCTGTCATTGTTATTCCTCTTCAGGTCTGCAGTGTTTCATTTTGTGATGGGTGGTTGTTTCCACAATTCAGGTCCCTGGCAATAATATTTACATAATCTTTAATCTTTGCCTCTGCAAGTGCTCAAAACTCACGGTAAGTACTCTCTTTTGGGAGGCTTTTCTTTCCATCGTGCTTATACAAAATATGGAATTCCTGGGGATTTTTGTTGATCTCTGGGAAAGTTTTGGTCATTTTACTTGGTCCAGCAGGTATCTTTCTTACCCAAGTTTTCCTTCTCTCCACCATCTGCATTTTCTGTCCCCTGTGCAGTTGATGGAAGAGGTATTTGGAATCCTGTTTTCTTTCTTATGGTCAAGCTTGTCCCATATATATTATTAATAAGCATCATTATGCCCCCACTAACTAATTAATAGCACAATGGTGCTACTATGTACTTACGTTATAGCCAATGTTATTTTGGTATACATAACCACATGCTCATAAAAGATTTTCCTAAGCCAACTTTCTGTGAACATAGTGATAAAATCTTCAGCTTAGAGGAAGGTCAGGACTTTTTTTTCTTGATTTTTAGTCTATAATTTCAATGGACACTATTGAGCCAGATAAAATTCATTTTGCAATTTCTTCATATCAAGTCTTCTTTACTGTTCCATGCTTATAGTAAATTCCTTTGGCTGTTAGAGAACTACATCAGTATCTAATTTTTATGAAAAGCATCTAAAGGCAACTGACAGATTCCTGAAGCAGTAAAAGTATAACCAAAGTTGAGTTCTTGGCAGACCAGCCCTTGCAAAGTTTAGGGAAGTTGTATTGTCCATGCTTTAGCTCACAGCCTCCACTGGAAAGTTCTGATGAGTTGAAGATCCCAGATGAACCCTGTGAAGGGACTTTTAGTCACTTTAGCTCATTTCTGAGACTTCCCTTCCTTTTACAGATGAGCTCAGCAAAGCAACAGGTCATGTAAACTAATTGTCCTGTAGACCCCAAACCACTAGGCTGGGGGCTAGTATGAAATGAGAAAAAAAAAAGGGGGCGGTGGGAAACACAGGGACTCACATTTACTGAATTCCTACTTTATGTGTTAGACTTGAATGAAAACTTCTCAAGTAGTTTAAATTTCATTAGGAAAATTCTAATGTAAGCCAAACTGATTTATGCACTTTTAACCAGTGAAGAAACTTTCCCCAACTAAACTGTTGTCCCAAACTTTGTGAGCAGACATGGGTGTGCTATACCAAATTAACAGATTTCTATCATTTATGTGCTAATTTCAATGTCACTGTCAATCCCATCTGTTATTGCTTCAATCCTGAATTAATGAGGCAAGTCAGAGCTGGAAAATGTCAGATCATCTGAGAGCATCATTCTTTCCTAAGGTCATATAAAATGAAAGAGTACTTTTGTCATAATTCAACAACCCTTCCCATTTTATAGAGTCACAACATGTTAGAGCTGGAAGGTTTGTGAAATATCACCAAATCCAGATTTATAGGTAGAAAAACGGAGGTCCAAAGAGGTGAAGTGATTCATCAAGTTTTTGTTGCCATTATTCTGTATCCTCCATTTCTAGCTTCACAAGGACTACATATAACCTTTCATTCATTTGAGTGCCACATTCTCCTACTCATCACAGGCAGATTTAAGGGCTCCCCACCTTTCTACCTGCTGGAGTAGAGAGAACTTGAGTTGCTTCATTTCCTCTTCTTAACACTCACGGATTCCATTTACCTCAGGGCTTGCTATGTGTCAGCCATTGTGTTACTACTTGTATATGCATTATCGCATTTAATTTCCATATCTGGGAAACTGAGGCTTTGAAGGTTGGTTACTTGCCCAAAGTAGCATAATCATGAAAGTGGAAAGGCAGAGCTCAGAGGAATGGGGGTTGTGCTCTTAGCCACTCTGTCTCTACTGCCTCCTCTTGTGGGTTAAATCTCTCTGCTATGCTGACCTAGGCTAGAAGCTTCAGCACTTACCTGGGAGCTCACGGCTGCACTGAGGCTCCAGTCCCTTTGTTTTATTTTAAAAGTTCCTGCCCACGAGGTTCTGAGCCAGAACCCCTTCTAGAGGTCCAAGAAGCAGGATTCATTGTCTCTTTTGACTGCCCTGAATTCTTGCCTAGCAAATTTGTCTCGCTCCCCAGAAAGAATTCTAACTTGGCATTTTGGGCCTGTCTGCCCTCCCAAACTCCAGGGCCCAAAGGCTGGCACACTGATGCTCTGACCAGGGCCTGGGCAGCACCGCTGGCTGGAAACATCCACTTCCTGATAATTCGGGAAGCAAAGGAAATGCTGTAGGAAATGGGGATCCAGGTGGACAGGAGCCAGGCCTCAGCACTGTGCAGGTCACTGAGGAGTTTGGACCTCCAGGTGATGGGGGACAGCTGAAGACTTGTCACCAGGGCAGTGAGAGGCCTGAGTTTGTGTGATAATTAGAGGCAGAAAGATCTCTGTAGGAGTATGAAGAAAAGTTGGTGGAAGAGGAGCTGAAATGCCCTCTCCCTCCTGCTTTGCCTCTGTGAGTTTTTCACATTCCTCGGAGGAGAACTCAAGTTCACTTGCTGGATAGAAATCCCCTCTACCACAGGGTTCACAGTGATCCCTCCTTGCTCCGAACTCCTCAAACACCAAGGGCCCATGCAACTGATTTGTAAATTAACAGTATGACAACCACACACTTTTTACAATCTGTTTCATAGAGGGGTTATTTATGTAATACATATTTGTGTAATATAAATTCGAATAATATAAAGTAGTTTGATGAGTTTGTATATTTATATTTTGTATTTGATATATGTATTCATGCCACCACCACCGCAATCAAGACAGAATATTTTCAGCATCTCAAGATGTTCTCTCATGCTCCCGTGCAATCAATCCCTTTTCACCTCGCCACAGGCAACAATTTATCTCATTTTCTACTCAAAAATTATGACTCTTTCACAAAGTCATATAAATGTAATCATATATTATGAAGTCTTTTGTGTCTGGCTTCTTTGATTCACTCATGTTATTTTGTCTATTTGTAATTCCTTTGCACTACTGAGTAATATTTTGTTGTATAAATAAAACGCACTTTTTAAAATTTATCTTTATTTTTGTAAGTATTACAGATGTCTCCATTTTTTCCCCATTGACCCCATCTAGCCCACACCCACTGCCCTCCCATCTGCCCTCCTACCCCAGGCTTTTACACCCTATTGTCTATGCCCATGGGTTTTGCATATATGCATATAAATTCTTTGGTTAATCTCTTCCCACCCTCCCAACCAACCCTGCCTCCCTCTGAGATTCGACAGTCTGCTCCATGCTTCTGACTCTGGATCTATTTCATTCATCAGTTTATTTTGTTCTTTAAATTCCACATATGGGTGAGATCATATGATATTTGTCTTTCTCTGACTGGCTTATTTTGTGTGGTATAATAATCTCCTGGTCCCTCCATGCTGTCTCAAAGGGTAAGAGATTCTTCCTTTTAATTTATTCACCACTTGATGAATACCTGGGTTCTTCTGTGTGTTTTGTTTTTGTTTCTGTTTTTTAACTGCAAATAAAGCTGCCATGTACATTTACTTACAGGTCTTTGTGTGATAAATTTTTCATTTCATTTGGATAAATACCTAGAAGTTGGATTCCTGGACTGCATGGTATGCATATGTTTCACTTTATTAGAAACTGCCAAATTGTTTTTCAAGTTGTACATTTTATAATCTCACCAGCAATGTGCTTGAGTTCCAGTCACTCTACATCTTTCACAGCACTTGATAGAAATGTCATTCTGGTTCATTTTAGCCAATCTAGTGAATGTGAAGTAGTAACTCAATTTAGTTTTAGTTTGTATTTCCTAAATGACTAATAATACCAGTTTTAAGAACTTTTCATGTACTTATTAATATTTTAATACTTTTTAAAATTTTATTTTATTTTTCCATCACTATTTATTCCATTTATACCCTCTTCCACCTCCATCCACACTTCTTACCCCCTCGCAATCACCACACTGTTGTCCATGTCCATGGGATCTCTCTCTTTTTTTTAATCAATCTCTCCACCCCCAACCCCACCTCCGCACACACATACACACCAGAGCTGTCTGCTCTCTATCTATGAGTCTCTCTATTTTGCTCAATAGTTCAGTTTGTTCATTAAATTCCACATATGAGTGAAATTATATGGTTTCTATGACTGGCTTATTTCACTTAGCATAATGTTCTCCAGATCTGTCCATGCTGTCACAAAGGATAAAATTTTCTTCATTTTTTATGGCAGAATAGTATTCCATTGTATAAATGTACCACAACTTTTATATCCACTCATCTACTGATGGACACTTGGGCTGCTTCCAAATATTGGCTATTGTAAATAACACTTCCAGAAACATAGGGGTGAATATATTATTTCCAATTAGTGTTTTAGGTTTCTTCAGATAAATTCCGAGAAGTGGAATCACTGGCTTGTATCTTCTTCTGTGAAGCCAAATCTTTTGCACATTTTGATTACATCATTTGCTTATTATTGGATTGTGAATTTAAAAAAATTGTCTTATACAATATGCACATATTATTAAATATATATTTACAAATATTTTACCCCAGTCTAGTGACTTGCCTTTCAACTTCCCTTACTATGATTTTCACACAGCAGAGATTATTATTTTGATGAAGTCCAATGTATCTTTTTTCTTTAGTAATTCATGCTTTCAGTGTTAAGAAATATTGGCCTAACCCAAGGTCACAAAGACTTTTCCCACATTTTCTTCAGGAATTTTTAGAGTTTCAGTTCTCATATTGAGCTCTATGACACATTTAGTGTTTATTTTCATGCATGGTACTAGGTACTACGTAAGGGGAGGGATTCATTATTTTGCATATAAATGTTCTATGATTCCAGTGCCATTTGTTAGAAAGACTATTCTTTTCCCATTTGAATTCCCTGGAACCTCTGTCCCAAATAAGTTAACCACATGTTTCTTTTCTATTTTTGGATTGTTATTCTATTCCATTGGTCTGTGACTCTCCTTATGCCAATATTTTCTCACATTTTATCTTTCACTTAATGCTTAGGATACTTTTTATCTAGGCAGAAAAGAGGAATACAGCAGGCCTGGCACTGCTATCCTTAGGAAAACCTGCTTGAGAGTTTGACTGCTGGCTGGGTCCTGGGAACTTGGATTTCAGGGACGTTTCCCCCATTCCTAACTCATAAGAAGAATTCACTGTGTTTAAACTGTAAACACTATAGTTATGCTAGACATCTGATTTCTTTCTAGAAGTCTGGAATTTTGGTATGTGTTAGGCAGATGGTGCCTACTTAACCAATCCCCAATGAAAATCTTGGGCACCGAGTCTCTAAAGGGTTTCCCTGATAGACAGTTCACGCATGTTGTCAGAATTTAGTAATAGAAGAATTAAGCACACCCTGGGTGATTTCACAGGAGAAACTCTTGAAAGTTTATGTCTGGTTTCCCCTTGACTTTGCCCAATGTGCCTTTTTCTTTTGCTAAGTTCACTTTGTAAACCATTGCTGTGCACAATACTATATACTGTGTCCTGTGAGTCTTCTTAGCAAATCACCAAACCTGGGAGTGGTTTAGGGACCCCAGACACAGTGTCTGTCATATCTCCCTGTCTAGATTATGAATTTGTTCTGGACAGAGACATAGCTTAATTGTCTTTAAATCTTTCCATGATACATGGCAGATGTCTAATATATGTTTCTTGTTTGAGATAGAGGACCTACAGATACAAACTAGAGTTTCATCATGCCCTTAGTTAGAAAGATAGCTTAAACTGGAGAAGTGTGTTTGTAAACTATAGACAGAACTATTAAATCATTACTGTTTTGTCATTATCTTGGAGGGAAAAAGCCATTGCATTTACTTTGTATGTAGAGTATATTTCCCCAGGAGTTGCAGAGAAAAAGCAGCCATAAGCTGAGTTTCTGCCTTACCCCACGGCCCCGCAGAAGAAGTTACTAGTCACGGTGGCACCAATACATAAAAGTCCCTGTCCAACAGTTTCTTCCTGGTTATTTGGAAATGTGTGTATCTTCTAGGTAGCCAATACATTTGAAAATAAATGACATTGCTCTCTCCCTGGGCTCACTCCAACTTTTTCCCACTTCATCCAACCACTTAGCACATGGACTCAACCAGAGTAATCACACACTAAGAGATGGGGTTTCTAAAAGTTGGTGCCAAGAGCAGGATACACATTATTCTCAGTTTGCAGAACCATAACCCTCATGTCTACAGACTTAAATGGAGATGTCCTGTTGAGACAAAGTCAGTTCACTTAAAGAAGACACTCTATTGTTAACCTCATCTCAAGGTTATTTTAACAAAATTTCTGACAACGATGCAGAAATGAGGAAAAGGCAAAAGAAAAACATCCTGTTGATTGCATAGCTAATGGAAACATGTGTCGAATCAGGGAATAAACAAGTCACTCTATATTTGGAACTTATCAAGAACTTATTAATCATTTGTCAAGAATTACATGTATCAGGAAAATCCAAAATATTCTCTCCCGGCTACTCTTTCCTTCCTCTTTTTTCTCTTGGTCTTTAAGAAAAATTTAGTTTATCTATAACCATTAAGATAGCCCTGCAGCAAGATGTAGAAACCTAAATGTGTTTCTCATGAATCATTATGAACTTTGTCTCCCAAACAAGGAAGCTGCACTTGCCACAAATAAACAAACAAATGCCAGAAGATTAGAGGTCAGTGGAGAGTTCAGAAAAGCTGCACAAGCCTACCGTACCTTTTAAGCAGAGAAGAAAAAGTTATTTCAATTTTTTACATTTCACAGCACTACTAAAATTTTAACTTAAAAACCTATAGCCATAGTTAATCCATGCTGAAGAATGAGAGATAAAGTTCTAAAAACTTACAGAATTTACAAAAGAAATTTTCATCTAAAGACCTACCTCAATTCAGCCAATATTGGGGAAAAAAAAAACTTAGTAAAGAATAAATATTGATTTTAAGATGGAAATGTCAAATTTGGCTCAAAACAATTTTTAAGTTAAATGAAGCAAATTTGCCATTCCAAATCTGCTGCACCAACTGGCATAGAGTTCAGTTAAAAAATAGTTTTGTGTCTGAGTAGAAGTTCTACTCTGGGCTTTCCTGGAGGGACTGCTCAGCACCCCCTTGATATTCCAAATGACTGTAGATGTGGTTACTCATTGTTAGATTGGCAAATGTTTTCCATCCTGCACGATTTCACAAAATGCTTGAATTTATTATTATTATTATTATTTTAATATATATATTTTTATTAATTTCAGATAGGAAGGGAGAGGGAGAGAGAAATGGAAACATCAATGATGTGAGAGAATCATTGATCGACTGCCCCCTGCACGCCCCATACTGGGGATTGAACCCGCAACCCAGGCATGTGCCCTGACGAGGAATTGAACCTTGACCTCCTGGTTCATAGGTCAACACTCAATCACTGAGCCACGCCAGCTGGGCAATGCTTGGCTTTTTTAAAAAAGAAATTTGTTCATTAGTGAAGCATGGCTACATTAAGAATAATTATAATTCAGTTAATTCTTTGTTTATATCTAAAAATCAATACAACTTCTCACAGATATATAGATTGAGTCTAAGCTACAGAATATTTTTATATAAATGTTGGCAAAGATGTGTTGCATACAAAATTTATTTTTTTAATAAATTCCTTTTGATGCATAGCAAATCATCAATATTCTAGAAACATGAATAAAATTGAAACTACAATTTCTAAATCCAAGCTATTTTAAGGCTTCTCTTTATTAAATTCTTTATGGCCCAGTTAAGGCATCACCTCAAAAAAATTAAAGCATCAATAATACTAGTACTGACTACACGAAGTAATTTTCCTGAAAAGGACTCAATTTATTCTTTTAGTGTCAGCTTTTCCTTCTCTATAAACTACTCAGCTATAAACCCAGTGTATGAAAAACCTCTGAGTTATAAAATGCTATGTCTTTCTAACTTTTTCAAATAAATAAAATGATAACCACCTTGTCTGAGCATGTAAAATTTTCCATATACAGCTCTGAATCTGGGTTCAGAGCATCCTGCTTTCTCGTTTGTAGACTGTAAATAAGATACATATGGCCTGTGCAGGATTTGTCAGGATCCAGGGTCTCTGAGCTCAGGACTCCTGGCAAATTAGATCAAAGGCCACTGGACTCTAGCAAGTCTGTGAACTAGTGGCCCTGCTGAGAGGATTAAAATTCCAGTAGGAAGTAAGTTATATTTCTTTTAATTTTAAAGATTCTCCCTCTGTATGTATCCTGTTTCATTGAACGAGCTGAGTTACACAAGAGGCCATCACAGACATGAAAGTGCTGTCTTTTAGTGAATGATTCTCCACCTTGGGAAGTGCAGAGAAAATATACAGAAAGCAAGGAAAATAATGATGTTAATGAAGATGGAGCAAAAAAAGTGTTTCTGCATAATTGAATAGCAGCTTCTTCATCAGGGAGTTCAGAGTTTACCTAAAAAAAAATTTTAACGGTGGCTTGTATTCCTTCTAGATTGGAACGGTGAGATACTTAGAAGAGTGAGTCAACTGGTGAATATTTTTTATGCTGCTGTGAATTTTATGTAAGTTAGTAATGTGAAGTTTTATAACTACTTTTGGGTTATTAGTTGGGTTTTTTATTTTTTGGCCTTTTAAATCAAAATATAAATAGTTTTAATATTTTGATTACTAAAGTGATCCACGATTCTTGTAAAAAATTCAGTTTAAACAAGAAGCAAACAAACAACAAAAAATCCTATTATCTCATTACCAAAAAATCAGCATTAATAATAGAGGCATTACATTTTTTGCATTTTTTGTGCATGGGCACACATGTTTAGAAAAAAAATAGGACAGGACTATACATATGACTTTATAATCTAACTAGAGGTCCGGTGCATGAAAATTCATGCACTGAAGGGGGATCCCTCAGCCCGGCCTGCCCCCTCTCACAGTCTGGGAACCCTCAGGGACGGGAGGTGACCCGGCAATCAGGGGAAGGCGACGCCCCCATCACACCTCTGCTGCTGCCACTGCTGGCAGCGCAAGCCTCAGCCAGCCCTGGTTACCTGAGCCTCGGGCGGCCCTGGGCAGCTGGGCAGCCACCATCCAAGGCTTACTTGCACCTCAGGCCGGCCCTGGGTGGCTTGGGGGCTGAGGGGACTGGGAGACTCTGGAGGCAGGCACACAGCAAGGCCAGGCCTGCCTGGGGGCGGGGCTGAGGGAACTGGGCGCCGACATCTTTGAGGGCTTGGCTGTCAATTAGCATATTCCCTCCTTATTGTCTGTGGGCATCGCCATCTTTGAGGGCATGGCAGTCAATTAGCATATTCCCTCCTTATTGGCTGTGGGTGCTGCCATCTTTGAGGGCAGAGCAGTCAATTAGCATATCCCTCCTTATTGGCTGTGGGTGCTGCCATCTTTGAGGGCAGAGCAGTCAATTAGCATATCCCTCCTTATTGGCTGTGGGTGCTGACATCTTTGCAATGGTGTGAGGGTCAAATAGCATATTCCCTTTTTATTAGATAGGATAATTTTTCATTAAACATAGTAACATGATATGGCCTACTTTCTATATTAAATATATATAATCTATATTTACACTGAGTGGCCAGATTATTATGATCTCTGAACGCATAATAATCTGGCCACTCAGTGTGTATCCTATATAATAAAAAGCTAATATGCAAATTGTCCCCTCTACCAAGAGTTCTACCAGCAGGCAGGCTGGCCAACCATCCATGTCCCCTCCCCTTGGCCAGGCTGGCCGGACCCCACCCATACATGAATTCATGCACCGGGCCTCTAGTGTGTGTGTGTGTGTGTGTGTGTGTGTGTGTGTGTGTGTGTGTGTGTTTGTGCCTGGTGCACAAAATTCGTGCATCAATCTGGGACCCCTCGAGGGATGTCGGACATCCCTCTCACAATCCAGGACTGCTGGCTCCCAACTGCTCACTTGCCTGCCTTCCTGATTGCCCCTAACTGCTTCTGCCTGCCAGCCTGATCACCCCATAACCACTCCCCTGCCAGCCTGATTGATGCCTAACTTCTCCCCTGCCAGCCTGGTTGCCCCTAACTGCCCTCTCCTGCAGGCCTGTTCACCCCTAACTGCCCTCCCCTGAAGGCCTGGTCCCCCCTAACTGCTCTCCCCTGCAGGCCTGGGTCCCCCACAACTGCCCTTCCCTGCAGGCTTGATCGCCCCCACCTGCCCTCCCTTGCAGGCCTGGTCCCTCCCAACTGGCCTTCCCTACTGGCTATCTTGTGGCGGCCATCTTGTGTCCACATGGGGGCAGTCATCTTTGACCACATGGGGGCAGCCATCTTGTGTGTTGGAGTGATGATCAATCTGTATATTACTCTTTTATTAGATAGGATAGAGGCCTGGTGCACGGGTGGGTGCCGGCTGGTTTGCACTGAAGGGTGTCCCGGATCAGGGTGGGGGTTGCCTTGGGACATGGGCAGCCTGGGCAAGGGGCCTGTGGTGGTTTGCAGGCTGGCCATTCCCCCTGGCGATCCAAGTGGAGGCCCTGGTATCTGGGATTTATTTATCTTCTACAATTGAAACTTTGTAGCCTTGAGCTGAAGCCAGGGCAGGCCAGAGCGGGGCAACTTGGCTTCCTCTGTCACTGGGGCAACTCAAGCCTCCTGCTCTCTACAGCTCCGTGGCTGCCTCCATTTTTGTTGGGTTAATTTGCATACTCACTCCTGATTGGCTGGTGGGCGTGGCTTGTGAATGTAGCAGAGGTACGGTCAACTTGCATGTTTCTCTTTTATTAGATAGGAAATATCTAATAGCCTGAGTGGCCAGACTATTATGCATTCAGAGATCATAATAATCTGGCTACTCAGTGTATATAAAAGGCTAAAGTGACCATCACATCCCAAACAACCGAACGGACGACAGAACAGGCTGTGTCGGGCTACCGGGCTGGCAGGGCAGTTAGTGAAGGGCAACCAAACAACTGAACAGCAGGCTGCATGGGGCGACCAGGCCCACGGGGGGGAGGGGCAGTTGAGGGTGACCTGGCCAGCAGGGGCGGGGGCACTGAGGGGTGACCAAACAACTGAACAGCAGGCTGCATGGGGCGACCAGGCCAGCGGGGGGATTAGTGAGAGGCAACCAAATGACCAAGCAGCAGGCTACATGGGATGACCACACTGGCAGGGGGGTTCGTGTGGGGCAACCAAATGACTGAGCAGCAGGCTGCATGGGGCAACCAGGCCGGCAGGGGTTTAGTGAGGGGTGACCAAATGATCAAGCAGCAGGCCCACAGGGGAGCCAGTTGGGGGTGACCATACTGGCAGGGGGGGCAGTGAGGGGCAATGAGGTTGGTGGGGGGCTATTGGGGGTGACCACGCTGACAGGCAGTGCAGTAAAGGGTGACCAGGCTGGCAGGGAGGCAGTTAGAGGTGACCAGGATGGTGGGGGGGACAGTTGGGGGTGACCAGGCCAGCAGGGGTGCAGTTAGCGGCAATCAGGCAGGCAGGCAGATGAGCAGTTAGGAGCCAGTGGTCTCGGATTGTGAGAGGGATGTCCAAGGGGTCCTGGATTGGAGAGGGTGCAGGCTGGGCTAAGCCCGCCCCCCCCCCTGCCGCCATGCACAAATTTCATGCACCAGGCCACTAGTTTATATATAATATACCATAATTTATGTAATTCAATATCCCAGTGATGTGCATTTATGACTTCCAATTTTTAATTAAACAATGCTGCAATAAACATTCTAGTGTCATTTGCTTTGCATATTAGTCCTGTTATTTGTTTACAAGAATTTCCTCAGAGTGAAATTTCTGGGTCAGTTGGTATGCACATTTTCAAGACTTTCAGTAAATGTTGCCAAATTGTCTTTCAGAAAAGTTGCAACAGTTCTTATTCCCGCCAGGACTTTAGAAGAATGCTTATTTTCCTGTTCCCTCTCATTAACTAGGAATGTCATTAGTTTTCCTCATTAGTTTTAATCAGTTTCAATTTAATAAGAAAAATTTGAATTTTGGGATTTTGCTTTAATTTGCATTTCTTTCGTTATTATGAGGTTGAATATCATTTTATATTTTATTTCTTCTTTTATAGATTATTCATGCTCTTTGTCTATTTTCCCCTGTAGGCTGTTCATTCTGTTATTAATTTGTTGGGGTTGCTCTTTGTCAATGATAACAGCTTTCTTGATGTCATATACGTCACAAGTAATTTTCCCAGTTTGTCCTTTGCTTTCAAGCCTTCTTTCACATATTATTTTGTATGTTGCTTCTAAAGCCTTTCTGAATGAGGTGAAAGATGAGTGGATATGCACAAGGACACAGAATTAATAAATAGCAGAATAGCAATTTGAATCCAGGTCTGTGTTTTTGCATTGGCCATGTCTTTACTCTGTATTTTCCCCCAATGCTTGATTGTCTTAAATGTGGCCTACTAGTATATGTTTCCCACAAACACAAGCAGTGTTTGAAAATGTGTTTCTTATAATCTAAGGTCGGTATTATTCTCTCACATACTTCTCTGGAGTTCTGGATTATGATAAATAATGTAATTTCTCTGCACATTACACAAGATCAAAACCAAAGTGGCTGACACAAGCTACTTTGATCATCATGCAGTACAGTCTCCCTACTGTGCTGTGGAAAGGTGCTATTCCCAACTTCAGGGATCACTCAATCCAATTAACATACTTGTGGATGTACCTATATACACAGCTTTAATTTTAATAGAGATGGAAAATAACAATTGCTCCTGTTCTTACCAACTCAACAAATACTTCCATAAAACTTTTATTTTGTGGTAATAGTTAATATTGACTGTATATCATTCTTCTAAGTGCTTTATATGTGTTATTCATCTAATCCTCACAACAACTCTTAGCTGTAGGTACTATTATGATCCTTTTTTTACAGATGGGGTTATTTTGACTCACAGAGAGGTTAAGTAACTTGCCCAACATTGCAGTTTTTAAGTGGAGGAGACAATAGGGATTCAGACTGTCTGTTTTTAAAGTCTGTGCTGTTTACCACTAGCCTGGGCTGCCCCCCGCCACACAGTCTTTGCACCATATACACAGCCATATACGGTCTGGCTATATGGTGGTGGGAGAAGCCCACAAATGCCACCTCAGTCCCCATGCTAACTGCGGAGAAATAATTCATTCAGCCTGGATTTGGGAAGCCACAGAATTCAGAATATCTTTCCTAGAGAAGAAGTGCCAAAGAAAATTGATGGAGAAATGTCAGCTTTGCAACTTTTTAATGCTGAAAAGGCAATACATAAAAATAAAATTTTAAATGTAACTTGTTTTCCAAGGTCTGTCAGCCTTCTGGACTTAACAATTTTCTTTAATTCCCCAAAGAAAATGTCTCAAGCTCTCATCCCACATGCTATGAGAAGGCCAGGGCTTCAACATTTTTAAAGAATTCTTAAGAGTTTGTATTCTTCTGATGATCTCTTGTTCCAAATTCCTCATCCTGACTCATCTGCCATAATTGCTCTCCTTCCATTGACCTTTTCCAAAGAACCCCTAGACAAGGCTAGTGTGCGTAATCCCCTTTTGCTGATGGCTGAGTGTAAGTGAGGGGAGAGACAGAAACCTAAAAATTAAATTTTATCCAACTTTATGTTTCAACTTTGATCGTGGTCCTAATATTCCACAGCCTCTATGGCCTGAAATCTCTCAAGGACCATCTGTCTCCTTAGGTTCCAATTTCTGTCAAGATACGGGGATTCTAGTCTCTACAGAGACCCTTCTCCTTTCTCTTCCCCTTTTTCTGGCACTCCATACCCAAGTGGCCCAACATCCTGTTAGCTCACGCTAAGAAAAAAGTTGCCTCTCTCTTTGCCCCTGTTCTATGTTATCCCCAGGAGACCATGCTAGGTACGGTGGTGGGGGAGAGTACTTACCTTACAATGACCAAGAAATTTTCCCAATCAAAACAGTTAGTTCCTTTCTATATCAATGAGGTCATGTTAATCAGATCAGATGACCAAGAAGTGGCAAGCCTATTAGATACTTGGTAAAACATATGCACTACAGAAAGTAAAAAATAAACCCTATAAAGATTTAGGGGCCCAACACATCAGAAAAGGTTTTTAGAGTCCAGTGGTCTGGGTCATGCCAGTATAGCCAATTCAGTATAAAAGACAAAATGGCCCCAGCTGGTTTTGCTCAGTGGATAGAGCGTCAGACTGCAGACTGAAGGGTCCCGGGTTCGATTCCAGTCAAAGGCACATGCCCGGGTTGCGGGCTCTATCCCCACTGTGGGGCGTGCAGGAGGCAGCCAATCAATAATTCTTTCTCATCATTGATGTTTCCATCTCTCTCTCCCTCTCCCTTTCTCTCTGACATCAATAAAAATATATTTTATGAATAAATAAATAAATAAATAAATAAATAAATAAATGACAAAATATTTCCTCTTATTTCTCCCAGTGCTAAGAAGGAAATAAAGTGTCTGGTAGGCCACTTTGAGTTCTAAAGGCAGCATATTTCATACTACGGACTCCTCTACTCATTTATTAAGTGGCATGGGAGACAGCAAGCTTTGAGTGGGACACAGAGCATGAAAGGGCATGCAATAGATCCAGAATACAGTGAGAAAAGCCTCACCCATACAATACAGCAGAACCCAAGATATTAGAACCATCCGTGGTGGGGAAACACCATGGAATGTTTATGACTAGCCACAGTAGGAGAATCACAGGTATTCTATAGGGTTCTAGAGCAAAGTCATACCCTCTACAGCCAAATATAAAAACAAGGAAACAAACAGCTGTGGGATGAGCTTGAAGCCTTCATGTAACCGAATCATCTCTCCACTCCCTCTACCTAATCTTATTGCCCTCACTTACGCACAGGTGCTGTTGCTGTGAGCTCTGTCCAGTCCACTTTCTGCAGCCTACCTCCATCACAAAGCTGCTTTCTGAGGAACCTAAGAAAGGCATGCACTCACTTTTGGAGGTTACAGTACCAAACTGAGAAACCAATAAAAATCTCTATGAAACAAATTGAGTTTAACAGGGAAGAGGACGGGGCTCCAAACCTTTTTCCAATTGCGGTGATGATCTAAGACAGTGGTCGGCAAACTCATTAGTCAAAAGAGCCGAATATCAACAGTACAAAGATTGAAATTTCTTTTGAGAGCCGAAAACCGACTTCTGCACATGGGACACGAAGTTTCAATCGCACTGTAAGTGTGCGCCCGCACGTGGTATTTTGTGGAAGAGCCAAACTCAAGGGGCCAAAGAGCCGCATGTGGCTCGCGAGCCGCAGTTTGCCGACCATGGATCTAAGCTATCATGCAGCTGCTGAAACCTCTGCCCACATCACTTTTTTTTTTTTTTTTCTGCAAGGCTTTTTTGTGTTCTGGGGCTAGAAATGCCCAGGGGTTAACTTTACCCTCTGGATTCTACAGGTATGAATCCTCTTCCTTTTTTCCTTCTTCTAAGAAACAGCCAATAAGATTTTTTTTTTAAATCACACTTAGGATAATAAACCCATGGGTTATACTTGGTAACAAATCAGCACTCATTTTATTGGAGTTGAAATTAGCTGGATTCTGTATGTAAGGGAGAGTCATATGAAGAAATTCAAAGACAGAATTAAACCACCCAGTGTGGATTTCAGTGGATTTCTCTACTGGATCCCATTAAGCCTTTCTCATTAACATCCCTTAATAAGTGTGCTTAGGGAGAGTTTAAACTTGTATTTTTCCCACAGTCATTCTGAAAGGTTGAGTGTAGAGTAAATACACCCCTTTGAGGTAGTGAGAGGCACAGTTCAAAGAGGAAGGAGATTGAAAAGAGGATTGCTGGAGTCCGATGATAGCAAGGTGAGGAAATAAAAGGCAAGGGCTTAAAAGACTCTTCCAGTGAGCATGGTTTCATGCAACCCAGAGAAAAAGGAGGTTAAATGGATTAAGGTGCCGTTCACAGGTCTGATCACACCCGACTGTGAAGCCAGGTATTTCTAACATATAATTACTCTTGAATTCTCTTTTCTGAGAACCACTGCTTGAGAAGGCATGCCAGTGGAAAAGCCATCAATGGGCTACAACCAGATCACTGGGAACTTAAGTAACTATTGGGTGTTTAAATAACTGCTACTCAGCCCTGCCAATCCTACTGTTTCCTGGAGACGTCTGTGCTGTCCGAGCCTATGAAATGCTCTCTTTTCCCCAGCCTGAAGAGCAAAGGCCACCAGCACTCTGGGTGTGACCATCTATCCATCTGGGATGAGCTTGAAGTGGAATGGATGTCTTATCCATTCCACTATTTCGCCTCTCTTTCCCCCTGCCCTTACTCAAAGGGCATGAAAAAGGAAGGCTTCTGGATCCCTACCTCCTGGAGACCTCCATGCCACCCCTTGGTGCTGGGAAATGGGGCAGTATTTGGTTGGTGCTTGTAAGTCTTTTGCCAAGCCTTGGCCAATGGGAGATTTCATAAGCCAAGTGTTTCCTAGATTAGGGCAGCCTCAACAACATCAAATACAACTGATAAACCACAACCAAGCAATTTCTCAGAGAGCTGTGAGCTCTCTGCAGGATTCCACTTCATCAACCACTTGCTGAACATGAGCTGTTTTAGCCCCTGAGCCAGGTACAAGGTATATATTTAAACAACAACAACAGCCCTGGAAAATATTCAGGTCCCCAACCTTATGGTGGTGGAAGAAGACTCGTCTTGTGATTCAAGCAAAAAGAAGAGACGAGAGAAGAAAAAGTGTCTTCTAGGGGAGTTTTTGTGAGAAGGTACTAATCAGTGAAATGACTAAATGAACTTGCTTGATTGTTTACTTTTATTTTAATGATTTTTAAAAAGGAAGCACAGAACCTGCATTCAAAAGATTCAGTCTGGCCTGGCTGGAGTGGCTCAATGGTTGAGTGTTGACCTATGAAACAGGAGGTCACGGTTCAATTCCTGGTCAGGGCACATGCTCGGGTTGCGTGCTCAACCCCCCAGTAGGGGGTATGCAGGAGGCAGCTGATCAATAATTCTCTCTCATCATTGATGTTTTTATCTCTCTCTCCTTCTCCCTTTCTCTCTGAAATCAATAAAAATATATTTAAAATATTTTTTAAGAATTAAATAGGACAAAATAAAGAGCTTAGCACTGTGCTCGGCATGTTGAACACACCCAATATATGTCAGCTATTATTATAATTATTCAGGATAGGAGTAGATAAGTACTGACTGAGACTGTGGCAAAGATATTTTAGTATAATGTGCTAAAATGCCCAATGCCAAACTCATCTGGGTTAAAACCTTGGGATATTGTCATTGTGCAGACTCATTTCCTATTTATATGTTATCTGTTGATATGTTATCACTTCACTTCTGTCACTGGTTGAGATCCCAACAAGTGCAAAGAAGCAGAGAGTAAGTAAAGTTTCCAGAGGTCCTACACCCACCCTGGACAGGAGCATTCCCTATGTGCCTGCTGGTGAGAGGTGTAAGTTCAGCAGAACAAGTGTCCTCACCTTGGCTTAATTTTCATCTTATCCTAATCTATAAACTTAATTTATATTAAAAGGAAAACATAAATGTTACCCCCTAAGAGATAAAGTACTTACATTTTAATGATTACCTATTTTTGTGTGCACTCTGTTTTAACGTAAAGTAATCACAACTTATTAATATTTTGGGTTTATTTTGATAAACCAACACTCTCAAAATCACACTACAGGGCCATTGCCTTTTGCACCTACATCTTACCCATGCTGACAAGCCCCTAATGCTTCCAATTACTATATATTAAGAAATTATCAAATGTATTTATTTTTTGAAGAATTTGAAGACTGCCAGAAATAATGAGATAATGCAAGAAATGCAGTTCTAATATGTCAGTGATTGGTCAGTCAGTGAACATTTTATTAGTTGTTCACAGGGTACATGATGCTTATATTAACTACTAGAGACCCGGTGCATGAGATTCGTGCACTTGGGGGGGGGGGGAAGGGCGGGGGGGGGGGGGGGTCCCGCAGCCCGGCCTGCGCCCTCTCACAGTCTGGGAGAACTTGAGGAGTGGGCCTAAGCTGGCAGTCAGGCATCTCCCAAGGGGTCCTTAGTGCTGCCGCAGAGGCAGGAGAGGCTCCCACCACCGCCGCTGCACTCACTAGCCATGAGCCTGGCTTCTGGCTGAGCAGCACTCCCCCTGTGGGAGCATACTAACCACCAGGGGCCAGCTCCTGTGTTGAGTGTCTGCCTCCTGGTGGTCAGTGCACGTCATAGCAACCGGTCATTCTGTCATTTGGTTGATTTGCATATAAGCCTTTTATTATATAGGATTATAATTTGACAAAGATGCATTGTAATAGAAGAAACTTTTTCCAATCCAGATAACATATCCACCTAGATTAAATTACTATAAAGGATCATTTTTCCTGGGAAATATGGATGTGTAGGAGTGGGTTATATTTTTTAAAATTTAGATCTAGAATTATAATTATTATAACTATCTTAGTAATAAAATGAATAGTTTTCTTTAAGGCTTCAAAGCATTTGTGGGAAAATGATTATTTGATTTAGCAATTGCTTCAGACAGTCAACTATGATGTATGCCTTGAAAAAAGCCCCGTGTCCGGACCATAACCTTTAAGAGATGAGAGGAATAATCTGAACCTGTAACAGCACCGACTGCTGTGCTCAAAAGTATAAATATTCCTGTCTTTGACTGGCATTTAGCATTATAAAAGAAGAATGATGTCCTCTATTACAGCAAGGCAAGAATCATCAATTCAGTTTACATGAAGATTTTCTAGGTCCTTGCGTCAATCATTTCATAAAATTATTGATTAAAAGAAATAGAAAAGGAGTGGAATAGCATAAATAATAGAAAAACATTGAAAACCGGCACACACTCAGTGTTTTGAGCTTATGATGCAGATCGCAATTCAAATTTAACCTTCAAACATAAATGTCAGGAAACGTGCCATCATTTTACTGAGCACCCAAGGTCAATCAATTACTTCCATCTATTTAGTACACAATTAGACACCCATTGGGGAAATATGAAAACCTAGGATTCAGATACTTGTTTCTATTTCTAGTTGAATGTTAAATATAACTGAATATTAAAAAAGAGGATATATAAGTGTGAAGATTGAAAAATTATCACAAAATGAGCATACAAAGTGGACACATGAGAAATAGAACATTATCAGCCCACAGAAACCTCCCATTGCCCCATCTGAGTCAGTAATATCTCCTCCCTCTTCAAAGGTAATACAGTGACTTGTTTCTACCAGGTTAATTTTGTCACTCTGTGAAAACTGTATAAATTGAATAGAACAGCACATATGATTTTGTTCCTGGCATCTACTGCTAAAAATTACAGTAGAATTTTTAGTATCCACATGTAAAGTATCCACATGCCCTACACCCATCATGGATAGGAGCATCTCTTATGAAAAACATCCATTTTATATACATACATCTATATATTCCTTTATTTTCATTGCTGAAAGGTAATCAACTTTATAAATGTACAAAATTTTAATCACTGTACTATTGATGGGCATTTGGATTGCTTACAGTCGGGGGTGTTACACAAATAATTTTGTTATGGATATCCTTGTACATGTTTTTGATGCATATGTGCATGCATTTCTGCAGAAGACATTCCAAAAAAAGGGCTTGCTTGTGGGGGTATGAGCCTATTTAATATTAGTAAATGATGACAAGTAATCTTCCCAAGTAGGTGACCAAATTACAACCCCATCAGCAATAAATGAGAGTTCTCATTGCTCCACCTCTTCACCATTTGGTAGGGTCAGTCTATTTAATTTTAAGACACTCTCCTGGGTGTGTAGTTAGAAAACATGGAGGTTTAAATTTGTGTGTCCTGTCCACTAATGCAGTTGGGGGTGGGGGGGGCTTGGGGGGTTACATATACTTATCAATCATCTGAATGTCTTCTTTAAGACATTCAAGTTTCTTGTCTATTTTATATTGGGTTGTTGACCTTATTGATTTGAAGAAATTTGTTATATATTCTGAAAAAGATCCTTTTATATATTATACATGTTGTAAATATCATCTTACCTCTTTGATTTACCATTTCACTCATTTAATGGTGTCTTTTGATAAATGGAGGTTCTTACTTTTAATATGTTGACAAAATAGCAATCTTTTCCTAGTTGGTTATTACATTTTGGGGATTTTTTTTTTTTGCCCCAACAACAGAAAGATATAATCCTAAGTTATTTTTTTTATTTTTAGTTTTTACCCTTATCAGATCTATAATTCAAGTGGAACTAATTTTGTTTGTGTTTGAAATAATGGTGAAATTCTGTTTTTTTCTATATGAATATCCAATTAATATTTATATAAAATACTTTTCTTTCTCCCTTGCTCTGCAAAGCCACTTTAGTCATGAACCAAGAGTTTGTGCATGCATGGGTGAGTTTTCATTCTCTCAATTCTTTATGAGTCTGGATCTTATATTTGTTAGTCCTGAATTTTGAACCTTTCTTCAAGATTTTCTTTGCGGTTCTTGGTTTTCTTTTTCACATATCTATTTTGGAGTTAATCAGTTTTCATGAAATTATTCTTCTTAGATTTTCATTTGGGTTTCTTTGAATTTGTAGATAGATTTGAGATAGAATTTTCATACATAAAATATGATTATATCCATTCATTTATAATTTCTCTCAATGATGTTTAAATTAATCTCTGTAGAGATCTTGAAACTGTTAGGTTCAATGCAATTATATCCAAGATATTATATATAGGTTTAGACATATCCATTTAGATTATTTAATTTAGATTTTTAAATTTTTGTTTTTCCAGCTTTATTGAGATAAATTGACACATAACACTACATAAGTTTAAGATATACAATGTGAGAATTTGATACCCGTATATTGTGATTACCAAAATAATATTAGTTAAACATCTGTCACCTTGAATAATTACCTTTTGTATTATATTATGTAATTGTATTCCAACTGTAAACCTACTTTTTTTTCACCCCTGTATTTAAGATCTATACTCTCAGCAACTTCCAAGTATATTATAAACTATGTAGTAAATTGTTGTTAACTATAGCCAACACGCTGTATGTTAGATCTCAGAACTTATTCATCTTATAACTGGAAATTGAACCCATTAACCAACATCTTCCCATTTCCCCCACCCCCAACCTCCTGATAACCACCAGTCTACTTTCTGTTTCTATGAGTTCAGCTTTTTTAAAAAAGATTCCACATATAAATGAGGTCATACAGTATTTGTCTGTCTCTGTCTGACATTTTACTTAGCATAATGCCTTCAAGGTCCATTTATGCTGTCACAAATGGCAGAATTTTCTTTCTTTTTATGGGTGAATTATAATATATATATTACATTGATGAACACATAGGTGTGTGTTTTTTCATGTCTTGGCTTTTGTAAATAACGCTGCTACAGGGCAGCCTGAACCCCACATTTGTTGATTGGAGAAGCTTGGGGTTTGGGTAACATGTTTGTTTCTTGGTTAAGGAATTAAGCCAAGTACAAGACAAATCATAACCAACATACACCTACATTTGAGTCAATTCTTTGCATATTTTACATGAAAGTAGTTTTTCCAACCCAATTACTCATGGAAATTTCCAGATTTCCCAATTTTGGAAGTCATTGCTATTGAAAACACTTGTTTCAAGGACTCTTTAATTGGTATTTCATAGGACTAAGGATATGTATCTTGTTAGTTAAAAATCACTGAATTTCTTCTTCACATTTCCAGACTACTGCCAAAAAACAATAATTTGTAAATTTCATAAGTAACATATCAGACTTACAATGATGGTTAGAACAAGTGGAGACCCTATAAAAAATGATTTTTCATAGACCAGAACATAGCAAACTAGAGATCTTTTCAATCTAAGAAATCA
Organism: Cnephaeus nilssonii; assembly: GCF_951640355.1. Classification (NCBI taxonomy): domain Eukaryota; kingdom Metazoa; phylum Chordata; class Mammalia; order Chiroptera; family Vespertilionidae; genus Cnephaeus; species Cnephaeus nilssonii. The sequence goes on from NC_137081.1 coordinate 63,158,107, forward strand.
AAACTATACACAGAAGATCAAGAGTATAATAGCATCTGTAAAGGGGTAAAGGTTCATAGGTGGGAGCCAGTATTGGAGGGTTAGTTCAAGGAACTAAACACTGCAAATGTGACTGAAACACAAGAGCATAGGAGAGAGTGAAGTTAGGTGAGGTTGCAGAGGGGAGCTGGGGCCAGTGCACGCACAGTCTTGAGAGAAAGTCAAAATAATGATTTTGGCTTTCTCCTAAGAGCAGTGTGAAGAAAAAAACAAAAAGGCAGTCATGCAATGGCATGATAAGAACGGCATTTTTAAAAGGTCACTCTGGCTGCTGTGTGGAGAACAAGTTATTATGAAGTAAGAAGACCCAGAGAAACAGTCAGGAAAGGATTTTGGAAGTCTAAGAGAGAGGAAGGTAGCTTGCACTAGAGCAGAGGTATGGAGATGGAAAGAAGGTAATGGCCTCATGAGAAATGAAAAGAAACACTGCTCTCCCTCCGTACCACACCCCAAGCACACACATCATGGTTCATCATGAAAGTCCATAATCATTATCCATAAGTAGAACTTGCTGGTGCAGGTCCTCACCCTATGCTCAGTCGATTTTGTAAGAGGCAGGAGAATAGCTTGTGATATGTCACAACATGTGCACTCTGCCTCCTGGAGCTGGTACAAGGTGGGCAGTGGGAGGAATGTGGATTGCCAGCAGGCCACAGGTGCGAGAGGAAAGACTCGCCCACTCCCAGAGGCCCTTGGTTTACAAGCTTAACCACCTGCCAAATCTGTAGCTATAACTAGCCTCGCTAAGCATTCCTTTCTCCCACCTGAGGGAAGGACTGTTCAATCAATAAATAAACTAATTTGATCAGTCAAAACTTTCCTATGAACACTTCCATGAAATGCCCTATGCACTTTGTGAGAATGCATTAACCTTTCCAAATGCAGTACCAATAGCTCAACACAAAGCCCAGTGTAATTATCTTCTGAATAAATGATAAGGAGGGATGGCAGGCAGTATCTCATATTACAGGGATACCAGAGAGGCAAGCAGAGAAAGAATATGCAAACAAACGTTTTATTATGCTTCACACTTAATTTCATTTACTTATTGATCTAAATTGGGTTGGCAAACTGCAACCTGCAAGCTAAGTCCAGCTCACCACCTGTTTTTTGAGTCAAGTTTTATTGGAACACAGCCACACCCATTTGTTTATGTGATGTCTATGGCAGCTCTCATGCCGAACAGCAGAGTTAAGTAGATGCGACAGACCGAATGGCCTACAAAACCTAAAGTATTTACTACCTGGCCCTTTAGAGAGAAGTGTACCAACCCTGATCTATCTCTAAGCAGACTTGTTGAATAGAGTAGTAGGCTTCTTTTAGACAACTTCTTCTGCCAAGTTGTTGATACCCATCTCACTATTCATATGGAAACTTTCTAATACAAATTCCATTTGGCACTAGTAACAGATGGAAATGGAATTGTTTATTCCCCTTGAAGTCCAAAAATTAGGCGAAATGTTGCTTTCAGAGTAGATGTTTTTGTGAGTCTCAATAGCACAGGCTGCCATTTAACAAATAGATTATTAAATTAGCCCTCTTTGAAATAATAATGAGCTGAGAAAATTGTTGTTGTTTTTTTAAACTTAGAAAAGGTTTTTCTAAAACAACATTTGATGAAGCAAAGCTCTCAAGTTTTCAAGCCCTATCCAACTGCCCTACGCTCCTGCAAACTACAGCCACTGATAGGAAATGTGAAATAGAACGAAGCCCAGAGTGGAATGTAATATTTCAAGTGACTGTAACATCTGTTTAGCATGAAACACTCGGTTGCAATCATTCTATTGCCTTTAGGCAAACTGTAATTCCACTCCTACTCCACTGTCCTGTGTAAAAATAGCCATACTTCTTGGGTTCCTTATTCAAAAACTGACACCCAATTGCCTGATTTATACCCTGGCTCATTAACCCAGTGAACATCCTGAACAAGTTAAACTAAATGTCTTCAGTGTTGGAACACAGCAAGTGGGTGTATTTTGTTTTCTAACATTATCTGTTTGAATAGTTTGAGATAAGAATTTGCAATCAGGAGAAATTAGAGCTGGCAGGAGCGTTACAGCTTGTGATTTTACAATGATTATACAGCTGGTATTTAATAGGCTTAATGAGAAAATACAAAAATCCTACTTTTAACTGTAACATTTGCAGACATTAAAAAGTCTAATAAAACCAAAGTAGGGCGCAACTCTCACCAGCTATTGGTGGAGTGTGAGCTGGCACTTCACTTTGAGCAAAAATTTAGCATTATCATCAAACTGAATGTGTGCATAGCATTCTGACCCAGAAAGCTTACTTCCGGGTACATAATCTGAAGAAACTCTTGTACTTGAACACGGAGTAATAATCTGAAATGGCCATAGCAACATTGTTTGTAACACACACAAAAAGAAATAACTCAAATAAATGTTCATCAATAGGAACAAATGAATAAATTAATTGTGGTACATTCATGCAATGGAATACTATTTAGCAGAAAATTTGAATGAACTAGAACTAGAGTCTGAGGGATCTAAAAAAAAATGAAATGCTGAGTGAGAAAAGCAAATCCCAGAGAAATACACATAGAATGATGGTTAATTTTATGTGTCAAATTGGTGAGGCTATAGTACCCAGTTTTTTTTAAATTAAATTTATTGAGGTAACATCCTACCTAATAAAATAGTAATATGCAAATTGACCACACCTTCACTACGCCCAAGCCACACCCACAAGTCAAAGCCACGCCCACCAGCCAATCAGGGCGAGTATGCAAATTACCCAACAAAGATGGCTGTTAATTTGCATACGCTGAGGGAGGGAGGAGTGAAGACTGAAGACAACTTAGAAGGAAGAGGGAGGAAAAACAGAAAGCAAGGTGGCTGCCAGAGGGAAAGCCCAGGCGGGGCGGGGCGGGGCGGGGTGGGTGGCAGCGGCGCGCGGGTGCAGGCACAGCGGCCACAACAGAGGTGGCAGCGGCAGCGCACGCGGCCGCAGTGGCCGCTTGCAGTATTCTTCCTGCAAATGGGCTACTACTTGGTTAATAACGTCACATAAGTTTCAAGTGTACAATTCTATAATGCATCATCTGTATATTGCACTGTGTGCTCACCTCCTGAAGTCTAGCCTCCTTCTGTCACCATATACTAGTATACGACCCCTCTTACCCTCTTTATCCTCCTCCCACCACCCTTCCCCTCTGGTAATCACTATCCTGTTGTCTATGTCTATGAGTTTGTTTGTTTTATGCGTTCATTTGTTGCTCTCAGTTTTATATCCTTTATACAAATGAAATCATATGGTTCTTGACTTTTTCCATCTGACTTACAGTAGACTTATTTTGCCTACCATGATATTCTCATGATCCATCCATGTTGTTGCAAATGGCAGTATTTCATCCTTTCTTATGACTGCATAGTATTCCATTGTATATATGTACCACTCTTCTTTATCCAATCATATACCAAAGGACACATGTTTTGGCTACCATAAATAATGCTGTAATGAACATAGGGGTACAAACAGGGGTTTGTGAACATAGGTTTACAGTTGTGAGTATGTAAAACATGGTTTATTTTTGTATTCTTATTGATTAATTATTGTATTATTTTCCATATGAACAACTGCAAACCTCCCTTTGCTCACCCCTGTATATCTTTATGAATAAATGCTTTCAATTTTTTCAGGTAGATTTCCAGAAGAGAAATTGCTGGGTCATGGTAGCTCTATTCTTAATTTTCTGAGGACCCTCCATACTGTTTTTCATAGTGGCTGTACCAGTTTACATTCTCATCAGCATTGTATGAGAGTTCCTTTTTCTCCACATCCTTTCCAACACTTATTTCTTGCCTTATTGATAATAGCTATTCTATTCTAACAGGTATGAGATGCTATCTCATTGTAGTTTTGATTTACATTTCCCTTATAGTTAGTAAAGTTGAGTATTGTTTCATATATTTATTGACTATTTGTACGCCTTAGGAAAAGCATCTGTTTAGGCTCTCTCAATTTTTTAAATTGGATTATTTTTTGTTGTTGCTGAGTTGTTAAGTTCTTCATGTATTTTGGATGTTAGCCCCTTACTGGAGGTATCATTTGCAAATATCTTCTTTCACTCAGTTGGTTGACTTTTTGTTTTATTGATGGTTTCTTTTGCAGTGCAGAAACTTTTTAGTTTGATGTAATTCCATTCATTTATTTTTGCTTTTACTTCCCTTGCCTTTGGGGTCAAGTTCAGAAAACCTTCTGAGACCAAGGTCTATAGTTTACTACTATATTTTCTTTTATGTATTTTATTGTTTCAGGTCTTATATTTAAGTCTTTAATCCATTTTGACTTAATTTATGTACGGTGTCAAGTAGCAGTAGTTTTATTCTTTTGCATGTAGCTTTCAAATTTTTGCAACACCATTTATTGAAGAGCTTTTCTTTCTCCATTATATGTTTCTGGCTTCTTTGTCAAAAATTGGTGCGGGTTTATTTCTGGGCTCTCAATTTAGTTTCATTGGTCTGTGTGTCTATTCTTCCTCTGATACCATATTTAGTTCCCAGTTTTTGAGCAAACACCAGTCTAGAAGTTGCTGTGAATTAATACTTATATGTGATTAATACTTAAGTCAGTCAGCTTTTGAGTAAAACACATAATGTGGGTGGGCCTCATTCAATCAGTTGAAGACATTAAAAGAAAAGCCTGAGGTCCCCAAAAGAAAGTTGCTGTTATTGTGCTTGAGCTGCTACATCAACTTTTCTTTGGGTCGTTGCAGATTTCAGACTTAACAAGTCCAGCAATCACATAAACCAATTTCTTAAAATAATCTCTCTTAATATATATGCACACATCCTATTGGTTCTGTTTCTCTAGAGAACCCTTATACACGTAGTATGACATCTTATATAAAAATTTCAAAAAGACGTAAGTTTTTTTAATAGGATATACACATATGTTAAAAAATTTTAAAGAAAATCCAGGGAATGATGAACACACAATTCATAACTTTGAATGTGTATTAGTATTAGAAAGTAATAGTAGTAGTTATGGTGTGTATAAATATTATGTAATATTCTGCAACTATTAATAACAAGGAACATAATTATATGATATCGACTTTTTGGACTAGATGGCCATAATATATTGTTTAGTAGACTCATAGACACAGAGTGGTCTGGTGGTTGCCAGAGGGAAGTGGGGACTGGGTGAAAGAGGTGAAGGGATTAACTACAGATTGGTAGTTACAAAATAGTCATGGGGGTGTAAAGTACAGCATGGGGAATACAGTCAACAATAGTATTGCAATACCTATGTATGGTGCCAGGTAGGTACTGGAAATATTGGCAGAACGCTTTGTAAAGTATACAATTGTCTAATCATTAGGCTGTACCTAAAACTAATACAAAATAATATTGAATGTAAACTGTAATTGAAAAAATTTGAAAAAGAACTAAAAGAATTTACATGCAGTTTGAGCTCAAAAAATATATTGTTTAGAGGTGAAAGAGTATTGCAGAATAATTTGATAAGCTAATTCCCATTTTTGTTTTTAAACACACACACATATATTCAGGAAAAATCATACCTATTTGCATATGATTGAATAAACACAACATATCTGAAAACACAGACACAAAAATACATTAGTTACTTCAATGTGGGACAAGGAGAGTTGTGAATATTAACTTTTCATTTATATATTTTTATTGTTTAACTTAAAAAAAAATCACATCCTACTATCATGAAATAAAACAAATCCAGTTAACAAAATGAACTTAAAGATCACATTGGGTGTCTAAGGTTCTTTAATTATATCATTAATTATATATACAAACATTGATTATAATATTTCTTTTTAATAATTAACCGTAAATCTTTAGTTGGTATCAAGGCCCTTTCAAGTGGGTCAGTCTACCAATCTTTGCTCTTCATCTGAGCCTGAAAATAAATGTTTTATTTCAAATCTCTCAAAACCTCTTTTTCTCCCATATCTTTATTTCTTAACTTGCACAAGAAAGAGCTAACAAGAAAAAAAAAAGTGTTTATATTTTTGCCTATCATTCCTCTGAATACTTATTTTTATCTTTCTCTTGCTACATACACCAAGAAAATACACATAAGCTTTAAAAAGTAAAACAAAACATAAAACTAATAATAAGTTTAAATAAGGATCTTATTTAAAACTTTTGGCTACCTCTTACTTACTTTTAATGGAGTATAATCATTCACCTCCTCTATTGATGCCCAATAGTTTGAACTGGATGTCACTTTATTTTGATAAAGTAACTATAATTACCCTCAAAGGAACTATATCCCTTGCAATGTGCAAGGTTAGTTTAAATGTTATTAAAAACAATCTTACATGATTGCACTTACAAAAATAGTACTACCGACATATCCCTTCTATGACAATTGCTTTGATTTACTTTTGGAGAGTTGGAATGAGTTTATGTTAATTAATTCACACTTTTCCTTTTGGACTTGAAATCAGCATTTTGCAAAATAAAATCCATATCTAGCTATTTCTAGATACCCATGTACTTTTATGGCTCTTTGTTTTTGAATCCTGTGACTTAGACAAATAACTCGGGTATGAGGATGTTTCCTCTAATTTTACCCATCATTGTATTTGAAGAATACCCCATTGTCATGATATCTGTGATTACTGGCAAATGATATTTTTTTCTCCTTGCCCATACCAGGTACAGATCCCATTTGTGACTCCAACTCTGTGACCTATTCCCAGAACCAATTGTGGTTACTTACTTAAAGCTATAGTGGTGTCATGTATAACATACCTGGCCCTTGAGATCAATGATCTTGCTAAAGAGGCCAAACTATATACTGCTATAGTCTGAGTGCAGAATAGAGGTTCTTCTCATAAGACATCAAATGTATGTTTATTCCACCAAGCTGGTTTGGGTCTATAACACTGACAGATCTATTTGACCTTCCTCTCTCTGCAATTAATATTTCAAACTTCTCTACATTTCTCAAGTTACAATCTGTTCAGTTCTCTCCTTCCTCTCAAAAATTTACCTTTGTCTAATTTAGAGAGAAGAGAAGCTATCAGATAGGAACTCCCTCTACTCCCCACCCACAAACTTACATATGCACATGTTCTCTCTGCCCTCTGATTAATCTGGGGCCAATCCTTTCAGCTAGACTACAGATTCTCTCTCCTCAGAAATTGCACACTATTCATTATCCCTTCAAGCCATTTCCCTTCCATTTTTTCTCTCTCTATGAATTAGTCCCATGAAAAAAGTAATATTTCTCAAGTATCTTCTATCTCAAAAGTACAAAAACAAAATCACCTATTTAATAATGTCCCTATTTCCCACCTTTTCAATAGCCAGACAATTGTCATAATTATCAGAAAACTGCCAAAAACACAAATACACTGCAGAAACTCATCACAAAGTGATTACTCACAAACCCACCACCCAGGTAAAGAACTAAACATTGCCAGCTCTCATAAGAACAAACTCACCTCCACCCAATTCATTATCTCCTTCACTCCACCCAACAGTGACCACTATCCTGACTTAGAACACTGGGGGTTAGAGTTACCTATTTTTAGTATAATTATTTCTTTAAGATTCTATTTTAAAAATTCATCCATATTGGTGCAGTAATTCATTGCTTCTAATTTCTTATGGCATGAACTAGAGGCCTGGTGCACAAAATTCGTGCACAGGGCGGGGGTGTCCCTCATCCCAGCCTGCACCCTCTCTAATCCGTTTAGGCCCGATCAGTCAGACATGCCTCTCACAATCCAGGACTGCTGGCTCTCAACCACTCGCCTGCCTGCCTGCCTGATTGCCCCTAACTGCTTCTTCCTGCCAGCCTGATCACTCCCTAACCACTCCCTTGCCAGCCTGATCAATGCCTAACTGCTCCCCTGCCAGCCCAATTGCCCCTAACTGCCCTCCCCTGCTGGCCTGGTCACCCCCAACTGCCCTCCCCTGCAGGCCTGATCACCCCCAACTGCCCTCTCTTGCAGGCCTGGTCCCTCCCAACTGCCCTCCCCTGCTGGCCTGATCGCCCACAACTGCCGTCCCCTGCCAGACATCTTGTGGTGGCCATCTTGTGTTCACATGGGTCCAGCCATCTTTGACCACATGGGGGCGGCCATCTTGTGTGTTGGTGTGATAGTAAATTTGCATATTACTCTTTTATTAGATAGGATAAGTCAATGAGTTTTAACAAAAGTAAACAATGATGATATACAGCATGTCCAACATCCTAGAATGTTTTCTCATGTCCCTTTGCAGCCAGTCCCTTTCCTGACTCACACTTCTGAGTAACTATTGATCTGCTGTCACAATGATTTTGCCTTTTCTAGAATTTTGCATAAATAGAATCATATGGTACGTAGTGTTTTGTGTCTTTGTTCTTTCACCTAGCATCATGCTTTTGAAATTCATCCATGTTGGTATGTGTGTTGGTAGTTTGTTCCTTTTTATTGCTAAGCTGTATTTCATTTTAGAAATGTACTGCAATCTGCTTAGCTATTGACCAGTGGTTGGACATTATTCACTGCAATTTTAATTTGCATTTTCCTCATTATTGAGGAAGTTGTTTATCACCATTTATCTATTTTCTAAGTGCCTGTCCAAGATTCTTGCCCATTGTTCTATTTGACTTTCTTATTCTTTATATCCTGAATCTAAACCCATTGCTATTATTTGAATTACAAGTACCTCCCCCCTCTATGTGTACTGCTTTTCTGTTTCTTAATGGCATCTTTTGATGAACAGAAATGATTAATTTTATGGTGGTTAAATATAGAGACCATTTCCCTTTTGGTTGATACATTTTGTCCTGTTGAAAATAACTTTTTCTATACCAAGAACATTAAAATGTATTTCTTAATTATTCTATACTAGCTGCATCAAAGTGTGTTTCATATTTAGAACTACACTAAACGTCAAGTTAATTTTTGTATATGATATAAGATAGGGGTTAACTTTTTTCCTCTGTATTTGTTCATATTTTTAGTATTTTAGTTAAAATATATAGTTAAATTGATACCATTTTTGAAAAATCATCCTTCCCCATCAGCCTATGTATCATTTTATCATAAATCAGGTATCCATATACACATTATTCTCTTTCTGGTCTTTATAGTGTGACGTCTAATCCATAAATATGATTTATCCTTCCATTTGTTTACTTCTTAACTTTTTCTCAATAATATACATATAAATATATAATTTATTCTGCTATATATATACATATATAGATCAGAAATTGCCAAATATATATACATATACATACACATATACATATGGTCTATTGTAAAGGGTTTTTTGGTTTTTTTTCCTTAAAGCTTCTTGCTGGTATATAGAAAAGTTCATTTTTATATATTGACTTTTTTTTTTTTACCTACCAATTATTACTTTATTTTTTTTTCATTTAAATTCTTTATTGTTGAAGGTATTACATATGTCTCCTTTTTCCCCCATTGACCTCTCCCAGCCTGCTCTCACCCCCCAGCACAGGCCTTCACCCTATATATTGACTTTTAGACATCAACCTTGCTAAAGTCACTTATTATGAGACAGATGATTGTGGATTCTTAGAATTCTGCACACTGAAGACCCAGTAAGGCCAGTGGTTATTTCTAAGTCTTAAGAGCTGGAGAGCCAATGGAACCAAGTCTGAAGGCCTGAGAACCACGAGCACCAAGATCAAGAGAAGATAAATGTCAAGCAATCATGCAAGGAGCAAATTTAACCTTCCTCCATCCTTCTGTTCCATTCAGACCCTCACCAGATTCGATGATTCCCACTCATATTGGGGAAGACCACTGGCTTCATTTAGTTCGCCAATTCAAATGTTAATCTCTTCTAGAAGCGCCCTCACACACATACCCAGAAATAATACTTAACGAGATATCTTGGTATCCCATGGCCCAGTAAAGTTGACACATTAACTTAATTATCTTACTCCCATCACATACACTCTGTGGAATTGCTGCTCAAGCTCCCAGTCCTCACCATTCAAGGAATAGAGACATGCTCTACTAGTAAAACAATAAGGCTTCCTGTTTTGGATCTTTGAATTCTTACCACTGAGATGGAAACTGTGTGTGGGGAAGGGTGGAGGATGGAGCTGATTCACCCAAGTACTATAATGGTATTTGGAAATGACTTTACAGTGATCTGTTTACATCATATATTCCGTGTACTCCTGGTATTGACTTTTGTTGCTTGCAACTAAAACAAACAAAGACCAAATAATAAAAAACCAAACAGTATCAGTACTATTTATTCACAAAATAAGAACATTGTTATTTAATTTTCAATTTCCCTTTAAACTGACTGACTACATCAAAGGGAAACAATCAGTATGATGATGACCTAACTTTAAAGCTTCTCCAACACTCATTAATCTCTCTTTCCAGTGATAACAAAAAGGTAAGTCTTCAAGCTTAGAATTTAGGGCAAACAATAGTATATCGCTAACATTGAATAAAATTGTGTTATATTTTCTTTTACACATTTCTATTTAAGCCAGGTATTATTGATTTTCAATTTATGACATGACAGAAAAAAATTGTTTAAGAAAAATAACTTAAATAAAAATTGAACTGTTGAAGGTTGATATTGGAAAAAAATCAAGAACATGTGACTGAAATTTGAGAAACAAAGTCAAAGCGAAGGAAGGGATCTGGGCAGTGGTTAGTCTAAGCCACTCTCCCTCATACTCCCGTGACCAAATCTCCTTTCTTTCCAAATTCCCCTTCAAAAACATCTCAACATCTTTTATTAAAACTTGTTCCCTACTTTCTTAAATTTCTTCCCTGCCTGTCTTCTTTGGAGTTCTCAGATTGACTTTGTCTAAGTTCTAAGGATATCAAAGGCTGATTGTGTACAACAGAGCAGACTCTACTGCGCCACGGTTAAAACAGCAGACACTCTAAAAGTCATCCAAAAAAGCAAAGCCTTCTAAGGCAGTTTATTTTTAATGTATAAATTAGTCAGAGAAAAAATGACTTTAAGTGTTTTTGTGTGCACAAGGCCGCCCTGCCATGCCAGATGAATCCCATCATCCAGAAATAGCTGAGCTCCATCCTAGTCATTATGAAACTCAAGCTCATTTCAAGACAGGCGCCAGGCTCTGAATGCACAAGGATTGTTGAGACGCATGTGACTGCAGACTCCATCTTCCCTAGTTACAAACAGCTCTTCTGAAGATGGCTGTTCTTCACACCCCGTGCATACAATTTTTCTACATTCCTTCCACTCTCTTCCCACTTTTTTTTGGCTATGTTTTCATTGGCTTTTAACATCTTTATAGTCCTGTTTTTCATTTATGGTGATGAAGTTAATAACTAGACTATGATGTGAATCCAAATATACTTGTCTTTTTTTTATTGAAAATAAAACCAACATTTTGTTTTCATTTTTGTTCTTCAGCAGTCTTTAATTGTATCTCATCAGTGAAATGTTATCAGAATATTCAATGCTGATAACACGGCCAATTTTATTTTCAAGTTAGAGCTTTTCCTGTGGGCTGTACTTGGCACTGACCTCTACCTGATTTGGACTTGAATCACTTTGGCTTCAACCGAGGCAAAGAAAACCAGTAAACAGCCTGCCATGAATTTGCTATGGGATCACATGCTGTTGCAGAAACAATCATATACATTTGCTGGGGAAAGACAAATTCACAGCAGACAGATTACAACAGCCTGGTCTCCATGCACTAGATAGGCTCCATTGAAAGGGAAACCTGAGGCACGTGCATAGAATAAGGAAGATGACAAAGGGAGGAGTGTGCAACACTTCCTGAGATAAGCCTTCCACAGCAGCAGGGTCCAGTGCACTTCTAGCAATAAAGCAGGGAAGGCAGCATGACCAGGTAACAGTAGCTCTGGACTGGAAGTTATGAAGACTGTGTTTGAGACCAAGCTCCACCACTGAATGGTCGTGTGGGCTTGGGGTTAGGCTTGTAACCCCCTCCACTGAGCCTCAGTTTCCTTTTCTGCAAATGGGAAAAATAACTACTGCCCTGAATAACTCATAGCACAATTGCAAAGGTCAAATATAAAACTGATTACGAGAATTGCCTTGTGAAATATAAAACATTATATGAATATAAAATGATCTGATTAATCATTATCTTGCAGTTATTCATGATAATAATCGTAAACACTTTGCCCCTGAGTTGAGCAAGCAGCTATTAGTATTCAAGCAGTATAAAGATAAAGTTAAATGGCATCTAAATCTCAGAGGAATTTTTAGTGCTGTGATTTTCAAATGAAATTTCTTCATGAGGGATCATTATTGAAGAGTTTCTCAGGGAAAAAAAAAAGTTTATCCATGAGAAAGATTTAAATGGAATAAGCTGATTTTTAACATGCAAAATGGTTGTTAGTTCCTTCTCTAGATGCTCACTATAATTCCTCTTCTGAGAGAGATCCATTTACTTTCTGCATTTTAATAGCATTGCTATTTTCTGCAAAAAAAAAAATATTTTCTGAACAGTTTTATGATGCCAGGAGAGTGAAGAAGAAGAATAATAAATATATTTATGAAATCAAAACATGAATACTACTAAAATGGAAGAAAAAAACAAGCAAACTTAATGATAAAATAAAACAAAACAGCGCGTATGGAATAACTTGGGTAGAGTGCTCTGAAATAGTCATGGGATGAACCACAAAAATGCACTAACAATTTTTTAAGTTACTTAAAAATTAAGTAGATGTTAAAGTAAATGATTACATGCTGTGTGTCTGTTCATGAGATGTTTCTATTCCTTCATTAGTGAGTCATGAATTTATTTTGTTTTTTTATCTCAGTCCCAGTAATATGATGGTCTGGCTAATTCTACAACACCAGAAAACTACTCAAGAGAACAGACCTAAATCATGCGATTGTTCATAAGCTATATTTGCTTCAACTTACCCTGTTTGATATTTATATAGTTATACCATATTTCTTAGGTTAGCAATTCCATCCTTTTGTAGTCAAACTTTCTGTATACTAACAATTAAAAAATATCTCTTGTATACAAGATTTGTCTTTAAAAAAATAAAATCTAGTTTGGTAATCTTTGTCATATAATTGGAGCATTTAATCCATTTACATTTAATGTAATTACTGATAGATTTGTGCATTTTTAAAAAACTTTACATTTTGAAATAATTATAGATTCACAGAAAGTTAAAAAGATAGTACAGAAAGGGCTTTTGTACCTTTCATTCCATAGACATCTTTTACACTAATAGTGCAATATTCAAAGGAATTTGACATTGTAATTATCAGGTGTGCAGGTTAGTAAACCCACAATTGCAATCAAAACACAGAACTCTTCCATCACTACAAAGGTTTCCTTCATAGTCAAAGGCCTCCTCTTTATAGTCAAAGCCACCCCTCACTCCACCAGTCCTATCCCATGGTAACCAATGATCTGTTTTCCATCTTCATAATTTTGTTGGTTAGACAATGTTATATAAGTGGAATCATACAGTATGCAATCTTCTGAGATTTTTTTCAATAAGCATAATACTCTTGATCCAAACAAGTTGTTGCATGTATCGATTTCTTCCATTTTGTATTTTAGTATTCCATTATATGGTTGGACCACAGGTTGTTTAACCATTAACCTATGCAGGGATACTTTGGTTGTTTCCAATTTGGAGCTCTTACAATCCAAACTGCTAAGAACAATTATGTGTATATTTTTGTGTGGAAATACATTTTTATTTCTCTGGGATAAATGCCCAGCAATGCAACCAATACCAGTTATGGTAAGTGTGTTTAATTTTTTAAAAAAATACTGCCACAATATTGTCCACAGTGGCTATACCATATCACATTCCCCTCTATGTGAGTTCCCATTTCTCTACATACATGCCAACATTTGGTATTGTCACTATTTTTTTATGTTAGCAATTCTAATCTTACCTTATAATAGAGAAACATGCAAATTGACCGCACCTCCGCTATGCCCATGATTGGGCCAGCGGAGGCTGAGGGCGGGACTCCGGGTGGCCTGTCCACCGTTGATAAAATCAAGATGGCGGTGCCCAGTGGCCGCGCCCGTGCCCGCTCCCCGGGGGTGCCTGGGGTGATCAGCACCCCGGGGGGCGTGGCCGCGCCCGTGACCGCTCCCTGGGGGTGCCTGGGGTGATAGGCACTCCTGGGGGGCGTGACCACGCCCGTGCAGCTGCTCCCCGGGGGTGCCTAGGGTGATCGGCACCCCGGGGGGGCGTGGCCGCGCCCGTGCCCGCTCCCCGGGGGTGCCTGGGGTGATCGGCACCCCGGGGGGGCGTGGCCGCGCCCCTGCTGCCGCTCCCCGGGGGTGCCTGGGGCGATCGGCACCCCGGGGGGGCGTGGCCGCGCCCGTGCTGCCGCTCCCCGGGGGTGCCTGGGGTGATAGGCACCCGGGGGGGCGTGGCCACGCCCGTGCAGCTGCTCCCCGGGGGTGCCTGGGGTGATCGGCACCCCGGGGGGCGTGACCACGCCCGTGCAGCTGCTCCCCGGGGGTGCCTGGGGCGATCGGCACCCCGGGGGGGCGTGGCCGCGCCCGTGCCCACTCCCGGGGGGTGCCTGGGGTGATAGGCACCAGGGGGGGCGTGGTCACGCCCGTGTAGCTGCTCCCCGGGGGTGCCTGGGGTGATCGGCACCCCGGGGGGCGTGGCTGCTCCCCGGGGGTGCCTGGGGCGATCGGCACCCCGGGGGGCGTGGCATGGGGGCGTGGCCGCTCCCCGGGGGTGCCTGGGGTGATCGGCACCCTGGGGGGGCGTGGCCGCGCCCGTGCCCGCTCCCCGTGGGTGCCTGGGGTGATCGTCACCCCGGGGGGCGTGGCCGCGCCCCTGCTGCCACTCCCCGGGGGTGCCTGGGGCGATCGGCACCCCGTGGGGGGCGTGTTCGCGCCCGTGTCGCTGCTCCCCAGGGGTGCCTGGGGTGATCGGCACCCCGGGGGGCGTGGCCGCGCCCGTGCCGCTGCTGCCCGGGGGTGCCTGGGGCGATCGGCACCCCGGGGGGGGGGGGCGTGGCCGTGCCCGTGCCCGCTCCCTCGGGGTGCCTGGGGTGATCGGCACCCCGGGGGGCGTAGCCGCGCCCATGCTGCCGCTCCCCGGGGGTGCCTGGGGCGATCGGCACCCCGGGGGGGGCGTGGCCGTGCCCGTGCCCGCTCCCTGGGGGTGCCTGGGGTGATCGGCACCCCGGAGGGCGTGGCCGCGCCCATGCTGCCGCTCCCCGGGGGTGCCTGGGGCAATCGGCACCCTGGGGGTGTGGCATGGGGGCGTGGCCGCTCCCCAGGGGTGCCTGGGGCGATGGGCACCCCCGGGGGGCAGGCAAGGGGGCGTGGCCGCTCCCCAGGGGTGCCTGGGGCGATCGGCACCCCCTGGGGGCATGGCAAGGGGGCGTGGCCGCTCCCCAGGGGTGCCTGGGGCGATCGGCACCCCGGGAGGCGTGGCCACGCCCCTGCCATTGCTCCCCGGGGTTGCCTGGGGAGATCGGCACCCCGGGGGGCGTGGCCGCGCCCGTGCCACCGCTCCCCGGGGGTGCCTGGGGCGATCGGCACCCCAGGGGGCGTGGCATGGGGGCGTGGCCGCTCCCTGGGGGTGCCTGGGGCGATCCGTGTGAGAGGGATGTCCAACTGCAGGTTTAGGCCCGATTCCACAGGGATCGGGCCTAAACCTGCAGTTGGACATCCCCCGAGGGGTCCCATATTAGAGAGGGTGCAAGCTGGGCTGAGGGACACCCTCCCCAGTGCACGAATTTCGTGCACCAGGCCTCTAGTCTACACTAATAAAAGAGAAACATGCAAATTGACCATACCACCACTATACCCACCAGCCACGCCCACCAGCCAATCAGGAGTGAGTATGCAAATTAACCCAACTAAGATGGAGGCAGCCATGGAGCTGGAGTGAGCAGGAGGCTTGGATTGCCCCCGGCAATGGAGGAAGCCAAGCTTCCCGCCTGCCCTGGCCGGCCCTGGCCTCCACTCAAGGCTACAAAGTTTCAATTATAGAAGATAAATAAATCCCAGATACTTCCAGCCGGCCCTGGCCTCTGCTCAAGGAGACGCTGAAAAAAAATTAAAAGAAGACAAAAAGGAGGGGCTTGGAGCTTGGGTCGTTGGGGGTTGATCAGGCCAGGATGAGACGGCAGTTGTGGGTGATCACACTGGTGGGGGGCAGGGCCATTGGGGGTAAGCAGACCAGCAGGAGGGCCAGTTGGGGGCAAGCAGGCCATCAGCGGGGGTCAGTTGGAGGTGATCAGGACAGTGAGGGGGGCAGTTTGGAGTGAGTAGGCCAGCAGGGGGGCAGTTGGGAGCCAGCAGGCCAGTGGGGAGGGGAGGTGGGGGCGAGCAGGCCTGCAGGGAGGGCAGTTGGGGGTGAGCAGGCTGGCACAGGGGGCAGTTAGGGGTGATCAGGCTGGTGGGGGGGGGGGGAGTTGCGGGCGAGCAGGCCAGCAGGCAAAGTGGTTAGGGACAATCAGGCAGGCAGGCAGGCAGGTGAGTGGTTAGGAGCCAACAGTCCTGGATTGCAAGAGGAATGTCCGACTGCCAGTTTAGGCCCAATCCCTGTAAACCGGCAATAGGACATCCTTTGAGGGGTCCCAGATTGGAGAGGGTGCAGGCCGGGCTAAGGGCCACACCCCTCCTCCCTGGTGCACGAAATTCACGCACCGTGCCACTAGTAGGTATATAGTTATGTTTCACCTTGGTCTTAATTTGCACTTAATGGCTAGAACATCTTTCATGTGCTTATTTGCCATTCACATATTCTCTTTGGTGAAATGGCACTTTATATCATTTGCCTGTTTTCTAAGTAGATTGTTTTACTGTTGAGGTTCAGCATTCTTCTATATTCTAGGTATGAGTTCTTTAAAATATGGTCTGCAAATATTTTCTCCCAGTTTACAGGGTGTGTTTTTTTCATCCTCTGCACATGGTATTTCATGCAGTAAAAGTTTTAAATTTTAATGAAGTCCAATTTATCAATATATTTATTTCATGAATCTTACTTTTGATGTCATGTATAAGAACTCTTCACCAGCCCTCAGGTTCTGAAGATTTTATCCCATTTTCTCCTATCCCAGCTTTATAGGTCTATGTTTTACATTTAAATCTAAGATTCATTTTGAGTTATTTTTTGCATGAGGTTTAGGTTCTTTTTTATTGGGGAGTAGGTCAGGCTATGTATACCCATTTTTCATCTTGGTAAAAAATCAGTTGGTCATAGTTGTGTGGAGCTATTTCTGGGTTCTCTATTCTGTTCCAGTAATCTAAATGTATATGTCTCTACCAATACCTCACAGTCTTGATTATTACAGCCATATACCAAGTCTTGAAATCAGTGATGATTCTTCCCACTTTATTCTTTTTCAAAATTGTTTTAGCTATTTACATCTCCACATAAACTTTAAATTGACAATATTACTTATTTCTTACTATTTATCCCATCTGTTCTATGTCTTTGTTTTGTTCATTTAGATATTTATTTTCTTTGGGAAAATTCCTTCACACCTGTTGTTTTCAGTTTCCTGTGACTCTAAACATATCATGAATCCCAGGCTGTGAATGAAGTATGGCAACGGGGAGGAACAAAGCATGTGGCTGGATGTTTCAGTGTACTGCTTCAAGATGCAGTCATGACCTTGAATGATGCTGGGGTAATGATGAAGATTGGGGTAATGAACAATATGAACAATAGTGCAGAATTAGTCCCTAAACCCACAAACTGTGTTTATATTGACATAACTGTAGATAAAACTCCTTTTTTTTTTCTTAAAATGTTACCATAAGTTTAGTTTTCCTTTTTTATTTTTTTTGAGAACTTCTGCTTATTTGCAACTTTTTCTGGGCCATAGCAGCACTCCAAGAGTGTTTTGGCAACAGCCTCTGTTGTGGTCAGCAACTCCCTCTGCAGCTGGGATTTCTAAAAGAAGTGAGGAGCATTTGCCTTATAGTGCTCCAGCAACCAAACAAGCAAAACTTCTATGGGAATTAGTCCCAGAACTCCCCTGCCCCCCACTTCCCTTCCTTCATGTGATCAAGGAGATTAAAGCCACTGGTGCACATTTCAGCAAGCATGTCACTCACAGTGGGGATAGTACAGGGTCACCATCCTCACCACTGGGTCCTGAAACAGGTCGTGGGAAACTTCACTGACTAGTAATCATGCAACTAATGACCTGTGTGGCTCAAGTTAGAGAACTTGTTAGAGGATAAGACTATATTAAAAAAAAAAAAAAAGACTATATCCCCTAAAGTAGAGACGTGCCTCTTGATAGATATGCACATGTATGTGTGTTTGGTGGGGAGTGGTTAGGTACAGAATTTTTCCAAAGACAACAGGGCAATGGATTTATTTAATCCATTAAAAAGAACCTTTTTTTCTGCCAAGGGCCATTTGGATATTTATAACATCATTCTCGGGCCATACAAAATTATCAACCTAAAAATTATGTTGCTATGAAAAAAACCTCCTAGGTTTATTAAATTTTGAATCCCACTTTGGTTGCCTTGGCAAGGCCAGACCAAATGATATGACCCATGGGCCAGACATTCCCCACCCCTGGGTTAAATAAACATAAACATCTAGCTTTGCCTTAACCACAATCAATAAAACAAAATCAAATAAGAACAACAACAACAACAGCAACAGAAAACACCCACAACACAAATTTTCCTGTCTAAGCTGCAATTGAGTGTAAGAGGCCAGAGGTGATGAAACTTACAAGATAAAGGTCACAACTAGCATCTTAAAAGGTGGGAGTTGTGTCTGGCTAACCCAAACTGAGCAAAACCACTATCATACATCAATTTCAATGTCTAGAAAATGCTTTGATATTTACAAAAATGGTATTGTGAAAATGTAGACCACTGACTAAAATTCAACCTAATACCCCAGGATGTTGCCATCTTCTAATAACCTTCAAACAACAAAATAACCAAAGAAATTGCTTTGAGTCGCCATAACTTTACATAAATATCATGTTGGATTCATAGACATTAGAAGCCCGTGAGAAATATTCTGTAAATTCCCATAGATAGCTCTCCCTGAAGCCTGGACAACAAGCCATAGGCTTTTTGTTTCTTTTAAAACAAAATTAATATTTTATTAATGATATTTTTAGGTAATCCTAAAAAAACTTTCTCTCAATATCGACCTCCTCTCACAAACATCTGCCTTAACTTTGAGGAATGGGTGACGTTGCCACCATTAACGCACTCCAGTGAGGGTCAAACACTTCCACTTTTAATGACCAACAGTTTTGAAACCCCACATTGAGAAAAGGGACATTTCTCACAAGAAAACATGCCGCTAGCTCTGACAAAGGGCTATTTGTGAGGTTGCCTCCTGCTTGAATTGCCCCTTAGCAAGACAGATGCTGGAAAGGGAAGTTCAAGAGCCATTCTAATCACATCCAGTTTTGGTCACTTCCTCTGCTTGCTTCCAGCACAGCTGTTCAGAATAAAACAAAAAGAGGAAATGGGGACATCCAGACTGAATATTATTAGTGCCTTTAGAAAACCCTCTCAGGAAAGGAACCTGTGACATCACAGAAATGTGTCATCTTCTTTATGGAACTCTGCTCCCAAAGCAGAATGTATGCAAAGTCTTAATGTAGGTGATTGATGCTGACACACAGCTAGCCTACAAGGCAATAACTGAGGAAAAGGGAAACACTCTGGCAAAGTCTTTTCAGGAACTAAAATGTTATTAATTCAACCAATGTTCCTTTTAACCAACCAAATAAACAAGGTCGAGATATGGTACGTTTTGGCACAGAGACGCTCCCAGCAAAACTCTGGACTGAATCTCGGGAGGTGGGTGTTTTAATTCTTCTGTATAATTTTTGGCAATCATCCTAAATTCACTTCATTCCTCTAAATCTTAGTATCTTCATTTTTTTTAAAAGGAGGGAGGTGGTTCTTATTGGTTTTAGACATCTATGTCATATGTCCCATAACACATAAAAGTAATCTATTTATATGTAACTCATTACCTCTACTAATGCCCCACTAATACTTCTTTCTCCAGTAAATTACTGTTAAGGATGCCATCAATTACCCTGTTTCCATACCTAGAAATTTGTTAGCTGTTCTCTCCGATTTTTCATAACACAGTCCTTCCTTAAGTGGTTCAATATAGTTTCACTTGTTATTTGTATTTTGTGAAAAACTAGTTCCATCGATTTAATAACTGAATCTCTTGCTGAATCATCCATTTTTATCAATCTTCTCAGTAAAATCCTTAGCCCAGCTCTGTCCTCCCTTATTCAAGCATTTGCAAGAGCATCTTAGCTGGTCTTCAGGCATTATGTTGCAGTGTACTGCCCTTGCCTACAATCTAGGTTTTTCAAAGTCACCTGAGTTTATTCTTAAGTGATATATAGTATACATCTCTACTTGAAATCCTTCAGTCATTCCCCACTGGACATAGAACAAAGTCTAGCTTCTTAGTGCATTACCCAGGGTTCTTCAGGACCATTTCCTAAAACAAAACCCCCATCCTGGAAAAATTCTTGATTTTTAGTACTCGCCTGAATGCTTTCGAACCTCTGTGCTGATATAAACCTGCCCCCCAAGACTGAGAAGCATCTCCCCTTGTGCTTCTACTGCTAGTTGGCCCCTCTGTCCTTCAGAAGTCATTCTTAGTATGTGCTTCTGGGGGAGGAAGTTGAGAAGTCCAGAGAGACAAATGTTAGATAGTCATTCCTTTGTCTCTCTCCACCCTATAAAATTAAATTCCATTTAAGAAGAGAAAGTACAAAAGGAAGACACCATCTGGAAACAATAATGAATTGACAGTCACAATTTCTTAATTTTGGTTTGTTTAAAGGCTTCATCTTCATGGGTATATTGAAGGGTATGTTTAGTTTAATCTTCTAGTAACAGTAAATAAATGAATAAATGAATAAATAAATAAATAAATAAATAAACAAATTCATAGTTGAATATCAATCTGAACAAAACAGCACTCCAGACAATCATTGAGGCCTAGTATAATTTATAAGCAGAGGGTTCTAGAGAAAAGAAATGACATTCTTGAAACTGTGTACTTGGGGTCTATTACAGCTATACTAGCAGTTGTCATTAGTATCAGGAAGGCAATAGGAAATATTCCTGGGAATCTAGGAGCTATGGGAAGAATATGTCTAAGCAACAAGGTATGCAGGTTCCTATGAGACCGTGGGAAAGCTGCTTAACTGTCCTGGACCTCAAATTTCTGACCCAAAAATGTGGGGGGACAGTTAGACAATGAGTGGAAACATGATAGGCTCTCCTCCAATCTGTAGAAACATTTGCAGCAATGGTACCAGAACTAATTGTATATGTACTTCTATAGGATGAAGGTATAGGTAGGTTGGCCAATACTTCAAGTTGTCCAGTTTTCTTAGGACAGTCCTAAGTTATATATGTTGTCTTAATTTAATTATTTTTTAAATGCCTCCTTGCAGTTTTGAAAATTTCCAATTTGGGTTAATAAATTATATCATAACTGTAGTATGAGTTTTTATTTTTTTCCTGAAAATTTTAGGAATCATGTACATGTCTGGCTTTTGCTAAATTCACAGATTATGGAGGAGAATGGGAGTTCAGAGTTGAACTAGAAAACTTTTCCTCCTTTTAAATATATTTAAAAGCGTGTTTCTTTTTATGATTCTCAATCTTTTAGCATAAGTCAAAGATTCATATAGCCTTTTAAAAATTATTTTCAGGTACTATTTATTTTGGTTTAAGTTTAAAGATTCCAGTGGGACCCTCTCTTTTGTCAACGAATGTCATTCTTAATGCACCTCTCTATTGAAAGCTCTCTTGCTGATGGTAAACAAAATACATACACCATTTTGCCATCTGCAGGATTGATAGCATTTAATTAGGAAAGCCAGGAGTGCCAGAGGTCATTTTCCAAGCAGCACCTCAGGCAAGAGACTCCCTCCCAACCTCTGCTGTGACTAATGGTTCTGCAACTCATTTTAAGTTCATTGCATCCCAAATTCCCCCTAGAGAGTTGGAATTCAAATCAGGTGAACAGATGCTCACAAATTAAGGTACTTTATCTATAGACCTACAGGGATCAGGAAGTGATAGGTGGAGAGGAGACAGATGAAGGAACAAACAAGAAATTTTGAAACCATTAATTCCTTGTCTCTCTTTTCCCTTATCCCTTCTCATCTCCAAGGACCCCCTCCTTTCCCCTCTGCTATCATTGCTGCCCATCACTATATTATTTTTTCCACAACCTTTCAGTCTCCATAGACAGAGAGTTCTGTTCTTTGGCAGACAGTCTCAGTTGAGTTAACGAGAGACATGTGTTTTTAGGTGCCAAAAAGTGAATCTTTTTCTCTGTTTCTCTCTTCAGAATCACAAAGCTTGCCCTCAGTAGAATGACTGAGAAACAGAGCTTGTAAACACTGAATGTTGCTTTTGTAAGTTACGGTTCAGCAAGCAGAGAAATTGGCTTTATCCTGGGTAGAAGTATTTCTGTAACAACGGTTGCCAGTTCCTTCCCTCCTGGACATTTTCTCTCCAGTCACAGGCTTTGACCCAGACTTGTAAACTGAGGATCATTCAGGCTTTTCTCCACCCAAATCCTACGTCCCAACCATTGTTTCCCAATCAAAATTGACCCCTTTACCCCTGGATCCCACCAAGCATCTGATTTTCCCCTAGAAAACAGGAAACAAAAAAGCTATAAGAACATACATTTATATCTTATCTTTATTCATTTTTTTTTAAAAAAACCTTCCATTCATAGTTAGTACTTCTTAACTGAGAAATATTGCCACAATGTCAAGAAACACTGCCTTTGAGGATTTTTTTTTTTATTTTTTTTGGTCTCTGTATATTAGAGTAAGTGTCACTGTCTCATGAAAAGCATCCACAGTTCATCATTAAACATTTTAATGAATGCTCTCTTGGGCATGTTATATTTCCTTCCATCTGCCTTTCCCAGTTGAACTTTAACATACATATGTTCCTTCACAAAGCAATAATGATTTGTAATCTTCAAGTGGAGCTTTCAGAGAAGTTGTAGAAACCCATGTTTGCCTATCCTTCATCATTCTTCACATCACATTATTTCACTGGTTAAACAGTGCTTTAAAATGCTCTAAATTTACTTTTAGCACTCTGATTACAGCAGCTTCAAGTTTGTCTCAAGAGAGCCATTCCTCATCTGCCTTTTCTGCTTTTGAGAACCTCAGTGCTGGACTTGGCTGTGTGAGCACATGAGGTAAGCTCGTTCAAGCTCATCTTGTCAGGATTGTCATATCCCTGAGATTTCACACAACAGTATTTCCCCTCGTGTATTCTCAGCAATGCCACACAACAGGCGATTATAGAATTCAATATGCAATATCATATTCTCTAAATTGAGTGGTTGTTTTTCAACAAAAAATGTCCAACTTTGCATAATGTAGAACATAAAAATAAGCAGACTAGAAAAATAGTGGCTCACTTCATTCTACTCAAGGGTGAAAATTCATAGCAAAAGGAAAAAAAATATTTTCTATCCATGATAGCGGGTTGGGGACAGGAGGGTGTGAGATAGCATGAAAGCCACATTTCCTCTAGCCACCCAGAAAACATCTTTGTTTGCCATTGTAGTGTTACCAAGGCAACACTAGCTACTTATGACAGCACATGGAGATGGCTATCACAGGCCCGATAGCACTGTGTTTAAATGTTATACAGATTCTTTTTTTAATTAATAATTTTAATGTTGACATAATTGCAAATGTCTCACTCCCCCCCCCCCCCCCGCTTTGCCCACCACCACACATCCCCTCCCCCCTCCCTTGGTCTTTACCAAACTATTGTCCGTGTCCATGGGGTATGCATATATGTTCTTTAGCTCATCCCTTCACCTTCTTTATCTTCACCCCACACCCCTCCCCTCAGGCCAGTCTGTTTCATGTGTCCATGCTTCCAGTTCCATTTTGTTCATCAATTAATTTTGTTCATCAATTTATTTAATTCCACATATTAGTGAGATCATATTGTATTTGTCTTTCTCTGAAATGTATGAATTCTTGTCTTTTCTTTCCTATTTCCTAAGGGAAAGGCAAAGAGATCACTGGTAGCCAAAAACTGCAATAAAAATAAATCTAGATTATAGCCTATATTAAGCTACATTCGGATCATTCCTATTTTATTTTTAGATCAATAGTTGTGAATCGAGTGTGCTTTGCAGTTAACAGTTGCAGTACTCACACATTTGTGACCCAACTTCCTCATCTGCCATCTCTTTACCAAAAATCTCAAGAAGAAATAATAGATTTGATTGTCAATGGAAGACGAAAAGGAACCATCTGGAACCTTTTCCTGAACCACCTCAAACCTTTAGGGTATACCCTTGTGCAAGCTGTATTGACATGAACTTTTTCCTTTACATTTCTATCTGGCCTTGACTCCTTGTGATCATGGAACTTTCTGCCCACTACTCTCAGAAGTAGGAAGAACAACCATCAAGAAGAAGTGCAGAGGTAATAATGTCAATAGTGTGTGCCTGGGGATGTGGGCAGGGGAGCAGCTGGGAAGGGAAAGCCTTAATTTATTTCAGCTCACACCTGTCAGAATGGTTAACATCAATAAATCAACAAACAACAAGTGTTGGTGAGGATGCGGAAAAGGGGGCATCCTTGTGCACTGTTGGTGGGAATGCAGATTGGTGCAGCCACTACAGAGGTTCCTCAAAATTTAAAAAAAAAAAGAAATAGAACTACCTTATGACCCAGCAACTCCTTTTCTGGGTATATATCTGGAAAAAAATATATACTAACCCAAAAAGATATGTGCATATACATCCCTACGTTCATTGCAGTGTTGTTTACAATAGCCAAGATAGGGAAGCAACCTAAGTGCCTATCAATAGACGAGTGGATGAAGAAGTGGTACATATATAATCACACACAATCAATACAGAGAAGTGAGAGGAATCAGGGATTAATGTTAAAAGCATCCTGGACCTGTCTCCCAGCAGTTAAATATGAACTTAAAAAACAACTTTACAGTATGAAGAAATTATACCAAACAAGTACATTTGTTTTAAGATCCCTAAATAAAAGATTCATAGGCTAGAACAGTACTTCCAAAAAAGCAAAAAGAATTAGGGATTCATAATTTGGCATAAAATATTTTTCTACTTTAACTTCCTAGTTAAAGATCTGATTAAGTGGGTGATTTATTTTATATTTTTATTTTTATAAAATAATAGGTCCTAAGTTGGTGTGAATATAAAAATCTATGTATCTGGTACAAATTCAGGACTCACAAATCAACCTTTCACAATTCAGTGCTCACAAAACTGAACCTTCCAAATCTGGTATACTTTTTAAGAATTTTCTAAAGGGTTCACCTAATGTTAATTTGCCTGCCTTATTATCAGCATTATGGCTTTTGCCATGTTGGAATTTTAGTCTGATGGATACTTCAAAATTATGCAGTCCTACTATCTCATTCTATGCTCATTTATAAAGGAATTATTTATTATGACATTTTTAAAAGGCAGAAACCATTTAGAATTTTACAATACTTTGAATATAATTATTTCAGTGTCTAGCATAAGGTTATAAGTCAATTAACTTTCAAATATTTCAACCAAACATTCATTTCGTTCATTTATTGACTACTGACTTTGTGCCAGAAACTGTGTAGGCACTATAAATACAGCACCCTGACAATGCATGGAGATTAGATGGTAGGGGACCATGGACAGAAGCAAGAAGACCAATTAGGAGGCTATTGCAATAATAGCATAAGCAAAAGGTAACTGTAACATGGGCTAGGATGATAGGTAAGGTATTGTGTTAGTTTGCTTTAGATATATTTTGTTAGAATTCACAGAATATGCTAATGGCTAGAATGTGGAATGTGAGGAAAAGAAAGAACTCAAAGATGATTTCAGAATTGTATTTGCTTTTTAGCTGGTATAACTGGAAGAAGAAAACTGCCCCTTATATTGGATGGGAAAGACTAAAGTAGAATAAATTTGGAGTAGGAAAAAAGTCAAGTGTGTTTTGTAGGCATGATAATTGGGTAATTTACTTAGGGTTCAATGGAGAGATCAGCATCAGAGAAGTTGATAGCTTATAAATAGGATTTTATAGCATCAGACTAGCATCCAAAGGTGTATTTTTAGCCTGCAACTATTCTTAGTGCCTTTGATGCATTGATTTATTTAGCTTTCAAAGCAATGCACCCAATCAAGAAAGTACTTTAATTATTATAATTTGCAAATGAATAAACTAAAAGCAGAGACTGTGTAATGTATCCTAAGTTGCATTGCTAGTAAATGTCAAAGCAGAGTTTGAACCCCAGCAGTCTGAATCCACAGTCTTATTCTCAACCTTATGCTGCTCCTATTTATGTAATATGATTCTGTCCCCCATCTATATATATACATAAAAGCCTAAGCGACCGGCTGACCAGCTGACTAGCTGACCAGCCAGTAGCCATAATGCGCAATGACCACCAGGGGACAGATGCTCAACACACAGGCATGGAAACATGGAACAAAATGATGAATCTCAGAGGGAAGGGGAGGGGAAGGGTGCGAAGAGATTAACCAAAGATCTTATATGCATACTAGAGGCCTGGTGCATGCATTCGTGCACCAGTGGGGTCCCTCGGCCTGGCCTTCGGGGATTGTGCCAAAACTGGCTCTCCGACATCCGTGAGGGGTCCCAGGTTGCCAGGGGGTATTTATGAATCCATGCACCAGGCCGCTAGTAAAATTATGATTTAGTTGAACAAATAAAAGTAGCACACATAAAAAACTATAGATTAGTTAGGGACAAACATATCTTGGCAATGACTATGAGGCAAAGGAGTTTAGAATATGTCTGAGCCTCCAAGATAATAGAACACAGCAATAATTAGTGCTTCATTATGATTAAATTACACACTGAAGAACTAAAAGATTTTACCAGGTTCCATAGATAACCAATTTATAGCCATAGATTAGCTTAGTCATGGGTATTATCAAACTCATAATAGCTAATCCTTCAGATACTAGAGGCCTAGTGCACAAAATTCATGCACGGGGGGGTGGGGAGGGGGTGGTCCCTCAGCCGGCCTGCACCCTCTCTAATCCGGGACCCCTCAGAGGATGTCTGACTGCCGGTTTAGGGATCGAGCCTAAACTGGCATTCTGACATCCCTCTCGCAATCTGGGACCGCTGGCTCCTAACTGCTCACCTGCCTGCCTGCCTGATCACCCCTAACCCCTCTGCCCTGCTGACCTGATTGCCCCTAATTGCCCTCCCCTGCTGGCCTGATCTCGCCCCTAACTGCCCTCCCCTGCTGGCCTTATCACCCCTAACTGCCCTCCCCTGCCAGCCTGATCTCACCCCTAACTGCTTGCTCCCCCACCAGCCTGATCACCCCTAACGGCTTGCTCCCCTGCCGGCCTGATCACCCCTGACTGCTTGCTCCCCTGCCAGCCTGAACGCCCTTAACCACCTCTGCCTCATCCCCCACCACCATGGCTTTGTCCAGAAGGAAGTTGTACGTCCAGAAGTTGTCCGGTCGACCCTGTCTAATTAGCATATTACCCTTTTATTAGTATAGATTGTGCACACCTTGCCCTACTGAGTAGGCCTTTTGTAAAAGCTCACTGCCTTTTAAGTATTTCATAATCACTCTTCATCAAATAGCAGTAAAGACTGCTACTAAAGGTTCATTTCATTAACCCTGTCTTCTAAGTAGATAATTATAGTCCATGTCCACTTCATTCTACACAATAAGCAAGAACTTAGGAACTTTGTGGGAATTTCAATTAGTTCAACATATACTTATTGAGCACCAAAATTGAGACTGATAATGTACTTAGCCTTGTGAGAGTTTCTTTGTCCCAAGATTTTGCAAACTCTGTGCCAGCTTGTGCCGATTCATTTCCCTCCTTTGACAGGAAAACGGAAGTTTCTAACTTCCTGATGAGGAAGTACTTCTACTTTCCCTATACAAGGATGATCACCTAAATTTTATACCCCTGCTGTTAAATATTGCCTTTGCTGACAGTGATGAAAGTTTGCGTTGTGAGAATGGACTCCCTAGAAATATCTTTCCAAACTCAAAAAATCATTCGAGTGAAGTAGTGTGTACAGTAACAATGAATGTTTCTCTTGGGCCTCCAGGTCAGTGTTCAGCATGGCCCACTGACCAAATCCAGCCCATCACCTGCTATTGTATGACCCATGAGCTAACAATAGTTTTTCTATTTCTTACATATCCTCTATGGCTATTTTTACACTCTTCAACAGTAGCACTGAGTATTTGTGACAGAGATCATATGTCCTAAAAATGTCTGTCCTTTACCAAAAAAAAAAAAAAGTTTTTCAACCCTTACTCTATATACCTGAAAATCTCAGCCATACACATTATGGAATATAAAAAAAAGTTATTTACTTTTGTCCTTGAAGATCATAGCACTATGTGGCAGAACCTAGTAAGAGGATCATATTTTTTTTGTTAATCCTCACCTGAGAATATTTTTCCATTGATTTTTAGAGATAGTGAAAGGGAGAGAGAGAAACAGAGAGAAAAATTGATCTGAGAGAGACACATCGATTGGTTCCCTTTGCACATGCCCCGACCAGGGCCAGAGATCGAGCCTGCAACCGAGGTACATGCCCTGGACTGGAATTGAACTCAGGACTATTCAGTCTGCAGACCAATGCTCTTTCCACTAAGCCAAACTGGCTAGGGCAAGAGGATCATCTTTATCAATGAATTAGAAAATAGAACATCATTGAAATGAACCAAGAAGTCATCATTGAAAAAAAATTGTAATTGATGACCATCTTGAGAGAGGGCAAACTCAGTTACTATTTGGCTGCCTTTTAATGACTCTCCGTTCTTCCTTTAGGGAGCTCATTCCTAAATGTTTCATATGGAGAATTTCAGGGTTCTACACATCCTTCAGTGTTAGACATTTTCTAAAGAAGAATATGGAGAAGAAGGCTTTGTGGTCCAAGTACAGTTATTGGGCTTAACAAAAGCAAGATGATTATTTTAAAATTGCATGATACTTTGACTAGTCACAACATTTAAAGTTCAACTATCTCTTGTCATCCCCACAATTAAAGTTGGCAAACTAAGTATATTTATACTTGATTAAATGAGTAAACTGAAGCCTAGTGCATCACTATTCTATAATGAAAAAAAAAAAAATGGGCTTAAAGTCAAAATCCCTGACCTTCTTCCCACTGAACTCTCTAAGCAACAGTGTCCCTTATCTAGAAATGGAAGTGAGAACCACTGGGATGTTTATTGTAAGAGCAAATTACATAATACGTATATACAGTATATGCACACATACCCTGAAAACTCTATAACATGCTATAGAAAAATAAAGAAATAAAGAAAGTGATTTGCTTAGATCAAGTAACTCTTGGATAACTGGGGGAC
The DNA here is from genome assembly GCF_951640355.1 of Cnephaeus nilssonii. Lineage (NCBI taxonomy): Eukaryota > Metazoa > Chordata > Mammalia > Chiroptera > Vespertilionidae > Cnephaeus > Cnephaeus nilssonii. Next base: position 63,187,504 of record NC_137081.1, read on the forward strand.
GGCGGGAGAGGGTACGGCGGGGAGGGGGGCTCACCTGCCTTCCTGCCCTGTGTTCATCCCCTTTAACCAAGGCTAGTGAGAGTGAAAATTAAAATCATTTGCTCTAGGAGCCCAAGCTTTTGGCCACCCAATGTATTAAGCTTAGTTAGGATGAATTTCACACCAGAGGGCCCTGTGATCCACAACTACATAGTCTCATCTTTTCCTCTAGCAAGTAGAGAGACAGAAGTTTTATACCCACCGTCACAAATGTCATCAAGTCAAGATTTTGTTTTACAATACAGCTGCTTATATCATAAGTGTCAAAATTACAGTGTTCCAGGGGCCACTTGATCTATGTATTTTTAAATAAGTTGAAAATTTACTCTACTGAATAATATAAAATAGCCATATCTCCGGACTTCAATGAATTGTTTGTATGATGATGTTGTTCTTCATTACTTGCCTCAGTGCACTTATTAAGCTCAGAGTGAACAATAAGCCCAAAAAAGCACCAAGACATGCACCTGAACCAGCAGGAAGCCCTCATTTCAACCACCCCGGGATCTGGCAGTTCCAAGCTTTGTGTCTGCATTTTATATTCAAGAGGTGATTTAACTTTTTTATTTTCAGTGAGGAATAAGAGCTGTGTATCCTCGATTATAAACATAAACCTAAAATAGAAAGACCTTTAAATTGAGATATACTTATTTTTTTAAGTTGTTGACACCTTTTACCTGTATTATTTAAAAGCCTACATTCATTTTCAAACTCATTTTCTTTCAGGCTGTGTATTCCCTTGCCTTAAAATAGCACCACATTCCTGAGAACTTCTTAGGCTTTCTCATAATCTCCGTATTGTCTGATAGCAAATTATGTGCCCAACTAGTCTGACAAAGGCTCTGTACAAGTTTATGAAGATTCAGCCCTGTGGGAAAGACAGTTTCTGAGCGAGATTTGGCTGATATAAAGGGTTCAAACATGTCCTCAGCCCATTTTTTGATTGGATTGTTTATTTTTTTGTTGTTGAGTTGTATGAGTTTCTTATATATTTTGGATATAAACCCCTTATTGTATATTTCATTTGCAAATATATTCTCCAGGTCAGTAAGTTGCTTTTTTGTTTTGTTGAAAGTTTCCCTTGCTGTGCAGAAGCTTTTTAAATGTTTTTGATTGTTTGGTTCCCTTGTTCAAGGGGATGTGTCCAAAAAAATATTACTCAGACTAATGTCAGGTAGTTTACTTCCTATGTTTTCTTCCTGTGTTTTATGATTTCAGGCCTTATTTTTAAGTATTTAACCTGTTTTGAGTTTATTTTTATATATGATGTAAGAGAGTAGCCCAGTTTCTTTCCTTTTATTTGCATGAGTCTGTCTAGTTTTCCCAGCACCACTTGTTGAAGAGATTGTAATTATACCAGTAAATATTTTTACCTTCTTTGTTATAGATTAATTGACCATATAAGTGAGTGTTTATTTCTGGGCTCTCTAGTCTGTTCCTTTGACCTATGTGTCTATTTTTGTGCAAGTACTATATTGTTTTAATTATTATAGCTTTGTAGTACAGTTTGAGATCAGAGAGTCCAATAGAAAATGGGCAAAGGATATAGAACATTTCTCCATAGAAGACAGACAGATGACCAACAGACATATGAAAAGGTGCTCAACATCACTAATCATCAGGGAAATCAAATCAAAACCACAATGAGCTACCACCGCACACCACTCAAAATGGTTATTATCAAAAAGTCAACCAATAATATGTGTAGGCAAGGATGTTGAAAAAAAAAAGAATCCTTGTGCACTCTTGGTAGGACTGCAAACTGGTGCAGCCCCTATGGAAAACAGTATGAATATTCCTCAAAAGAACTAAAAATACATATACCATACAACCCAGCAATTCCATTTCTGGGTTTTTATTCAAAGAAAACACTAATGTGAAAAGATATATGCACCCCTGTGTTCATTGCAGCTTTATTTACAACTAGGGGCTCAGTGTATGAATTTGTGCACCTTGAAAGGAACTGTGGGCTGAGAGGCTACAGTGGGCCCATCCTCCGCGACCCCGCCCTGCCCCTCCTGCTGTGGCCCCTGGTCCTCTGTCTGCTGACAGCCCTGCTCCAGCCACCACTGCTCCCATGTGCTGACTGTGCCAGCCTGCTCACACCGCTGCTGGCACGGAACAATTGGGGCCAGCACCAGCAGCGGGTGTGAGTGGGGTCGGCACTGGCAGTGGGTGTGAGAGGTGGTTTCTGGCCCCGATCACGCCTCAGGAGCAAGGGGAAGTGGAGAAGCCCTCAGGGGCAATTGTGGCCACCAGTCGCCACTCGCACCCACTGACAGCGCTGAGCGATCGGGGCCAGCACCAGGCGCCAGAAGCAGGTGCGAGCACCCGGCAGGACCACGGCATGTGGGAGCAAAGAATTTTCAGTAATCACCAGAGGCTCACCCTGATGACAGCTACCAGTGCTCCACCTTGGTCTGGCACCTCCACTTACCTGCTCCACGAACCCACCACGGCCAATGCCTGCCATGTTCTGTGCTCTGCCTCCTGCTGCAGACGCCCGCCATGTTCCTCGCGCACCCCCCTGGTGGTCAGCACATGTCATAGCGACTGGTTGTTCGGTTGTTCCGCCTTTTGGTCTATTTGCATATTAGGGTTTTATATGTATAGATAGCCAAGATATGGAAGCAACCTAGGTGTTCATCGATAGATGATTAGGTAAAGAAGGTGTGTGTGTGTAATGTATAATATAATATTACACAACAATGAAGTCTTGCCATTATCAATACTAGTACATGGGTGGATCTAGAGAGTATTATGCTAAGTGAAATAAATCAGGCAGAGAAAGCCAAATACCATATGTTTTAACTTACATGTGGACTCTAAAGTCAAAAACAAATAAGCAAACAAAACAAAAACGGATTCATAGAAACAGAGAACAAAGGGATGGTTACCAGAGGAAAGGGGTGGAGGAATGAGTGAAAAGCGGAAGGAGAATATAGTCAACAATATTGTGGTAAGTTTACATGCTGACAGATGATTACTAAAATTAGTGGGGTGATAACATTATAAAGTATAAAAATGTTGAATTACTATATTGTACACCTTAAACTAATATAACCAATACTAGAGGCCCAGTGCATGATTTAATCATGCACCTGGTGCACCAGCTGGCTGTCTGTCCGCTGGTGCCCCAGGCCTTCCGAAAGCCTCCGGCGCGGCGGAGGCTTTCGAAAGGCCTTGTGCCGGCGCAGACAGACAGACAGCTCCCCCGCTTTGGCTTTTGATCGCGGGGGAGCCGGCTGGCTGTCTGTCCGCCGGTGCACCAGGCCTTCCAAAAGCCTCCGGCGCAGCCATGACACAGACATTGAGCTCACGGCGCCAGTGGCGCCGCGAGCTCAGCGTCCTGCTGGCCCAATCAGCTACCCCGGCCACCCTGAGTCCCGCCCCCTGCGCCTCCTGCTGGCCCAATCGTGGGCGTAGCGGAGTGATGGTAATTTACATATTACCATTTTATTATGTAGGATAGGATTGTATACCAACTATACCTAAATAAAAATAACTTAAGAATACATATATACACAATAAAGTTTCATTCCTAGGGGGAGGAAGGGGTTTAAACATTTTCTCATATTTTAAAAATTGAGTGCAATATGACTTACTTTGACCAATGAAAGTTCTGAGTAGATTGGTCTATGATTATCTCTAAAAGATAAAGGCTTAGCCATGGCTGATGTGGCTCAGTTGGTTGGAGCGCCATCTCATGTGCTGAAGGGTGAAAGGTCTTGGTTCAATCCCCAGTTGGGGTGCATATGGGAAGCAACCCATGAATGTTTCCCTCACATCGATGTTTCTATCTCACATTGATGTTTCTCTCTCCCCTCTTTTTAAAAAATCAATAATAAATAAATAAATAGTAAAGGCTGATGGGCCAAAATGTAGAGATTGTGTATTCTTATGTGCCTGACTTATTTTGACAAGTAAGGCCCAGCATATGCTGAGTCATGCGAAATCAGTTCTCCTTTCTCCATGTAGTAGGAACCACAGAGATATTTTAATACTTCTTAATGAGGGTGGATATTGTTGCATGATGGTTTCCAAGAAAACAAAATAAAAGTGTGATTTACCAGTTACCCAATTAAAAAGCCGTCTCCTAGGAAGATACCACGGAAGATAGAGAGATCTAGAAGTCTGATGGCAATGGCCTTAAGCCTCTCTGATAAATTATTTGATCATTGATTTTTTTTTATTCTAAATCCATTAAAATTCCTCATATTATGTGAATTCTTCCCATTTGTTTCCATTATGCTCGTGCTGGGCATTTTTACTACATGTGCCATATTTTTAGGTAACATACATTACCTAGATGTACATTATTCAGGTAATGTAGACAATTTGGCTAGTTAAAACAGCTAGAACGGTTTTTAAAATTGAAGAAATTGTTTAATTTTGAATGGTTAGGAAAGAACTTAGCTCTCCAAGGAGAAAATAAAGCTCACTCAATAAAGCTAGAAGCAGATGCAAATATGTCTTAAAAAAATGAAAGGAATATTTCCATCGGGAAAATAGTCTGGTACCTGGAAATTAGCCTTCTCTTTTTGACTTTGAAACATCTTTTTAGAATAACGGAAATAATTATGGCTATTGCATCCTTCTGATGGAGCAATGACTCATGGAGAGATACAGATGAGATGGAGAGTAAGTAAACTGAATGGTCCTATCTGATTGAAAGCTGTCATCTAATTCAACACATTCCTGCAATAGGAAGGTCTCAGGCCAGTTTTGAGACAGGGAAACGGTGTTCCAAAGCATGAGTCACACAGTCAGGTGTTCTCTCCAGCACCAACAGTTCTCCTATATTCAGTCACAATTTTTCTTTTTTATGGAAACAAGGACCTAAATTTTCCATATACAAATTAAATGGAACACTTTTCTTCATATACAGGCTGTCTCCTAAAAACATGTTATTCCTTTTTTCTTGTAGAATATGTTGGTGATCATTGCAATACAAGAATACCAAATTATAAATTTAGGCATTAATTATCAATTTTTCTGTGCTGTTTCCTTTTTGCCATTACAAGAATGAGTTTGACCTCATTACTTTATCCTAAGATGTTACCATGCAGCTTGAATTTTTAAACTTCTAAGTCCTGAAAATAACTGCTTCAATGTTAGCTTGTCTTACTGCAACAGTCAAATTAAGTTAAAAATGCATGTACATATGAGTGGCTTTGACATCAAGATATCATTTGGCTATTAAACATTCATAGCTCTGTATTTTTCTAAGCATTGACTGTTTATCCACATACAAAGCACCAAGATTGAAACTGTTGAAAGCAGAGATTTTAAAATAATTAATTTTCTGGCTTTATTCCAATTATAACCTTTTCTCCCCCCAAGGTTAATATGGACTGGTCCCTAGTGCAGGGCCAGCTGTTGTTTCTCTCATCCTCCTGTAGAACCATCCTGCTAATTTCTCTTAATTGTATGGTGTCCCAGGCCCAGCCTAGCTTGCCCAAGTGCTTGCTAAATTTTCTTTGCAGCAAATGGCATTAGCTACAAAGCTCTTTCAAAAAGTACCTAGGGCAACTAAAGCTTTTACCCAAATTCTAAAGCAATTTTTTTTCCTTCTTTGTGATTAAAAGAGAGACTACAATGTTAGTTCCACAGGATTTTCCATTTGAGCAAGTAAAAGGGAGCCTGTAACCTCCATCTCCCGAGGACCTTGCTTTGTGACCAGCCTGCTCCCAGTGGTGCTGTGTTGCCTAGAGAGCAACTGGGCACACGTGTCTCTACGTGAGCAAGAGGGAGAAGGCCCTTAAGCTGTGGAATGCTGTCACTCCCGACTTTCCAGGAAAATGGTCCTGTTCTCTGGCTCCTTCATCATCACATTCTGAAATGTCTCCAACTGTCAGAGAAAGACTTATTTTGCCTCTCTCGGTTTTTCTCTCCTCTAGCAGTTAGACAGCCTCAGAAGAAACTTTCTGGTTATATCAATGTCCCATTTACCTCATTTATTTCTGTTGCTGTGACTTAAAAATCTCTCCATCAATGCAAGGTGATAAAATTGAACTCCACTAGATATATTGCACAAGCCCACATCTTAGTGCTCATGTGTTATCTTTTATTTTCTTTATCCTACAGGTTAACATCCTTCCTCTTAAACAGAAAAACCAAGCAAAATTTAGCAAAACACCTTTAATAGGAGACAAACCTACTCTAACAGAGTGGTGCTATACAGATTTCTCCTACAGGAACAAAGATATGAATCTGACCCAGAGTTTACTTCAGATTCTTTATCTGTGATTTGGCTACAGGACCCTTGATAGTCATTTATCCAAACTATCTGCTTTCACACATAAAAATGTTGATTAGGTAACTGATTTGCCTAAAATCCCATGATACAGTAAGGACAACGTAGGGCTGGAAAGCAATTTCCCAGACTGCAGTATGTGCAATATTGGTATTGGTGATCAGATTCACTCACTGGAAATTAATGAAGTACCTACCTTGGGAGCAAGTAAAGAATGGAGTATGGAAAACTAGCACATTAATTTAGAAAAATGGTCATAGTAACTTAGTTATTATTTTGGTGATGAATACTATATGTGTTTATATAAAAGCATAACATATAATTGCTTATATAATGTTATGATTTCCTGGCTCTTTAAAATATAAGTTCCCTTAGACAAAGGGATGGCATGGCCTTGCTGGAAGCTGTGGCACATAACACAAACTCTCTTTCAGCCCCAAAATGATTCTCTGGCAATATTAAATCGAATTTCCACAACAGATTGCATGGGTCGCTTTGCAACAGTCCACTAAGCAGCACCACAGGTAATAAAGATGGAAACTGGTTAAATCACAAGTGACGACAAGATGCTGTATTATTTCAAAGCAAATTTGTGGTGTTTTTACATCTTTCCAGTCACAGTTCTTGGTTTAATTTCCTGAATTCGAATACATCATGGTGACAATTTCTCAGACCTTGTTCAAGTAGAAGATAATCTGACTGAACAACAAATGTTTTGTTTTCTGCATTTGATGTTCTAGTTTAATAAACATCATTATCTGAGTGATTTCACGTCTGTGAAATACAGAAGATAGCTTTCTATTTAATGGCAAATGAAGTGGCATTAGTGTGATTGTGTATTTGCAACTTTTTTTTCCTCTGAATAAAATTAGTCGCTTGCTTACTCAGGGATAGTAAGGTTGTTTTTAAAAATCCTGATCAGGATTATATACAAGAGTTGACTTTCAGTAAGGCATTAGAATCAGCTCTGTGCAGAAGAGACATTAACAAGAGCCCCATTGTGAGATATTGAGAAAATAACACCCCCATTCTTCCCACCTGCTTGAATCTATCGTTTTTGCCATGTAACTATGCAGTACCCTCCTCCCATGAATGGGTTTTACACGTGGATTGCTTTGGCCAATGCATCGCAAATAGAAGCTTGGAATGGGCTTGTGCATCTGGACTTGTCCTCTTGTCCTCTGTTATTTCCGTAAGAAACTTGCATTGACTGGCCAGATGGCCCCAGAAGCATGAAAGTCATGTGGAACAGAGCCAGCTCACAGAAGCCTGAGTGAGCTGTTGAACTGCAGACAATTAAGTGGGTCCAGCCAGATGCCAGCTGACCCTCCAAATATGCGAACAAGCCAGCAGAGATGCCTAGCCTATTTCTGCTGATTCTAGAAACATAATAAATGCTTATTGTATGCTACTAAAGTTCTGTGTATATTCATTACACAGCATAATTGTGACAATAGTTGAATGAGCCACCTAGATCCCTTGACAATGCATATACTGGCTCCACTCATAGACATCTTGCAGTCAAACAAGAAAGAAGAGTGTTAGTCAGTCATGACCATGTTCCCAGCACTGTGGGGAGATACACAAGAAAAATGAGGCACAGTCCATGTCCTCAAGAAATTTATGATATTGCAAAAGAAAATGCACATACTGACAAGAGATCATTTGTATCAGTGTATCTTGACTAAGTGCTTATAGCACTTTTATTAGAGTGCTTTAGTGAAAATGTGCAAGTTTGGGGTGCCAGTCAATACTCACCGAATCTAAAACTTTAGGGATTGGGCCCAGAGATATGTATTTTTGAAAATTTCTCCAGGAAATTCCAGTGCCCTCCCTGGTTAAGAACTAATGGGAAGGTCTAAATAAAACACATACTGTATTTGTGCATAAGTGCAATGGAGTAAGAGAAAGATGAGGTCAGTATACTCTCCTGATGTCACAAAAGTCTTAACAGGTAGGGTCTGAACATGCCTTAAAGAATCACAGAATTTGGATAAATAGAGAACAGGTGGGAATCCAAGCAGAGTGAATATAATAAGCTCTGGAAAGGAGATGGGAATTAATATGACAGAGACACAACAGGGATTTATTTAATTATGTACTTATTCACCTAGAACTTCTTTAGCATTTACCATGTTCCAAGCACTATTCTGAGTTCTTCACAAAAATTAACTATCAGAGCAATGCAAGCTAGGCACTAATATCACCCCACTTCATAGTGCAAACTGACCAGAGTGGAACATTTCCTATACTCTCCAGTGAATGATCTTGCATGGAATTAGTATTTGACAGAAAAATTCTAAATGTCTAGGATAATTTTTCTTTACAAAGAAACCTAGACAAAAATATCAAAGTTGTTGTCAACTTAACTTGAAACTAGACATAAAAATAATAATTTTTCTCAAATGTATATAACTTTCAAAAAGAAGATAGAAAAAAGGTAAGACAGAGAGAGAATAAAACCATTTGATATATCAACTGTAGTTAAAATTTTGCTTTAATATAATTCTAGCAAAATAGATTGATTTTAATAAAAAATATTCCTCTTCCTGGAGAATGTGTTCATGCTTTATTCCATTTAAAGGCATGATGGTATCATCTCCTCCCAGTAAGTGAAAAAGATCTAGGGGTTCTGTCAGGATAGGACTCAAGTCCTAAGCAAGCTAATTATCCAAAGAGAAAACTATTGTATGGGTCTCCAAAGATTTGCTATAAATGTGATGATAGTCACTCAAGGCTCAATTTTAATCATTAAATTTTCCAAAAATTCCATATGTCACAAATACTTTGTAGTGTGTGTATTTTCTTGTTAATGTAATATGTGGTACTTTTTCCTATGTATAAGCTCTGAAAATCATTCCAACCTCCTGCTTTTAATTTTGAAAATCTCTAGACATGAGCATCTCTTTTATATAGTACTAGAGGCCCGGTGCATGAAATTCATGCAAGGAGGGGTGTGTCCCTCAGCCCAGCCTGCACCCTCTCCAATCTGGAACCCCTCGAGGGATGTCCGACTGCCCGTTTAGGCCCGATCCCTAGGATCGGGCCTAAACGGGCAGTCGGACATCCCTCTCACAATCCAGGACTGCTGGCTCCCAACTGCTCGCCTGCCTGCCTTCCTGATTGCCCCTAACTGCTTCTGCTTGCCAGCCTCATTACCCTCTAACCACTCCCCTGCCAGCCTGATTGATGCCTAACTGCTCCCCTGCCAGCCTGTTTGCCCCTAACTGCCCTCCCCTGCAGGCCTGATCACCCCTAACTGCTCCTCCCTGCAGTCCTGGTCCCCTCCAACTGCTCTTCCCTGCAGGCCTGGGTCCCCCACAACTGCCCTTCCCTATAGGCCCGGTCGTCCCAAACTTCCCTCCTCTGCCGGCCTGGTCACCCAAACTGCCCTCCCTTGCAGGCTTGATCGCCCCCAACTGCCCTCCCTTACATGCCAGGCCCTTCCCAACTGCCCTCCCCTGCTGGCCTTCTTGTGGCGGCCATCTTGTGTCCACATGGGAGCAGCCATCTTTGACCACATGGGGGCAGCAATCTTGTGTGTTGGAGTGATGGTCAATTGCATATTACTCTTTTATTAGATAGGATAGAGGCCTGGTGCATGGGTGGGAGCCAGCTGGTTTGCCCTGAAGGGGGTTCCCTTGGGTCATGGGGCGGCCTGGGCGAGGGCCTGTGGTGGTTTGCAGGCCGGCCACACCCCCTGGCAACCCAAGCGGAGGCCCTGGTATCTGGGATTTATTTATCTTCTATAATTGAAACTTTGTAGCCTTAAGTGGAGCCAAGCCTCCTGCTTGCTCCATGGCCACAGCCATTTTTGTTGGGATTTATTTATCTTCTATAATTGAAACTTTGTAGCCTTGAGCGGAGACCAAGGCAGGCCAGGGCTGCAGAAGCTTGGCTTCCTCCATTGCCGGAGGCAACTCAAGCCTCCTGCTCTCTCCAGCTCCATGGCTGCCGCCATTTTTGATGGGATTTATTTATCTTCTATAATTGAAACTTTGTAGCCTTTAGTGGAGGCCTGGGCTGGCCAGGGTGTGAGGAAAGCTTGGCTTCCTCCATTGCCGGGAAACCTAAGCCTCCTGCTCACTCCATGGCCGTAGCCTTCTTGGTTGGGTTAATTTGCATACTCACTCCTGATTGGCTGTTGGGCATGGCTTGTGGATGTAGCGGAGTGATGGTTAATTTGCATATTACTCTTTTATTAGACAGGGTTAAAATTTTGCAAATCCAGACTAATTTTATATATACGTCTCTATTTTCCAGAGTATCTTCAAACTCTAAGTCCAACTAATTGATATCTATCTGAAAATAAATATTTAATAACCATAGAAATTATGAACTTAGCAGATAAAAATTTATTGTGCTGGACTGACCATCTGCAAATAACCACCAGATTCTAAGTAAAATTTAGACTAACTTAGCAAGATATCTTTCCAACTTTTCTGTAAACATTTCAGGAAAAAAAGTTTACATGATTTTTTTCTAACAGAAATCTGTTCTCTGATTTTACGTTTAACTAACAAAATGCTTTGGTAAAGAGTAAATGAATTAAGTTTACAATATACCTCTTGGTAATTTGAGACTTAAAATTGCTGCAAGTTAATCACGAGATACAGTTTTAAATTTAATTTTTTTTTATTCATTTATTTGTTTATTTATTTATTTATTTTAGCAGTTGTCAGTTTACTTTTCTGGAGGAAATTGTGAATATAATTAAAATATCATTTGTATTGATTGATTGGCCCATTTCTTCTTTGGCCTGTTTGCTTACAGATCCATACTTTACCCTTCTGCTCTGTGTTACAGGGAAACCGACCCCTGCAGTCTGTTGGCTTCAGGCAGGGTGTGATCAAAAGGAGGTACTGGCAGTAGATTTGGGCTGAGTAGATGATTAAGATAATAAAATATTTTCTTCTCTCTTCCAAAGTAGTAATTTCCCCTGGTTGGCTTTTTAGTTCTTCTGTCACCTGTGTTATTAATATTCTGTAGTTAATATCCTTTATTTGAAATACTTAATGAGTATTTCCATTTTCCTGATGAGACTCTGACAGTTATAAATAATAAGTAACCTGTTCCATAATGGACTTGAGGCAGCTTAAAATAAAGGCACAGGACCATCAGACCAAAAGAAGTTAAATCTACCTAAATCAAGAGGTAAATATGATGGGTTGAAAAGAACTAGAAAGTTTGACTTTTATAAATGAAATGACTTCTGTTTGCAATAGGAATTTTTTTTTCTCAGCTGTTTTTTCCCTCTGAGTCCAAATAGTGAATAATGAAAATTATTTACATAAATTTGTCAGAACAATATGAATTGAGAGCATATGGAGGTAGAGGTTGTAGGACAATTGGAGAAACCGATCTTGCACTGGTGTTCCAGTCCTGCCTGGACCAAGGTCTATCACACGTGCTTCCACCATATGCACAGGGCAAATACAAGTCACATATGCAACCCCCACCACAGGCTTATAAACCCAGGTTTATAGGCAATTCCGTTTCTTTCTCTTCCTCTCAAGAAATAAATCACAATATACAGTGCATAATAATTAATGAAATTATTATAAGGGTAACCTTGATTTCTTTCTAAGTTATTTTAAAAATTAAATCATTCACAACCTTTGATATTTTATTTGAATGAAATAATTAGTTGCAGCAGAACTAGCAACTAGTCCAAGAGTCACTATTGTAACATACCATATGAAGAATTTCTGGCTTATATTAATTGCAGACACCATATAATTGTCAGAGTTCTTACCTCACTTTGAACACATACATATGTGTATGCTTTTTAAACATTATCATAAAAGTAAATTAGAATGGACAGTATAGTATATACTAATGGTCGTGATCACATGTACTTTTAACAATAATAACATCTGGAAATGGAATGAACAATAAGGCTGTCATGCTCTGTAAGCTATCAAAACTTTGCCTCTCATTTGAGACCTGAAACAAATTAATTATATCAACTATTTGACTAATAAGTTCCAGACTTGTTACAATAGCCACAATAAATGTATGCAAAATTCCAGACTGTAATTTCTTAAAATGGACAAATAAATTTAAAAAGAGCAGGCTGATATACCTTTTTATAATCATGATTATCTAATAAATTCTAAATTCGACAAGGCCAGGAAAGGAATTCCATTAATATTGCAACTGATTAGTTTAGTTATTAAAACAAAGTCACTGATGTAAGTTAAATTTTTCATAAATAAATTAACATTATTGCAGTGCCCAACTTTAAACAAAAGCTGTCACCAGTCTAAAGAATGGGTAATATTATCACAAGTAAATCAGAAACAGAGCATGTGCATGGATTAACACAAGCAAATCACAATCAAAAGAATATCTTGATTGCGTGACCTGCTGAAAGTTACCCAAGTATTCCCTTTTGTAATATAAAGTATAGCATTAAAGAAAAAAGCTGCAGTTGTTTTGTATTCTTCATAAGGTAAAATTCCATTCGAGTAGAAATATGTTTATCTTGCTCACTTTGTCTCACAAACTCTTTGTGTCTGGCCTTTACAAGGTGCTCAGTAAATATTTGTTCAATGAAGAAATGAATGAATAAGGCCATCCTTATTTTAATTTGAATATCTCAGGTGTTTAATTATTATGATAAATTGATGATTTAGTAAGACTATCGTTTTAAATTTACAGATATGAATAAATATCAAGTCCATCTCAGCAGACCCATTAAGAAGGTTGAATACACACAACTGCTCTCATTTCTGGAATGACTTTTCCCTCCATCCAGTTCATGTGATAGGGACAGTTAGATCTTCCAACTGTGGAAGAGATTTATATATTTTCAGCCTCCTTCTCAAGATTGTATTCCTTGTACCATGAAGAGCTCAGAGATGCCAATATTATAAAAGCAAGTTGTAACAATTTCCACGGGGGGACATGCCTTTAGGCAACTTACAATAGAGACCAAGAATCCATGTGGCTTGGCTGGCCAAACTTTCCTGGAAACAGTCATCAATAATAGTAAACTGTCCTTGTTCCTGCCAGTTTCAGTTTTTTCCAGGAATAAACTCAAAAATAACCCTTAAGCAAAGATTCCCCAGTGACATCCTAACAATTAATCTAATTCTCTTCCCATGAAAAAGGAGAGAAATATCAGTCCCATAACCTTTAAGAGACTGAACACATTACCAGGGTTGTTAAAGCCTAACAGTTTTTGAAACAAGGCCAAACCGTAAACTTCTGCACTTTTTCATCCTAATAGGCACCTAACTCCTATTCAAATATTTGGTAAGGAACTCCAACCAAACAAATGACTTATGTGTTTTTTTTTTATGAATTGTTCTAAATAAGCACCAATGTAAGGGCAGAAAATATGCCTACAAACAACATTGTTGTAGAACAGAGACCAGTGAACAGAGTTTAAAAGTATTAGAATGTGTTTAATCCGAACATTTATATGCTATCCACCTTCCATCTGCTGCAGAAATGAATCCTCTGGTTGAAAGTGAGTGTAGCCGAATAAATACCACTTGAGGCTCTGCCAGTAGCACAAACAATTACCAATTCTATGGCGTGCTTTTCTTCCTCCTTTCTCTCCTACCATGAAAGGAACGAAGGCAGAAAGCAGGATACGTCCAGCTGGGCTCCCTGTGAGGACACCTCTGTTTCTGTAATCAAACGCCACAGAAACAGGCTCTGGCTTCTGGGAGATCAAACAGGAAGAGGCTGCTGTTCTACAGATAATAAATAAGCAGACATCAAAGATCAGTAGAAGTTTTGATTAAGAAACTTTCTCAGTCTCTCCACACTGCAGACACTGCACCACTGACCTTGTAGTGCTCCTGAGCATATGGACTCTTATTTTTGTTACAATAATAATTCTGTTACAATGATGTACACCCATCAATTTGGACACTTTTAAGGAAAGAAGAACAAAATAATGACCTTTACATGAACTTAGTCTTTGGAACGGGAACACATTCATATGAGTGTTCAAATACTTTTGTCACCCTTCCCTTCTTCAAGAGTGAGCTTTAAATTCCTTATGGAAATTGAAAAATCGGTAATAATGCCTAATCAAAAATGATTTTGCGCTGGTGAAATCCAGACAAATTGTTCCCTTGCCCAAGGACATCAAACTACATATTAGCACCTGAAAAGCCTACCAGGGGTGAGAAACAACCACTTTGCCTCATTCTTTCAACCGTTCATTTAAATCTGAAGATTCAATCAATGGGCAACAGAACTTTAAAATTGCACAAGGATGCAAATACCAAAGGTAAACTTCCAATCAAGTCCACTTGAATAAAAATATATTAAAAAGTTCAAAAATTGTAGAATTATTCCATGGAAAGGGAAAAAAAATCTAGAAAATGAAGAACTTGAATAATTTATGTAATTTGGCTAAACATGACATTATTGCTCCAATTTCCACTTTTCTCTGCTGGGCCTAATTTAACCTGCCAGATTCTCTTGTCACTTTCTCTCTGCACATGGCTGTCATCCTCACTCCCCAGGCTTTTTTATTTTATTATTATTTTTTTTAATTTCAGAGAGGAAGGAAGAGTGAGCGAGAGAGAGAAACATCAATGATGAGAGAGAATCATTGATTGGCTGCCTCCTGCATGCCCCACACTGGGGATGGAGCCCACAACCCAGGCTTGTGCCCTGACCAGGAATCGAACCATGACCTCCTGGTTCATAGGTTGATGCTCAACCACTGATCCACACAGGCCAGGTTTCACTCCCAAGGCTCTTGACCCCATCTAACATAGTAAACAGATCTTTGAAAATAAATTATATCATGTTTCTGGAAACTACAAGAACTTGAGGAATGACACATTTCAGGGTAAAGACTGTTAAGAAAAGAAAGTCCACATCCTAAAATTTCTAGCCTTGATTACCTAATTGGTTCTAAAAGGTCTGCTTATGATTTTCCCTTTCTAAATTTTCTAATTATCTGTTACAAGTCACCATCCACCAAGTCTACAGGTCTAATAGCAACTAGAAGGAAGAGGCAATTGAAATAAAGAAGCATCAACTTCAGTCCTAATTAACCTACCAATGTCACATGGAAGTCCATGTGTTACCTCCGGAATTCTCAATATCCATGGCTCACACAGGACCACTACTTGTGATACTACTTACAGTGAATGGGGGTAAAATATGCCGCACTGTTTACACAATTTTGAAACTTTTGTTGGAGAGTGTGCAGAGAAGACAAGTTGCCTGAATTCACCACTTTTCAGCTAGTTGTGCTACTATGTAGTTAGTAGTAGAGTTTGTGATTAAAAGTCAGGCTCTGAACTCAGAACGCCTTAATCCAAATTTTGTCTTTAATGTTAGCTGCAAAACCTTGGATTATATACCTCTTTAAGAAGCAGCTTTTTAATTTGTAATGGGAATCACATTAGTGCCTACCTCATTGGGTTGTTGTGAATATAAATTATATATATATATATATATATATATATATATATATATATATAGAGAGAGAGAGAGAGAGAGAGAGAGAGAGAGAGAGAGAGTTTAGCTATGCCAAGAACATACTAAACCCTCAATAAATGGGAGCTATTGTTATTTTTCAATAGAATATTGAGAATATATTTAATATATATTGAGAAATCCATGTCTAGAACATGGAATAAATGACTGAGCGTGAGAATATTTTTACACAGTTTATATATACCTATATCCAGAAGTTGCATTTTTTATATAACAGATACTTTGATGAACTTATTGTTTTAATAAAATTTTGTTTCTATTACATTAATGCTGTGGTGTTTCTCAGCATCTAGAAGGGTTCAGGAATCTGGAACATGGGCTACAAGTAAATTAATAAAGAGACTAGACATGAAATATAAATTTGGAAAGCATTTTGGGGAGCCAGAGGAGACCTAGCTTAAGTAACCAAGTTCTCTGAATCTCAGGACCCCTAACTTTTTATTAACACAAATTGCCCTAAAGCAAAGCAGATATACATATCAAAGGTAAGGTTTGGTATACAGTAGGCATTGTCAGGTTGTGGGAACTGCCTTCAGTTGTTCCAATAGCAGACAATAATATATGCAAATCTTTAGGTTTGGGGAAATGCTTTCAGCTGTTCCAGCAGGCAATAATATGTATCTTCAGCCCTGCTGAAGCCTCAAGGTAAAACAACCTTTTGATGAACTTCTTGCATTTATGACCTGCTGGAATTGGCCCCCAGCGTTTTAAAGTATTTTTTTTTATTCTTCAATCTTGAGATCTGTTATTGCAATGTCTTCTGACATTCATAGATTACTAGTATATTTGAATTGCTCAAAGACAGAAATCTAGAACCTTCAAATAATTGAGATAAATAAGTCTTTAAATTTTTTCTCCATATTTCCTATTTTACCTTATTATTAATATTATTCATGATAAATGAAAGTGACCAGTTTGTTTCATTCATAAACTATCTTTCCTAGGGTAGTATTTATGCAGCCAAACAAATAATTATTTCAAATATTAAAGTCAAAATTTTGGAGTGAAGATAAGAGCTTTCACTGACTAAATGCTCAGCTTTCATTTTAAGTGTGACAGTTTGATATTTATATTTATTTATATAAATAACTTGGATACCACATTTGTGAGCTCAATTCTTAGTAAGACCCAGGCTATTACTGTATGCTTGCCACACTTAGAGGCTGCACTATTCTGGGTATTAAACATAAGCCACTGTCTGAGTGTGTTACCTTGAGTAACACTATGAAAACTACTCAGTACCATGAAAACATAATAATGTCCTTGTAATCATGTTTTAGGTGACACTTCTTGATTACAAGGTCCTCGATGAGGTCCATATCAAATGCCATTGTACAACGTTGTATTTCTGAATTGATCTGAAGCTGACATGGTAGATTCAATAACATGCCAAGCAGACATAGGAAGGTTCCATTCAGCTCTTAGCAGGCATGATGGATTTCCCTAAGGCCTAAAGCATGATAACATTTCTCAGGCAGTGAATCAGACACTGTCAAATGAAGCCAGCTGAATCCATTAGGTCTATGTAAAGATCTTCCTATGTAGCCTGTGAATGCTGATTTTCCCCTTGGAGGACTCCTTAGAAAGTTCAAAAGATTGAGTGGCTCAGGAGTCCTCCCTCTAGCCAATGCCTGGTTTTATCTGGTCAGCCAACCTGTTACTAACACAAGAGCAGTCCCCAATAAATCTCACATTGTAATTACTCACCGGCACTTCATAGGCCCTGGCTCCTCCTTTAATATCATCAGACTCTTTGAAGTTTTGTGAAAACCCATCTTTAATTTAGATGACAGATTTTACTCTGTGGGTTTTTGAAATACACTCAGGAAAAGGACGGTTTAATTTACTTTTAGAGCCATTCCTTACTTCTTTGTTTTGCAAGTGGCATTTAAACAACAGTATTTTAAACTCTAAAGTCAAGGGCAGGAAAGCAATCCCACTTGCCTCTATGGATATAATTCAGAATCTGACTCATTTAAGTGACAATAAACATAGAGTAGTGGTCCTGGTGTCAGTCAGAGACAACAACAAAATCATCAAAAGCAGTCCCTAAGTGTAAACTCAAACCAATCGACTAGTCTATGAGCAAAGACAACTTCCTGTAAAACAAAAGAGCAAACTTCACCTGATATCACATCAATAAATAAAGGAGGTGCTAAGGGATATATGTAAGAGTGGTTGA
The DNA here is from genome assembly GCF_951640355.1 of Cnephaeus nilssonii. Classification (NCBI taxonomy): domain Eukaryota; kingdom Metazoa; phylum Chordata; class Mammalia; order Chiroptera; family Vespertilionidae; genus Cnephaeus; species Cnephaeus nilssonii. The sequence goes on from NC_137081.1 coordinate 63,205,458, forward strand.
GTACTAAGGTAGAATTTTTTTGTTTCAATATGTACAGTTTTCTATCCAAAAAGTTTTCTGGACCTTGAATCTGAATCTAAAGTAATTTCCTAGAGGCTAAGTCAGCTTTTAGATCTCAGCTTCAATATCACTTCCTTAAAGCTTTCCCACTCTCTCCAAATTAGATTAGATCCTGTGTTATAGGTTGCCATAATAGTCTTTACTTTTTCATAGTATTCATTACATTTTAAATTAATTATTTATGCAATTATCTGCTTAATTATTAGCTTCTTTGCTGAATTTAACATTCCAGGAGATAAGACAATGACTATTTTATTCCCTGATATATAGGAGATGGCCAATATTTTTTAAATAATCAGTGCTTAAGATTGAATATCAAGATTGACAGATCTAAGGACTTAGAAACATCAGACCTAGTTCAGACTTTAAATTGCAACTGGTCCAACCTTTATTCCATTGTGGGAATATGCTTTTAAAGTGCTCGCTTGATGATCATCTGGTTGCTCTTTGAACAATTCAGATGAAGGGTCAGTAATTTGTAAGACATTATATTCTACCATTCACTACTTAACAGAAATTACTCCATTAAGTCCTTTCTATAACTTTTACCTTTGCATCAATTCCAGTCTCAGAAACAATCCAGAATAAAATCCATTCCTTCTTGTATACAAGAGAACTTAATTATAGCAAAGTAGCCATAATGTGCTCCAATACATCTTCCTTTATCTAAACTTAAATCCTTGGTTCTTCTAAATGTTCTTTATACAAACTGATTGATTCTATGTTCCTTATACAAACTGATTAATTCTCCTCACTGTCATTGTTTCTTTACTCAGCCTGTGTCCCAATTTGTCCAGATCCAATTTGGCATTCCAAATGTGGTATGACCTAGGCAAAGTGCAGTGAAACCATCATCTTACTTGATCTGGACTCCCTAACTTTATTAGTGGAGTTTAACTTTGCATTGCTAGTGGTATCCTACTATCCCTATAAAAAACTGAATTCTATTGGGCTCAGCACCTGCTTAGTAAGGCTGTGTTATCTCTTGGAAATCTAAGAGTTCTTTTTCTTTGCCATATGTGTGTCAGTACCATGTATAAATCCCAATGCCTTGGGAAAGATTATATGACTTAGAATATGTGGTGGTATCTTAAGGCTTACCATAGCAGCCCTAAAAAATATGTAGACACCCCCCCACACACACACTTCCTTTCTTATTGTTATTATCAATTGCCCCAAAGCCAGGTCTTTTTGTGATGCTTCATAGTCATTCCTAATAGGGAGTCCTGAAGAATTGCCTTGGGCTGCAAAGGGAAGCGTGAAGTCATTATTTCAGTGCTGATATATTTCCTAGGCTTTAAAAAAACCAAGTTCAAGAAGGAAGAACCAGTCTCTGAGTCCTCTGTGTCTACTGCTCCTTCAACCAGAAGTAATCTGGTGGTGTCTGCCTTACCACTCCCAACCAGGATACATTACACAAGCCTATTGCTGCTCCCCACAGAGGCCTTCGGGCTGTGAGTACAAAGAAGGAATTCTACCACATTCAGGATTCACTTCCTGTTTCTTATCAGTTTACAAATTACAATACAGGAATTGCTCCAGAGAAATATCACCTTTCCTCTGAGCTATAAGGTGTCCATTGTTCCCATACTTGCAGCTTCTCTGATGCTTTCTTTATTTTAATGAGTTCATGTGGCTTAATTTCTTTCTGTCTTTTATTTTCTATAAGGAAATGAGCATGTAACACTTTTGTCTATTCGTTCATTGTATTTATTATATGTTTGTTCATTTTTAATATCAAAATAATACATATACACAAAAGAAAAAGTTGTCTTCTCCATTTCTTTGTGCGCCCAAGTCCTGATCAGCACAAGTAATAATTTTTTATCTCTTTTCAATAATTTCTTCTTGTATTTACCTCTTATTTATAAATAAAATATTATATAAGTATATCTTCATTTTTCAATTTTTATATTATCTAATGCCTTCCAATAATGCAAGAAGAGGATTTGACTCTTTATACAAACCTCCACTTCTCTCTCTCTTCTCTCCCTCTCACCATCTTCTCAATCCAGTTATATTACCATTTCACCAAATTAATATATAATATGTACATTATGCTGTAAATTTTATTAAAAGCTCAGACAGATAGTATACTATAAATTGTGTTCCCTTAATTGTAAATGTTTTGTTTTTCTTGACGTTAGTAATTGCATTTTTTCCTATTTGTACGGCTTTATAAGTAACTAACACCAGTTTAAATTTTCACATAAAACTTTAAAAGTATACTTAAATATGGTTACACTCATCAGGTAAGCTTTCAGTAACTACTAGAACATTATCTCCTCTCTAATTTGGCCTCACTGAGAAGCTATTTTCCTGAGGCTTTCTTTCATCATTATCCTCAAATTATCCTCATCTTCCTTCTGTTTGGCCCCTGTGTCTCAGGTCCCATGTTTTACTATTCCTTAGTGTATGTCACTTTGTTACTAACACATTTTTCAATGGTTTCCTGAAGACACAGGTTGCATAGGAAGTACATTTTTGAAACAGTGTATGTCTAAAAACATTTTTATTTCCACCTTCACACTTGATGAATAGTTTAGCTGAGTACAGTATTCTAAGTTGGAAATTATTTCCCCTCGGGATTTTTTACACATTGCTTTACTGTTTTCTAGCTTTCAATGCTTCTGTTAAAAAAAAAAACAAAAACAAAAAAAAACAGAAAGCTGGTGAAACTTGAACTATGTGGTAAGATTCTCTCCTCTTCTTTCTTCCTCTCCTCTTCTGCCCCTCCCCACCTCACAGATCTTTAAATATTTATTTTCTTCATCCCTTCTGCTCTGAAATTCCATGATCCATTTCTCCAGTGTTGGTGTTATTTTCATAGATTTATTTTTCTGGGTTCCTCATGAACTCTTGCAATATAAACACTTTGTAGTTTGTAACTTGAAAGAGTTCTCTCTTGCTCAAAGGATGCTCCTTTGTGAAAGTAACCTGTTCTACTATCAAATGCAATACCTTATCTCACTGACAACTTTACTTGTAGCTGTTTTTGTTGTTGTTAATCCTTACCTGAGGATATTTTTCCATTGATTTCTTGAGAGAGTAGAAGGGAGAGGGAGTGACAGAGAGAGAAACATCCATTGATTTTTAGAGAGAGTAGAAGGGAGGAGGAGTGACGGAGAGAAACATCAATTGGAGAGAGGCACATCAATTGGTTGCCTCCCACATGTGCCCCCCGACTGGGGCAGGGATTCAGCCTGCAACCCAGGTACATGCCCTTTGACCGAAATCCAACTCGGGACCCTCAGTTCACAGGCCGGTGCTCTGTCCACTGAGCCAAACCGCCTACGGCTTTACTTGTATCTTTTTACAAAAGTGTTATTGTTTACCTTTATCAGCTTTGTTTCTGCCTTTCCTACTTGTTGATTTTGGTCTTTGCCTTCTACTTTAGGGACTCCAATATCTGATTTTCCCTGGCTGGAAATTTATATTTAAAAGGGAGGTCCTAAAATTCTGTTTGGAGAAGAAAATAAAAAAGCTGTGGATTGATGGCTCTTACTATGAGTCATAAAGTAGGGACCATACTATTTCACTTGAGAAATCCTAACGATAGTTTATGGAAACCTTTTGTCTTGAGCCAGTCTTTGGAGCTCAGGATAAAAATTCTCTAGGCTACCTCTAAATTGTGCTGCCATCAACATTCTGAGAGCCAAAAAGGAAAAGAGGGACAGTACAGAACATAGACTTTCACTCAGTTTTCTTGTTTCCAATTAAAGGCCATACCCTGTGCTTAGTTTTGCTTGCTCTCCTCCAGCTAAGAGTCTCCCTAGATCAACTTGCCAGAAATAGAAACTTCATTTCCTGTGCTGGAGTGGGACTTGGAATTTAGCCTATGAAGGCTTAGTGATCTGAGAGTTTAGCTGTTCCTCAGATATAACTTTCCACCAATCTTCCTTATTTCAGCTTCATCTTCTAAGGCTAATTTAGAAGTATCTGTACCCCTAACCTCTTAAAACTTTGGGAGTTATACAGATACAGTGGTTGTCTTGTTTTTTTAGATTCCCCAAATAAATTCTCCTTTCTCAAGTGTAGTTAATCAAACATCACTTATGTATCTTCCCATTTTCCAAATGAGTATATATGTATATCCTCTCTAATAAAATGGTAATATGCAAATTAACCATCACTCCGCTACATAAGCCATGCCATCCAGCCAAGCCACGCCCACCAGCCAATCAGGGCGAGTATGCAAATTAACCCCAATCCAAGATGGCTACAGCCACAGTGAGCAAGGTTTCCCAGGTAACAGAGCAAGCCAAGCTTTCCATAGCCGTTGCAGGCCTAAGCCTCCACTCAAGCTACAAAGTTTCAATTATAGAAGGTAAACAAATTCAAACAAATGGCGGCAGAATGGAGCTTGAGAGAGCAGGCCAGGGTTGCCGGCAGCAACAGGGGAAGCAAAGCTTTCCACACACCCTGGCCAGGCTCACCCACTTAAGGCTACAAAGTTTCAATTGTAGAAGGTGAATTAACTGCCACAGAGATGGCTGCCGCCCCAGAGGGAGCAGCAGGCTTGGCTCCGCTCCAGGCTACAGTTTCAATTGTAGAAGGAAAATAAATTCCAGATACCAGGGCCTCCCCTTGGGTTGCCAAGGGGCGTGGCCGGCCTGCAAACCACCACAGGCCCCTCACTCAGGCCGCCCCATGCCCCAAGGGAACCCCACCCTGATCCGGGACACCCTTCAGGGCAAACCAGCTGGCCCCCACCCGTGCACCAGGCCTCTATCCTATCTAATAAAAGAGTAATATATAGATTGGTCATCACTGCAACACACGATATAGCTGCCCCCATGTGGTCAAAGATCCTGCCCCCATGTGGACACAAGATGGCCACCGCAAGATGGCCAGCAGGAGAGGGCAGTTGGGAGGCACCCGGCCTGCAAAGGAGGGCAGTTGAGAGGGACCAGGCTTGCAAGGGAGGGCAGTTGTAGGTGATCAACCCTGCAGGAGAGGGCAGTTAGGGGTGACCAGGCCGGCAGAGGAGGGAAGTTGGGGGCAAACAGGCTGGCAGGGGAGCAGTTAAGCATCAACCATGCTGGCAGCGGAGTGGTTAGGGGGTGATCAGGCTGGCAGGCAGAAGCGGTTAGGGGCAATCAGGAAGGCAGGCAGGCAAGCAGTTGGGAGCCAGCAGTCCTGGATTGTGAGAGGGATGTCCGACTGCCCGTTTAGGCCCGATCCCTGGGATCGGGCCTAAACGGGCAGTCGGACATCCCTCCAGGAGTCCCAGATTGGAGAGGGTACAGGCTGGGCTGAGGGACAACCCCTCGCCGTGCACGAATTTCGTGCATAGGGCTTCTAGTATGTATATATGTATATATGTATATATGTATATATGTATATATGTATATATGTATATATGGATACATGGATATATGGATATATGGATATATGTATACATACATGCAGACAGACATATATGTATGTATAAAATTATGTATCATACAGAGTTTGGACACACTGATATTAAAAAAATTAGTTGTTTATATAAAATTCAAATTGAACTGTGTATCCTATATTTCACTAATAAATCCAAGTATGATGGAAAGCAAAATAAGGAAGTGTTAAGAATGCTTAAATTCTTACCTTATAGTGTGCAGAATCAAGAAATGGTGTCTAGATTTGATAGAACAAGAAACTGATGTTTTTAATATAATATTTAGATTTTCATAAGTAGCTAATAAAGTTACTAATCTAGAACTGTTTTAGATGGAGAGGATATAAGATGTGAGAAGTAGTGTGAATAAAATCTTCAGCTATTAAAGCAGAAAATCACTAGGTTTATGCGAATGTCTAAAGTTGAGAATTAAGCCCTAGCCTGTTTGTCTCAGTAGACAGAGCAACAGCCTGCAGACCAGCGGGTCCCAGGTTTGATTCCAGTCAAGGGCATGTACCTAGATTGCAGGATCCTCCCCAGCCTGGGCCCTGCTTGGGGCATGGGCAGGAGGAAACCAATCGATGTGTTTCTCTTACATTGGTATTTCTCTCTGTCTTTCCCTCTCTCTTCCACTCTCTCTGAAAATCAATGGGAAAATAATAAAGTTGAGAATTAAGAAAAGCCATCCAACATTAAGGCAATCACCAGAAGACCTGAAAGCGGGCGATTGAACATGGTTGTCCGTGGGTGCGCGAAGCTAGCTGCAATGACGTGTGGAGGAGATGATGGAATTTCACTATTAGCCCTGCAGCATGTTTTGCTTTTTAATACATGTTTAAGTTAAATTAAACACTTTAAATTTGTTTTAAGAAATACATTAAGTCAGTGATGGCGAACCTATGACACACGTGTCAGCACTGACATGCATAGCCATTTCTGATGTCACGCGGCCGCTGAGGTGGCCGCATGCCGAGGATTAAACATTTGCTGCTCCTGAGGATGAAACATTTGCGACTAGAGTCTTGCTAACTCCAAGACTCTAGTCGCAAATGTTTCATCCTCCCCTATTAGACACTCTGTGCCGGAGGTCTGTAGGCCAAAACAACAGAAGTCCGGCACAGAGCGTCTAGTTCTGGGACTTCCGGTTAAGCCAGGATCTTTGCCCTCACTTCCGCCGGCAGAGCAGGGAGCAGCGGAACGCAGCCAGGGACGCATCTCTGGGGGCCCTGCCATTACCAGTAACCAAATAACAGTTAACCACAGCAACCATTATCTACTGTTCTGGGGTGTCATGGATTTCTAATCCATCATTACTGAGATAAGTGAGGGGGAGGCTGGGAGAGGCGAGGGTTTGTGGCGTGCTATGGGTGCCATTTCCCGCCATTAGAAATAGCGGCAGCCATTTTAATTCACATAAGGAACACCATCTTGCTCCATAGTGCAGACTCCATTTCACCACTATTACTGTTGTGCATCCTTATTAACCCCTATTTCTGCTTATTAACCCTGCCCTTTCCTAAAAGACAGTTATATGCACCATTTTGTGGTTAGTTAGGCTAGTTAACCCCTAATTGCCTGCAGGCCTAACAAGCTATCTATAATTCTATCTTCTGTCACTGCCCCCCTGATGGGGAACTAAAAAATAAAAAAACTAAGGTTAAGTAAAGGAAGTGGTAGTAGCAGTGGCTGACCCTTTCAAGAGACATGGACCGAGATGTATGACTTTATAGAAAAAAATGGCAGATCATTTTGCGTTCTATGTACTGAAACGGTAGTAAGCAGAACGTGGAATATAAATAGACATTTTGAAACTAATCATTCCCAGCTCTTGGAAAAAAGTGAGGATGAAAGGAAGGAATACATTTCCAGGCAGCTACACCTTTATAAGAGCCAATCTAATTCCATCCTTAAATTTATGAAAGGCTCTACAAATTCAACATCTGCAGGTTTGAGCATTGCTCACTGTATAGCTCAGCATGGAAAAGTGCTCAGTGAGGGAGAATTTATTAAAGAAACTCTCCTAAGATGTGCACCAGTTCTATTTCACGATATGCAGAATAAAGATGCAATTATTAAGAGAATATCTGAGTTACCACTCAGTAGAAATATCATAAAAGACCAAATAATGAGACTGAACATAAACGTACAACATCAATTAAAGAGAGACATAAGGAAGTGTAAATATTTTTTGATCTCTCTTGATGAAACTACTGATGTCACATCACATGCTCAGTTGGCCATTATTGGTCGATATTCTGATGGTCTCACAATGAGAGAAGAGTTGATAAAGTTAGTATCAGTGTCAACAAGTAAATCAGGAAGCAAAATATGTAAGGTTGTTATACAAACATTTCGTGACCTAAGCATTGATATCTCTAAAGTTGTGTCAGTGACGACAGATGGGGCACCAAATATGGTGGGGGAAAAAGTCGGATTTGTCAAATTGTTTACAGAAGCTATTGGACATCCGATTGTGCCTTTTCATTGTATTATCCATCAGGAGGCTTTATGTGCCAAGGCAGGATTCACTGACTTAAAAGACTTAAAGTCAGTTGTTACAAAAATAGTTAATTTAATAGCTGCTCACCCCCTTCACAAGCGAGAATTTTCGGCACTTTTACTGGAGGTTGATTCCACCTACAGTGGACTGCTGATGTACAATAATGTAAGATGGCTGAGCCGAGGCAAAGTTCTTGAGCACTTTGTGGAGTGCTTTGAAGAAATTAAGGTATTTCTTGACGATAAGGATCTGGGAAACTTTCCTCAGCTTAATGATGATAAGTGGGTCAACACCCTGATGTTTTTTACAGATCTCTCTGTTCATATTAATGAACTGAACTTAAAGTTACAAGGTTTTGGCAAAAGTATTGACGTTATGTTTGGATACATAAAAGCTTTTGAAAGTAAAGTTAAAATTTTCAACTGAGATGTAGAAACTAAAACTTTTAAGTATTTTCCTCGAGTAACAAAGTATTTTGAGAAGGCCAATGCAGCAGTACAAAATGAAATGGAACTCTTGCATATGAAGTACCAGCATGTTTTAGACTCATTACTTGACCAGTTTAGTGATAGATTTAGTCAATTTAGAAGTCTAGAACAGACCATGAAAATAATTAAGTATCCTGATGGAGTAGTCTACAGTAGTTTGGAATTAAATGGTTTCCAATGGATGCAAATTGATGATTTGGAGATGCAACTTGAAGAATTTCAAGACAGTATCTGGGCTCAGGTGTTTGTCGACTTGAGGTCAAAGCTTGAGAATCTGGGAAGGTGCCGCTTGGAGAATCAAGAGGAGTGCCACTACGAACAGGAAATTTGGAGTGCCTGGAACCGACTACCAGACACTTTTAGCACCCTGAAAAATATAGCAATGGCTTTACTCACAATTTTTCTCTCTACATACTTTTGTGAGGCCTTATTCTCAGTGTTAAGTAATATCAAAACCAACAAAAGAAACAGATTGACAGATGAAGTTAGTAGCGCTTGCTTGGGCCTGAAGTGTACAAAATACCAACCTTCAATTGAAGATTTAGCCAATGAAATTCAGCAATAAAAAAGTCACTAATAGGCAGGTTAGTTCAAGAATTCCCCCTCCCCCTCACTTATCTTAGTTCACGGCACCCACACAAGCTAAATAATATCAAGACCAACAAAAGAAACCGACTGATGGATGAACAAACAAGTCACTAAGCAGGTAAGTTAAATATTTAGTTTTTGGTTTATTAAATACAATTATATGTAACAATTATACATTTATGTTATTTAAACTATAAATATTGCGAAATAATGTTTTTTCCTCAAAGTGACACACTACCCGAGTTATGCTCAGTTTTTTGGCGAAGTTTGACACACCAAGCTCAAAAGGTTGCCCATCACTGTCTTAAGTGAATATTATACTTCTAATATAGTGTTTATTATTATAATGTAGCAGCAGTATTGTGCCCATAATAAGCTCTATGGCCTTGACTTATGAACACTTTCATATATACACTTTTAAAAAATAACATGTTTTTATTTATTTGAGAGAGAGAGAGAAAGGGAGAAATACAAACATCGATGAAAGAGAAATATCGATCAGCTGCCTCCTGCACACTCCATACTGGGGATGGAACCCACAACCCAGTCATGTGCCCTGACTGGGAATCTAACTGTGATCTCCTTGTTCATGGGTCGACACTCAACCACTGAGCAACACCATCTGGACTCACATACTAGTACATCTTTACATTTTGAAAAGTTAGAGTCAGATAGCTTAAGTTTCAAGGAACAGAAATTTACTAGAGACATTAGATCTTTATCATTTTCTAGTAAGAGACTTTTTCTTATAGGGAAAATGTTGAATATGAAATCAAACTCCCAGCAGGTGATAATAATCCTACTTTCATAAAAGAACAGTCAAGGAAAATACATTCATTTGTCTACTTTTAATGCTTGCCACAATTACTGTCAGATATCTGAGCAATGTCCTCTTTTTTAATAATGATTAAGTAAGTAATTGTTTCATTAGTCTTAATCTTGGGGTTTACTATAATCTAGGTTTCATGAATAAGCATACTAATTTGTCTGATTAATTTCCTTCTAGCAGTAATTTCAGTTAATAAGAGTGATAAAGGCAATATATAGAAAATGTAACATTCCTGTAATTACTAACTAGAGTTATGAATATGAAAATATGCAATTTCCCAAATGGAGAAGGGTAAAATTAATAGAGAAGTGCAGATCTAATCAGTTTGCATAGAAATATCAAACAAACTTGAAATATAATGTGTGGTCAATGAATCCACTTCAAGTCAAACTGGTTGACCTCACAAATTAAAAAAACATTTTAAAGGCCATATAGCCTTCATGTTCAACACTGTAGGGTCTCTGATCGAGTTTTTCTGATAATAAAATAAAATTATTCTAATCCCACTACACACCAAGATCTTATAAATACTTGGTACTCTTAGAGACAAAATGATATTGTTTTATGGCATCCAAAGCTATGGTGAAAGTCATGTCTACAAAATATTGAAACAATTTCCACAAAGCACACATATAATCCAACTAGTTACATATTGAATACATACTCTGCTCAGCTGTATTTACAAAGGTACACCTCAATGAAAAAGGAAAATGAAAGCAATGCTGCAGCTCCAAGAGTCAAAATTTGCATGAATTATTTATGTTTAAAGGTTTTTTTCTACTTAGGATTCATAATATACTTTACCTTGTTTTACAACAGAAGGAGAAATTATGGCTCAGTTTACTAAAATAATTATAGTCATAATCACATCTGCTCTTGAAGACTGTCAAATATCTCCAGAGTGCACCGCATACATTTCCTTTACTAGATTCCCTCTTTTATGAGTTCATTAAACAATTTCACAGCATTATTGTACAACTACTCTGCATGGCATATTGTTTGAGCAGAACATTCCCTCTAATAGCTCTATTCTCAAACAGATGTTCGTTTTTTCAAAGATTTTATTTGAAGAATAATTTGCACATTTATCCTACTGTGCTGTCACTTTTCTTTGGATTTTGAAGCAGCTTTCTCCTATATTATGGAAAGCCTAATATTGTCAACAATTTCAAAGAAAGAAAACAAAAAAACATTCATCAGCAAATGTCTCAGGTCAGTGTGTAAGGTTATTAGAGCAAATTACCCCCAAGCGATAGCAACTCAAAGTTAGAGTACAAAGTCAATAACAACTTTTTCTCAGAGGCATGGGAAAACAAAAATGCATGATGACACATTTCTTTACTCATTTTGCTTTTATGAATTTTTAATTACACTTCCAAGCAAGTTGGGTTCCTTATAAATAAAGTAAAATAATGACAGACTAAAGAGAAAGAAGTGGATGCAAGACTCCTTTATACTTACTTATTACAAGACTATTGAATCAGTCATTCCCGGAGACATATTTTCCTGGGAAAGTGACACTGGATATCATTCTGAACTGGCTCATCTTGCCTAAACATTTTAAAGAAATGAGATGCTATCTACCTTGTATTTTGAAGAGGAAGTTCCTCTCCCTGCTTGACTCAAATCAAATTTTACAGGGTGTTAGTCTTTGACCAGGTTTGTTCTATGCAGTTCCCTCAATAGATTTATCTCCTTTCACTGTCTTTGTCTTAGAGCCATTGCAAAGACTCAGCTGTATTCACCAGTGAAAATGTTGCATCTCGTGTGAAGAAGGGCTATTTCCTTTTATAAACAATCTCACTGCAGTGAAGTCAGAATCACAGTCTTATTCTCATTCAGATAAATGGTGCCAAGAAAGACATTTCCCCCTTGCTTTTGAGCTATGGACTAATGAATTATGACCATCTGCCGATCACTTTGAACATATAATGTGAATTTACTCGTATGAAAATACAGTGCTGGGAGAAATGAGGAACCAGTATGTTTTCAGAGCTAGATGCCTATTTCTTTTTATTTCTTCCTTTTTCTTTCAACAAGAATGTGGTTTTATGGGAATAAGAAAATCTGAGAAATACAGGCATTACTAGGAACTTAAATTATACTCACAAAGAGAGCACTTCATTTTAGATTTTAAAATATGCACAATGTTAATTATAGGAAATTTTTAGGGCAACTGCACCATGATGTCCCAATCTCCTCAGCTAATAACATGGCAGAGTTCAACGTTTCTTTACATAGACCTTCTAAGATTTCTGAACAGGACTATACTCCAGGAACGTTCTTTTATAACAAGCTGATGAGATGCCATTTGGGGACAGAAGAGTTCTGGGATGATGAAGATCCTTGTGTGTGCACTGGGAGACATTTCTCACTGCCATGTGAATGTGTGCACCCGGCAGTGAGTGATGGTGGAATGGAACATACCTGGCAGATTGCCAGAGGCAGAGCACTTTAGTCATTATAAAAGGAGTCCATGCAGGCACTGTTTAGAATGGCAGTAATTTGGAAACCACCTAAAATGTTCAGGTGAAGGTGTGTTTTTTTAATGTGTGTGTTTTTTTTTTCCCTCTCGATTTTTAGAGAGAGGAAGGGAGATGGATAGAGAGATAGAAGTATCTAGGAGAGATAAACATCATCCATCGGGTGTCTCCTGCGCACCCCACACTGGGGATCAAGCCCGCAACCCGGGCATGTGCCCTGACCAGCAATGGAACCATGACCTCTTGGCTCATTGGTAGACACTCAACCACTGAGCCACACCAGCTGAGCTGATGGGTATTTTAAGATAGACTTTAACATATCTATGCAATAAAATTACCTTTGGACCTTAAAAATAATAATGTATTTTTAGCACTAAATAATTATTACAATGTAAACTCTGAAGAGAAGAAATAAGTGAAATAGTACTATGGACTCATCTATTTCTACATTTATATGAGCACCTGCTGTCCAGACTAAACAACTTTGTTCTTATTGCATTTGTTTATTTAATTTTTCTTCTTACCTTATACTAAATATGATTTATTTGACACTACATGATCACAGTGGGAATCTGCAGAAATATACCATGAACACAAATGCTAAGCTTGCAGGCCCAGTATTAGGCTATATTATTAGATTTATTTGTGTGTGCTTCATCTAAATTATTTTGAAGTATAAACATTTATCCAGAAAGGTACACTAATCATAATTGATTGTCTTGATGAATTTTCAATATTGAACTCATCTAAGTAACCATCACTAACATCAAGAAAATATTTCCAGCCTCACTCCTGCCTCCCCCCAGGCACTACTACCTCCATCCAAGCTCAGCCACTATCTGACTCATCATACTTTGTTTTGCTTCTTTTGCTTAGTACTATATTTGTGATATTCATCTATGTTTTTGCATTTAATTATAATAAATTTATTCTCATAGCTATATAGTATATAAATTTAAATATAGTGCTGCTATGAAGATAGTTGTGGTATTGATTGATATCTGAATGTTAACATGATAACTCACTTTTAGATAACTAGAATGAGCCCCATTAATATGTATACTAGAGGCCTGATGCACGAAATTTGTGTGAGAATAGGCCATCCTTCCCCCAGCTGCTGGCACCAGCTTCCCTCTGGCACCCAGAACCTGGGCTTCCCTCGCAGCCTGGACTTCGTCCAGAAGGTTGTCCAGAAGGACGTCTGGTCTAATTAGCATACTACGCTTTTATTATTATAGATAATGAAGATTTATATGTTGTGTATTAAGTACAGTTGAGTAGGCTCCAATTCCTGGCAACTCTTATCAGTGACTGATATTTACAATGTCCAGTTCTCAACAGCCCTGCTCAGCTCCTGTAGACTCATGCTCATGACTTCTTTTATGAAGTCAATCCATCTCATATTTGTTCTTCTTCTTTTCCTGCCATCTTCTATTTTCCCCAGCATTACTGTCTTTTCCAAACAAACCTGCCTCCTCATGATTCATAATGTGCCTGAAGTAGGGCAGCTTCAGTTTTGTCGTTTTTGCCTCCAGCAATGTTTTAGGCTTAATTTTCTCTAGGGCCCATTTGTTCATCTTGCTGGAGGTTTAAGGGTATTTGTAGAATGCTCCTACAACCATATTTTAAATGAATCATTTTTTTTTCCTTCTTTATTGTCAGTTTTCACAGCCATACATAATAATTGGGAATACAAGGAGTGTGGATATTTTAGTCTTGGTCTCTAATAACAATTCTTTGCTCTTGATTATTTTATATAATATGATATATACCGTATGTTCCAGTGTATAAGATGACCTTTTAACCCAGGAAAATCTTCTCAAAAGTCTGGGGTCTTATACGCCAGAAAATACGGTAACCAACCCATCATTTGGCAATAACTCACTTTAATTCTAAATTGTAAATACCGTATTTTCTGGTGTATAAGACCCCAACTTTTGAGAAGATTTTCCTGGGTTAAAAGGTCGTCTTATATGCCGGAACATACAGTATATAATAGTTATATATACATTATATATAATTTTTATATTGCTATATTATATTACCTGGTTTTAAAAAAATATTATATATGTTTGGTTACTAATTTTCCTTTTTTTTTATTGTCTAGCATAGAAGGCTATGCTAGAGTAAAAAATGTATTAAGTGTTCCCCTTCTTCTTTACTCTGGAATGGTAAAAGCTCACTCTTATTATAAGTATTAAGAAGCATTTATGAGGAAGCCATTTGGTTTCAGAGTTTTCTTGTGGGAAGTTTTCTTAATAATATATTCAACTTCATCAAAAGATATATAATCATTTAGATTCCATTGCTTTTGGTTAATGGTTTCTCATGAAATTTTTCTATTTCCTCTACATGATAGATGCCTAAAGTTTTCTCAACATTGCCCTTTTTAATGTTTTTAGTATCCATATTAACATTGACCTTTTTTTAAATCTCTGACATTGGTAATGTTTTGTTTTCTTCCTTTTCTCTGGGTAAGACTTGTTAGCTATAGTAGTATTTTTAATAAATCAAATTTGGTTTGTTAGTTTTTTCTGTTTTATATTTGTTTCCTATTTCATTGATTTCTGATCTTAATTTTAGAATTTCCTTCTTTCTACTTTCTTTGGCTTGGCTTTGCTCTTTTCCTGTGTTCTTGAGATGGACACTTACATAATTCATTTTAAACCTTCCTTCAAATACAAACATAAATACTGCTTTTGTTTTTATATATTCTGTGTTTATGTTGGATTTTAACTAGTAAATTTTAACCACAAAGAATAACAATAATATTCACATTAGATACCATATAGCTGACATTCCATTGATCAAAACAACCAGTGTTTTGTGTCTGCCACATACAAGGAGAGGAGGACAGTGTTGAATAAGACACTTACCTCATTCTCATGGAGCTTATATATTAATGGGGGTCCATAGGTAGTAATCATACAAACAAATACGTGAGATGACGCCAGATATTCAAATGTTTATTGAGCATGTATTATTTACGAACCATTGTTATTTTCTTTTTCTTTAGCTAACACAAAGACAATTTATTAACCGAAAACAATGATTTGAGGAGTCCTGTCCACAGAAGGTAAACACAGGTGTTGTGGAAGGGATGGAGTTGACATCCTCAATCTCTCTTTCACATGCCTGTGCATTTCTTTCCCCATTTCTTCCTCCAAGGCACATACCTCTGCTTTCTTTTTCGTAGACTCCAAGGGCCCTTCTTTTACCTCTGTATCTTGTTTCCTGCATCCACACAGCCCAGCTGGCTCACTTCTTCCTCTGTGATTTTCTAAATAAACTTTCACTTATATTTGAGTTCTTGACTCTGAGTTCTTAGCCAAACTTACCGTAAGGACTGAGGTGCCGTTCACCGTTAATAACAATCAGTCACACAGCAGATGGCTTCCTTATCAGAAAGATCAGTGGCATGGACAAAAGTGTCATTGAAGGATGCAAAGATGTGGCAGACACCAAATATATTTTCTCCTTCAGCCATCTGATGACCTGTTCTTCCTTCTTTCCCTTCCCCTTGCAAGGTATCATTTCTGTATGTCTTCTCCAGGCTCTAAAAAGAGAGATTGGAATAGCTTGTTTGCCAACCATTGTTAAACAGGTGTGACTTTTGTTTTAAAATTAAGAAGGGTCATTATGAACACTAGGATGACAAAAGAAAAGAAAAACATACTTAATATTGACAATGATGTTGGAAGATAGGCATTCTTATCTGCATCTTACAAACAAGACAGCTAAGATTCACAAAGACCAATTAAATCAGCTTATAACCAACAGATGGAATCTCAAAATATTTTATATTCTTTCCAGTGAAGGAAGCAGAGTTTGCCACACCAAAATATGACATTTTTTATATTGCTTATTTTTTTAAAGATATATTTTATTGTTTTTTACAGAGAGGAAGGGAGAGGGATAGAGAGTTAGAAACATCGATCAGCTGCCTCCTGCATGCCCCCTATGTGCCCGCAACCAAGGCACATGCCCTTGACTGGAATCAAACCTGGGACCCTTCAGTCCAAAGGCCGATGCTCTATCCACTGAGCCTAACCAGTCAGGGGTATATTGATTATTTCAAGCTGGTTATTTTTAAGAAACAAAGAACTCCAGAAAAAAACCTTTGATCTCCCCCCTAACTGCCTAAAAGGTTCAGATAGAGGACCTGCCAGGAAGGGAGCTATCATCATGACAACTAACGTTTAATATGAACTAGTGTGTCGTTAACAGAGGGGAACCTAGCAAAGCCCACTTCATCAAAGTCCTCCCTGTGTCCCATCCTTAAAGGTGGCCCAGCAGACATTTCCTTACCAAACATTGCTTTTCTGTCTCCATGTGAATTGCCTTCTCCCCCTCTGAAGTAACAAACCTCAACCTCTGCTTTCTCCTTAGCTCAAGATGGCATACAGGCCTTCACTACCCTATTTATCCTAGACCCTATATTACTATGGAACTCCTGTATGTATATACATAATTAAATTTGGTTATTTTTCTCCTGTTAATCTGTCTCATGTAGATTTGATTAGTAGCCCAGCCAAAAGAACTAAGAGGGGAAATAGCAGCAATTTCCCCCTCCACCACACCATCTATCAAGATGAATCTTTCAGAGAGCCAGGGATTCTCCCTCTGCCCTGTTATATTCCATGACTCAAAAGTAGTTATGAACACTGCAGACATTTCCAAGGGAAGTTTTAACAATTCAATTGGTCTTTGGTGGTGAGACCAATATTTGAGATTTGATTTTCAGAATCAAAATGGTAGAACAGAATAACTGGAGGACATTCAGAGATTATTTTATTTGGTCCTTTTAATTCTAGATTGGTCACAAGCAGGATGGGAGACAAGTGTGTAAATGATTAGTGTAAAGCTATAAAACAAAGAACACAACAAAGCACATGCCTTAGAGAGCAACTGATCTTAACAGAGAATTCACATTATGTAAATGAGCGTTTTCCTCAGCCTCACAACCCAAAATGTTGTCAAACATCCCTTTTTCTTCCTTTCCTAAAGGGTTGCTTGTTTCACGTTCCTCTTTATGCATTCCCTAAGAAAAGCCTCACAAATAAACAGAAGACACTGTATGGGCTCCATCTACAAACAGGCTCCTAACAGAAATCTCAATATCTCTGTTGTTTGTTTCCTTTTGCTTCACTGCTCCCGGCAGACAGCAGACAGCAGACAGTCCGGCCCAGCTTTGCCTTCAGCAGAAGAGACTGAACAAAGAAATCCCAGGGCCCAAACTGTTCAAAAGATCTTCAGCAAATACTTCAGGGCCAGTGAATTTCAAAACCTGTGACTTCTGCTTTACAATTAAAAAGGGCCAAGATGAACACCAAACTGGATGCTGGAAGGGTGGGGGAGAGTGACAAGGATGGAAAGGAGACGTGCATTTCTGCAGCCTCCTGAGAGCTTCTGAAATGGGGGCCAGGGAGACCGCAACTCTGAAGAACATAGGTGAAAAGAAAGAACAGATTTGGTGCTTCATTAGCATATACATACTCACCTCCACTGGGTTTCTGTTCCAGGGGTAACTAACCTCAGCTGACAAATCACACCAATGGCCAAAACCCAGCTTCTACTCTGCCTGTTTTTGTCTGTGTGGTGACTGCTGTTTAAAAACCATCAACCAGACAGAAGAATTACGCCTAATTAACACGCTCCTATAACCCCAGCAAATGATAAAACTGCTGCGGGGGGAAAATGCATTCACACTTTCTTATCAAATTAGGGCCCCAAAATGCTCCTAATTAGCTAAAATCAATTAGTATGGCAGCAAAATGAAGGTGCTTATACTTCTAAAGGTACAGCCAGAGAAGTGTCCAGCATAGAGAAGCTGCTGGAGTTTCTTAAAGCTGTGAGTAGAGGTCGGGGCTGAGCGGATTTCATCAGTGATGTGCAGAATCTGATGAGACTGACTTCCTGGGGCACTAGAGGACTTGGGTGATTCTCATTGTGATTATTCATGAAAACTTAGGGGGGAAACATGTAGGTGAGCCATGTAGGTCTTGGTGCTTATTTGCAACCACACATATAAAAGCACAAATACTTACAAATAGAAAAGTGCTGTAGACTGCTCATTAGTAGGCTCTTTATGAGTTAGTTATATTTTCTGTAAAGCTTTTATTAACTATTTAGCAAACTTTTCCTTTAGGACTATGCTTAGTTCAAAACTTGAGACAAAAAAGTGGTCCTTGCCAAATAACCCAGGATAGGGGTCCGCCAGTGACCTTGTTTCCATGCCATCTTCTATAGTGTCTTGATTCCAAGAAAACTGAGCAAGTTAGGTGGCTTGAGAGAACTGTCTTACTGACAACATAATAATTGTTATTAGAGAAATGCCCACATTGTGATAATTAGTTAAATGTGAACTAAAATTGCAATAGTTTCACATATTATGACCTCCTTCTATTCTAAATCAAGTCTCATTTTTTTTGTTTGTTTGTTTTTATGGGCATGTGGGCAGGTTATACAACAAAAGTTAGCACTCCTCTAATTCTAGCCGACTCACTGAAATCAACTTCATCAGAGATTCCATCTGATTCCCCTGGGTGCCGGTGCACACAAGGGGTGCCATGCTCTCCCCTGTGTGTGGACAGCGTGTGTGTTTACTTAAGGAAGTGTCTGGAGGCCTCTACTGGTGTTTAGGAAAATATCAACTGAGATAGAACAATAATCTTAGAAGGATTCTAAGCAGATGAACCTCCTGTACATGTGATATATCCAAACCTTCATTTCTATATTTTTAGCACTCTTTCATTACTGTAAACAGTGGTAAGCTGGTTACTACCTTTTCCCAATGTCACCTTTTCTGAGAGCACCGTGTGGCCACAAGATCTGCTGTGTTCTCTTCTCTGGCAAATGGCATCCAGTCCTGCCCATCCTAGCTGCACTAACTTATCCGCCTGAAGATTATTTTTCACCCTCTGTCAGCTTATATCACGTCTGAACTCCCTGTTCTCCAGGGATTAGGGCAGATTTTCCATCAAACCAGCTGTTTGCTTTTTGCTTTTTTTTTCCATTAATGGCAAAACAGCTCCGTTATAAATGAGCATTGTCCACATCAGGAAAGGAAGAGGAGAATCAGCTTCTGTTTCATATCTGTTATATTTCCAGTCTGGTGAAACCAACAAACACATAAAACACAGTGAGAAGCTGCCCCCAGGAGGAATGGGTGGGAGACAATAAAATCTGGGACAGACAGAGAATGATTATAAAATTATTTCTAAAACACGTAAGAAGAAAGAAGGTGATTACCATGTGCATACTCTTTTAGTAATTTCCACAAAAACACCCATAATATGAGCATTTTCTCTCCACATTCAGGAGCTTACAAAATTTATTGTAATACTTATAATACATAACACCAGTATTCTTCTATCAATGGAAGAAGAGCACAGAGAAAAGAAAAAATAGAACACAACCAACAATCTTATTGGCAATGCTGGCATCTATATATTTCAAAATTGAACCCAGGCATGCTCTTGAAACTTAGTTAAGGGAGATCATTTCTGTGGGTTAAACGGCCACATTTCTTGGGTCTGGTTTCCACACAGCACATCCTGAGACTAGGATTCTTCTGCAAGTTATTTTTGAAAGGAGTGCTTTCAGGAGAGACCAGTAGCAATGAAGGAAGCAAGATGAAAAAGCAGAGAGCTAAGCAAGGGATTGAGTTCTGGTATAGCGAGCATCAGTCTGGTTCAGTAGGATTAAATCAGGCTGCTTTCTGGAGTCAAGATAGCGGTGACTCAGGCACCCACAGGCCCCTCTGGATGAGGTGGCTCCATCTGCCCAAAGGATATCAGGTGTGAATCATCATCATCAGTAGCAACTATAGCAGCCTTCAAAGGGCTCCCCCAGGTACTGAGAGAGAGACATCCAGAGCTTTCTACACAATGTGATGCTCTTAGGACATGTATTGAGAACCAGTGTTCAATCTCACAGCAAACAGAGCTTGTGACTGCCAGGTATACTTAAAGGCTGGTAAGATGCTTTAGGCAATAAAGACATGCACAGAGAGAAAAGATAAATTGTAATTTTCTTCATTTTTTCCACCAATCCTATCTGCAATACCATTTTTCTATAAGACAATGGATAACAAAATCAACCTTTCTAATGATTAAAAAATAACAGTAGAGTTTTCTTTTAAAGAAGACTCTGTTAAAATCTTCTTTAAGTATAAAAAATACAAAATTTTATCAATAGCTATTGTTTGGGCAAGAAAGGGATTTTTAAGTTGTAGATGATATTTGGGGTAGCTCTTACTCTTTCCCAATGATTTCAGAATATTCTCTTTTTTTAATATATTTTTATTGATTTTTTTACAGAGAGGAAGAGAGAGGGATAGAGAGTTAGAAACATCGATGAGAGAGAAACATCGATCAGCTGCCTCTTGCACACCCCCTACTGGGGATGTGCCTGCAACCAAGGTACATGCCCTTTACCGGAATCGAACCTGGGACCCTTAAGTCTGCAGGCCGATGCTCTATCCACTGAGCCAAACCAGTTTCGGCTATTTCAGAATATTCTAATTCTATTCTAACATTGCCACCTTTTCCTGTAAAAAAATCAGGATATTTTTAAAAATATATTTTAATTGATTTCAGAGAGGAAGAGAGAGATAGAAACATCAGTGATGAGAGGGAATCATCACTGATGATTGGCTGCCTCCTGCATGCCCCCTACTGGGGACCGAGCCTGCAACCCCTGCATGTGCCCTTGACCAAAATCGAACCCAGGACCCTTGAGTCCGCAGGCTGACGCTCTATACACTGAGCCAAACCGGCTAGGGCCAGAAGATTTTTTTTAAATGCAATTTTAAGGTTTATGGAATTTTAATTGAGTAGAAGAAAAAAAAAAACAACCCAGAGATTTCATTTACATTTCTGAAGTTCTGATAAACAGATTCCACTAACTCATAGAAGTAGAACAAGAACACTCATTCCTTTTTTAGTCATCCCTGTATCTGCCATATTTGAACATTTATCATTTTAGATAATGCTGCAAAAATTTTTTGAATAAGCCCTCACAGTATCTTAAATGAATCTACCACTGTTCACTGCATGATCTCCATCTCTACTGAACATTCTTCAAAATTGGCACTTGGCTATCTTGACTTTAGCTCAAAACAAGATCTTGGGTTATAAGTTCAAGTACACCTAGGATTTAGTACGTGCTCTGCTATCGATTAACTGTGTGATCTTGGATATGCCACTTAATCTCTCCAAAGTGCAGCTTCATCATCTACTTACCCCCACCCCCCCAAAAAAAATGGTCTAGATAACATTACCATCCAGAGTTATTGTGATGATTGAAGTGTATGTTTGATAAAGATTGGCACATGTAACACCTAATTTTCTGCTTAAATACCATGAAAGGACAAAAAGTACATTTTCTAAAGATCCCAAAATAACTTGAAAACAAAGTTTAACTGATAAGCCCAAAATTTTGAACAACTTTGGAAAAACAGAAAATTATTAGGGCTCAGTTATCTGGAAAATTCAGTCTGAGGGGACCCCTGTAGGTCCCTCATTCAGTTAGTGGATGGAAGAAGAAGAGAAAGTCTGCAGGAAAAGTTTCTTACCACTGAAATACTTGAGAAAGGTCAGAGAGTGCAAAGCTTCAGTAGCAGCTCATTTTGTGATAATGTTATACTAGTGCTCTCATTCAAGTTATACTGTTCTGTCACGCCGTTACCTTTGTAACTAGCTAGTTATTATTCTTAATAATCGGAAGGAGCAAAGGGAAGAAGGCCAGACATTATAAGCGTGATCATCTGGGCAGCTTCACCAGGAAGCTGCAATTTTATACTCCCCATGAACCACCTGTCCATTCCCTGAAAACCACTAGGGGAAGGAATCAAACTAAGGGGGAAATGGGTGCATGCGCAGTAAAGTCAGGGTGATGTAGGGAAGGTGCTTGCCTCTCAATGTAGCCAGGGAATTAAGATAATTGGCTAGTGGGTGGAGCCACTCCAGGCATGGAAAATTTTGGAAGGTTAAATCTCCCAGACAAGGGAATTCTCTCTCGCTGCTTGCACTCCTGTGTCTTGCTTGCTCAGTGACCAACACTTGCTGTGCGCCTCCATAGCCATGTGGCCCCCACATACAATGGACTGCAGCTGGGAACACAAGCTGACCTAGCCAGACGCTGGACTGGACTGGGCAAATATGGAGCAGAAGCTCTGGGCAGCGGCTTAATCCAAGCTCTGGTGAAAACACAAGAGGACATTTTCCTTGGCGGGACAGAGGGAGATGGGACCTTGGAAACACGGGGTTTTAATTCCACAGAAATAAAGTTTTCCACGACACCTCATCGTGGAACAGGTGGGGACATGGAGAGCACCCCACTGATAACATCACCTTGCACAAGAGCATTTTAGATCCCCTTAAATATCTAATATACTTTAAGGCATAGAACGAAGATGGAAAACAGTTACCCAGAGAGAGAAACTTCAAGTCAGGCTGTTTCAAGAAAAAAATAGCCTTGAAAACATGAATGCTATTGAAAACTACCTGAAATTTTTAAAAATCACATTAATCTTTTTATGAGCAAAAACATTTTTTTAATTTAAAACATATGCAAGATTGATGCTCTATTTTTTCAGATAATCATATACCTAGTTTTTATTTTTCTAATAAAAATGTTTTCTAATGATCACCTGATTTACATATCAAATTTAAGGCATTCCTGCATTTAAGGATCTAGGGAATTGCACCATGTGGAATTAGTCCAAGCAGAAGAGACAGCAAAATCTCCTGTGGTACCAGAGTTGGGGTCAAGGAATCAATATTTGCATTCTTTTGTTTTGCAAACCATATTTCTTCCAATAATAAGGGCTTATTTCCCCTTCTTCCATTCTCCTTAGAGATATGAAACACTTGCACTTGTCTAAGGATGCAAATTAATTATCACCATTTGCATAATTGGTTCTCAATAGTTTAGTTAAGTTAAACTAGTAGGGGAAGGAAAAAATAGGAACAGTTTAGGTGTATTCCATGATTGCATTCTTCATGGTCACTAAAGTGTTTCCCTAGGAAAGAACAATCTAAAAAGAAAAAAAAAAATGATGTGGAAATGATCATTTAAAAAATTCCTGTAAATTTTTAGTTTTTTTATTTCAGTTTTTTATTTAAATGAACTACTTGAATATTCATCATTAAAGATTTGATCACAATTTAATGCTGTAACATTTAATTACCTTCATTTTTGGGCCACCATAAATCAAAAGATTGTAATTTAAATGTATACTAATTTATTCTTGACCTTGAGTTAATTACTAACCATCAGAGGCTTTAATTATTGTTGGCAAGGTGGGAATATATAAAAAGAAGACCTGCTGAAACAAGAAATAGAAATAAGGCTTATGGGCACTGCGGTCTAGAAAAGTTAGCAAATGTATAACCAAGTAATATCTAAAGAAAACCCTGATACTAAAACCTGACAAATAAATAATAAGAACATACACACTAATATTTCTAATAAAAATGCATGCAAAAATTCTTACATTTTCAGCAAATTAAATCCAACAAATCTATAAAGTATATGTTATGACTACCTGGGGTTTGTGCCAGAAATGAAAAGTTAAACATTCAAATATGTATCAATGTTCTTCAGCAGATTAACAACAACAAAAACATAATTATCTCAACAGATGTAGAAAAATAGTTGACAGAATTCAACATACACGACTAATAAAAAACTCCCAACAAGCTTAAAATAAAAATTTCCTAAACATGATGTAGAGCACTTATGAAAAATCAACAGCTAACATTTTATTTAATGGAGATATTATTGTGAACAGAAAAGGGGCTATGTAATAAACTGGACATTCCCAGTGGCCAAAAGTAACGACAGGATGGTCTGATCACAAATTCCTACCTGGGTGGGCCATGGCCGGTAGTCACATCCCAGGCCTATGGCTTAGATCTCATATGATTTACAAACTCAGTATCTTCAAAAGATCCTGTTGATGACTTTCAGTTCTGACCAACATAAATTAGTCCCTTTCCTCCGAGATCATGCCTTCTACCATCCACATAAGGCCAACAACAATCATAGAGGGACCCTGAAAGGTGAAAAGAAGGCAGACTATTCAGGCATCCTGGGACTTGCGGTGAGTTCCCTGTTTCCTTACTTACTCCTTTATATCCCAGACATAAGGGATATAAAGGTCCTGCAGAAGCCTCCAACCCGGAACTGCTAATTAAAATCTGCAGGAAAGCCTATTAGTCCTATTGGAAATGCCAGGAGAAGTGTGGCCTAAAAGTACATAAAACATTTTTGGCAATATTTATTTTATTCACACCAAGGTAAATATTGCCAAAAATGTTTACCTTATTCACACCAAACACCAATAGAAAAGCCACCCATCATACACATTCCCACAGTTTTAGTTGAGCCAGAAAGGGAGCTTCTCTCACCCCTCCAACCACCACCACTTTACCTCCCTCATCCCCTGCACAGGGACATCACACAGTGGTGCTCCAGTCTCCCCATCCAGTGGTGCCAGCAGGGCCAAGCAGTAAGTAATTCTTTACCCACTTCCCAGAAAAAACAGAGGAATATTTTCATTGCCCTGCTCAAGTGGTATCAGTGGGCTCCAGAAATACACTGAGGCTCACTCCAACCTGGCAGCAAAGAGACTTAATGAGGCAATGGGAAATGGGGCTTATCATCACTCTGCTTCCCACCCCACTCCAGTGTCACTAGGGCCCAACAGAGAGTTGACAGCAAGGGTGAAAGGAGGTGATAGAAAAAGGTGGCATGAGTTGGCACTTACCTCTCTCCTCCCCTAGTGCCGCTGGATTCTCTGAGAGAGAAACTCAGTCTGAGCCAATGCCACAGTAGCCCTGGCAGGTGTCACAGGGGCCAGTGGAGGCACTGAACTCCTCCCCTACCCACATGCCACAAGGCAGTGTGAATCGGGGTCCCACATTTGCACAGTGGGACGGTGAATATACATACCCACCCAGCTCTTGTGCTGCTCCCTAACAGTGGGAATGCCTGCTATAGAAAAGAGTAAACAGGATCCAGATCATTCTTGTCTCTCTCTAAAATCAATAAAAATATATTTTAAAAATATATTTTATAAAATAATATACAAAATGCCCAAGACACCCAAATGTCACTCATCATACCAGAATCAGAAAACAATCTCAACTAGAATGAGGAAATACTATCAACAGATTTCAAGAAGAGATGAATCAGATGTTAGAATATCTGACAAGGAATTGAGTGTTAGCATCATAAAAATACTTCAGCCCTGGCTGGTGAGGCTCAGTTGGTTGAGCATCATCCCATCCCATGTACAGAGAGGTCACCAGTTTGGTTCCTGGTAGAGGCACATGCCTGTATTGCAGGCTCCATTTCAAATAGGGGGCCTGCAGAAAGCAGCTGATCTATGGTTCTCTCTCTCTCTCTCTCTCTCTCTCTCTCTCTCTCTCTCTCTCTCCTCTCTCTCTCTCATTTTTGTCTCTCTCTAAAATCAATAAAAATATATTTTAAAAAATATTTCAAAAAGCATTTAGAAATTCTTATGAAACAAATAAAAAGCTAAACAACAACAAAAAATAGAACCTATAAAAATAACCAATGTAGCTGAATTAAAGTAGCAAAAAATGAAGGTGATAAGAAGTGGTCATGGGCGCGGTAAAAATGGTTTATATATGGAAAGTAGAGACAGAGGATTTTCAGATGCACTGAGTGTGGAGTGTGAGAAGATAAGAAAAATCAAGGATGAGTCTAAGGATTGGAGCATACGCACAGGAAAGAATTGGGTCACACAGCTGGAGAGTGGAGGGGCTGAAGACCCTGTCTGAGCCGAGCTGGTAACTTTCATCACAGCCACTTTCTAGAAATGGTCCACATTGTTGAAAAATACAACAATAAACACAGTAAGCCATGATATCTACAACTATATTTTCAATTACTCCGAATCAACAACAGCAACCACAGTGACAAGGAGGCTAGAAAATCACTAAGATATAAGGACGACAAGACAAATGCCACAACTGATATAAGATACTGTGACCAGTTAAATCACCTACTGAGTTATAAAAGCAAATGGGTAGAATAATCTAGGCCTGAATTGTCTGGCAATCTCCCAAGAGCTTTTATCATCAGAACTACTGAGTTTTCTTTGAGAGATACATAATTAGATTCTACAGTAAAAGCTATGAATGAATCAACACTGAGTTGATGCCTTGTTAATGAATAATGAAGTCAGATTGAGTGACATGTGTTGTAACAGGTGTGTGTGTGGTGGGGGGGGGGGCGGGGTTGTGAGTTGCTAGGAAAAATAATGCCTGGAATGTTATACTCCACACTGTTAGCAAGGTGACCTCTGGAGAAGAAAGCAAAGTTGACAGGCAGAATAGGGATAGGAAGGTGGGGTGTCATCATTCTGATATATGTCTGCTTTATTTGAATTACTTTCATAATATATTACTTGTGTAAATTTCTGGGCAATATGTAGAAGAGGAAAATACTTGTAGGGCTTTCTACTTTCCTACCTCAACTTAAGAAAAAATATAACATGGCCTTGTCCATAAATCTACCATCTTCCTATAACATTTTCTTACAGATATTCCTACAGGAATTTCCTTGAGCTGAACACTGCTATGGGGGTTAAACTAAAGCCCATGCAAATATACATTATTCCCCCTCCTTCCTTTGTCCCTAGCAAACATCAGCTTCCAAAATAATGAATGTAAAAAGGCAAGTGGAACTTGAGAAGGTTAACATAGCACTTAGATTTCTTCATGCAGTAAAAAATAGAATATGCTCAATAAGGAAGCTGAATACATTAATGAACAACACAATCATCTTGTTGTCATATTTTTACCAAAGTCAAACTACACTTTTAATGTAATAAAGCTTTGTGTTACATCATCAAATATCCTCTCCACATCCTGTTTTAAAACATTTACTAATATCACCTCTCTCTCTCTCCCTTCTCACCTCCAGGGAGCCTCACAATCTACTCTGGATTCAGAAAAGACCTTTCCCTGCTAAGATCAAAGCACCAGGAACAACGTGGTTTGATCTGTGTATATATCTAACGGCAAACTGTGTATATAATCCTGGGCTTTGTAACTATCATGATCTCATAACTGGCCTGCTGAGTAGAAGTGGGCAGCTTAATGCACACAGCCTATGAATCTTCATATTAATTAGTTTTGCCCCCGAACTGTGTGTAGTGGGAAAAACTAGATGGAGGTTAGACTCTTGACTCTATCACTTACTGTGAGGACTTCAACAATCACTAAACCTCTTGGAGTGTCAGTGTTCTTATCCACAAAGTAAGGATTAACATAGTCACTTTGCCAAGTTGTCTTTGAAGCTTAATGATCTCTGAAGAACTTGTGAAACCTCTTACTCAAAGCCAAGCACAGAGCAAGCCCACAATAAGTGGATAATTAAAATATGATCCAGAAAGGAAATGTATGTGGGATATCAGATCAGACTTTAGAGACTGCAGATAAGAATAACACTGCTTTTGATGTAGAAAGAGTGGAGTTGGCGGATACTTTGATAAAATGGGATGTGAGAAGGATTTGTATCTGCCTCTTTGCCTCTTTAAGAAATGCTCCCTTTAGTTTGTTTCAGGCAATGTTTTCCCTGGTAAAGATGATCTATTAAGTAGGTACAGACTACAAAAGGAAGGTGGGGAGGGTGGGTAGGAGGAAAGAAATCAACCAAAGAACTTATATGCATACTAGAGGCCCGGTGCACGAAATTCGTGCATGGGGGGGGGGGTGTTGTCCCTCAGCCCAGCCTGCACCCTCTCCAATCTGGGACCCCTCAACTGCCCGTTTAGGCCCGATCCCAGTAGGCAGTCAGACATCCCTCTCACAATCCAGGACTGCTGGCTCCCAACTGCTCGCCTGCCTGTCTTCCTGATTGCCCCTAACTGCTTCTACCTGCCAGCCTGATCACCCCCTAACCACTACCATGCCAGCCCGATTGATGCCTAACTGCTCCCCTGCCAGCCTGTTTGCCCCTAACTGCCCTCCCCTGCAGGCCTTGTCACCCCTAACTACCCTCTCCTGCATGCCTGGTCCCCCACAACTGCTCTCCCCTGCAGGCCTGGGTCCCCCCCAACTGCGCTTCCCTGCAAGCCCGGTCGCCCCCAACTTCCCTCCTCTGCCGGCCTGGTCACCCCTAACTGCCCTCCCTTGCAGGCCTGGTCCCTCCCAACTGCCCTCCCATGCTGGCCATCTTGTGGCAGCCATCTTGTGTCTGCATGGGGGCAACCATCTTTGACCACATGGGGGCAGCCATCTTGTGTGTTTGAGTGATGGTCAATTTGCATATTACTCTTTTATTAGATAGGATAGAGGCCTGGTGCACGGGTGGGGTCCGGCTGGTTTGCCCTGAAAGGTGTCCCGGATCAGGGTGAGGTTCCCCTTGGGGCATGGGGCAGCCTGGGCGAGGGGCCTGTGGTGGTTTGCAGGCTGGCCATGCCCCCCGGTGACCCAAGCGGAGGCCCTGGTATCTGGGATTTATTTATCTTCTATAATTGAAATTTTGTAGCCTTGAGCAGAGCCAAGCCTTTTGCTTGCTCCATGGCCCCAGCCATTTTTGTTGAGATTTATTTATCTTCTATAATTGAAACTTTGTAGCCTTGAGTGGAGGCCTAGGCTGGCCAGGGTGTGCAGAAAGCTTGGCTTCCTCCATTACCGGGGAAACCCAAGCCTCCTGCTCGCTCCATGGCCGCAGCCATCTTGGTTGGGTTAATTTGCATACTTGCTCCTGATTGGCTGGTGGGCGTGGCTTGTGTGTAGCAGAGGTACGGCCAATTTGCATATTACTCTTTTATTAGATAGGATATACAACCCATGGATATAGACAATAGGGCAGTGAAGGCCTGGGGTTGGGGGTGGGGGCGGGCTAGAAGAAGACAATTGCAAGGGGAAGGGAACATATGTAATACTTTCAACAATAAAGATTTTTTTTAAAGTAGGTAACATACAAACAGGAACTAGAGTTTTCTTCTTAATAAATCCAGCCCCACTTGCTATAACCCAACTTAACTAAGAACAATGTCAGACAAGCAGCTGGCAGAAGCATTGGACATTGAAGGAGGAGGTAGAAAGCATGCTGAAGCTGGGAGATGAGACACAAAGAAGGAAATGTGGGCTCACCCATCAGGTTCACTTAAGGGCCATGCGGGTCTATGTTGTGACACATGTACTAGTAAGTGCATGCAGGGGATTCCACAAGCAAGGAGGCCTGTTTCGGGTTTGAAGGCATCCTAGTCCTGGCTCTCAGCCCAGCAAAGATTGACAAAGTGGACTTGGCAAAGTATGAGTTCAGGTGAAGGCACAGGCAGGTGCACGGTGCTCAGATGCTGTTCTGGAAATAGGACTGGGTTTGCCAAACTTCATCCGTTTGCAAGTTGGAACTGCTTGGCCTTGCATAACCTCGATTCAAAAGGATGATTAATGGGCCTGTTTCTGCAGTGAAAAGAAAAAAAAATGTTGAGACAATCAAAGTATGTCTTAGAGGAAGGATTAACTCCTTCCTGAAACCAGCTTCCCAGCTCGACAGCAGCAGGGAGTAGTGTAACCAGGATCCAAATAGTTGAGCGTGAATGCACACTCAGTTTTTACCTTATGACTTGTCACCTCAGATTCTCCTCGAGGTAGTTCTGATATCATTCCCAGTAAGTGTAACACAGACACATGTGTTAGATTTATTTCACTTGTAGAAAACAGAAGGAGATTAGACCAAAGCAAACATATTGTATGTCTGCCTCCAGCCCAAATAGAATAACAAGCACTGGCTTTACGTGACAGCCTGAAACAAACAAACAGAAAAGCAAACAACAAAAGAAACAACAAAATACATGAAATGATCATTTTCAGACTCTGACACGATGATTTTCAGACATTGACACTCCCTCCCTGAGAGAGGGAGACGGAAGAAGTGAGTCCTCTGATTAGCCTAGTTTACTGCCCGGAAAGATTTTCCAAAGCAGAGACCCAAAAGGTCTTCCCGAGTTAAGAGGACAGAGCTATGAGTCTAGAGAGACGGAGACCCTACAATTTCTAGTGCTATGAGAAGAGACCTGGGAAGGAAAGGCTACACAGAGAAAGAGCTCCAGCTATCTGAGAGGGTCTTTCCTGAGTTTTGAACTAAGTGAGCAGTGCAGGCCTCTAAGGAAACTGTCTCCGGCCAGGGAAAGAACCGCCCACAAGAAGAAGGCAGAAATCTTTGAAGCTCCCACAGGCATGGGATTTATTTGTATTCCCACCAGTCAGCATAGGAAAACCTCTTAATCCCTGGTAGAATCCTCAGAAGGGTTTTGCCTCAGTAGTTGGGCAAAATCTGACTTAGATGAAAGGCTACCCTGGTCATGACTAACAGAGCTTACACACAAGCTTTGAAGGGATCATGCATCCCAGCAATTTATCTGTGTTTTGCAATAAAGTCAATACATATTTGTAGGAATAAAAAATATCTAGTTCCCAAAAAGGAAACTAACATCCAATAAAAAATTACCAGGCATTCAAAGAAGCAGGAAGACACCACCCATAATGAGGAAAAAGAACAATCAATTGAAACTGACCAAGCAATGACCCCAATGATAAAATTAGTAATTAAGGGTATAGAAATGTTTATTATAATTGTATGTTATATGTTCAAGAAGGCAGAGAAAAGTTTGATATTAGGGAAATCTGGAAGATATTTTTTTTAAAAACAGACCCAAACTGAAATTCTAAAGATAAAAAATACACAATTTATTTTTAACATATTGTACATTTAGGCAACATGGCATACATAGTGAACTGGACGAATGCATTATTATTGCTCTCTGACTCATTTCAGTGTGTATATGTTGTTTTACTTTTCCAGAGCCCACTCAGACCCCACCTTGTATTGTAGAATGCTCTGAGGAAATCACTCAGCTTTTTCTGAGCCTCATTTTCCTCACTTATGAAATGGTGATAACTCTAACCTGAAGAAACCTGGTGAGAATTAGAAATAATCTGTGTAAGTCATGGGTCAGTAGTTCTAACAAAGATTTCTGTTTGTTGCCACCTTTGCTGTATATTATGATTACAAGCAAAGAGAAAATAAAATGTGGAAACTACAAGGAAACAAAAAGTGTCCTTTGTATATTTTGAAAGACACCTAAGAATATTTCTAATGTGGTATTTTACATTTTTTATTGGGACTTATAGTACATATGCATAAAAATGCACAAAAACGAAGGTACCATTCAATAAATTTTCATAAAGTAAATTCTAATGTAAGCACTATCCCAGTCAAAGAAATGGGAAATTGTAGGCACTACAGAAAATTCCCCTTTCTGGCTCCTCAAAAGTGTTCACTATCCTGAATTCTAACATTATAATTTAATTTTGCCTGTTTTGAGTGTTACATAAATGAAACCATTCAGTATATACTAGGATTTCTTTATAACGGACATTTTTCTCTCAGCATTGTGTTCATAAACTGTATACACGTTGCTTGCTATAAATAGCTATAATTCATTTATTTTCATTGCTGCCTAACATTTCTTTGTATTACTACCCCATAGTGTCTTGATCTAGTCTACTGTTGATTGATAACTGAGTTATTTTCGGTTGGGGATTTTAAGAGTTGTGCTACTACTAACACTTTGCTACATGTCGCTTGGTGTCACAAGTTGTAAATTGATCTAAGAATAGAATTGATGGGTCATAAGTGGAAAATAACAAACAGTAGTTTTCCAAGTGGCTGTACAATTTATATTCATACTCAATATACGCTTTTTTATTTCTTGATAAAAATATTTGGTAGAGCCCTGGCCCATGTGACTCAGTTGTTTGGGGTGTCGTCCTATACACCAAAAGGCTGTGGGTTTGATTCCTGGTCATGGCACAGGTTTTGGGTGTGATCCCACCATTGGGCCTGTGTGGGAGGCAACAGATCGATGTTTCTCTTTCACATTGATTTTTTTTCTCTCCCTCTCCCTTCTTCTCTCTCTAAAATCAATAAAAACATATCCTTCCTTATGTAAGGAAGGTTTTAGATTAAAGAGTCAATATATTTAATATTTATAGCATTTACACACATTTTATCTTTTGTGTCAATTTCAGTAAGTTATAATTTTTTAGGAATATGTGCATTTCATTTTATTTTAAGTATATTGGCATCTAATTGTTCTTAACAATAGTTTTATATTTTATTAGAGGCCTGATGCATAAAATTCGTGCAAGGTTAGGCCTTCCTTTCCCCTCTGCCAGCACTGGCTTCCCTCCGGCTGCTGGCACATGGGCTTCCCCCAGCTGCCAGCAGCCGGCTCCACCCCCCCCCCCCCACCCACACCCGCCTTGGTCTAACACTGCTCACGTCCACTGCCACCCCCCTTCCCCATTCCCCAACAGGCAATCCTGGCCTGCTGGCCAGGGGGAGGGACCAGGAGGTTGGCCGGCAAGCCCCGATCAGGTGATTGGGGTGGTCAGTGCGCATCATAGTGACCAGTCATTCTGGTCGTTCCACCATTTGGTTAATTGTATATTAAGGTAATATATATATATATATATATACACACACACACACACACACACACACACACACACACACACACACACACACTAGAGGCCCGGTGCACAAAATTCATGCACTGCAGGGGGGTGGGGGTGCAGTGCCCCTCAGCCCAGTCTGCACCCTCTCCAATCTGGGACCCCTCAGGGGATGTCCAACTTCTGACAGTCGGACATCCCTCTCACAATCTGGAACCGCTGGCTCCTAACCACTTACCTGCCTGCTTGCCTGATCGCCCCTAACCCCTCTGCCTGCCAGCCTGATTGTCCCTACCTTGACCTCCCCTGAAGGCCCCAACTGCCCTCCCCTGCTGGCCCGATAGCCCCCAACTGCCCTCCCCTATCGGCCTGATCACCCCAAACTGCCTGGGCCTTGGCCCCCAGTCTGGCCTCCCTCTGAGGGCACCACCCCCATTATCCCCTGCTGCTGCCACTGCTGGCCTGAGCCTCAGCCCTTCACAGCTGCCCATGGCTGCCTGAGCTGCAGCTTTGTCTGGAAGGATGTCTGGAAGACAACCACTCTAATTAGCATATTACCCTTTTATTAGTATAGATTTGGGGACCATTACAACCCCGCAGAACTTAAAAAAATACACATGGCCCTGGCCGGTTTGGCTTAATGGAGAGAGCATCGGCCTGTGGACTGAAGAGCCCCAGGTTTGATTCTGGTCAGGGGCACATGCCTGGGTTGCAGGCTCAATCCCCAGTAAGGGGCCTATGGGAGACAGCTGATCAGTGATTCTTATCATTGATGTTTCTATCTCTCTCTCCCTCTTCCTTTCTCTCTGAAATTTAAAAAAAAAAAAAAATTTTTTTTTAAAGAAAACACATGATCTTCACTTTGGGCTTTGTCATTTTACAATATCCTTTGTGCAGTATTTTAACTTCCCTCAACTTTCCTTTACCCACCCTTAAAATACAATCTATTAAGTGATTCCAGTGGGTAGAAGTTTTTTTGGAGGGGATGGGGTCATGAAGATATTTAAAAATTGAGCATGGTGATGGTTGTACCACTCTGAATTTACTTTAAAAGACCAGTTCATTGTACACTTTAGGTGACATGTACAGTATATGAATTAGATCTCAACAAAGCTGTTCTTTTATGTCTTTTTAAATAAAGACCAGTCTTATAATCAATTGCAGATATTTTCAGAGGCCCCCCAGGATTTGCTTACCACGTCCCAAATCACGACTGTGACTCCCAGTTGCCTCCAGTCCTGGTGGATCTGGATGGTGTGGTTTGCAAAGGAGAAGGTGGCAAGAGGCTTATGGAATTTCTGCAACCCCATTCCCCCAGTCTCCTCATAGGGCACCAGGACCATTTCCACTGTGCCAGCTCTGCTCCCTTTAACCTGTTGGGCAAAAGAATCCTGCGTGCTCTGGCCAGAAAGTGCATTCTCTCTTAGGTGGCCCGAATGCTTATTTCAAGGTCATTTTATGGATTCAAAAGAATAAACAGAGATGTGGAAAGCTTTTGTCAAAATCCTTTTACATGGTTCTTCCAGTCCCGTGGGAAGTGAGATGTGGCTCTGAATTCATCCAAAAGGGTGTCTTTGGGCAAAAGAACCCAGAATGGTACAACTCCTGCAGGATGCTCTACACACTTCCCTGTCAGGACTCAGGGGGGCTTGAGGGTGAGCGAGGCAGTGGTGCCAGCACAGGACCGGGAGAAGGTAGTGCTTTCTACACTACCCAGGCCACGTGGACTGCAGCTGCACCCGCCCAAGTGGGCAGGGTGTTTCTGCTGTTTTCAGCCTCGGACCTGTGCCTGCACTGAGACTGAACAGTTTGATGGTCCTACTTTTTGGTGGACAGTGGATGCACTCCCACCTCCCCGAGACTGACAGTTAGACTCTGGCAGCTTGTGAGTTCCTCGCGGGGAGAGCCCAGCCCTAGGTCAAGAACAGACTCGGGCGTCCTCAGCCAGGAGGCCTCCTCGGGCTAGAGGCAGCCACAGTTTGAAGGCCGGCCATGACCCCAATCCTGGCAGGGGTCTCCTCTGGGGCACTGGCAGGCCTGGGCTAGGGCTGCAGGCGGTTTGGAGGCCGGACACAACCCCCGATCCTGGTAGGGGTCTCCTCTGGGGTGCTGGCCAGCCTGAGCTAGGAATACTGGCAGTTTGGAGGCCAGTCACGCCCCCAATCCTGGCAGGGGTCTCCTCTGGGGCGCTGGCCAGGCTGGACTAGGGCTGCTGGCAGTTTGGAGGCCAGTCATGCCTCCCGATACTGGCGGGGGTCTCCTCTGGGGTGCTGGCCAGCCTGGGCTCTGGGCGCTGCAAAGGGAGAGGTTCCCTGAACCCACTTCCCACACACCTAGGCTAGGATACATCTCGTAGAAGGCGGCTTCAGTGCCGGTGGGACGGTGGCCTAGTCCTCCGGCGCCTCGCCTCCTGGGCTACAGTCCCACGTCTCCCAGCACCCCAGCCTCGGTCGCCCCCCCGCAGTTGCCCGCACCACCAGTTGCCTCAGCGCAGGCTCCAGCAGCTGAAAGCCGGCCTCCAGGAAGCCGGGCCACCACACCCACCACCTTTCCACTGCTCGCTCGCTGCCGAGCCCTGTCCGCTGGGGCGAGGGCGTGCTCCGAGCTGCTCCCACCCCTGGCATGTGCCCACTGCCCAGAGGCCCTCCCTCCCTCCGCAGCCTGGCTTGGGAAGCTGGCCTCGTTGCCGGGGCTAGGATGCCAGCGTCCTGCCCTGGCCACTATGGGCGCCACCATCTTTGTAGCAGAGTGATGGTTAATTTGCATATTACCCTTTTATTAGATAGGATATATTTTATTTTTAATGTATACAGAATATTTAATAATGTCCGTTTTTATTTCTGATATTGTCTATTTGAGCCTATTATTTTTCTAGGATTTTTGTACCTTCCCTCTCTTTTTTTTTTAGACTTTTCCTATACATATGATTTTGTTCAGTGTTGTCAATTTTATTAATCTTCTCAAAGCATCAGTCTATTCTTTGTAAATTCTCTCTAATGTAAGTTTGTTTCTGTGTACAACTTCTGCTTTTTATTATTTTCTTCCTTCACATTTCCTGAGACTTAATTTGCTATTCATTTCCTAACTTTTAGCAATAGATGCTTAACTTGTTGCTTTGCAGGTTTTATTCTCTTTTTCAAGATGTCCATTTAAGACTATAATTTCTCTTTAATTATGTTTTACCTGCATCTCACAATATTTAGATGTTCTTTTATTATTGCTTAATTTAAAAGATTCATAATTTTCATTTTTAATCTTTTCTTGATTCATGACTTATTTAAACAACCTAATTTTATCCATTTAATTTATTAATTATCAAGAGCAGTATCTTGAAATATTCCACTATGATTCCATATGTGGCTATGTCTCCTTTTATTTCTGTCAGCATTTATTTTATATATTTGAGGCTATATTTTAAAATATATATTATAATTATTATATTTTCTGGGTGGGGTCAAACATTATTACTATTAATCATGATATGCTTTCTCTCTGGAAATGCTTTTAGTCTATAAAACTAAAATATGGCATTTGGTTAATGATTTTCAGTATTTCCTTTTCAATAGTTTTCATTTATCTGCATTCTTATATTTGAGAGGCATTTCTTACAAATAGCTTATGGTTGGGGTGCTTTTGTTTTATCTATTTAACAATCTTTGTATTTTAATTGGAGCATTTAACTCATTTACCTATATAAGATCACTATTAAACAGTTAAAATCTACTATCATTTATAGAACTTTCTTTGTTTCTAAACAGGTTCTGTAACATTTTCCTCTCCTTTCTTTCCTTTGTTTATATTGATTTCTTCTTATTGTTTCTTCTATCATACTCTATATTTCTTAGTTTACTATTATTTTAGTAGTGACTCAAAATATTATAATATATATCCATTATTTAATAGAGTAAATAGGTACTTTTGCCTTATTCCTGGACAATGCAAAGTCAATAGAAAACTTTATTGCCATGTATCCACCTCTGAACAATCTATTTTAAATTTTATATGTATTTTAAATCACCAAAATATTATTATCATTATTTTATAAACTGTATTTACATAGTGTCTTATACAGACAATAGTTATATAGATTTGCCTAGATATTTTTTTTTTAATCCTCACCCGATGCCCTTTACCAGAATCGAACCCTGAACCCTTGGTCCACAGGCTGACGTTCTATCCACTGAGCCAAACCAGCTAAGGCAATTTGCCTACATATTTACCAAATGTTTTGCTCTTTATTTTTTCTTCTACTTCCAAACTTCTATGTAGGATCATGTTTCTTCTACCTGAAAATAAACTTTTATATTTTCTTTAATGTTGGTCTGTCATTGATTAATTTTCTTACTATTGTTTCCTAAAATATATTTATTTCACTTTTGTCCATAAAGACTTCTATTTTGCTGCTGTACTTAAAAGCCTAGGTTGTTACGTATTTCCTTTCAGCAAGGTAAAAGATATTTAATTGTATTTTGGCTTCCATTGTTTCTGTTGCATAGCCTTATGTAACAATGTGGGTCTTATGAAAGTAATTTGTCTTTATTCCTTTAATATATTTTCCTGGTTTCCAGAACTTATACTATGATATATATATATTTATATCATATATTTATATTTGATATATATATTTACAATTTATATTTACAATTTATACTTCCTGTGGTTCATAGAGTTCCTCAGCTTAGGTCCTCAAGAAAGCAGACAATGTGACATGGATTAAAATGCCATTACATTGAGAAGTGCAAAACCAGGGTAGTATGGATATGAAAAAAAAGCGAAATCATGAAAGAAAATACATAAGGAATGTAATGAATTGCATTACCATATTGGCTATTACAGCAAGCTGCCAAGAGACATAATAGGGTGCTCAATAGCTGAGTTTACTTTCTGGTATGTAACTTCTTTACAAGGGTTGCAAAAATGAACCACACCTAGGAGTGTCCCATGGAGGAAAGAACAGAGGGGAGATTTATCTTCCCAGATACTTCCCATTTCTTATTGTTCTAAGTCCAACTCATGAGCAGCTAATTCTCCAGCACTAGTAAATTATATTATACTAGAGGCCTGGTGCACAAATTCAAGCACTCAGGGGCAGGGTGGTCCCTCAGCTTGGCCTGCGCCCTCTCGCAGTCAGGGAGCCCTTGGGGGATGTCTGACTGAAGTTTTAGGTCTGTCAGCGGTCAAACATACTGAGTGCTGCCTCAGAGGCATGAGATGCTCCCGCCACTGCCACTGCGCTCACCAGCCATGAGCTCTGCTTCTGGCTGAGCAGCACTCCCCCTGTAGGAGCACACTGACCACCAGAGGCAGGTCCTGTGTTGAGCTTCTGTCCCCTGGTGGTCAGTGCACGTTATGCACTGGTCATTCTGCCATTCGGTCAATTTGCATATTAGCCTTTTATTATATAGGATGGCCCCTCGATGGTCACCCAGGAAACCAGATAATGCCTAGGGCTATAATGTATAGAGTTAAAACTAAGGATTGATGTCTTTAATGTGTTTTGGAAAATTCTCAGGCCTTACTTCATTGCATGTGCACTATTCTCTCTCTTTTTCTATGATTCCTCTTTTTCTATGATGCATGTGAGACCTTCTTATTGTATACTCTATGTCTTTGTTTCTCTCTTCTACCTTCTATATTCTTTTGCTTCTCTGGGTTTCATTCTAGATTATTTTATTCTGGTCTATCTTCCAGCTACCATTTTCTTCTGCTGCTGCATCTAATTTGTTTTTACTCCCACATGTTGAGTTCACTATTTCAGATATTTTGTTTTACAATTTTATAAACTGTTTTGGAATTGTAATAATAAATCAGGCTCTATAAAATCTTTAGTCTGGTCTTTTATCTCCTTGGATTCATTAAGAATAGTTATTTTAAGTATTACATCTGATTATTCCACTATTTAAAGACAAGTATATATCTTTCTGTTACCTGATTTTTTTCTATTTTCTTTCACATTGCCTTGTCATTTCATATGACTTGTAGTTTTTGTTGATATTTGTTTAGTTGGGTTCTTTTGTTGTTGTTGTTAATCCTCACCTAAGGATATTTTTCCCATTGATTTCTACAGAAAGTGAAAGGGAAAAAGGGAGGGAGAGAGACAAAAAGAGAAACATGGATGCAAGAGAGACACACTGATCGGTTGCCTCTGACACATGCACTGAAATGACCTGGGATCAAACCTGCAACCCAGGTACATGTCCTTGATCCAGAATTGAACCTGTGACCCTTCAGTGTGGGGCCAGTGCTCTAACCATTTAGGCACACCAGTCAGAGCATATGACTTACAGTTTTTATTTTTTAAAATATATTTTATTGATTTTTTACAGAGAAGAAAGGAGAGAGGTAGAGATTTAGAAACATTGATGAGAGAGAAACATTGATCAGCTGCCTCCTGCACACCCCCTACTGGGGATGTGCCCGAAACCAAGGTACATGCTCTTGACCGGAATCGAACCTGGGACCCTTCAGTCTGCAGGTCGACGCTCTATCCACTGAGCCAAACAGGTTAGGGCTGACTTATAGTTTTTATTGTTGTTGTTAATCCCCACAGAGGATATTTTTCCATTGATTTCTTAGAGAGAGTGGAAGAGAGGGGGAGAGACACAGAGAGAGAAACATCGATGTGAAAGAGACACACTGATGGACCTTTCAGTCTGAGGGCCAACATTCTAGTCACTGAGCCAAACTGGCTAGGGCATGACTTGTAGTTTTAATTTAGGGTTGTGCAATGCACATAAAAATTGTAAAATTACAAGACCTACAATGACATTACCTTTTTTTCAAAAAGATTTGCCTCTGGAATGTACTTAGAGGCACATTCAATCTGAAAGTAACAATTTTCATAGAGGAAAAGGCTAGAAAGTGGCCTTCTAAAAAATAGAGTGGCAGAAGTAAACTATTTTGAGCACTTACTATATCACTAGCTCTTTGCATACGTTATTTCTTTTAATCACACATTTCTTTAAGTAAGATATTTTTATCCTCTCATTTAAAGTAAGAAAGCAAAGAATAAACATGCTAACAATTTAATCAAAAACATACCTCTAGATGTAGCAGAGAAGGAATTCAAATGCTTTTCTATGATGCCAAATACTCCATATGGTACGCTTCACGTCATGCTAGGGCTTCCACTAATCCTCTCAAGGGATCTAGTTGTAGTGGCAGAATTAGACAATCAGGATTGTTTAATAGTTAGGTTTAAAAACCTTGCTAAACTGACCTTGCTTAACAGAAAGCAACCTATAAGTAAAATAAAAGAAGGAAGCACCGAACCAACACTCTGTCATAAGGAAAACAAAATCACAGGCTGACGGAATGAACATTTACTCTGGGACCGATGTGTTTAATGAGTTATAATAAAGTCCCACCATTCAACTGCACCCCCGTAAGAACTCTAAAAGCCCACCTCCTTGTATGCTTTGGGCAGCTCGGTGCCAGCTTGGACTCCTTACCTAGACATTTTCCCCCAGACCCAGGTTCAGAGCTAAAATTATAGAGGAATTTACAGCACTACATTCCCTGTCTCATGTGGTAGGCAGGAAGGGAAAGAGTTTCACCATCTGTTTTTAAAAGATGACTTAAACTTGTTCAAGACTTCATGTTTTTTATTGGACAATTTATGGAAAATTTTGAAGGGGTTCAATAAATTCCATTAAATTAAACTTAAATTCAAAGGAATCTCTTCCCCTTAAAGAAGTTCCATAACATTTATTTGATTCTCACATCAATTAGGCCTGTGAGTCACTATACTTAAGAGGCAGTTTGGTTAGGTATCTTATTTGGCCTTAATTTAATATCCCAACAATAGGCTGTTGAGCTCAGTAATTACTACCTTGCTGTGATACACTAGTCTGAATGCTCAGAATCTCTCATTAACAAACAACTGAAAGTCTGAATGCTGCTCTATCTGCTGGTCTTTCTCGGGGTTTATTTTTCAGAAGGTTTGAATAGTTTCCAAGAACATCACTGTCTTTGAGATTTCGAATACTGAGGGGAGGCATTTCAGTCAGAAGCTAAGAACTCAAGTGATTATAAAGACACAAAGGAACTAAATGAAGGGGAACCCAACTTTGAGAAAAGGTTGGAATTTCACCAGAATATGGAGAGCAAGTAAATCATTGATCCATTGATTCCCATTTCTTATGTGGACTATAGTCTGATCTCACACATTCTGTGCATCAAGGTAAAAACAAAGGTTTGAAAGGTGTAACTCTACACTGTTACAGCTGATTCTTTTGGCCTCTTTTCCCAGTAGCTTTACTGCGGAGGCTAATGGCTAAGGAAACACCAAGGGATCAATAAAGAAAAGCTTGTAATAGGAGCTAAAGCTGAGTACAGAAGAGAGGAAGAGCAGAAAAATCTCCCGGTGAGAAATATTAAAATGTGATCTTCAAGGAAGCACTGAATACAGTCCACCCTCCTCCCTCCACTCAGGCATGACATTACCAACCATGTCACAGAGGAGGGAGATGAGTAAAAAAGAAGTAGAACAACCACCAAAAATACTTAGCCGCTCCCATGTGCCCTGGGTAACCAACACAGTAACTAACAAACAAATTGCACACTGCCCCATCCCCAATACCTAAGGGATAACATCATGCCATCTTTAGAAACAGAGAAAACATGCTAAAACAACCAGAGCAAGGGAGTAGTAACTCTATCATATTTATCTCCTCTTATACTTCTTGAAGTATTTCAAGCATATATAAATCTATGTAAAAGTCAGTGGGGAAAAACACAATAGCAAAAGAACTTATAAACAAATGTTCATAGCAGCTTTATTCATAATATTCTCAAACTGAAAATAACCCATATGCCCTTAAACAGGTAAATGGATGAACATATTATAGTACATTCATAGTATGAAATACTACAGAGAGAAGGAGAGAGAGAGAGAAAGATTGATATATGCTATAGCATGAATGAATTTTAAAATTGATATGAATGAAATAAGCCAGACACATAAGAGTATAAATGAGATATTACTAGTATTTACATACAATTTTAAGGAAAAGTAATCTGAAATGAGAGAATAAAATCAGTGGCTGCCCGGGTTTAGGGATTGGGGAAATGGAGTACCTATCTATAATAATAAAAGCATAATATGCTAATTAGACTGGACATCCTTCCGGAAGACCTTCCGTACAAAGCCAGTGCCTGCCAATGGCTGGAGGGAAGCCCGGGTCCCGGGTGCCAGAGGGAAGCTGGTGCTGGCAGCCAGGGGAAGGAAGGCTTCCTCTTGCATGAATTTCATGCATCAGGCCTCTAGTTAACTATAAAGGGACATGAGAAAATTTGGGGAGAGGCCTCATAGAGATGTAATATATATTGATGATGGTGGTGGTTATAAAAATATATACATTTGTCAAAACTCATTGAACTTCCCATTTCAAAAAGATATATTTATCCTGGCTGGTGTGGCTCAGTGCTTGAGAATTAACCTATGAACCAGGAGGTCACGGTTCAATTTCCAGTCAGGGCACATGCCTGGGGTGCAGGCTCAATTTACAACTGATCCATGATTATCTCTCATCATTGATGTTTCTATCTCCCTCTCCTTTCTCTCTCTGAAATCAATAAAAACATTAAAAAAAAAAAGAAATATTGGGCAACAATAAACACTAGCCCCACCTCCAGCCTTAAAGGGATGAACCAAAATGGGAGGAGTATCCATAGCGATGTGGACAATCATCCCCACTCTCCACATGAGGTTATTGATTTTGTTGTTGTTGTTATTAACAAAAACAAAATAATTGATTATAATGAAATCTAACCAGAAATGTTTCTTTTTTGATTGGGATACTGGGAGGTAAGTTTCTTCTGGTCTCTAATGAAGATACTACAAATAGCAAGCATGCAAAAATTATCTTCACATACTACAAAAATATAAAAACTGTAGAAAATCTCATTCTTTCATCTGCTCCCTATTTAAACTTGGACTAGAGGCCCAGTACACAAATTTGAATTGTGGGATTGGGGAAATGGGGTACCTATCTATAATAATAAAAGCATAATATGCTAATTATGGACACAAGATGGCCGCCACAAGATGGCCAGCAGGGGAGGGCAATTGGGAGGAACCAGGCCTGCAAGAAAGGGCAGTTGTGAGTGATCAGGCCTGCAGGGGAGGGAAGTTGGGGGTTACTGGGCCTGCAGGGGAGGGCAGTTAGGGGTGACCAGTCCTGCAGGGGAGGGCAGTTAGGGGTGACCAGGCCTGCAGGGAAGGGCAGTTAGTGGGTGATCAGGCTGGCAGGCAGAAGCGGTTAGGAGCAATCAGGAAGGCAGGCAGGCAAGCAGTTGGGAGCCAGCAGTCCTGGATTGTGAGAAGGATGTCCCTCAAGGGGTCCCAGATTGGAGAGCGTGCAGGTTGGGCTGAGGGACATCCCCCCCCCCCCCGTGCACAAATTTTGTGCACCGGGCCTCTAGTTTACTATAAGACAAGTTGAAAGTAAAAACAATGAAAATAGAAAAAACATTTTAAATGGCCCTCCCACAAAATAATAAACCATAATATAGCTATGTTAAAATCACTAAAAGAAAGGTTAAAGAAAGGTGATACATTTAATGATGCAAGTGCCAACATTACCAGTAGATGAAATAATAATTAATATGTATGCACTAATAGCATAACATCAAAATACATTAAGTAAAAACTGATAGAATTAATAAGAGAATCTGACACATACACAAGCATAGTTGGAAATTTTAGTAACCATTCCTCAGTAATTAATAAAACAGACTAAATTAAATCAGAAAGTATATAAAAGATTTGAGTAACACTACTAACAAACCTGATATAATTGGCAGATGTATAATACTCCACACATTTAAGAATATGCATTTCAATTGCCACAGAACATTTACAAAGGTTGTAAAATTTTGCTTATAGACCATGCAACTAGTCTTAACAAATTGCATAGAACTGAAATCATACAGAGAATGTCCTCTTACCACAGTGGAATTAAAGGTGAAATCAATAAAAAACTTCTTAAAAAGGTAACTTGAAAATGGCTAAATGTTTGGAAACTGAGTAATGCATTTTAAAAGAGCCCAGGTGTCAAAGAAAGAAATTCCAATGGAAATTAGAAAATGTTTTGAAGTGAAAATAACTAAAATATGGCATATCAAAATTCGCAGGGCACAGCTAAAACTTGTGCTTTAAAAAAAGGTATAGCTTTATATATATATACTAGAGGCCCGGTACTCAAATTTGTGCACAGGTGGGATCCAGCTGGCCTGCCCCAATCTGGGCCGATAGGGCCAGGCCGGCCAGGAGGGACCTGGGAGGTTGGTGGGCTGGTCCCACTCCCAATTGAGGTAGGGGTGCCTATCAGGGGCGGGGCCAGCTGGGGGGAGAGGCTGCTGGCAGTTGGTCAGCTGGTCCCACCCACTGGTCAAACTCCAGGTTGAGGGGACAATTTGCATATTAGCCTTTTATTATATAGGATTAGGGAAAATGTAGGGCTAAAGATCCAATTACATTTTTCAAGAATTTATAAAAAGCAGAGTAAATGTTATGCTGTCCTTTTTTATTTGCAAATCTTTCAAATCCTTAAGTTTTCAAACTAGACCTTTCTAAGTCCATGTATTCTTTGAAGATATATTAATGTTGTTTGGATTTAGAATGAAGGGTGTCACCATTAGTCAATTTAGAGGGTTTAATTAAAACCTTAGATTTGCATTTTAAATTGTTGCTGCTGTATTATGAACCTGTTCAAAGCCTCTATACACTGAGTGGCCAGATTATTATGATCTTTGAATGCATAATAAATAATCTGGCCACTCAGTGTGTGTGTGTGTGTGTGTGTGTGTGTGTGTGTGTGTGTGTGTGTATATATA
Source organism: Cnephaeus nilssonii (assembly GCF_951640355.1). Taxonomy (NCBI): domain Eukaryota; kingdom Metazoa; phylum Chordata; class Mammalia; order Chiroptera; family Vespertilionidae; genus Cnephaeus; species Cnephaeus nilssonii. The sequence goes on from NC_137081.1 coordinate 63,250,134, forward strand.
TATATATATATATATATATATATATATATATACACATATATATACATATTAGAGTCCCAGTGCATGAATTCATGCATGGGTGGGGTCCGGCAGGCCTGGCCAGGGGGAGGAGACATGGGCAGTTGGCCGGCCTGCCTGCTGGTCGAACTACTGGTTGAGGGGACAATTTGCATATTAGCCTTTTATTATATACGATATACACTGAGTGGCCAGATTATTATGCATTCAGAGGTCATGATAATCTGGCCACTCAGTGTATATTAAAGGCACTGTCATGTGGATATATGTATTTTTGTAGTTTCAAATGCTACTGTAAGTATTTTTTACAGCTCTTAGAAATCTTGTTGATAAAAATATCAATATAAATGCAAACTTTGTGTGTTTTTTCAAACCATTTACAATGTTCAGGCTAAGAAAAAAGAAAAACTGAAATGTAAACCAAATCACAAAATTGCAGTGTTTATTTTTCTCTCTTCATTTTTAAAACAAACCAGACTCAGAGGAATAATAGATAAGGGTGGGTAAAGAATTGGTTTCCTAAAGCATGAATAGTAATTCCAAAAATAAGCTATCAGTGTGAAGAGAGACATAAGAAGATTTTAAATAAAATAAGCAACTAATATTCCTCAAATAAACTATATAATAATGAGAAAGTAGATATCAAATTTGATCCAAATTCTTGTGAGTAAATTTCTTATTATTTGTTCATCAATCCATTTGTTCAACCATCCATTAATTCAAAAGATCTTTGTTAACTCTTTGCAGGCACTTTGCAGGCGATGCAATGGTGAGTAAACAGATGTGTTGTGTTTCCTTTCCTCTCCGTGCCTACAGTCCAGTAGGAGCAGGTGGCATTAAAATAGTCACACAAATAAATAGGTAAGCACAAGCTGAGATTCTGTCTTTTGAGGGAGAGGCACGGGTGTTTTATGAGCATATAATAGTCTAGGGAGTCGGGGAAAGCTTCCCCTAGAAAGTCCTATGTGAGCTGCAGTGTGTAAGATAAAGAGTGGTTAATTAGGTCAAAGACCCAGGTGGAGGGAAGGCGCCTTCTGGGCAGAGGAACTAGCACAAGCACAGGCTTCTGTGGGTGGGAGGGATCGCTGGGGAACTGCATCAAGGCCAGGGTGGCTGAACAAACAGCAGGAGGGGAGAGTGTGCAAAGGGGAGAGCTGAAGAGAGCGTAAAGAAGGTGGGATGAAGCTGTGGAGATCAGCAGAAACTGGATCAGAAGAGCCGCTTGGGCCATGTTAAAGCCTTTGTCTTTCTCCCAACAGCAAAGAGAAACTAGGAAAGGATTTTAGCAGGGAGGTGACAGAGTTAGCTCAGTGTTTTTTTTTAAATATCACTTTACTTGTTGTAAGCACTACAGACTGGGTTCCAGGAACCAGTTAAGATCTTGCTGCGTCAGTGTGAGAAGATGGTAACTCAGAGCAATGGTTGGAGGACGTTGCCTCCCCTGGGCAGCCAAAGCCCTACCCAATCTGAGTCCACTTTCCATTCTCAAATCCACCTTTAATGATTCCCACCCCTGCCAGGCCAATAGGCTCACTGTCAGCTACACAGATCTTTCTAGTTCTTTCTTCCATCTTTGTCCATGTTGCTCCTTGCCCCAAGAATGTCATCATCAGCCCTCCCACCTGACAACCTCAAGCTCAAGTTGCATCTCCCTCTTCATTAGAATGTCCCCACCCACAGCCATATCCTTTTACTCTGCATTAAACACATGCTAGTTCTTTCTTTGCCTCTCCCTGGTGAAACCATAAGCTTCTAAGGCAGGAAATGAGGCTTGTATTTCACTGGAAACCAAGCACAAGGATGAGATTCAGTGCAAAACACCCTTTGTACCTACTCGAATTGCACTCAATGAGAAATACCCACAAGTATATAGATAATAATTTGGAGAAATACTGTGTTCCAAATTTTACTTAAGACAAAAAAATGGCATTATATGAATATAAAGGTTTTTACAGAAGAATATTGGTTAATAGTTAAAAATCCAAGCCACCTGGAGCTGGCATCTGTAATTTGTGGATTATTCTGGAAGCTTATCTATATATATAAAAGCCTAAGTGACCATTATGACTGATTGACTGAAGGACTGGTCAACCGGTCACTATGACATGCACTAACCACCAGGGGGCAGATGCTCAATGCAGGAGCTGCCCCCTAGTGGTCAGTGTGCTCCCATAGCCAACCTCCTGTGGCTGGCCAATCTCCCCTGGTGCCTCCCCCTGGCTGGCCAACCTCTCACGCTCCCTCCCCTATTGTGACTGGGCGAGATGGCCCTGATTGCCCTGATCGCTGGCCAGGCCGAGGGACCCCACCCATGCACGAATTCATGCACCAAGCTCTAGTCTTTTAATAACTAAACATGTCCTTTATGACTTCTGTACAATGCTGCCCATGCCACAATGCAGCAGCAGCACCCATGAACTCGGCCCTCAGTGGGGCTTCCATTAAAGCTTCTTCCAGGGTGGGAGGAAAGTGGGACTCATCACCCACATGTCAGGGAGTATCCCCAGTGTTAACCTACTGCCACTGTGCTCCTGTCCGGCAGTTTTACAAGACACTGACAGCTGAATAAGAAAGGGTCAGACAAACAGGTCTTATTAGGACCCATGTTGCCAAGAATTCCTGTCTATATTCATTCTGTATGTTAGCCCCACAAATCTTCCATAAAGCAACAACACACTTGGTATACTTGAATTTTGTGGAAGCTGGTAAAGAGGCAAAATTTTGTGAGACCTAAAAAAGGGTCACCCTATGTGCATAAGACAGTTCCTGGCTTCAATAGTACTGCTAACATACACTGGACATGCCAGGCAAAAGGCAAAGTTCTCCAAATGTGTTAGTTCTGCTAATCCTCACAACGCTGTGAAATATGTTACAAATAACAAGCCTGAGGCTTAGAGAATGGATGTATCTCACTCATAATCTCAGGGACAGAAACAATGGGGCCAGGACTCTGAAGGAGGTTTGTCTGACTACTGAACTGGAACCTTAATCCCAATTTTAGAACTCCCCAAACATTGGCCACACATGGATTATCGATACACTGGGGGTGTTTGGGTAGAGCCTTGGATGACTGGAATTCCTCTGATGTTTCCAAACCATGACTTTGCTCACAGTATTAACACTCCTCTCTTTCTTGTTAGAGTCACCAACCAACCCAGGGCACCCCGTCTCTTGATCCTCGGTTGTCTCTCAAACTTCTATGGCTGCTCAGTGCTCCCCAGGTGGGTAGAAACTCTCTAGTGGTATTCAGTATCTTCGGTGATGTTAGGGAGGCCAAGGAGCATCGGGTTCAAAGTCTAGTTTCTGTATCTCAGAGAACTGAAGTTGAATCCTCCTTTCCCCGCCTGACATATGTGTGATCTTGAGCAACTTAACCTCTCTGTACCTCTGATTGAGAGTAATCCCTAACTTGTAGGAGTTTCCTGATTATTAAGTAGAATAGAATATGTAAAAGTGCTTTACACAATTGCTGGCACAGAGTGAAAAGCACAAAACTTGACTGCTTCCATTCTTATTTGTCCTATACGCCCTGTCTGCTCTAAGCAAGCTGGACGGTTTGCTGGTTATTTAACTTTCCTTGTGCTTGTCCTCTGTCTTAGGTTGGGTTCCTAAGAAGCACAGTTTGTTATAAGGATTTGAGTGCAAGTACAGTCATATTTTTACTGGGTTTTTCTATGTTTAGATGTGGTTAAATATGCACATATCCTCCATTGTGTTACAATTCCCTACAGTATTCGGTGCCGTAACATGCTATATAGGTCTGCAGCATAGGAGCAATAGACTATAGCATATAGAGTAGGTGTGCAGTAGGCTGTACCACCTGGTTTGTGTAAATGTACTCGATGACATCCAAACCACCTAAGGATGCATTTTTCAGAATGTATCCTGGTCATTAAGTGGTACGTCATTGTAGTTTATTTGGGAAGTGATCAGTCAGGAGAGTGGAGGAGGCAGGAAATGGAAGAAACTCAAAGTAGGGTAACTTAATGAGCTTCCACCACTCAGGGGGACCGAGAATGCCTCTTGGAGTTGTCCCACAAGAGGGGTGAGGAAGTCCCTATTTGTCACTGATTGGAGTTGCTCCCAAGGGCTCAACTCCCTGATCCCTCCAGTCTGCCCTGCATGTTCACTGACCGTGCCCCAGGGCCAAAGAAAGCTCGGGAGAGTTGCAGAACTGGCAGTAGGAAGATACCAGTGTATGCTGGAAAGGTATGTGCCCATAGGATTTGGTAGGAACACCTTTAGCATTGGCCACACTTATTCTCATACTTTTGATATTATACTTATTTCAACTTGTAATTTTCTTCTTCCCACTTGCACTTTTTAAAAAGCCTACTCGGGCCCAGCTGGTGTTGCTCAGTGGTTGAGCATTGACCAGGAGATCAGGGCACATGCCCAGGTTGCAGGCTCAATCCCCAGCGGGGAGCATGCAGGAGGCAACTAATCCATGTGTCTCTCTCATCAATGTTTCTATCTCTCTATCCCTCATCCTTCCTCTTCTCTCTAAAATCAATACAAATATATTTTAAAAATAAAAAACCTACTCAGATTTTCTCCCTTTCCACAAGGACTTTCCTACTTGCTCCGACAGAATATAGCCTTTTCAGGTTCTTTTTGGCATCATACATTATAGTCTGCGTTGGGTTATGTTTACTCACATGTTGATTTTAATGACTGACTCTTGAGATTCACAGTCCCCATGTCCCTCCTCCCCCATCCCTGCAAGGACTAACCTAGTATTTTGCCCATAGTAAGTGCACAATAAACATTTGTTGAATTAAATTGGGTTGCATATTGAAAATGATTAGGCACAAAATGTACTCATCTTCTCCACTGTGCAAGTGTCACATTTCAGCCTCTTGGGAGATGTTTGCTGGAACAACTCTTCCCCTTTAATGGTTTTTGATCTTACATCACATTTAGATGCCTGGGAGTTCCAAAAGACAAATACATCTTTATGCAATTTAAATGACAATCAGCAGGCCATTTTTTCCTTATTAATATACAGAAGGCTGATGGTCACAGCAGGTAACTGATGATGCTAATCTTTCAATGTCCTGATAATTCTCTGCCTGATTGCTCCCAGGCCAGGAGGCTGCATATTCACGAAAACACCACGCAACTTGATCATGACCAGAATAGATTATGGATTGTCCTCAGGTGAGCTGGGTGTTAGCACTGAATGAGGTTAACATGGATTTTCAAGGAAGCTTCTCAGAAAAAAAAAAAAAAAAAAAAAAAACTATATTGAGACTTCCAAATATTATATAAAAGTGCTATAGGAAGCTTCTAAAAGATGCAATCCTAGGAGTACTAGATTTAATGAAAACAGAATTACTAATATTGCGATTAGTCATCATACTTTGTTAATTGGAACTCCAGCCAAAAAAATGCATCCTAATGGATGACTCAGCTGTTTCATTGCTTTGGTTTCCATGCTTCTCAATAGTTTTCTAAAACTCTAAGTTATTTGTTAACCAAGAGTTAACAAAACTATTCTCCAAAAAAAAAGGGGAAATAAGTTTTTCCATTGTGGTGGCAAGGCCTTAGTAATGATTAAAGGACACTTAATATGTTTGATGAATACTTTTTTTCTTCAGTGTTTTCTAAAATTTATTTTTCAATCACAGTTCACATTCAATATTATTCTGTATTAGTTTCAGATGTACAGCAAAGTGGTTAGAAAATCATGTAATTTACAAAGTGGTCCCCCTGCTGCTTCAATCACCTGCCTGGTCCCATACCTATTTATCTCAATATTATTGATTATATTTCCTGTGCTCTAATCTACATCTCTGTGATTATTCTGTAACTACCAATTTGTACCACTTAATCCCTTCAACTTTTTCACCCAGTCTCCCAGCCACCCTCCTCTCTGACAGCTGTCAGTCTGTTCTCTGTATCTATAAGTCTGTTTCTATTTTGCTTATTTTGTTTGTTAGAGTCCACATATAAGTGAAATCATATAATATCTGTCTTTCTCTAAATGACTGGCTTATTTTACTTGGCACAATAACCTCTAGGTCCATCCACACTGTTGCTAAAGGTAAGATTTTCTTCTTTTTTATGGCCAGGTAGTATTCCATTGTGTAAAGGTACCACAGCTTTTTTATCTACTTATCTACCAATGGGCACTTGGGTTGCTTCCAAACCTTAACTATCCTATTTAATAAGAGGGTAATATGCAAATTGACTGTCACTCCAATACACAAGATGGCTGCCCCATGTGGTCAAAGATGGCCGCCCCCATGTGGACACAAGATGGCCACCACAAGATGGCCAGCAGGGGAGGGCAGTTAGGGGTGACCGGGCTGGCAGAGGATGGCAGTTGGGGAAGACCAGGCCTGCAGGGGAGGGCAGTTGGGAGGGACCAGGTCTGCAAGGGAGGGCAGTTGGGGGGGACCAGGCCTGCAGGGGAGGGCAGTTGGAGAGGACCAGGCTGGCAGAGGAGGGCAGTTAGGGGTGACCAGGTCGGCAGGCGAGGGCAGTTAGGGGCAATTAGGCCGGCAGGGGAGCAGTTAGGCATCAATCAGGCTGCCAGGGGAGTGGTTAGGGGTTGATCAGGCTGGCAGGCAGAAGCAGTTAGGGGCAATCAGGCAGGCAGGCAGGCGAGTGGTTGGGAGCCAGTAGTCCTGGATTGTGAGAGGAATATCCGACGGGCAGTCAGGCATCCCTTGAGGGGTCCCAGATTGGAGATGGTGCAGGCTGGGCTGAGGGACACACACACCCCTATGCATGAATTTCGTGCACCGGACCTCTAGTTTTATATAATGCTGCATGAACAAGGAAGTGCATATATTCTTTCAAATCAGTGTTTTGGGTTTCTTCAGATATAATCCCAGAAGTAAAACCACTGGGTCATAAGGCAGCTCCATTTTTAATTTTTGAGGAACCTCTATACTGTTTCCCATAGCGGTTGCACCAATTTGCATTCCCACCAACAATGCACAAGCGTTCCCTTTCCTCCACATCCTTGTTAACCTTGTTTTTTGTTGATTTATTGATAATAGCCGTTCTGACAGATGTGAGGTAGTATGTCATTGTGGTTTTGGTTTGCATTTCTCTGATGATTAGTAATGTTGAGCAACTTTTCATATGTCTACTAGTATTGGCCCTCTGTATGTCTTCCTCAGAGAAATGTTTATTCAGGCCTTCTGCCCACTTTTTAATTGGTTTATGTTTTTTTCTATTTTTCTTTTTTTGCTAAGCTGTCTAAGTTCTTTATAAATTTTGCATATTAATCCCTTATCAGATATATCATTGGCAAATATCTTATTCCATTCAGTAGATTTTTTTCATTTTGTTGATGGTTTCCTTTGCTGTGCAGAAACCTTTTAGTTTGATGTAGTTCCATTTGTCTATTTTTTTTCTTTTGTTTCCCTTGACCGAGGAAATATGTCAGAAAAAATACTGCATGAGACATGTCCAAGATTTTACTGCCTATGTTTTCGTCTATGACTTTTATGGTTTCAGGTCTTACTTCTAAGTCTTTAATCCATTTTGAGTTTATTCTTGTGTATGGTGTAAGAAGGTGATCTAGTTTTATTTTTTTCCATGTATTTGCCCAATTTTCCCAACACCATTTATTGAGTAGACTGTCTTTACCCCATTGTATGGTCTTCCCTCCTTTGGCAAATATTAAGTAACTATATAGGTGGAGGTTTATTTCTGGGCCCTCTATTCTGTTCCATTGATTTATGTCTGTTTTCATTCCAGTGCCATGCTGTTTGGATTATTATGGCCTTGTTGTATAGTTTGATATAAGGTAGCATTATACCTCCAACTTTGTTATTCTATCTCAAATTGCTAAGGTTATTTCAGGATCTTTTGTGGTTCCATATAAATTTTTGGATTATTTTCTGTGAAATAAGCCAGACCGTGACTTATAATAAATAAAAATCTTGTGCATGTGTTTAAACTTTACCCTTTATTTTGACAGCACTTTTAGATAAATAACTTTTACACAGGTAATTCTACTTGGTAGGTTAAATATTCCCAAATGTGCTCCAAGCCATTGCCTTCCCTGTTTGGTTCTTTGGAGTCAATATTGCTCCTAATTTATAACATTTTGCTAACTGATTTATAACATCTAGAAAAGAAGGGGAGTAGAAGGAAAGCAAAGGGGCAATGGGATGTTCATGTTTGGTACTGTGGCTTGATCTAGCATCAGTGCTTTTTGAGCTTGGTTAAGTGTTGAATTCTAATTTGTCTCTTCTGAAGTTCACTTATGAGTTCTTTGTAGACCCAATTTCTAAGGATCTCCCACCTGGTATTATTTTGTTAAAGGGGGACACATCTCTACTCTTCTGTCTTAGCCTCTAGGAATCCAGCAGTACCATCAGCTTCTCTCTGCCACAGTCCCATTCATTCATTCTTCCAGACGGTCCTCTTAGTTAAGACCTGTTTTAAAAGAAGGTCAGGGAAAACTCCCACATTCTCTGACCCAAGTAATTCTTTAAGTGCAATTATTTTCTAAACAGTAGCCATCTCTGCTGCCACAGGCCACTTAAGCCAGCCTCTCACTTTACATATTTCTCACACAGAAAGCAAACCCAAATCCACCGAGTCTCCTCCCAAATGCATTAAGCCCTTCTAATGATTCCCTTTGACCAAAGGTTTATATTTGCCCATTACTCACCCACTGAACTTTGGCTGGGCCAAACTTTGGTCAGGTTTCTCTCCTCCTTATAGACCCCTAAAATATGGCTGGACCCCAAGTCTTAGCAAACACTAAAAGCACTAAGGTGCAAAACACCCGTTAACAGCTTATTCTGAGAATTGGCTGATCATCGCACAGAGAAACATTTCCTCTTAAACGGATCATGCTGTCTGCTCACCCACCACTTCCCCAGCTCCCCACAGAGTTTCTGTTAGCCCATTTTCTTTTGCCTATAAAAGATTTTAAACTGAATATTGAGACCCTTGCAGATCCCGAGGTCAGGATGTTCTCCCTATTGCAATAGTTCCTAAATAAAGTCTCTTCTTATTTAAGTCTGGATTTGTTCCTATTTGACACCCATAAAGCTCTCTTAAGTAAAGAAGGACGTACTCCTGTACCCATACTCCTTTCTCCTTTCAGTGGAAGGAGAAGGGCCTAACAGTTCACCAGCAGTGCCTTCTAACTTCTTCTCTTACAAACCCTCCAGTTATGCCCTCAAGATGGGTGAAAGGTTAAGTTTTTCTGACACAGTGTTGTTAACTCTGACTATGATCTAGCACCTCCTTTGGAGTATGATATCTAAGGTCTCTCGGTTTCATTTAAAAATCCTAATACAATTATAAATGCATTTGCTGGGGAAGAAAAACTTTTTCTTTACCCTCTTAGGTTGTGACTGGGGGCCTGCAAATTAAACTAATAAAAGATAGATTAACAGGAGAAAAGGTACAATATGTTTGTATGCATAGGAGTGCACATAAATGAATTAAAACTCAAAGAAGCAGTTAGATTCAGGGGCTTATGTATCTTTTTACCAAAGAAAAGAGGGTTTGGGCTTCAAGGGATGATAAACTGTGGGGAAGTTAGTAGCAAATACATGGAGGAGCAAATGGAAGATAAAGTCTATTTTATGCAACTCAATTTGGTGTCTACTCCCCATCTTCAATGATGAATTATTCTTTTCTCCTTGATACGGGGATGTGGCAGGGGTGGGGAGTTCCTCACTCAAAGAGAAATTTATGCCTTGCTTTTAGGCAGGTAAGAGCAGAGCAGAGAATGCTTCCTGCATCTATTAATTCTTAACTGCCTTCTGCTCAGAATAACCCCTTTGCCAAAGTGGCATATTTGGCAGTGGTATATTCTGATCCCCTTCACAATCAATGTGTAATTTTTTTCAAGGGCTTCTCTAAAAGATATTTCAAATATAGCATGTGCACCACTGATTTTCAAGGAAGGATTTGATATGTATTTTTCACTTAGTAATATATTGGGACCAATATATTAAGTTATGATTCTATAGCTATGAGCTTTACAGCTTGGTTGGGGGAGGGTGGTACACAGAGGCAAGCATTAAAAATAAAAAATTATTTGAGAGGAAAAAATGAGTGATTTCTCAGTTAAACCTTGGAAAACGATCGAGCTTATGAAGGTAAATTTCTCCATTGTGCTTGATAGTGGACAAAATTATATTAAGGAAGACATTTTCAGCTAAGTAATGTACACTCATTGGGTAATGCCTTTCAACACTAAAATGTTCCACCTAGTTAGGCAAAGGGCAGGCCACACAGGGCCCTGAACATCAGGGTGAGGAGTCTGCGTCTTATTCCAAATGGGATGGAAGGCTTTGGATGGTTCCCCAAGGGGAACCTCATAATCTGATTTACACTTTTAAAAGCTCTCTCTTGGCTGCTAGGTGGGGGAAGGATGCTAAAGACAAGAGTGGCAGTTAGGAATCCAGTCTCGATCCAAGATTATGGCTATTTGGACATAATTATTGCTACCAATCAACTGGGAATAAACCACTCAGAAACTAGGCTGAAGACATTGTAAAAGCATGAGATATATTTCCCACCTGAAGTCCACCAGCGTGCATCCTAGATCAGGATACATGCATGTTTCACTCACCGTCCATGTTTTTTACCTCCATATGGCACATCCTCATCCATCTTCTCCACATATCACTTTTCCCTCCCTCCCTAGTTGGGTCACTTTGGTCTCACTTCTCTCCTCAGCAATATTAATCTTGTCAATCCAGAAGACAGACACTTTAGGTACAAAGTCTGCAAAAAGAAATGTGGGTGTAAAATGCCAATCATCCAGTTAAAGCAGGAGAAATTAGGCTAATAATGCTATGCTTAGTGGTTACTGCACTTTTTGGTATCAACTCCCCCTGGGTTCAAATTCTAAGTCCACTATGTAGCCACTGTGATCTTGAACAAGTTGCTGAAGTTCTCTATGCCTCAATTTCCTTATTTGTAAAACAGGAATACTAATAGTACTCATCTCACATGATTATTACAAAGATTAAATGAGTTGGCATTTACAGAGTGCTTAGAACTCACTAACATATAATAAATGCTGCCTGGATGTTTTCTATTATCATCATTATCTGCCTCTTAGAGCTGTGTGAGGACTAGATAAATAACGCCAGCACTCAGTTCAAGGGCTCACACATTTATAGTGTCTAATTAATGCTCAGCTATTATTACTTTGCTCATATATGACACAAATCTCAGCAACGATCCAGTGTTTATTTTTTGCGCCTCTTGCTGTTTCCAATTTCTTTTCCAGCCCCTATGAGATCATCTATGTCTGTACCCGTGTCTGTGATAAGTATATTTAACCCCGGGGCCAGGAGAGAAGATATTGGAAGAGAGGCAGAAGCCACTGGCTCATTTCCCAGTTCCTCTGCTTCTATTAAAAAGATGAAAGCACTTCTCATAAGATGTAGGTACCACATTTTTGAGACTCCAGCTGAGGTAAATTAGCTGAATAGTTCATTAATTTTGGCACTCTTACATGAAATGAAAGCAGTTTTGGAAAGTATGCTTTGTCTGGGTTAATTAGTAAATGAGAACATTGGGGCTTTACTACATTTTTCGCTTCAGCAATTCTTATAATTATCTTTTTTAGGTTCATGTTCTATATGAACTTAGATACTTCTTAATATATGTTCTGTGATACAAGGATATTAGTAGGGTTCAAGGGACATCTTTGAGTGGGGTGGGGTGAGAGACTATGGTGGCAGTGTTGCTGGAAGATGAGAAAAAAACCAAACATGTGGGGCTTAAAGGGAAAAAGAAGAAAGCTGTCTAAATTAGAGAGAATGTGTGAGAGAAAAAGCAGCAGCAAAAAGGAAGCACCATTGACAGCCTGTTCCATTTTGATGTCTGATCACATGCATTCCAACTTCATTTTTATCTTCTCAATGTTTATATTGTTACTGACATGCCTGACTTCTGTAACTTCTGCATGACTCTTGAGGAATCTCTCCAATTATTAGGGTTTTTTACAGATATTTAAAAGTATTTGGCAGCCAAGGTTATGGTAGATGACAGCAAACAAATGCTTAGTCATGCAATGAGGAGTATAATGTTGGTGCAGCCTGAAGCACAGATCAGTTCAGAGTGCAATTTTTTCCCTTTCCTCTTTGTTTCTACCAATGTGTTAGAAAAAAATTGGCATTTGATGCCCAGATTGAAATGTATACCGTGCCCTTTCTTTTGCTTTATAAAAGTTAAAGAACCACTTTTCCTACCCATGTCCCCATGTGTTAGATACTACAGCTTAAGTTGTAGTGTGATATGCAGTCAATTTACCTGGATGAAAGTAAGGTTCATTGTTCTAGTGCTGGCTGTGCTAAATCCTGAGATGGTCAAGAGGAAGGATGGAGAGTACCCAAAGAAGATAAGCTTTTATCAAACTATGTAAGGTCATTTAGTCAAAAGTAGTTTCCTTACTTCAGATAATTATCTGGACTATCTGGCTAGTTAGGATATTAATGTTTATTAAGAGAAAAAATATGGCCGGCAAGTATGGCTCAGTGGTTGAGCATCAATTTCCAGTCAGGCACATGCCCGGGTTGCAGGCTCGATCCCCAGTGTTGGGCATGCAGGAGGCAGCCAATGGATGATTTTTTCTCATCACTGATGTTTCTATCTCTCTCTCCCACTCCCTTCCTCTCTGAAGTCAATAAAAATATGTATATATTAAAGATATAAAATGTGTCCCTAGCTGGTTTGGCTCAGTGGATAGAACATTGACCTGTGGACTGAAGGGTCCCGGGTTTGATTCCTGTCAAGGGCACATGCCCGGGTTGTGGGCTCGATCCCCAGTGTGGAGCGTGCAGGAGGCAGCTGATAAATGATTCTCATTATTGATGTTTCTGTCTCTCTCTCCCTCTCCCTTCCTCTATGAAATCAATAAAAACATATTTTTAAAAAAGAAAAAGGATATAAATTGTTTATCAAATGCTTTACATAATTATTTATTTTACCCGTTCTTTGCTGCATGGGTAATGTGTAAAGTAAGTTTCAAGAGCCCAGTTTTACAGATAGGAAAACTGAGGTGTAGAGAAGTGAAATAACCAACCCAAGGGGATGTGCCTATTAGCATATTTATATTCTCATGGCAGGTGTGAGCCTAAGCTGGCTAAGATGGTTCCTGGGACCATCTTTCTATGTGAGTGAGATCAACAATGTGATTCCTGGCGCCAAGCAAGGCTGCAGGGAGCTTGAGCATGTTTTTTAGGTACTGTTACTCAGGCTGGTGGAATGTATAACAGAGAAAATGACATCTCAGATGCTCATGCGTGTCACACACTCTGGTTATTTAAGGGTTTGTAACAGAATCCTACACCAACAGGATTTGGCATGCATGTGGCAAAACAAATCTAATCTTGGCTGGACCCTAAAACTCCCTGTCAGTTGAGAATGGAGGAATTCTCCCAAAGAACTCTGGTGACAGAATCTCCGCCCTGTCTTAGGAACCCTTGAAGATTCTCTTGATCCAATGAGTCTCCACATCCTGATAAGTCTGACTGCCCCAGGCAGTAAAAGAGAGCTCTCTCACCAATATCTATATTTCTCTCTCTCTCTCTCTCTCTCTCTCTCTTCCCCCCCTAGTTCCCTTCCCCCCCCCCACTCTCTCTCTCTCTCTCTCTCTCTCTCTCACACACACACACACACACACACACACACACACACACACACATCATTCCTTCAAATCTCGCTTTAGAGTTCTTTCTTTCCTTATAGATTCTCTCAAAAGACTCCAAGGAGTCCAAGGAGGCTGGAACTGCTCCACATCTACAGAAATATGTAGAGAAAATTTGATTATCACTATAACTGATGGGCACAGCTGGCATTTACTAGCATTTACTTCTGGCATGCAGGATCAGAGTTGCTAAATATCCCCAATGTTTGCACAAAACAAACTGTCCCTCCCAGAGATCAACATTCCCCATGAAGGAGCACTGCGTTGAGTTTCCCTACCTGCCTTTCTTTCTTTCCATTCCTTTCTCAATGCCCTAGTCCCAACCCCCACCCAACAGTTCCTTTCAGCAAATGCCTTATGGAAGAAGATAGGAAATGGGTTAATTTACTACTTTAAAAAGATAACCTACCATTCTGGGTTCTGACCTCTTTAGACCCACGTTCTCCTAGTTTCTTGGCTTATTGGGAACTCTGTTTTTTGCTCAACCTGCTGAATACTCTTTATTGGCAACTATTCAGAAGGCCACTGCTTGAAAATTTCAGCCCTTGGGGTTGATTTTTCTGCCAAAAACAGCAGTTGTTGAAGTCTGCTACACATTGCTAGGTCATCCATAAGGGTTCCTCCTTTTTTCCAATATGGAAAACATTTGTTCTGCCAAAGCCATGCCTACCCCCAGCATAGAAGTTGACAGGATTCCATTTGCTTCTAGCAGGGGGAGAACTGACCCCTATAAATTACATTCTTTAATAATGACTTGGCTGAGAGATCTCTGGCATTATCCCAAATCTTTCTCTTTCCAGACTCACATATGCTAGATGAGGGGGAGAGAGGAAGGAAAAAAAAGCAATCGGGAATGGCTTCTCAGAATTTGACTTGAGCACCTGGGTTAATGTGATGCTCCTTATTAAGATGAAAAAAAAAAAATCTGGAGAAAGGAAAGAAAAGTTTGAGAGGCCTCCTGGACATCTATATGAAGATATTAAGATGGCAGTTGAGTGTATGAGTTAAGATTCTAAGAGTGGCCCAGCCAGTGTGGCTCAGTGGTTGAGCATCGACTTATGAACCAAGAGATCATGGTTCAATTCCTGTTCAGGGCACGTGCCCAGGTTGCGGGCTTGATCTTCAGTGGGGTCATGCAGGAGGCAGCCAATCAATGATGCTCTCTCATCGTGATGTTTCTATTTCTCTCTTCCTCTCCCTTCCTTTCTGAAGTCAATGAAACCTTTTTTTTTAAAAAGATGCCAAGAGAGGCCAGGATTGGAAGTACACATTTAGGAGATATGTACAGTTTTAAGTCCAGAGAATTAGATACAGTAACTCAGAGTATGAATGTAGAAACAAAAGGCACTCCAGGATGGGGTAGCTCCAACTGAATATGCAATAATTAACAGGTTCTTAGTCTGGTGACTAGTAGTAATAGGCAGACTGTCTAGTTATGATGCTGAAATTAATAGCTGGAGTGTCAATTTTTCTTATCCCATTGTTGTTCCCCAATCATGAACCGAAGAGTGAGACATTCATGTTGTTAAGATTGTAGGTGATTTTTAAGTTCTCCTTATCCTCTTCTATGTTGTTCAAATTCTTTATAATAAGCATATAACAATTCTATAATGAGAAAAACACAACAAATATTTTAAATAGTGATAGCCCATTTATTATACACAGCTCATTGCAAAGTGATCATAAGCCTATGCACATCCCACTGCATTGTAAATTAAACACAGTGTAAGGGTAGGCATTTCTTCTGTAATATTCAAAAAATTATGCCTATAAATTTTTAAGTTTTAAAAAAACTAGAATAATGGATGCCTTGGTAAAGTGATAAGATGAAGCTGTCAGTATGGCATTTTGGACATAATAGTCACATAATTTATTGAATAAATAAAAGGTCACAGCTAAAAGTCACCCTATAAGAGCCTACCAGTTAGCTTGAGCAGTAGTTTACAATCATATTCCTTATGTCTCTGTATGTTTTCCAACTCCTCAAATGAAGAGGGATAACAAAAATGCAATCAGGGAAATAATTCTTGGCCACAACTCACATTCCAAAGGAAAAAATAACAACAACAAAATACCCAAGCAAAACCATCAAACCACATCCTGGTAAAAACCTTTAATGTGCTGCTGGGGCATCATCTGGTCCCCATCATTACCAGCTGTGACTTGCACAACCGGGAAAGGCCAGACTTCAGCAATAGGAACTAAAATAAAAGGCCCGTGACAAGGCTTTGAAGTTGAATGTGTTTAGCAGCATTTCTCACTGAGGTGGCGACGGGAGAAGTAAAAGAAGGGACAGACAGGGTCCGTATAAGACAGAGTTGCTAGTTCCTATTTACAAAAATCTGAGGGAACGCTTCAAATCCAGATAGAAATTGCAACTTTCAAGTCTTTCACAACAGCCTTCAGTTTTTCATCTAGTAGATGTGAATAAGAAGCCCACTTTGAACAAATTACATGTGAGTGCGTGGGGAGAAGGGACAACATATCTGAAGCACCTTACATTAAATGCGGAGAAATGACTAAATACTCTGAAAATAATATCAGCAAACTTAATCCAAATACCAAATTATCACAGCTGTAGTCATTGCTTCTTAGAGCACATTCCACCGAACACTAGTTCCTAGGGATGTAAATGTGTCATCAAATAAGTTAGTCAAGATGAGCTTCTCACAGCTGAACTTTTAAGACTTACTGTGAGTCTCTCAGAGAAGTGAAATAGAAGGAACATTTCCCTTAGTTCTTTATTTATGAAGCTTTTTCATGCAGAGCATCACAGAAGAGTTATGTTCCAAAGAACACACTTGCTAAATCCTTCATAGTAGAGATTAGGATTCATTCACATAAGATTAATCAAGAAAGAACTTTGTAGAAGTTGGAGTAGAGTTTCTAAAGAGAGAAATAAATAAGTTGATGAAGAAGTGAAATGAAGGCATGTTACACTGAAGGACCATACAAAGGCTCAGAGGTGAACTTGTTTGCCAAGCTTGAGAACAATCTACGCATATGAAAGAGGCACAGATTCCAAACTAGGCTTGGTTGAGTGAGCTTTCTCTAAGAATATGGTGGAAAGCAAATCAGATAACTGGAAAGTCAACCAGCACTATGAATTGTAATTATTATGAGGTCAATGAGAAGATAGTGGGTGAATCTTGAATAAGCTACTAATTGTTTTTTAAAATACATTTTTATTTATTTCATAGAGGAAGGGAGAGGGAGAGAGAGATAGAAACATCAATGATGAAAGAAAATCATCCATTGGCTGCCTCCTGCATGTCCCACACTGGGGATCAAGCCCACAAACCAGGCATATGCCTTGATGGGGAATTGAACCATAACATCCTGGTCCATAGGTTGATGCTCAACCACTGAGCCATGCCATCCAGGCAAGAATCTACTAATATTATAGATGACATATCACAGAGAAGAATTCCTAAATTGGTTTTATAAAATTACTAGAGGCCTGGTGCATGAAATTTGTGCACGGGGCAGGGTGTTGGGAGGGTGGTCCCCTCATCCCAGCCTGCATCCTCTCTAATCCAGGACCCCTTGGGGGATGTCCAACTGCTGGGATCGGGCCTAAACTGGCAGTCGGATATCCCTCTCATAATCCAGGACCTATGACTCCTAACTGCTCACCTACCTGCCAGCCTGGTCACCCCCAACTGCCCACCCTGCCAGCCTGGTCACCCCCAACTGCCCGCCCCCCGCCGGCCTTGTCACTCCCTACTGCCCCCCCTGCCAGCCTAGTCGCCCCATGCAGCCTGCTATTCAGTCATTTGGTCATCTCTCACTAACCCCCTGCCAGCCTTGTCACCCCACGACACAGCCTGCTGTCCAGTCATCCATCTGGTAGTTTCAGTCGTGATGGCTCCTGGCTTTTTATATATTAGGATTGTTCTGAATAATTCAAGAGTTGCCACAAATTTATAATGACTTAAATATTTCAAAGCTGGTATATACTTACAGAGGTTTTATAAATTTCTCTCTTTTATAAAGTTTTATTTGTCCCTTGTAAGGCTAAATGCTTTATAAGACAAATTAACAGTACTATTTAATATATCTGTTCCTTCCAGAATCTAGAATTTCAACCTAAGGCAAAAATTCTGCCAATTATAATCCTGTCCTCACAAGACATTATCAAAATGCTGATTCATACTGACTAAACAAGCTGCATATTAATTACTCATATCAATGTCAGTATGTTCATTATGTATTGCTCTTTCCACGGGAGAAAAAGATAAGGAGATGGTGATGCTCCCAGGGCATTTAATTAAAATGCTTGATGCAGCAAAAATAAGTTACTTTTACCCTTTAAATGAATTATGTAGAACAAACTTGTGAGAATTATAGTGGAACTGAAGGCTTCATTATTTGGAAATAAAAGTACATATTTGGTCTGCTTTCTGAAACGTTTGTGTGTTTGGGTGTGTGTATGTGTGGCTCAAATCTACACAAGTTATGTTATGGTTTCTCCATGGCCCAGGCCTCTAGTTACTCACTGCATACCTCCTTGCCTTAGTATGGCAGGTTTTACTAATGTCTGAGGCAACAAAGAGAACCTGACATAGCAGGAACTCATCTTGGACTTGGGCTATGTTCATCTGCTGCAAGTCTAATGTTAATAAACTGTATCATGCACTATTTAAATAGTGCTGTGTACAGGATCCAGCTGGTCAGAAGTACTTAAATGGTAGCTGTTTGGATGATGAAGATTATAATTTTGAAAAGGATGAAGATCAGAATGAAGATAAAGTTGATACTATTGCTTTCTGGTGACTTGGAGGGACAGTACTTACCAAAGCTTCTCAGTTTGATGCCAAGAAGTCCCTTGAAAGCAGAACTCGAGCCACACTTCCTCCTGGAGCTTAGGCCTATGTGGGTATAGCTAGGGTTTTTGGATGGAGGCTGAGAAGTGTATTTGTAGGGAACTTATGCTGAGGGAAGAATGAAGATAATGAGCTGATCATATAACAAAGGCTTAATTATCACAGTGGAGTAGGGATTCCAGATATATCATGGTAAACACTTTCAGAACTGCCTCTGTTCCAGACTCCTGGATACATGTACGTCAAGAAAGGGAGAAGGAGCTGTAATTATTAAAATAATTATTTCTACTAAATTGTGTAATACATCTCTTGTGATCCTACCCTACCAGAACTTTAGGCAAAGAGAAAAGAACCTATCTCCTTCCTCAGCTCCCATACCTCCTCATTCCCCTGACACATACCCCAGGAGGTATGGTAAGATGGAGGCCCAGGTCTTCCTTGGTGAATCAGTCCATCTGCTAACTGTGCTGAGTGGAGCCACAAGAGGGACTGAAATGGCCACTGAAGACACATGGAGAAGGGACACCCCAAGACCAGGAGAGGGTATGCAGAGCCATGTCCGGGAGACACCATGCACAGAAGAGCAATGGGAAGACCAAAATGCCCAGTGCTGCTAGATGTGTCAAGGGTAACACCGCTTGTGAACTCATTTAAGGCACCCCATAAAGAGTCCCAGAAATACTGATGGATGGGCTGGCAGGGAGGCTGAAAATTCTTTGCCAACAGGTGGGCAGGGCCAAATTTTCTCCTAGGATGAAAGTTTGCATTTAGGAAATAGACAGGAGGACCTCTCCCCATATTCGTATATGCCACACATTTCTCCCCAGACTCATTGGCTAGAAGAACACATGAGGTCACATTAAGAGTAATACTATTTAGTAGAAATAATTATTCAGCACAGTTAGCAGATGGACTGATTCACCAAGGAAGACCTGGGCCTCCATCTTACCATACCTCCTGGGGTATGTGCAATCACTAGTAGGGGGTGTGCAGGAGGCAGCCAATCAATGATTCTCTCTTATCTCTGATGTTTCTATCTCTATCTCTTCCTCTCTGATATTTTTTAGTCAATGCTAAAAAAAAAAAAAAAAAAAAAAAGAGTCAAATATTATTATTGCCATTTACAGCAAATAGTTAGCTGAGTTTCAGGGAGATGAAGTAACTTGTCCAAGATCACACAGCTGCTAAGTGTTCAAGCACAGTCTACATGACCTCAAAGCCCAGGGCTGCCCTTCCCCCCAAGTATGAGCAAGTTGACCTGCAGGGGCACAGGAGGACATTAAAATTCAAATTTCTATTTCTTTTTGAACTATGCTTGTCAGTAGGGCCATTTTAGTCCAGACAAAGTGGGGACACACCATACACAGTCCACAAGGTATTCTGAAGGAAGAAGGGTTGACCGAGGGGGTGACAGTGGCCTCCTCACTCATTTGCTAGTTTTTAGTGTATTATGATGTGCTGAAGTTTATGGGGCCCAAGTAAGTCACTTGTATTACCTGTTTTTAACTAATATACCTCAAAGAATAGACTACTGGGTTCAAAATATCCCTCCAAAGAAGTGGAAAATTGATGGCAATGCTAATAATGTACGCTCTTGTGAATGGCACAGCATGAGCTCTTTGTTAGCCAGGAAACCAGACAGACACAAGGATAACACAATGGGTTCTGACTCAAAGTCAGGCAAAAAATAAATAAATAAATAAATAAATAAATAAATAAATAAATAAATAAAAAACTCAAGCTTACTTGACATATGGCTTGATATCCAACACTGTAAATATTGCATCAGTGAATGTTAGCTATTTGCATATGCTGTGCTTTGAGGGGTGTTTTTATTCAGCTATGCATATTATTAAACCCAAGTATAACTACATAGAAGCCAATATATACTAGTAAATCCTATTTCAAATGTTAAATAAATGATTTCAAAAATAATGAGCTATTTGTAATAGGTTCAGTACTAATAAGTTTAGTGCTTCATGTGGAACAAAATAATTTTGTCAATAATAAATATACAATTTAAAAATATTAAAATTACATCTTTATCACACCTTTAAACTTTATTCTTATTTATAAGTATGTAACTTATAAACAAATAAGTTTATTTTTATTTATGAGGATTCAGATACAAAAAGTCAAGTAAAGTATGTTATAAAAACATTTTTTCTGGCTTCTGCACTATATATCAGAGTGCAGTGAATATTGTGTGATAAATAAAAAATTGTTGCCTGGCTGGCGTGGCTCAGTGGTTGAGCATCCACCTATGAGCCAGGAGGTCACAGTTCCATTCCCAGTCAGGGCACATGCGTGGGTTGCAGGCTCAATCACTAGTAGTGGGTGTGCAGGAGGCAGCCAATCAATGATTCTCTCTTATCATTGATGTTTCTATCTCTTTCTCTCCCTTCCTCTCTGATATAAATAAAAATATATTTTAAAAAATTAAGAGTTCTTGAAAAATATTTTAAAATTAATAAGTAGAAGAATAAATACCACATTGATATGAGGTATACTTCAAAGGATGTTTGGGGAAAGAAAGGGAGAGGCCTTAATTTAAATAAAAGGATAGAAGTCATCAGAGGGTGAGCATACATCACCTTTAGACTTAACTTACTTTTATTATCCCAACATCTGTTCTAGAAGGGGCTGTTTCCACTGTAAAAGTTATCTGGTTTAGATGACATATTTTATGGTCACCTTAATTATACAGAAAATATTTTAAATTTTCAACTTCTCCATATTGCCATATTTCTCTCATTTTCTCTCCTTTTTTACCCCTGACTCAAACTATGGAATTTGAAGTCAGAAAGATCTGAATATGAATTCTGGTTCTGTCCCACAATATTGCCCAAGTCATTAGCCTCTCTGAACCTGATTTTATTGTCTATCAAATGGAAATGATGATACCTCGCTCGGGCTGATTATCACTAAGAGTTATTAAGAATATGTTCATGTGGTTTTTGTTTACTTTTCATTTTAGCTGAAGTTCTCAACTGCCGTAAATGAGAACTCAGTGAGCTGAACGTGCTTTAATCCACATTAACTTGCAATAGAATCAAAAGTGCTTTGAAAGTCACTTTTGATATAGCATTTACTTTCCATGTAACTTGAGTCTACAGTCTTCAGGGCAAGTCTTCATCTGTTTTTAAAAGAACTAAAATAAAAATTTTTAAAAAAGAAAAGAAAGAAAAACAAATGTATTGAGAAACTTTCTGGACTGTGCCCAAGATCTGACTTATTTTCCCATCATTTGAGTATTTTTTTCTAATTCCATTTACATAATATGTAAATAAACGAAAGACAAGTGTGAAAGAATGTAAATGTTGGCACTCCTCCCAAATGCCTGAGGAAGGAGCAAGGGTCCAGCCTGAGGAGAGATACCTTTGCCCTCCACCGGAGCTGCAGGAGGGAGGTGTTTGGTAGCTGGCAGGCAACGGGTGTGGGGGAATGTGGGGTGGTTCTAAAGAGCTTTCAGGGAACCCATACAAATCAGAATCCACTTTTAACACCTGCCAAACCAAGGCACATGACACCCTCACAGAAGTGTGCACTGGGAAAAGCAATGCTCCCTCTTCCTTCTCACCTTGTCCACATTCCAGATTCCATAGGGAGGCGGAGGGGGGGGGGGGGGAAGCGGGGGGGGGGGGGGCGCGGATTTGAACCACTAGCTTAGAAAAACAGCTAAACTCACCACCACTCCTCAATCACAGACTTTTCACCTGCAACCCGCAACAATACCAAACTGAAGAAAGAAAAGACAACTCAACTTAAAATCAAGTTGGGAGTTTTGACAATTACATGGGACTGTGCATTATACTTATCTGAGTATGTGTTTTATGTCTGGTCACTGAGAGTGACCAGAAAAGTCAAGCGGCTGCCTAAGTTTTCATCCAGGAACAGGGCTGCCTCAGGAAGAAAAAAATTAGAGTCCCTGGGAGACAGAAGTGAAATGTGTAACTGGTTCAGGAACCTCAGTTACTTCCCAGTGCAGCCTTCCACTGGCACCCCAGATCACACGGGAGGCCCCTCTTCTCACTGAGACTCTGGCCCTGGGCTGTCCCACAAGCTGCAGGTGCATCTTTATTTTTTTTTTTAAATATATTTTATTGATGTTTCACAGAGAGGAAGGGAGAGGGATAGAGAGCTAGAAACATCGATGAGAGAGAAACATCGACCAGCTGCCTCCCGCACACCCCCTACTGGAGATGTGCCCGCAACCAAGGTACATGCCCTTGACCGGAATTGAACCTGGGACCCTTCAGTCCGCAGACCGACGCTCTATCCACTGAGCCAAACCGGTTTCGGCTGCAGGTGCATCTTTTAAGTTCAATGCTGACATGAACTATCTTTAGGCTTAAGAAGCCCACTGTGAGAGACACAGGGAAGGTGCATTCTGTGGGGGCTCCAGGCCCAGGATGCTGGGTTTTCATCTTAGTCAACACTGTAAGCCAAGGCATGAAAGAAGAATTGCTATGTTGACTGGAATTTAAAGTGTAGCAGGAGGAAGAATTATGGGAAGTGGGGCTAGGACAGGAATTCCAGGAGAAGGAGCAAAGACAAGGGATGTTATAATTGGCATTAAAGACTTCTACTACCAAGAGGCCCCGCATTCCTTCTGCCTTCCAACACCCCTGGGCGCACAATCCAAACCTCTGCCCTGCCACTGCCAAGCACGCATTTGTTGATAAGCAGCGGTGAAATTAGCTGGAGACAGAAAAGAAACCCTTTCTTTAGTTATGGCCCGCGAAGTTACAATTTTATCTCACATGGGTCTTTGAAGAGCAGAAGAAAATGGTACTGAAAAGTTTCCGTGCTCTGATAAGAGGTCAGGCAACTACGGACATGATGTTAGCCTCCATTCAGAGAGGGACTGTTCCCAGTGATTTATGGGCCGAATTCCTAGGGTGGGGGGAGGCAACAGTCTCAGCACCGCAGACCAAAGGGGACAGTGCTTTATAATCTACTGAACAAATGATAGTCAAATTGCAGAAAACACACAACTGCAGAGATAAAAGTGCACTCCCTGGGGCCAGGAAATTGTAGAGCGTTTATCCAGGAAGTTTAAAATGAGAGCATTTGCCTGAGCCCACTCCCTATAGTTATCTTTTTTGTTCTCCTTTTTCTGTCAGCATATCTCATTTCCTATCTTACTGACATTTTTTATAATCAATCTATATGGAGGTGAGACAGTATTTTATATATATATAATATATAATAATACTAATATATATTAGTTTAAATATTGAAAAGTTATCATGTTTCTAAATAGTGATGCACTTTCCATCTGAAGAAAACAAAAACCCCTTAATCCATAAAGCCTTCATTAAGCAAAATACAGAGAACATGGTGGTAAGACAACAATTTTAAGGTTGTGGCTAAGAATAAATCATCCTGATTTTTACGTCGCTTCTGAGAAACTTCCACTTTCCACAACTGCTTTTGTAAAATGGGAAGCACTATTTTTCTCCTCATTAAATTGACTAGACTTAATGAAATTTGAAAGGGTCACTTTTGCTTTTAAATTTCAATGTATATCGATCAACACATGATTCCTTAAATCACCTCTCTACATTCACTTTGCAAGTTTTCATATTGACAACATGGGTAATAAGTAATAATTATGCAGTGATTTATAATGTTTAAAAGATTAGAATCTACTTAGAATATAAGACCCCTTAGCCTGTCCTAAACAGCCATTCTTAAACACCATCGTTTTGATAATTTTTTCTAAGTATTGACTGGAAAATTCTTTGATTTTTAAATTCAGTCTAGTTTGATTATTTTCATAGTTGACTATATTAAAAAATTCACCTCAAATGGTGGTTGACCATTTTTATTAGGTAGACACTGTATAAATAACATTAGACACAACAGCTCACAAAATTCTCACAACCACCTCTGAGATTGGTGGTATATTTGTACATAGGGGGACACTCAGAACCACCCCAAAGACCCTCCCATCCACCATCCCACACATTCCCATGAAAAGACCGAAATGTGAAGTGGTAAGGAGTCCTACAGAACCAAGGAGGCCCCACTGCCTCACAGGGATGTCCAGCAGCTCCTCTCAGCCTGGTTCTAGAAGGTGTTATGCAGTTAGAGCAGCGGTGACAGTACCCAGGTGGTCCCCTTGCCAGGTCACCAAGGCCCACAAGAAAGATTAACTCACTTGTCCTCCCCGCTGTTAAGACAAACACTTGTGTTCCTTTGCTGTGGGCCTTCCCTTCACATCCTATAATATCCCAGAGTTCAAGCTGACTTCTTTTACAGTTGGTCATTTCGCAACACTTAATTAGAGAGAAAAATTCCTGAGCCTAAATAAAGTGTGCTTAATGCAGTAAGCATGAGCCCTTCAAAATATGTGAAGACCTAAGCTTTGTTTGATTAGCTCCTATGATTTAATTATGTGTCCCCAAAAAAGGATATGTTGAAGACCTAAGCCCCATTGCTTCAGAATGTGACTTTGTTTAAAAAAGAGGGTATTTATAGAAGTAACCAAGTTTAATATGAGGTTGTGGGGTTGGGTGGATCCTGATCCAACATGACTAGTGTCCTATAGAAAGGAGAAATTTGGACACAGACAAACACAGAGGAACGATGATGTGAGGATGCACATGGAGAAGCCATATGAAGATGGAGGGTGGGAGTGGCACATCTAAAGTTAAGGAATGCTGAAGACTGCTAGCTAACCACCAAAACTAGGAAGGGACAGGAAGGAGCGTGGCCCTCAGACACCTTCATTTCAGAATTCTAGCTTCTGTTATTGGTGGGGAGCTCTCTGGTGGAAGTGGACTTCTTGGGGTGCCACGGGAATAAGAATTTCCTAAGGACCCTACGGGAGGATGAGTTATTATGGAAAGTTTTAGTTTTGTATAATTAAACTCCTGAGTTTCAAAGGCCCTATCTCCCTGCATCCCACCATGGAAAAAGTCCCATTTTGTCTTCAGCAGAGTTAGAATCAATGCCCCTGCCCATTCCATATTTGCACAGTGCAGTCCAGCATCTGGCTAGCTGAGCTTGTGTTCTCAGCTGCAGTCCATTGTGTAAGGGGTCCGCATGGCTATGGGCCATGTAGCTTCTAGGGCCACATGGTGGGCTAATATGGGTCATGGAGCCAGAGAGTGTAAAGAAGCAGGAGTGAAGCAAGAGGAACAAGGGAGAGAGAATTCATTTGTCTGGAGATTACGTATTCCCAGGTTTTCAAAGGTTTGCTTTGGGGTCCACCTTCCCAGCCAATGATCTTTGTTCCCAGGTTAGACTGACAGGACAGGCAAGCACCTTTCCTACGTCATTCTGAAACCGGACAATCAATGGGTCCAGGCTGTCTGTCACTATTTGAGCCAATTAAGCAGAGACAGGGTTGAATCATATATGAGCGTTTATTCCAATAATGCCTGCAGTATGGGAAAGCAGAAAATCACTCACAAAAAATCTGCTCTCCTCCCCCTCCTCCTCCCCCCATAAGCCAGCAGCTTATATTGGGTAGAAGGACAAAGATTAAATGGGGAAGTAGGCAAAAGGGATAAGAATGGGTATGCAAAATGGGCAGTTGATCCGCAATGTGGTCTGGGGGATTTGCAAAGGCCTGGGGTATGCAAATGAAATAGGAATTTTTAGGGGTGAAATAGGCAGGTTTAGGGGATTTTTTAAATGAAGGGGGGTCCATGGAAAAAAAACACAGGACTACAGAGTTGCAAAAGGGTACATTTCCATAAGACAAGAGAGCAGGGAGCCAGCAGAAGTTACATTTCCATAAGACAAGGGAACTGGGAGTAGCAAGATGTCTATATTTACAACAAAAAAAAAGAAAGAGGAAGAAAGTCCAGAGGGAATAGGAGAACAGTGAGGAAGGAGGGCCTCACATGAGGTTTGACCTTTTAAGCCCAGGAGTTGCGATAGTGACCAAATCAAAGGGGAATATCAAGGCACAAAAACTGCAGCCTTTATAAACTGGGGGAGGGGGGGTAAGGGGGGCGGGCAAGGAACTTGGTGGGACTCTTTCCCACTCCCCATGTGGAAGTCTGTACTTGTTCTTCAATAATTTCTACCTTTACTATCCCATCTTCCGTCTGTGGTTTCATTCTTCAACTCTGATGGACAAAGAGCCCGGGACAAGCCATCCTGCACAGGGGAACACCACGTGTTCCAGTCCAAAAATCCCGTATCATAAAGGACCAAGGGTTTGCAAAGGGCTAGCACCTCTGGTTTCTGCAACAAAGTTGTTAATCTTTCCATGATAATAGGCAGCTCCCAAATGTAGAGGATGGACCAAATTTCCAGGTGAGCTCCCAGGTCCTGCATGCAACTCCTAGCCAGGTGGGAATGTGCTTTCTTTAATCAGAACAAAACAACCATGGTTAACAGAGCATGATTAATATTTTTTATAATTATAGCTAGTCCCCAATATTCTATTTTTGCCCCTAACAATTCCAACTTCACTTTGCATGCATCCACTTCCCTTCCCCCAGTGATTTTCAGGGAATGAAGTTTCCAGGGGGAGTGTAAAGTTTCATCTTCCGGGTGAAGATGCCCGGATACCCTTGCAATGTCTGCCTTCCCGTTGCTTTCTTCCTATTAATATTAACAAACTAGCTGGTCATGGCGATAACAGAATTGTGGACCAGTTTCTATTGTTTTAAGCCACCCAGTTTGTATTATTTTGTTATGGCAGCCCTAGCAACCTAATACATTAACCCAGTGGTCCGCAAACTCATTAGTCAACAGAGCCAAATATCAACAGTACAACGATTGAAATTTCTTTTGAGAGTCAAATTTTTAAAACTTAAACTATATAGGTAGGAACATTGTTATTAACTTAATTAGGGTACTCCTAAGCTGGCCTTTGCTAAAAACTCAAGGGGCCAAAGAGCCGCATGTGGCTAACGAGCCGCAGTTTGCCAACCACTGCATTAACCAAACCTTTTCTGGGTTTCCTTTTTTTCCTCCCATTATTATTTTGTGAGTTTGACTAGCAGCTAAATAGCTGCAGCTAAATGGCTGCTCTGATTTTCTCTTTTAGTAAATTATTTGTTCTTGGCTCCAGAGATGGAATTTAATCTTTAGTCCCCATTGTTGCTGCAAATGAAGCTATAAAAAAGAGTTTCACTATTAAAGGATGTCCTCATTCTATGTTGCAGGACCTAAGGAAGTTTAGTGATAAGATCCACAGACTCTGGCTCCTAGAATGCCTTGGTATTATAGCTTTCTATACAAAAGGCAATTCTCCCTACCCCACCCTCCAAATGAATGAGAGTTTGAATGACAAAAGGCTTATCATTATGTGCTTGACAACTCAGCCTCTGTCAATAGCATCTTTCATCTGCAGATCTGCTTGTCACAACATCCAGCGGTAGAGCTAGGGCTATCTCTAGGCTTCAGGGATGCTTTCAGCAGCAATAACATCCATCTCCACATTGTAAGCCATATGCCCATAGGCATGTCAGTGTTCCCAGCTACACATAAATCTAAGTGAATTAAAGATGCCGGGCCCTGTTTCCATCCTTTCTAATAATACTGGTGAAAATGTAATTCTCTGTGGGATTGAGGATGAAAGCAATCTTACAACCTTTAATTATAGTGAGCTTTTTGAAAACTGATTATTTCAATATATTTCTCTAGGTAAAAATATTTATTGTAGCCCTGTCTGGTTTGGCTCAGTGGATAGAGCGTCAGACTGTGGAGTGAATGGTCCTGGGTTCAATTCCGGTCAAGGGCAGATGCCCTGGTTGTGGGCTTGATCCCCAGCAGGGGGTGTGCAGGAGGCAGCTGATCAATGATTCTCTCTTATCATTGATGTTTCTATCTCTCCCTTTCCCTTCCTCTCTGAAATCATTAAAAATATTTTTTAAAATATATATTTATTGTAAGACCTCTCTTAGGATGCTTATCAAACCATTCATCTATTCATTTGTTTATTCAATAAGCAAATATTAATAAATAAAATAAACAGCAACCCATTTATTAAGGTCTTACTATGTACCAGGTACTGAAACAGGAATTTTAGGGGAATATAGGCAGGCTTAGGGAATTTTTAGAATTGGGGTCCATGGAAAAAAAACAGGGCTACAGACTGGGAGAAGATACATTTCCATAACATAAGGAAGCCAGGTGCAGTTAAATTTCCATAAGACAAGGGGACTGGAAGTAGCCAAAAGGGATTTATATTTATAAAATAAAGAAGGAGGAAGAAAGCCCAGAGGGAATAGGAGGACAATGAGGGAGGGAGGCCTCAGGAGTTACTATAGTAACCAATTTGAAAGGGAATATTGACCAATCAGAGGAGATATCAGGGCACAGGAACTGCAGCCTTTATAAACCATGGAAACAGGAAGTTGGTGGGACCCTTCTCCCTCCCCATGTGGGAGTCTGTACTTGTTCTTCAATAAATCTCCACCTTTAGCCTCTGGGACAACTTTAAGCGTACCAACATCCGAATTATTGGGGTGCCAGAAGAAGAGAGAGAGCAAAATATTGAAAACCTATTAGAAGAAATAATGACAGAAAACTTCCCCACCTGGTGAAAGAAGTAGACTTACAAGTCCAGGAAGCGCAGAGAACCCCCAACAAGAGGAATTCAAAGAGATCCACACCAAGACACATCATAATTAAAATCCCAAGGGTAAAAGACAAAGAGAGAATCTTGAAAGCAGCAAGAGAAAAACAGTTAGTTACCTAGAAGGGTGTACCCATACGACTGTCAGCTGATTTCTCAACAGAAACTATGCAGGCCAGAAGGGAGTGGCAAGAAATATTTAAAGTGATGAACAGCAAGAACCTACAACCAAGATTACTCTACCCAGCAAAGCTATCATTTAGAATTGAAGGTCAGATAAAGAGCTTCACAGAGAAGAAAAAGCTAAAGGAGTTCAGCACCACCAAACCAGGAATACATGAAATGCTGAAGGTATTCTTTAAGAAGAGGAAGAAGAAGAAAAAGGTAAAGATAAAAATTATGAACAACAAAATGACAATACATACCTATCAACAAGTGAATCTAAAAATCAAGTGAATAAAAAATCTGATGAACAGAATAAACTGATGAATATAATAGAATCAGGGGCATAGAAAGGGAGTGGACTGACAATTCTCAGGGTAAAGGGGGGTGTGAGGGGTGTGGGAAGAGATTGGACAAAAATCTTACACCTATGGATGAAGACAGTGGCGGGGAGGGGGGGGGCGGTAAGGGCATGGGGTGGGGGGGGGAATCAGGTGGAGGGGAGCTATGGGGGGGAAAAAAGAGGAACATCTGTAACAATCTGAACAATAAAGATTTATTAAAATAAATAAATCAATCAGTCAATCAATCTCCACCTTTGCTATACTACCGTCTGTCCGTGGATTCATTCTTCGACTCCAACGGACAAAGAATACAGGTTCCAGTCCAAAAATTCCGTATCAGCACTGTGCTGGGTACTTTATCACATCCTACGCCTCATGACAACCATATAAGGTACATACTATTATTACTTCATTTACAAATAAGACTGAAAGCAACATTCAGACTAACCAAGGATCCACATCCAAGTTTACAGAGTCAATACTGGAAACCAAATCTCTGACTTCAGAGCCCACCCTCTTAACTCCTCAGCTATTCGGCCTCAATTGAGGGCTCATTACGTGTCAGCTATTGTGCTAAGAACAAGAGAGAAAAAAAAATGTTTTCCCTATGGCTATATTCCTTATGGTCAAGAACTTATAGTTTAGGGAGAGAAAAATGATAAATAAGCATCTCATAATTAAGTCTGATAATCACAGAAATGTAGTTAGTTGTTTATGCTGATGTAGAGCTCATATCAAAATCTTTTAATACATAATGCCAAGGCCCTCCCTCTATAGTATTTACTTAAAACAAAGATCTTTGGGGGGAATATTCTAAGTGAATGAAAGGAAATAAGATATATATATATATATATATATATATATATATATATATATATATATATCTCACATGCTGACTTGAGACTCATATTGAGATACTGTACAAGTACAGCTGATTTACCCTGCCTCAGCAAACGTAAGGAAACATCATAAAGTCATAGACACGATGTGGCAAGAGTGGCCTTCCCCTTTCTCTCCTCGCCAAAGCTGCCTGGACGAGAACTTGGCATCTTTCCTCTCTTGCTTTCCTCTCTTTCAGGCAAATTCCAAAGCTATCAGGCAAATTCCAAACCTTGCTGCTGTCCTATAAGAAAGCATCTGCTGTAGCCCAGAACAGCAAGCATTTCCAACATTCAAGTTTTAATCAAATCTCGACTTGTCTTTGGCCTGATTTCTTCAAGCTCCCTAAGGCTGGGGGTTATGGCTAAGTGCTGCCTTATCCAATTATCACTCGTATGCAACCTCGTGGCATTTTGTAGCTGAAAGAGACCTTAGAGATCATTTCCTAGAACCTGCTCATTACCCTGTAACCCCTCAGCATTTCTGTAATTAGTTTGTTCTGTTTAATTTGGATTTATCCAGCTGTTGCTTCAGAGTATACTTAAGAATTTTTCCTCCATGCATTTTCTCTCTCAACTAAATTACAAGATCCCCTAGGACAGGGAATGTATAAGCATTAAGTATCTTTGTTTTGACTGCTCTTTCCAATTATGTTAATATAGTGAGTGCTCAGTAAAAGTTGTCAAGTGGATAACTCAAAATACAGAAAGTAGGATAAATGGTCGGTATGTTTAGAAGTAGGATAAATGGTCAGTATGTTTTTTGTACTTGGGTTATTCTACAGTTGATAGTCTTATGATATCAATGTCCATTAAATACCTATTTTTATGTAACTTTAGACTTTTGGTTATGGGTAACAGAAACCTATTCATGATTAAATAAGAAAAAAAACAATATAAAAATTATTATGAGGTTAAAAGAACAGGAATTAAGCTGTGTTTCAGGACAGGGCCTCTGACACCATCAGTAAAGACATCCTACCTTTCATCCCTGCTCCCGTTACACATACCCTTTATTCATCTCCAGCTCTATATTTCTTTTTTTTTTTCAGCTCTATGTTTCTATCTCTCCATCAGATAACCATATGAGGAAATGCAAGGTAGCCAACAGGTCCCTAGTTTACACGTTGCAGGTGCAGCTTTCCAAATTTTTTTATTCCAATTTCATACTTCATAAGGAAGGGACCATGATAGACTCAACTTGCGTCTTCTGTCAACCTCTGGACTATGATCAGAGAAGCAGGATCATGTGAAGTCCTCCTCATTTCCACTCTAAGGAGGAGAGAAGTTGATAAGAGAGATTGCTCAGAAAAATTTAAAACGCACTCACACACAACAGACTTTGACAGAAAGAAGATCAATGGGAATCTATTATAATTTCAATGCCCATAACTCAGGTTCTTTAAATTCTGACTCACAAAATAAAGTCCCAACAGCTTACCTCTTGCATATAGAAGGGCTCAAATGTTAATTATTACTATAAATTTATGTAAGAGAAGTAACTAATTAGTAAATGAGTACAAATGATGACAGCCATAGAGGATGATCAGAAGATTTTTATCTTTGATGTGTCTCAGTGTTTTATACATTTATTTCATATCTAAATATTTTATTTATTTATTTAAATATCTCTAAATCCTGCATTGTGACTTTTTTTTTCCCTTTGAAAGTAGGGGTTGCTTAAGGGATAATTTAATTATCTTGTAGAACCATAAGTCTAATCTTGGAAGAATTACTAAATTCTCCAGGGAACTGGGAAATTTCAGTGGTATAGATACAACCACGGAGCAAGATATGTAGATTTCTATCATGGTGTAACACAGAGAAACATTCACTGTAAAATTTCAAGGCCCCATGAGCAATAGTTTTGTAAAAGCCCCATGAAAATATCCCAAAACTAATTACCAATTCCAGGCAAATTCTAAGGATTTTTCTTTGACTTAGTCCCACATATTTAACATAATAAATTCCACAAAGTGGCTCAGAGAGGAAATGACAAGCGCACAAGAGCCATTGTTCTTTCAGTGTGCAAAAGTTTAGAATGAGAAATAAACTATTCTTTGTGAGGCCAGGACAATAGACACATGTGGGAAACAGCTCAATGTAGCTGAGTGAGTGTTCTGAAGCAAGATATTCCCTGTAAATAGCATGACCGAACCTCAGGGTTCCAAATCTCCCTTTCCTACTGAGACATGTATCTGTCCATTCATTATCTGGAGCAGGTCTGATTGACTGTGGGCCCCTCAAATCATGCATAATATAAAGAGACTTGCTTCCCTTAGGCTTCCAGATTGTCAGGCGAGGCCATCCAGGGCACGCTGGCATTAAAATCCAAATAGTCGCTGAACAATAAAATGTGTTACAA
This sequence comes from Cnephaeus nilssonii, assembly GCF_951640355.1. Lineage (NCBI taxonomy): Eukaryota > Metazoa > Chordata > Mammalia > Chiroptera > Vespertilionidae > Cnephaeus > Cnephaeus nilssonii. The sequence goes on from NC_137081.1 coordinate 63,282,927, forward strand.
TTCGATCCAGTCTGGGGAGTCAAGGTCTCATTATACAAGCCCTGAGGGCTGAGAAGAGGCAGGAGAACAATAATGGAAATGTGCGTTGCCATGGTGTCCCTGCTGCATCCCCGGATTTCACAGGAGTGGGACCGAGTCTCTTTAAACCAATTTGGTGGCAAACGTCTTCCGATTGCCTTTCACAGAAGTCAGACCAACAATGAGTGCTCCTGCATCCCACACGAATCATTAAACACTCTGGCTATTCAGGTTTCCTATGTGATCTTTTCCCAGTCCTGGAACGGAGTTGCTTATTATCTCTGAGAGAGAAAAAGCAATTTTACCATTAAGTACACACAGTTATGATGTGTGATTATTTAGAGAAAGAAGAGAGCACAATCAGGAGAATGGAGTCATGCATTGTGAATAAGAAGATCTCATCCTAGCTCCATTACCAGATTACAGGGTAACCTTCAGAAAACTCCTAAATTGGCTGAGGCCTCAGCTTCTTCATCTTATCTACGATATTATTGATTAAAAGATGCCAACTATTTTATTTATGATGAGGAAAGAAGAGCCATGGCCATTATAACTATAATATGCCACTGAATATAAAATTCATCCTGACTGCAGAGATGTTAAAATATGAAAAAACAAAAAAACAACAACCACATTTTAGAATCAGTGTTAAATGTATAATTGAGGATTGGATGTTTAGGAAAACTGGTGTTTCTGAAAGTGGTCCTCCCTGGTTGCTCGCTTTTTTTAAGAAATGACTATTTAAATTGTTGACTTCCCTTCTTTCAGCAGTTGTGCTTTCTGGGGGGTGGGAGGAGGGGGTAAAAAAAAAAAGGAGAAGCAGGCTTTTAAGAAAAATGTTCAGCAGTTGTAGAGTTCCTCTCAATCAATCACATATTTGAAAGTTGAATTCCTCACCTAGTCTAAACAAAAACCCAAAGTCAGGAATTTGCAAAAGGTCAACACTCACTCCCTGTTTACCAATCAGCCTCAAAACGCTTTTCCTCATACCAGAATCCCCTCCCTCTTAGCTTCTCCTTTAGTTCTCTTCCTTCCCTCCTTCACTTGCTCCCTTCTCCCTTTTTTCTTTCCTTCCTTCTTCCCACCCATCAATAATTATTAAACACCTACTCTGTGCTTAATAAGTAGCCAAGTCCTCTGCTAAGTGCTCCAATACAACAGTGCATAAAGTAGGCACAGTCTGAGCCATCATTTCGAAACAAGCTCACCGTGAGTAGAAGACGGTCATGGGAAAGGCAATTGCAATGCAGTGTAATAGGAGCACACACACAATTCATACCTGTCAGATCTGGGAAGGTGAAATCAGAATGGAGTATGCCCATGTATATAATAAATTCCCTCCTGCCATGGAATTGAGTGCTCTGGTTAACTGAATTCCAGTTAACTAAAATAACTCTGAAATGGTTTGACTTACACATTTTCTATCCCCCCCCCCCCCCCCCCATAATCTAATCTTATGTTGTACTTCTCTCCAGATGACCTTTTGCTCTAGCCCAGTGGTTGGCAAACTCCTTAGTCAACAGAGCCAAATATCAACAATACAACAATTGGAATTCCTTTTGTGAGCCAAATTTTTTAAACTTAAACTTCTTCTAACACCACTTCTTCAAAACAGACTCGCCCAGGCCGTGGTATTTTGTGGAAGAGCCACACTCAAGGGGTCAAAGAGCCGCATGTGGCTCGCGAGCCGCAGTTTGCCGACCACGGCTCTAGCCAATCAGTAGCCTCATGCCCACTCCACAGATCCTGTTCCCCTGTGCTCCAAACCTTTGCTCAGTCAACTCTTTCAGTTGCCTAATGTGCTTTCCAAGCTCTTCCACCAACTATGACTATGACTTACTCAGCACCTATTATGCATCTCAGCCCAGTTTTCTCTGGAGAGAACTGAGATGCAGAGAAGTTTAGCAATTAGTCTGAGGTCACACAGTCAATAAGTAACCAAGCAGCATTCAAATCAGGACAATATGTTTCCAAAGTCCCTTTTCTTTCTACCAAGCCACACTCACCCATCGTAGCCAGGGCCCTTCTTTATTTCAAGGCCAAGCTCAAATCTTACCATCCCAGGTGGTTTCCCTCTGAGAGTTGCAGCCTGTATGATCTTACTTTCCCTAGTCTTTCTGTGTGTATTCCCATAAATTTGTTATAGACCGTGCTATTGTTTCTAAATGTGCATACATATTTTTCAACAAAAGTGTAGACAACTCGCAGGAATTGTACTTTACATCTCTTTGGGATTTGGGATTATCAATGCATGACAGGTAGCAGGCTTCCCTGTATTGCAGGTTGGAAGACCAGGATGCTAGCTATCGGAGGGAACTCCTTTGCTAGGTTCCAGGTAAGGGTCGCTTTTGGTGATGTTGGGCTACAGAAGCTGTGAACAAAAAAGAGGTCTATGTAGTAACCCTGACAAGTACAGGGAGACCACATGGCAGGCCTGACAAGCTCCGTGACCAAAAGGAACCTCAGGGTGATGGTGTGATCAAAATTTCTACTTGGGCAGGTCACAGTGTGTAGTCACATCTCAGGCCTATGGCTTCCTCAGCAAAGGTCAGTCTTTATAGTAAGTGAGCTCTGTCCATTGTTCTTATGCATCTAGGATAACATAGCTTTGAAATGTCAGAGTGATTTTCTTTTTCTACCCCTTGAAGAAACAATCGCAGGCACCAGAGTATGAGATCACCAGAGCAGGTCTCTCTCTCTCTTTTTTTTTTAAATATATTTTATTGATTTTTTACAGAGAGGAAGGAAGAGGGATAGAGAGTTAGAAACATCAATGAGAGAGAAACATTGATCAGCTGCCTCCTGCACACCTCCTACTGGGGATGTGTCCTCAACCAAGGTACATGCCCTTGACTGGAATCGAACCCGGGACCTTTCAGTCTGCAGGCCGACACTCTATCCACTGAGCCAAACCGGCCAGGGCCAGAGCAGGTCTCTTTGCTGAGGTCACGCTGAGCTGCGAGAGGCTTCAGGGGTGTCTTTAGGAATCAGCAACATGGTAGAAGACATCAAGACCAAAATCAAGAACTACCAGACTGCTCCTTTTGACAGCCGCTTCCCCAACCAGAACCAGACCAGGAACTGTTGGCAGAACTACCTGGACTTCCACTGCTGTGAGAAGGCAATGACTGCTAAAGAGGGTGATGTCTCCGTGTGTGAATGGTACCGGCATGTGTACAAGTCCCTGTGCCCCATATCCTAGGTTTTAGCCTGGGATGATCGCCGGGCAGAAGACACATTTCCTGAGAAGATCTGAACTGGGCATCCTCCATCCTTCCCCCAGGGAGGTGAAGGGGGGCCTGGGTACATCTCACCCTAGAATCCTGAATCATGGCTTAACTAATAATAAATACTTGTTGGAAAAATGTAAAAAAATAAAAAAAAAGATCATCAAAGCACAAGACCACAAAATGCCTCATTGTTATCTTGTTCCCCAAATACCACATCTATGTGCTGCAAATGTTAATTATTAACTATCCTGCACCCACTAGTGTAAAAAAAAGTATGTGTTTCTCAGTTTTGCCTTTTATCCAATCCTAGAGATTTCCCTGCTTTGCTCCCCTTAATCTACTGTCAATGGATTTCAAGCACCTTCCTTACATCTTCCCCTTTGATTCTAATGTACTACATACGCTACAAAACTGCCATTCTCTGGAGCATTTGATTTGAGACCTGGCTCCCAGCATAAGTCATCTGTTTGGCTCAAATAAACTCATAAAATTTCAGGTTTGGATGTTTCTTACATGGACAAAGCTCTCAGAGGTACAAACCAGACCACTTTTGCTCTTAATTTAGCTCTCCTTCCAGGCAGGGTCATGAACTTAGTGAGCATCCACTGTAAATGGGAAATGAACAAAAATTAAGGATACAAAAGGTTTTGTGAGCTTTGAACTGCCTCCCAGAGCAGCCAGACCAGAAATGTATCTCTTTTTTAATGCAAATCAAATGCCATTGTAGGTGAGTCATTAGATTTTTTTTCACTAAAATTTCTCAGGACATGAATTCTCAAGTGCCTCAGAGCTGACATATATTATTGGCTTTTATTCTTCCCCATACCTAAGTCACTCCCAGGCTGTTCACAAGGCACTTAGAGAAGCACATTCACCCCACCAGGCTGCCAATTGATCATTTAGTACTTTATTACATAACTTATTACCAGAAAGAGGGGAAAGCACAGAGTGGAATTTGATTCCTTATCATTATTTGCCTGACATATAGCACTTTTCTCCAGGCTCTGTGCAGAGAATATTTAACAAGCCACATTAACTTCCAGGCATCTAGAATTGTATTGCTGAAAACAAAGGAAGCAGAAAAGGTAAGATGTGGGATAAGGGAAGATCTGACTCAGAGGGGGGAAAAAGGCAGATAAAAGGAAAATCAAGTCCCAAAGAGTGGTGTGGTGGCCTCCAACAGTCCACAAAACAAAACTACCCAAACAGTTTCACTTTCCCATGTGCTTTGGCCAGAGGTCAGTGTTAAACTAAATAAGGGACAATTTAGGCTAGAAAATAAAAGCAAAAGTATTTCCACTTTGTCATGAATGTATTAAAAGTTGAAGACAGTGGAGCATAAGGAAATCTTTATGTAGACCCCAAGTAGAAAGTCTATTATTGAGTTGTGCTGATATAAACCAGCCAGAGAAGAGAGCACAAACCCCTGAAATGTTCTTCTTTCTAAGAATAACAAGCATCTAGAGTGACTGTCCACAGCTTCAGTTATCCAAGAATTTAACTTAAAAAAACATTAGCCTTGGACAGTTTTTATCAGGATAGGCTTTTCTCTGAACTGTTTCCTAATTTTCAGCATTTACACTGCCCCTTCAGTGAGACAAACATGCACACACGCACATGTGCGCGCGCGCACACACACACACACACACACACACACTATAACAAAGTGGTCTAGTGAATGAGAAGCAGAGGACTATGATATCTTATAGGGTTACTAGAAGCCCGGTGCACGAAATTCGTGCACGGCGGGGGGTTGTCCCTCAGCCCAGTCTGTACCCTCTCCAATCTGGGACTCTTGGAGGGATGTCCAACTGCCCGTTTAGGCCCAATCCTGGTGGGATCAGGTCTAAACAGGCAGTCGGACATTCCTCTCATAATCCAGGACTGCTGGCTCCCAACTGATTGCCTGCCTGCCTTCCTGATTGCCCCTAACCGCTTCTGCCTGCCAGCCTGATCACCCCCTAACCACTCCGCTGCCAGCATGGTTGATGCTTAACTGCTCCCCTGCCAGCCTGTTTGCCCCCAACTTCCCTCCTTTGCCAGCCTGGTCACCCCTAACTGCTGTCCCCTGCAGGGTTGATCACCTCCAACTGCCCTCCCTTGCAAGCCTGGTCCCTCTCAACTGCCCTCTCTTGCAGGCTGGGTGCCTCCCAACTGCCCTCCCCTGCTGGCTATCTTGTAGTGGCCATCTTGTGTCCACATGGGGGCAGGATCTTTGACCACATGGGGGCAGCTATATTGTGTGTTGCAGTGATGATCAATCTGTATATTACTCTTTTATTAGATAGGATAGAGGCCTGGTGCATGGGTGGGGGCCAGCTGGTTTGCCCTGAAGGGTGTCCCGGATCAGGGTGGGGTTCCCTTGGGGCGTGGGGTGGCCTGAGCGAGGGGCCTGTGGTGGTTTGCAGGCCAGCCACACCCCCTGGCAATGCAAGAGGAGGCCCTGGTATCTGGAATTTATTTTCCTTCTACAATTGAAACTTTGTAGCCTGGAGCGGAGCCAAGCCTGCTGCTCCCTCCGGGGCGGCAGCCATTTCTGTGGCAGTTAATTCACCTTCTACAATTGAAACGTTGTAGCCTTAAGCGGGTGAGCCCGGCCAGGGTGTGCGGAAAGCTTTGCTTCCCCTGTTGCCGGCGGCAACCCTGGCCTGCTCTCTCAAGCTCCATTCTGCCACCATTTGTTTGAATTTGTTTACCTTCTACAATTGAAACTTTGTAGCTTGAGTGGAGGCTTAGGCCTGCAACGGCTATCGGAAAGCTTGGCTTGCTCTGTTACCTGGGAAACCTTGCTCTCTGTGGCTGTAGCCATCTTGGATGGGGTTAATTTGCATACTCGCCCTGATTGGCTGGTGGGTGTAGCTTGGATGGTGGGCGTGACTTATGTAGCGGAGTGATGGTTAATTTGCATATTGCCATTTTATTAGAGAGGATAATTTCCAGGTGACTGGATACACCCCCCATATGACTTTGCATTAGATGTGTAGACCTAGTTTAGGGGTTGCACATTTTTCATTGATCACCTTTTAAAGTAAATTCTGGATGTTTCTCAAAACTATGTTAACATCCAATATCCCTCAAACCTCTAACTGTGGCCATGTAAGGCCTGCATCAGTTCACAAAGGTCTCTTTAACCACATGTGATTCTCATTACCAGGACGTCCTCTTTCCAAGAAATCGCCAAGAGAAAAGAGACAACTTGAAGAGATTTGGCAAACTTCTCTGGTCATTTGCAAGAGATAAACGTTTCCTTTAACACATTAACTCACATATTTCGGCATAGAGAATGTGCATTATCCTTGCAGTTATCACCAGCCTCAAGAAGACCTGGAAATTTTGTGGAAAAGCTTAGTAGCTCATGCTATAAATGGCAGTATTCTCCCACCTGGCATCTACTACTTGCTATAGCCATTTGTGGGATGTTGCTTTCCAGATGAAAATTGAGCTGGAAGATAAAATGGGGAGAGCATCACAAAGTGCCTTGTAATCTCCAGATATATTTGGAAGCAGCTTAATTTCTATTTGTCTAGGCTTTCAGATGTTTACCATAGAGCTTTCATTTGGGAAGGGGAAACGCGGCTTACATGGTAAATAACAGGGCATGTTGTCTCAAAGGATACAATGCATGATGCTCATTTTTTAACCATCCATGTACCCTTTCAATAAATACATGGCAAATATTTTTATGTGCTCTCCATATTTTGAAAAATATAAAGAATAAGCCATATGATGTCCCCAAAGAGCTTATAGTCTTCTTTGGGAGAAAAAATATATATAGAAAATAATCAGATTATAATCAAAGACAAACAGCTTGTAATTAAAGATCTGTATCTCCCCACTCAACTTTTTTTTTCTTACCTATATTAAGAGACAGGTTAGGAAGAGATATGAATTCAACTCATATGAGTAAACCCACTGGTACCCATTCTAAAAATAATCTACTATTTACCATGTTTGCATGTCATCTTATTGAAATGGAGACAAGAATGCACAAAGCATATTCATGGAACCATGAGCTGTCAGTTTTATCTGTAGCAGAGGAAATCTGTAGAGTGTTCTAGAAGAATAAGCCTAAAAAGATATGGCATATTCACATTGTAGAGTATCTTAAAAGCAAGGCTCTGGCTAGGTTTACTTTAATAGGCATAGTTGCTACTGAGAGTCTTTAAACAGGGCCAAAACTTGAAAAATAACCTGTCAGTAATAAATTTATCTGCACATGTATGAATTATGAGGAGGAAATCTGGGAGTTGGAACAACCAGCTCGGAAGGTATGGTATTCTTCATGGCCAGTGATGAAAGAGTGAACTACCAAGAACTACTAGGGAGGGGAAAAGTACGCAGATCTAAGACAGGTCAATGCTGTAATACGGGCATGAGCATACCTTGTTTTATTATGATTATGCTTTATTTACTGTGCTTCACAGATCTTGTGTTTTTTATAAATTGAAGGTTTGTGGCAACCCTTCATCAAGTAAGTCTATCAGAGCCATTTTTCCCACAGGCTCAGGTGATGGTTAGTTAACATTATTTTTAGCAATATTTTAAAATTCAGGTGTATACATTGTTTCCTGTAGACAAAATGCTATTGCACACTTAATAGATTATGGTATAGCAAAAACATAACTTTTATATCCACTGGGAACCCAGAAAAATTGTGTGGCTCACTTTATTGTGATATTTGCTTTATTGCGGGTGTCTGAAACTGAACCTGCATTATCTCCAAGATAGGTCTGTGTAGTGTTCAGAGGCATTTTCCAAGAAGTGGTGTTTTAATTTATATGAGTAGAAGGGATCACTTAAAGAAAAACTACTACCACAGAGAGAAATGAGAAAGACCGAGAAGAGGGAGCATCTCCATTTAGGAAGAAAGGAGAGGACCAATGGGCAAGTCTTAATAATGGTAATGAGGGAGCATGCAGCACCACAAAGTCCATCTGGAATTCTAAGGCGTGTGCTTTAGTCTGTTAAAGCTGCTATAACAAAGTGCTATAGGAGTCTTAAACAATAAACATTTATATCTCACACCTCCAGAGACTGGAATTCTAAGATCAGAGTGCCAGCATGGTTAGGTTATCGGTGAAGGCTCTCTTCCTGGTTTGCAGATGGTTGTGTCTTCTCATGGCAGAGGAGAGATCATTTCCCCCATGTCTCTTCCTGTAAGGGCACCGATTTCATTCATAGAGGCTCCTCTCTCATAACCTAATTACCTCCAGAGGCCCCTCCTCCAAATGCCATCACACTGGAGATTAGGACTTCAATAGTTTAATTAGGATACAAGGGGAAGACATAAATATTCAGTCCATAGCAGTATGGATGACCAAGGTGCTCATCCTTCAGAGTAAATAAGTTAAAAACTAAGATGAGGTCAGTTCAGTTATAGACTACTAGAGGCCTGGTGCACTGGCTATCAGGGCCAATGGGAGGAGTTGGCCGGCCAGGGGGAGGGACCACAGGAGATTGGCAGGCCAGCCCCCCCATCGGGGCTGATGGGGCTGGGCAGCTGGCTGTGGGAGGTTGGCTGTGGGAGTGCACTGACCACCAGGGGGCAGCTCCTGCATTGATCATCTGCCCCCTGATGGTCAGTGCACGTCATAGCAACCGTCAACTAGTCATTGGGTCATTGAGTTGTTCGGCCGCTTAGGCTTTTATATATATAGATGAGATGTCTGTGATTAAGAAGAGAATAGTTTAAGGAGAATATTGAGATTGGAAGGCAAGTGCAGTGAGATGTTTGTCAGCAAAAGAAAAGTGAAGAGATGGTGTCAGGATCAAGGGGTCCCAGGGCGGGTGTTTTTTATTTTGACTACTTGCTTTTCCAGTTTGTGTGTTTGTTTGTTTTCAGTTCATGACAACTTGAGCATGTTTGTCAGTTGGAGGGAAATGTCCGGTAGCTTCAGAGAACATATTGAAGTATACTGTATTTTCTGGTGTATAAGACGACTTTTTAACCCAGGAAAATCTTCTCAAAAGTTGGGGGTCGTCTTATACACCGGGTGTCATCTTATGGGGGGGGATATCCCAAACTCTATATTTTAACTGGAAAAGTTACGGGTCGTCTTATATGCCCAGTCATCTTATACGCCGGAAAATATGGTAATTTAAAGGGAACAACCAGCAGAGTAAGATCTCAAGGGAAGAAGAAGGCAATAAAATTGAGGAGACCTAGAGACCAGTGACAAAGCAGAAGGCTGCCTCTTTCTCTGGAATTGGAAGACAAGAGTGGAAAGTGGGTGAAGATGCTGAGAAATACTCAAAAAGAGAAGGTTCCCTCACTCACAACATAAAGTAAGCTCTAGAGCAAGCATGTCAAACTCAAAGGCTAACATGGGCCAAATAAACGAGGCATGCGGCCCATGGGCCAAGAGTTTGACATGCTTGCTCTACAGTCAGGAGGAGGATGGCCAGGCTCAGAGAGCACACAGAAAGTGAGACAGTTTAGAATCAGGACTCAGCGGAATGTGAGAGGGAACTACAGAGGGCAAAAGTTCTGCCATGCAGTCCAGGAGGTCCCATTGCAGATGAGCTAAATACATTTCATTTAAATTTCTCAGATTCATTTTGTGACTTACGCTGTGGATTGCCAGCAGCTTGTGAACAAGAAAGGAAGAAAAACCAAAGTAACAAGGCAAAGCTCTTAGCTGTGTGTGCTGCTGCTTCCCAGTGTCCTTTGTAGCTGGTGGGAATAGCAGGTCTGTGGGTCAGGGAGATGGAGAGTGATAGGAAGAGTGTTGCTGAAATTCACAGCATGGGGGTCCACTCTGGAAAGCGTGGTCACTGAGGCCAAAACACAGGAGCTAGGACCAGACACTGATCTCAACACATTGTAATGGGAGAGGTAAGTGCACATACGGTCCAGTCTGTGTCCTTCATCCTCCCTGGAGGTAGGGGTAAAGGCATGGAGAAAGTTCTCATTCTTTCTGAGGTAGAGCCCCAGACTTCCCTCCCCTTGATAGCCAAACTAATCAGAGGCGTTCTGCCCCACCCTTGGCCACAGCTCAGAAAGCTTTACCCAGGTGGCTCTGAGTGGTCCTGGCAAAAGCTTTCACACTAAACACTGATACTAACCTCACCAAGACCGCTCAGGTACAAACACTAACTGTGTGCTTACTGAAGAGGCAAAGCCCCATAGCCACTGGGAGAACAGTAAACTTTGCATGCTCTCTCTATACATGTGACTTGTGGCATTTTCTATCATATCTCTGTAAGTGTGAGGGCCATGGTATTTACTCCAATTAGACAAAGCTTCCACCAATGAAGAAATATCTTGTTTCGTTAGTTTTGAGTATATTCAGTTGCCAGTAACGTTTTTATTTTCAGCTGAATAAACAATAAATCCAGGAAACTATCTAGGTGTAGGGTGCACTTGAAAAACGTTTTTTTAGGATACAAGCCAAATATATGTACTCTAACATTAAAAAGGTAATATAGATGAGTTGAACTAACCCATTTAGGAATGCACCGCTTCCCAAGGGAAACTACAAAGTCATTCTTCACAAGCAGACATCGCTGCCCCCACACAATCAGACACTGGAGATCAGATAAAGTGCTGCTGTACTTATCACTCTAAGCTATAAAGCCTTATGATAAATCTAATTACCCACTTAGATAACCAAAGACGTGCTTTTTCGGGTAAATAACCTGCTTCATAGAAAAAAGTTATTGCATGTAAAGTGTGCTGTATGAAAGAATGAAATTAGAACAAGTCTCTCCTCTCCTCTCCCCTCCTCCCTCTCCCCTCCCTACCATATGGAGCTGGCTGTTGGCAGGACCCTTTCGGGGCAAGATCATGGCTGCCTTCGAGAGGCAGCCTCAGGGCCTGCAGGACATGGGTCAGAGGCTGGAGCAGACATTGTACAAACAACACAAGAGTAAGTGGAGCCCATTTCTCTGCTCGGAAGGCATGAATGCTGCCTGATTCTGAGCTCAGAGGAGGTAGTTATGGCCCAGAACCTGCTGGTGGCACTTTTCTGATTATATTAATTTTGGACAAGGAAGACTGCTTGAAAATACTTCAAAAGATAAACCAATAGTATCGCACTGTATCAGAAGGGGGACTGACTATATTACAGAGTTCCAATGGTCTGATTGGTCAGTCACTGGTCCCCAATAAGCACTATTCAGTCACACTTCCCATCCTGGTCCATGCTGTTCTATCAGAACAGGGGTTTGTTGTCCTGGCCTGGTAGCAGGGTGATCAGTTGATTGCAGGTTCAATCTCAGTCAGATCACATTCTTGGATTGCAGATTCATTCCCTATCAGGGCACGTGCAGGAAGCAACTGATAGATGTTTCTCACATTGGTGTTTCTCTCTCTCTCTCTCTCTCTCTCTCTCAAATAAATTTAAAAAACATGTCCTCAGGTGAGAATTTTTAAAGGGGGGGGGGCTTCCCTCCCCCTCACTTTCAATATTCACTTAACACGTGCAAAGTGCCTCCCTGGACAACTCTAGCTCTCAGCCTTCTCTTCCCTCTGAAACCTTCATATCACCTATTGTCTGCCACTCGTGCATCCCACACGTATCCCACAGACACTGTAATGTTAGTTTTTATGCATACCTTGGCTGATTAATTACACTGGGATTATTTAGGATCCCAGACCTTGGCTCCACCCACGGGGATGCTGAATGCTACCCTTTGAAGTCACTGAGTAGAGAAGTGGGTTAAGAGGCATACTTATGTAAATGTCCACAGTATAATAAGTGTCCTCCTTTTTTAATGCCTGGATTTTTCAGAGTTTTTTTTTATTTTTTATTGAATTTATTGGGGTAACATTGTTAATAGAATTATACAGGTGTCAGATGTACAATTCTATAATATATCATCTGTATATTATATTGTGTGTTTACCACCCAAAGTCAAGTCTCCTTCCATCACCATTTATCCCCCCACCCTTTATCTTCCCCTATCTCCCCCAGTAAGTGCCTCCTTGACAGAAGGATGAACCAATCCAACCTCAGACTCAGTGTGGTGTAAAAGCAGACAGAAGAGCAGAAGAGAAGCGACATAAGCCACTGCCCTTCTGTAAATGTTTGTTTGCCCTAGAGGAACAAATCCAACTTAGCTCTGAGCATAGCAGGACTTGGAAGCAGGTGTTTCCTAGAGATGTCCATGAGGTCAGCGTCAGAGGCCTGAGAATACCTGAGGTCATCTTTGAACAAGATTCACACTTGCAAAGAGTTTGCTTTGTCTCCACCTCACTATCATGGAGCTCTCATGACAAAAAAGAAGCACAGAGAACTGTCTTGGCCACGGAGGTGTGGTGACCAGGCAGCTACTGAACTGACAACTCTGTGAGAAACAGAATATAGAAGTGTGGTGCAGCAAGAGTTTCCTTACTAGAAATAGGGTAGATTCTTGAGGGCTGATTTGGTATGAACTGCAGCTAACCCTTGGCTCTGGGCTCTTCTCACATGGCAGATTCCTTTGCATTGACTGCTGAATCCTGACTGTGTCTTCATGAGCAACTAAGGAGAGTGCCACTCACCTATGTCCTCATTCAGACATGCATCCTTTACACTGTTTCTTTGCTGGTTCCATAGGAAGTAGAAGCAAAAGTAACCTTAACCGCATCCTGCTCATTATCCACAACAATCTTTGAAACTGGATTGGTGATTCTCAAGCAGCTCAGGGGTGTGTGCCCACCCTCGAGACCAGGTCAGTACACTTGTCCTGATGCTCCGTGGCCTTCAGCCTTGATCCTGGAGATGTGGTGGTTTGCTTCCAATCACTAGGAGCAGCCCATGACCAGGGAAACTTTCAAGCCCAGAGAAGAGAAGACATCAGTCTGGATAGCACCAAATTTTATTCTAAGAGTCAAAGCCTTCACGTGTGGACCTCCTGTAAGTTATCTGACCATGTGTTTGGAAAGGACCTAAAAATTCCTGACATAATGAAACCACAAGAACTCTTGTAAGACAGAAACATTTTAAAAACTGGGGGAAACATTTCTTTTATCTCAGTTTGCTTAAAGATATCAAACACAAGTAAGCACAATTCTCTTAGGTATTTCTTCTTGGATTTTATTTCTACTGAAACATTTGGTACCAAAACATACTTTAAAAGTCTAATACCCCATATTAGCAATTACTATTTTAAAAAGCAAAGCTTTTTTCCCTCAAAAACTTAAACTTCAAACCTCACATGGAATTAACCAGCTCCTCAGTGTTTCCTAAAATAAATCCTATGTGATTTTTACGTATTATTTTGAACTCTCTGTTGACTTGGAAACAGCAGAGAATTCCCCCCCCCCCCCCCCTATCTCCTTCTCAGGATTGTTTCTCAAGGACAAGGTGCTCTCTATCAGCAGGAACAAAACGGGGGGCAGTACCCCACACCCCATAAGCTTTACAAATAAACCAATTTTTTTGTCCAGTGGGTTTTCTTAGGTGCTGTCTTCTTGATTGAACTGCTAAAATGAAGCCCTGCCTCGCTGTCACACATTGCTACCTTTGGCCTATGCTTGAGGAAGTCCCATTCTGGCCCTCCTCCAGCCACACACCCCTTCACAGAGCAAAAGAGACATCAGAGTCTCCTCATCCTACCCCCACATTTCTAGAAAATGCCCCAGGCAGTCAGGTCTCCAGAATACCCTGCCCAAATGGCCAAAGCCTGTTTCTGTGGCCGTATCATGGAGTCCTGTCTGAGGGTCACACAATGAGACAAATACAATTAGAAGAATCAGTCTTGAAATATGCTCATAATTTTTATGAGGTAAAATTTACTTAAAATAATCTCTGCCCGTTGTCATATATTCAAGGAAATTTTAAAGGTTGAGAGGACCTTGGAGAGCCCTCACTTCAAGTTTTATAGTCTGAAACTGGGAGTAGGAGGAGGGTCTTGATCTTGGCAGGAATTTTATCTCTATTATAGGTTCACAACTCCTTTTTGAAACTTTTGTCGCAACATGTATTTTGAAGTTCAGAATTCAGGGCATGTTAGAAAGGTGATAGAGTACATATAACATAAAACATTCACACACCCAGTGGGGCCTGGGACACACCCCATAATCAAAGGCAGTAATAATTCTGCAAGAAACATCAATTTCACACTGTTACAGGCTGAATTGTGCCCCTCCCATTCTTATGTTGACATCCTAAGCCACAGTACCTGGGAATGTGATTATTTGGGGAGAGTCTTTAGAGAGGTAATTAAGTTATGGGGTGGGTCTTAATCCAATGCAACTGGTATCCTTACAAGAAGAGAAAATTGGGACACAGACACAGAGAAAGACCCTGTGAAGACAAGGAGAGATGGCCATCTGCAAGCCAAGAAGAGAGGCTTCAGGAGAAACTAACCCTTTCGGCACCTTGATCGCAGACCCCCAGCCTCTAGAATTGTGAGAGAAAAACATTTTCTGTTCTTAAAGCCACCCAAGCCTGTGGTGCTTTGTTATGGCCACCCTAGCACCTGATAAACCCACTAAGATGATAAAGAACTTCATATCAGTTCAGGTCAGGTTCTACTTCCAAATGAGTGTGACAAAACTCAGAGCATTTGGGGGTTTCAGAAGAGAATGGAGTGTGGCCTGTCCTGTCTGTGGGCCTGTGGACAAGTTGTTTGACTCAGCCAAGAGCCTGGAGTCACAAACCTTTCTAAGAACAGAAAGAGCAACCTGTGAGGCCCTTCCATGCTGTGGAATCACCTCCAGCCTTGGCTGCCCATGTCTCCAGCTGCCTATGAACAGATCTGGCCAATAAATAACTGCTGTTATACAAGGTCCCTCTGCAGGAAAAGCCCGACTTAGCCTCTCACCAGGTCCTCCCTAATTGGCTGAATGCTTCAGATTCTTTGAATTCTATAGCCTTATTACTCCTTCCATTTTTGTACCATTTGGTAACTGACTTTACCCCCCTCTTCATTCTACTAATATTTTTATATGATTTCTACAATAAATCATTAAAAGGGAGATCACTTTAGTGCTTCTGTTGGGTAATAAGCACATATGTATGTCTATAAGAGAAAAATAAAGCATTTGTTAGTAGTTTTATTTACCAACTTGCTGTCCTTTGCCCACTTTTCCAAATCCTGGATTAGGGCAAGCAGCCAGCTGAAAAATTGGACAGTTTATTTTTTAGCAGTGAAAAACAAGATCAGCTACTAAATTATTTAAAGAAACAGTAATTTTCATTCCCCAAATTTCTTCTTTAGCACCCTTTGGCATTGTTTCTTGACTTTCTTGTTTTTCCTAAACAGAATCATCATCCCTTAAAATTCTACTTTGCATGTTCCTCCCTGAGTCACTGAAAACCTTGCTTTTAAAGACCAGTCTATTTCCTATTACATACTCATATAGCAATAACAATACTAACAGTAATGATGATGATGATAATAATAATAATAGAAGTTAGCACTTATGCATCCCCATGCCAGGCTCTATTCCAACCACTTTTGCATATAATTAATTTATTAAACAGAAATCTCTTGTGCTGTTTTGGTTGTTGTTACTATTAGTTCAAGGTCATGCCTAGTAAGTGAGAGAACTGGGACTTGAACACAAGCAGCCTGGCCAGGGGTTCCAGGCTTATCGCCAATAACCCTGCACCGATCCAGCTGTTCACTATTTCCATAGGCAAACGTGGATTGCCACACACACAATGAGAAACATTACTCTTAGTATGTACATGCAGACCTTTCAAATGCCCTTTTTTTTTAAGACTTTATTTTTTTAGAGCAGTTTTAGGTTTACAACAAAATTGAGAGGTCCAGAGATTTCCCATATACCCTCTGCCTCCACACATGCACAAATTCCCCCATTATCTACATCACTCACCAGAATGCTACTTTTTCTTTTTTTTTAACCAAGGATGAACCTACATTGACACATCATAATCACCTGAAATCCACAGTTTGCCTTACTTGATGCTGGTCTATGGGTTTGGACAAGTGTGTTATGACATAACCCATCATTACGATATCATATAGAGTATTTTCACTGCCCTAGAAATCCTCTATGCTCTGCCTATTCATCTCTTCCCCTCACCCCCACCCCCTGGGGGTGGCATTTAAGCAGGGAAGCAAAATATAGGGAAGACAATAACAACCACCTTCAAAATGGAGGCAACATTGTTTTCTATTCCTCTACACATCTCTGCCCTCACTCATGGGAGGTCATATTAAACTGATTAGTAAGATGATACAACCCTGATTGAGGCATATTTTCTAGAAGGCAGTAATACTGTGGTTTTAAAAGTTACTACTTATATGTGGCCCTTTGTTCCTCATGCCTCCATGCTCTCAAGGCTGCAAGTTCTGTCGGAGTGGATGCAAGAAAACCAGCATGGGCTCCTTGCTCTGTATACCGATGGTCCTCCGGCAATCTGAGTGGTAAAACAACCAGCACCATCCTGCTCCCCACCCCAGTTTCTCCTCCTGGCACAGGAATCTCCTCTATCAATTGTTCACCAGTTGTAAGATTTGGATTTGAGGCTTGGGAAACAGTAAGATTCCCCTTATGCCTTTGGACCAAATTATTAGGGCTTTTCACTAGTGTTTTGGCAAGAAGCCATGCTAATAATAAAGTAGTTCTCAGTCCTCTTTTTCTGTGTGTTTATCTCCTTAGAGATTCCACAGGGAGGAGAGCTGACTGGTTCAAGGCTGGGTTTGGGTATTGCTGAATTCCCAAGCCAAAGTGTGTATAATAATACCCCATTACTTGCAACATAAATATCTGAATGGCAGTTGTGTAAAAGAAGGATAAAACAGACTTCAATGCTTTAACAGACAGAAATGGAATATTTGAGTTCTTATAGGCAGGTAAAATTAACTAACAATGAAGCATAACTTTCCAAAAGTCACAATTTATTCCAAAAATGACCATTCCAAAATGGCTTCCTACCACCAGGAATGCTAAAATGGGTCTTGGAAAGCAAGGATAAATAGAGCACTAGGTTCATAGTAGAAAGGCATAAATATTAGACGCAGCTTTGCCAATAAGTAGCTCCATGAATCATATTAAACCTCTGTGTTTGGTGGTATTTATCTTTAATGACCACCAAGAATCCTTTGGTTCTGTATTGTCTTATTGAGCATTTAATATGTGCCTGACACCAGGTCAGTCAGAGACTTTCAAATAACTGAGCCATGTTTCTATGTTTGTTTGTTTTTAATTTGCTTCCTACATAATTCTACTTCTTCAAACCACTGCCCACTTTCTCATTTTCCCTTTTTTTTTTTTTTGAAAATAAAACTCAACTTTGTTTTTTTTTAATTTAATAAATCTTTATTGTTCAGGTTATTACAATTGTTCCTCTTTTTCCCCCCACAGCTCCCCTCCACCCGGTTCCCACCCCACCCTCTGCCCTTACCCCCCCCACACTGTCCTCATCCATAGGTGTACGATTTTTATCCAGTCTCTCCCTGCACCCCCCACACCCCTTTCCCCCCAAGAATTGTCAGTCCACTCCCTTCCTATGCCCCTGATTCTATTATATTCACCAGTTAATTCTGTTCATCAGATTTTTTTATTCACTTGATTTTTAGATTCACTTGTTGATAGATATGTATTAGTTATTCATAATTTTTATCTTTACCTTTTTCTTCTTCTTCCTCTTCTTAAAGAATACCTTTCAGCATTTCATATAATATTGGTTTGGTGGTGATGAACTCTTGTAGCTTTTTCTTATCTGTGAAGCTCTTTATCTGCCATTCAATTCTGAATGATAGCTTTGCTGGGTAGAGTAATCGTGGTTGTAGGTTCTTGCTATTCATCACTTTGAATATTTCTTGCCACTCCTGTCTGGCCTGCATAGTTTCTGTTGAGAAATCAGCTGACAGTCGTATGGGTGCTCCCTTGTAGGTAACTAACTGTTTTTCTCTTGCTGCTTTTAATATTCTCTCTTTGTCTTTTGCTCTTGACATTTTAATTATGATGTGTCTTGGTGTGGTCCTCTTTGGATTCCTTTTGTTTGGGGCTCTCTGCACTTCCTGGACTTGTAAGTCAATTTCTTTCACCAGGTGGGGGAAGTTTTCAGTCATTATTTCTTCAAATACGTTTTCAGTATTTTGTTCTCTCTCTTCTTCTGGCACCCCCATAATTCTGATGTTGGTAAGCTTAAAGTTGTCCCAGTGGCTTCTTACACTATCTTCATATTTTTGGATTCTTTTTTCTTTTTGTTTTTCCAGTTGACTGTTTTTTGCTTCTTTGTATTTCAAATCTTTGACTTGATTCTTGCGATCCTCTAGTCTGCTGTTAGATCTCTGTATAATATTTTTTATTTCAGTCAATGTATGCTTAATTTCTAGTTGGTCCTTTTTCATATCCTCGAGGGTCTCGTTAAATTTATCAGCCTTTTCTAGAAAATTCTTGAAAAACCTTATAACCGTGGTTTTGATCTCTATATCCAGTCATTTGCTTTCCTCCATTTCTTTCATTTGTGATCTGTTTCTTTGTCTCTGCATTTTGGCTGCTTTCCTGAGTTGATAGAGTGGCTTTGTGTGCTAGGTGTCCTATAAGGCTCAGTGGCTCAGCCTCCCCAGTTACCTGAGGTGGACACTCTTGGTGCACCCCTTTGTGAGCTGTGTGCACAGTCTTGTTGTAGTTAAGTATTGATTGTTGTTGGTATCACTGGGAGGAATTGACCTCCAGGCCAATTGGCTGTGAAGATCAGCTGTCTCTACACTGAAAGAACTTCTGTGCTGGAGACACCCTTATGAGACAAGACTTGCAAAAGCCTCTGTGCTTAGCTTGGATGGGGTGGAGTTTCAGGGGGGAGCAGACAGCATTGGTTTCCTGTCAGCCCTGCCCTAATAGGCCCCTGTGTCTCAGTGTCCCATGGTAATCACTGCAAGCACGCAGACAGCATTGGTTTCCCATCATCCATGCCCTAATAGGCCCCTGTGTCTCAGTGTCCCATGGTAATCACTGCAAGCACCTCTGAGAGAAAGCTGCCCTTGAGCTCCGCCCGCTGGCAGACAGTCCAGTTTCTTCCTGAATGAGTCTGGGTCCCCAGAGTCTCGCCCAGAACTGGATTTCAGTGCAGTCTGGAGCTTTTGTCTCCCTCCCACTTGAGAAAGCCAGCCGTGCACTCCGTTGCCCACCCTTTCCACGCGCGCGCGCCTCGGTACCTCAGCCTTTCGCAGTTCCTCTGAGTCTCAGTGTGTTTTTCTCTTTCCTGACAGTCCACTTTCACCCCGTATGAGTCTGGGTCCCCAGAGTTTCGCCCGGAACTGGAGTTGAGCACAATCAGGAGCTGTTGTCTCCCTCCCACTTGAGAAAGCCAGCCGTGCACTCAGTTGCCCACCCTCTCCACGCGCACGTCTCAGTACCTCTGCCTCCTGCAGCTCCTCTGAGTCTCAGTGTGCTTTTCTCTTTCCTTCTAGGTGTAGAATTTCCACTCAGCCAGCCTTCCTGTGGTTCTGGATGATGTCCGTTTTGTATTTTAGTTGTAGTTTTGAAATTGTTGTGCGAGGCAGCAGTTTAGGTGTTTACCTATGCCGCCATCTTGGTTTCTCTCTCTCATTTTCCCTTTGTTTAAATTTAAAAAAAAAAATGTTTGTTTGCTTCTTTGTTTCTGGGAGCTAAAGACCTCAAGTTGCCCTTGGACCTCCCATATCTGTATTTTAAACAAATGTCAAAACAAACAGTTTTAAATAGTATTTCTTATAGTTTCTATGGGTGGTAGACTGAGTTTAGTAATTTTAATTTTTACCTTAACATTTTGAATATGCTTTAATCTGGGAATAAATATCAACTGGAGAATATTCTCCTTTTCCTATGTGGCTAGAGACCAAGAAATATGTTTTTATATGTTGCTAATGTTATACATAAGATAGGTTTTCAGTATTCTTTTCATTGAATGCCAAACTCTCATTTCCAGAATTTTTTAAATTCCATGTGTTTCTTCAGAAGAGAGAAATAATCAGTCGTGTAATACATGATGGTTGAATACAGATAAAAGAGCTGTAGGCTATTTATAGCAATTAGACCATAAAGAGGGAAACAAACCATATGTGCATTTATTATGTCCATAAAATATAACATGTGGAAATAAATTCTGACAGTGATGGTGGAACTATTTGCATGTCACATGTCAGTATACACCACTGGAATTAATGAAAAGGATTTGTCACAATGCTTTCTTTTTTAATCTGGAAAGGTCAAATTGGCATAATAAATATTAGCCATGGCTAAAATTGGATGACATATTAGGACCCCTTCCTTAGTCTCCAGTTTCATCATAATTCCCAGGAGATGCAGAGTGTCACATCTCAATCAAGCCTTGCTCCACACTCCAAGACACCAGAAGTGTCTGCTTCTAAGGGTCTCCTAAGTCAATAGAAGCAAACTTGATTCTAGGGACTAAGGCCCCAACCATTATGTTAGTGGCAGAAACACCTCTTAATTACAGCTGCTGCTTCACCTTACAGAGTGGTGCCTGAGCACCATGACCCTGCCAGTGAGGGAAAACATTTCCCCTCTCCTTCACCTCAGCCTCCTGTGCAGAGAGAAGGAAAAGAAGCAAGACAGGAAAGATGCAAGACAAAGCACCAATGAATTGGAAGGTGTGGTCCACCCCATGAAGGACTCAGAATGCAATTGAGAGATGGAATATGTATGCATAAAATAATTATAGGCTGACCTAACATGTTTCTATTTGTAATCTTCCAGTGATTTTGAAGAAGGGAGGGAGGTCCCTTCTCCGATGTGCTCCCTTTTGATGTGAGAGCCTTACTGGCTCTGGCCTCCCACCCCTACATCTGCTGGGTGCTTTTCTCTGCTGCTTTCCCCTGTCCTACCCTCTCATGAAAGCACCATTGTATTCCGCAGTGTTGATATACTCTTCACTTCTCAGAAATGCTCTGTGGAGTGGGTTTTCTGTGGGGGAATTGAAAAGACTTGCTGATTCCTCACTAAAGGCCTGAGCAAGAGAAAAGCTGATGCTACTTATATAGCTCTGATATCTAATCAACATTGGAAATATCACAAGGCAATAAGCACGATAAGTGTTCAAATTTTACCTGCCCATTAAGACCCCATTCAAATGACAATCTACTCCAGGAAGCCTCAGCTTAAAGTAGGTTCTCTTTCCTCTGAGTCCCTGTATTTTTCATCCGCACCTCTTTTGTGGTATCATTAGTATTGCCAGGTGTTTGTAATCTCTCCTTCTAAACTGTGCATTTCTTGAGGACGTGATGTGTCTGAAACATCTTTGACATTTCACATTGCCTAAGACAGAGCTTGACTGTAGTAATGATTTGCTAAATGAATAAGTAAATTTATGAATGTTGAAATAATAGGCTATACATGAAATTCATAAATACTGAGGCTTTGTATACACAGGTAAACAGGCTAGAGTGGAATTGGTTAGGTAAGGCATTTACACAGGTAACTTTTGAACTGGTTCATAATAAAAATGGTGAACGTGGATCATGAACAGCATTCTGAGAGAGAACAGTATTATTGGAAAAGACCATAATCCAAGAACATGGCTCTGAATTTATAACAATTCCCACTCTTTCCCATGGAGAAGGAAAACTAGGTTCTAGTCCTCTTGTGTTGAAGCAGAGTAGAGGGGATGAGGCTAAGGAATAATAAAAGTGACTAATCTGCCCCCCCCCCACGGGGGTGGGGGGGATGATACTCACACATATATAATCTTTATAGGATAGGAGTGAAACTTGATAAGGCACAAACATTACTAAGTAATTCCAAGAATACTATATGATATCCTTTCAAAAGCACAGCAACCCATGTTAAGTTATTCCACTAATAACTGGCATAATCCTAAGGCATTTACATAAACTACTCAGGTGTGAACAAATGATCCGCTGGACTAGAACAGTTTGGTAGAATTCCACTCACTTATATATTCAATGTTCATTTATTCAAATATTCATTGAATCCCAAATGCACATAAGGCACTGTGCTAAGCAATTTGGGAAATGTATACAAGATTAAGACAAGCTCCTTGTCCTCACAAAAATTACAGTTTGAAAGATCAGAATTTTGTGAGGCACAGCAAATAAAAGATTTACATAATTTTTGTTACATGTGAATATAAGCAAATCACTTGGAAAGGACTTTTAGAGTAGGGGGCAATCATTGATCTAGAGTGCTTCATGGAAGAGGTGGCTTTTGGTCTAGGCCTTGACAGAGTATGTAGCCACATGAAGTTTTACAAAGAGCATTACAGACAAAACAGCAAGGCATTTTTTTAAATACACAGGAGTACGTAGTTTATTCCTGGAGCACTAACAATCCGAAATTCTAGACTCATTTGAAAGGAAGGTAATTATGGGGAACAGAAAACAAAATAAAAAAGAACCGTGGGTTGGGCACAGATTGCACACGAGATTTTCTACTAGTCCTACCGCCTGTTTCATGCACAAGAGTTTCCAACAGCTCAAGCAGCCAGTGATTTTCCCATGGCTGGAATTTACCTGTGTTATTGAAAGCAGCTGTTCGGTTTCTCTTGGGTAACGCTCCAATTTATTACCTTGAAGTAGGGATTGTTTTCATTTTCAAAAAATTGAAAACCATTCAACATTTTATATCATGATATATTCCTTGAAGATTCTGATAATATCTTTTAGACATTCAAAAGCAAGAAAGTTCCATTTAACCACACCATGTTAATTTATTCTGTAAATAGTGAGCATAATCATATAGCATTTATAGCAGCAAAACCAGAACCTCTCAAGTTGATAAATGAAGACTAGAGTACCAGCCATAATTTACATTTCCAGATTATAGCCACAGTTATGAAACCCTTTAGGATTATTAAAACGTATTTTGTACAGTATATTTATTGCTTGGAATTTCTTATTTACGACTCATAGAAAGATGAAGCTAAGTGAAATAAAACACAAACTAAACTTTCACTAGAATAATGAGATCCTATTCACTCTTTTAGCCAAATACACTTTTATTAAGTTTTCAATAGTTGTGTTGGTTTGATTCTTGGGAGCAATGCTTTTCACTTTACCTATCTTGGAGACCTTTCTTAAATAAACTAATTTGGCATAAAGAAAACATTGTATGTAAGTCTTGGAGCTGAACTTTATTATTTAAAACACCTGGTGGGTAAAGGTTTATTTCATGTGAAATCACAAAGAGCAAATGATTTAGAGTTTTTCTGATAGAATTATTAATGACCACGCTGGGGCTAGTTGGCTGTTGATCTGGCGTTATCTTAATACTTAGGAAAGAAGTCCCAGAGAAAAAAATACCACGATCATCCTCCAGCCACATCACAGAATTAGCACCATGTCCCACTTACGAAGTATAGCAGAACATCTGTTATGATTTTTCTACTCTCAGAAAATTGTCCTCACTCAAACTAGAAGAAATTACTAAACACGCCTTTGATAAAGTGCTTCATTTACTGATGGTGTTGCCTTCTCACCCATACAGAGAAACAAAATGTGATCCTCAATGCAGACAACACTGGACTGAAGCCATAAATACTTAAAGTCTTCTGAAAAGTAAAGTGTCAGCTCACAGAGTAGGATACACAAAGCAACTGAGAGCTCTGCATAGTCTGACTACACAGTGTCTGTGGGTCACTACTGTCACCAGAAAGTTTGAGCAAGTTACTTTCCCTCTCTGGGCCTCAGTTTCTCCATCTTCAAATGTGGATAATAGTACTAACGTTAACCTACATCACAGGGTTGACATGACTATAAAAGAAGTTAATAAGTGTAAGTGCTTAAAACAGTACCCAGTGAGTATTTTTAGAACTCAGTGTAAAATATAAACCCTGATTACCTGTTATCTTTGTTATAAAATATAATCTACACTAATAAAATAGAAATATGCAAATTGACTGTCACTTTGTGATGCCCACCAGCCAATCAGGAGTGAGTATGCAAATCAACCTGACAAAGATGGTGGAGGGAACTACAGGAGCAGCACTCCAGCTGGAGCGAAGACAGAAGGCGGTGGCCAGAGCGAAGGCCTGGGTCCCAGGTGCCGGAGGAAAACCAGTGCCGGCAGCCAGGGGAAGGAAGGCCTATTGCACAAATCTTCATGCAACGGGCCTCTAGTCATTCATAAGCTTGGAAGTTAAGTCTGGGTTTGAATCCCAGGGGCTCACTTTGAAATTCTATAATATTGAATGATGAGGATGATAACCTGGTAATTCTTTCCTGATATTTTATGTATATTATCTCATTTGTATTTCACAACCATCCTGCAAGGTAAGTATTGTTATTAAACTCATCTTCCAGATGAGGCAACTAGAAGGGGTTTGTAATTACCAAGAGGTACAGAGGCAGAGTCAGGATTACTTTCCTATGCTGTTTACCACTAGCCCATACTGCCTCTCCATATTTTATGCTGTCCAGTTTTGTAGAGTTCGGAAGAACCAAAATAAGCTAAGTGGTCCAAAAAAGGTAGTGATTGGGATTCCGGTGCAAACTGTAAGGCATTTTATAAGAAGCATGAGGACTTACTGTGAACGGTGAGCCCTTGAAGCATGAAGTTAAAGTGTTGAAGCATTCCGCCGCAGCCATGGAGGGCACGTGCAGAGCCCTCTGCCAGTTCTCTATAGACCTGCACTAAGGCAGCCCTGAACTGGCTTGGCCTCTGTGTGCTAATCAAGAGACGTGAACAATAGTTCAGCTCAGACCTCTAAAACAATATGTGTCCAAGGGCCCTGTAAACATGATCCGAAATGTCTTTTCGCACTTGATATTGTTTGCTGACACCACTCTGAAGAAAACGGAATGCAGACTCAAACGTGCTCTGGAAACACTTCCTCTCACTGGGATACACCCTGCTTACATATTTGTCCTATTCTGTTTCAGCACTGCCGCAGGTTGCCCAAAGATGTACGGAGGCAAGATCAGTGAACTTTGGTGGGTCAAGCAGCCCCAACCGGGATTCGGGATTCTGAGGAGAACAGGCCTTGGGGAAGGAAGGGACCGCCCTTCTGAAACTTTGCCTGAGGGTTTCTAAATGGACTGGATCCAGCCTCCTCCTTTGTAACAAGAAAAGCTCTGCCAAGGGGCGTATGGAAGCAACAATTTTGTTTTGCTGCAAGGGTGTGGACCACAAATAAGTGGGATTTGAGAAGCCTTATAAAAGTGGGGAAATGGAAAGAAAAAAAAACAAAACACAGTAAATGGAAAACCTAAGGGTGGGGGGAGGGGAAATAAGACTGAAGAGAGAGAACAATAAAGCTTAAAAAAGAGTTTTCTTAAGCTTTTGTACTTTGACAACCTCCTCATCTACCCAAGAAAACCTGTAGCAATATCTGTACTACCTGCCTTATATTTGGTATGGGCTTTTAATTTTAAAAAAGGGCAGGGGGTCAGGTTTTTTTTACAAACCTCAATTCAGCCCAGAAGCTGCCCAAGGGGGCCCAGCAGTTCTGAGTCACTGAAAGTCCCCTGGCTGAACATTTTTATAAAAAGAGGGGAAAAGTGGCTTCCAAGGCATTCCTAGTATTGTGAACTGGCCTGCACAACCAGTAAATTCTTTCTGGGGTGTATCTGAAAGACTGCAGGCTTCTACTCTCCCACAGTCTTGTTCCAGGTCACTGTGTACTACAAAGAAAGCTAGTCCAGATTCAGCAAGACTTCCAAACAGTTATTATCAAGTAGGTACAGAAGCCATTATAGAAATCTGTCCTTGGAAGCTCAGTCCTGTCCCAGCTCCATGCCCCTCAGACCAAAGTGGAGTTTGCATGAAAGAGCCACTTGGGGCAGGTGGCGAGTCAGTCCCATAGAAGCTGAGGTTCTGTTGAAATCCGGTACACCAGGGTTGAAAAATAGCAGGCACAGAGAAGGACAGGAGGCAGCATTCCTTTACTTTTACATGGACGGTGGAAAAGCCAGTGGCCTGTGCAATATTTCTAACCAACACATAATCTGGTACACTTCACATTTCACCAAGGAAATCTAATCTCCGGCAGTTCCTATGTTAATTGAAAACTGTCTAATGTAGATTGAGATAGCAGTAGATGAAGGTTTATACCTCAGGCCCTCAGAAAGTGCCATAGTGACTATACTCTTCCAAATGCTAACTAAGCACCTTTCTGGTGGATAATCTGGATTAATATACTTTAAATATTAACTAGACATTGATTAAAATAATTTATGCCCACTCACTCACATATGTTATCATCCATGCTAAAATATTTTAAAGATAAAGTATAGTCACTGTTGAAGCATAGTAATGATCCCTCCTTTGGAAAAACTGCTGTTTGGAACTGCTGTTTGAAATTCTCTGCTATTTTTAGATAGCCCCTTGCTCTGTAAGTCAACTATGTTATTTTTAGACGGTCTCTTATTCTGTAAAAATAACTTTGTTTTTTAGCTT
The DNA here is from genome assembly GCF_951640355.1 of Cnephaeus nilssonii. Lineage (NCBI taxonomy): Eukaryota > Metazoa > Chordata > Mammalia > Chiroptera > Vespertilionidae > Cnephaeus > Cnephaeus nilssonii. Next base: position 63,309,435 of record NC_137081.1, read on the forward strand.
GCATAGTAGAAAAGATAAACTTAACTGTCTGACCTTGCAAGCTAGCCATCTAAAGGGGCTGATACATTAATACTGATAATAATTCCCATATTCTCATGCCAAGTGTTTGTTCATTATATATCCAAGGTTACAAGTTGTCTGTATATATATGACACGTGTTTGTTAATTATGATATACTAGAGGCCCGATGCACAAAATTTGTGCAAGGGTCTCGGCCCTCGCGGCCCTGGCTGCCTCAGGGCCCTGCCCCCCACCCACTGGTAGTTCTGGAAGGTGGTTCTGGAAAGTCGTTCCACTGTCCAGTCTAATTAGCATATTAGCTCTTTATTATATAGGATATTCAATGTTACAAGCTGTCTGCAAAAATAACTTACATAAAGACCTAGAAGGATATAAAAAGGGAATACTCCTTTCTGTGGTTGTTCAGAATTTGACAGAAGTATTCTGCTCTAAACCCGCATGCAATAAATGACTCCTAATTAATTGGCTTGTTAAGGCATCTTGTACCTAGCCCACTGATTGACAATATGACACTGTAACAGCCCATTATCTTTGGTCCTATAGCTAAGTAAGGAGCCCAGCTGGAATGGGAGCTTAGTGTGACCCAAGGCAAATGTTTCTATTACTAAAAGGAGTTTCCAGTCCACTAAGAGAAAATGACTTGTACACAGAGAAAACAAAGAAGTGAGAGGAACCAGCTTTAAGTTTGCAAAGAATAAAATTGGTGTTTATGTTGCTTTAAAATCCCATCCTATGCTTTCAGTGAATAAGACAACTGGCTATTCATTTAAGAAAAACAATTCTGACTCTACTTCACATGTTTATTTAAAGTAAATTCCAGATGATTGACAATATACATGAAATTGTAAAATGTACAAATTTTTTAAGCCAACACTTTTCCTTTTCAACATTTGCCTTAATGAGATAATCGCATACATGAAGTATGCCCATGTAAAAGGATGCCCGAGCACATCATTGTGTTAGTAAAAAGCGAAAACAGTTAAAACTCATCAATAAGAGATTAAGGCAATTAGTGTAATTGACTACAATGGACAACTAAGCATCCATCAAGCATACATCACTGCTGACATGATGATGACCCAGATATGTTGTTGAGCATTTATTAAGGTCATTGGAGGAGAAAACAATATAGTTTGATCATTCTATATAATAAAAGGCTAATATGCAAATCGACCGAACAGTGGAACGACTGGTCACTATGACGCACACTGACCACAAGGGGGGAGGCTCTCAATGCAGGAACTGCCCCCTGGTGGTCAGTGTGCTCCCACAGGGGGAGTGCTGCTCAGTCAGAAGCCCTGAGCTGGGCATAGCGGCAGTGGTGGGAGCCTCTCCTGCCTCTGCAGCAGCACTAAGGATGGTCTAAGCCAGTGGCCGGCAAACTCATTAGTCAACAGAGCCAAATATCAACAGTACGATTGAAATTTCTTTTGTGAGCCAAATTTTTTAAAGTTAAACGTCTTCTAATGCCACTTCTTCAAAATAGACTCACCCAGGCCGTGGTATTTTGTGGAAGAGCCACACTCAAGGGGCCAAAGAGCCACATGTGGCTCGCGAGCTGCAGTTTGCTGACCACCACGGGTCTAAGCCGGCAGTCAGACATCCCCCGAGGGCTCCCGGACTGCGAGAAGGCTCAGGCTGGGCTGAGAGACGCCCCGCCCCTCAACTGCATGAATTTCATGCACCAGGCCTCCAGTGTGAATATAAAATTGTAAGCATGTGCACATACCATGTGAAAGTTCACTGAAACGTTAAGGGTGACTTTCTCTGAATGATGGGATTCACAATGAATTTTGCCTTCCTTTGCATCCATTACACTTTCTCTTAGAAACAAGTATTCTTCCACTTCAGCTTTTATCACCAGGCATGAGTACATACTTATTAATATATTTTTTTAAGTCAGATTTCCCACTAGACTATTAGCTCTAGGTAAAAAGTGACCATTATACCCATTTTTACTAAGGATCTGACACTGAGTAGAGAGTCAATATATCTCTGCTGAATGAATAAGAACTGAAAAATGGGGCAGGTGGATTATATGATTTTAAATTTCAAAACAAATCTAGTGCTTCTTGAGAACTTTATAAGTAAAGTTTACTACCTTTATTTTCCATTTATTTCTGATTAAATTATGTACAGGAGATTGTCATTGTCCATAATTTATGGAAAGATGAAGAAATTAAGTGACAAAAATAGATAATAAGTGAGTTTTCTAAAATATACAAATAATAAAAGCATTGATGCAATTCTCATAACCAAGGCTTCAGCTGTCAATCCAGGTTCCATAGCCCCCCGCCCCTTCAAGAAGCTGATTGAAAATGGACAATGCTACCTGAGTCTGAGGGAAGGGGAGTGCCAGATGGAGGGACACATTTCATATTCTGGGCCATGAGCAGGGTTTATGATAGATGACCTTCCTGACAAGATTTTCAAATGACTAACCAGGTAAGTAGAAAGCCTACATACTGAAGCATTTGATAAAAAGCTTTATAATCTTGGATAAATATTTTTGACTTACATACAAAAAAATTATAAATCAGAATATTTAATGGCAGACACTAAACATCACTGAATAAAAATTGAATTTTCCACTTCTGGGGTTTAGCCTATGGAAATTGCACATACATGCAATACATACATACACACAAACACACACATGTTACATACAGGGTGTCCCAAAAAATGCATACACATTCTGACAGCTTTTAGTTCACTTAATTTTTACTCCTTTTAAGGTTTAACTAATTTGAAATAATGGGTGAAGTCAGACGAAGCTTTGAACAAAGAAAATTTATCCACTAGACTTTTTTTATAGATACATAAAAGATAAAGTTTACAGTACAAAACCAATAGCAGTCAATGAATTGAGGGCAGATATTGAACAAGAATACACACAAATACCAAATGAAATGGTTCTTGATGTTTGTGATTTCATTGCTTCATGTTATCAGCAGTGCCTGGACCAGAATGGTCATCAGTTTGAAAACAGGCATTGACAAAAAAAATTATTCATTTCTATAGATTCTTTTAAATTTTGAAAATGAACTGCATAATCATTCACTTTTTGGGACACATTGTGTATACATACACAAACCATAGAGCATATCAGAATTAATTTTCTATGATTTATCTTCTACAGAATCATGAACAACTCCCATCTACTAAGAATAGTTATAGCAAACAAATTCCTAAAGCCACCTAAGTAACAAAATCTGTAAGTAAAATAAAAACTGTGTTAATGGGTGCCTCCAAAAAAGAGAAACCATTCAAGAAGCCAAAGAGGAGTCAATTTTGCTACAGAATATGTTAAGAAAAGAAAAAAATAACAAGATATTTATTTGTCCTCCACTATTTTTCCCTTTATGTGTCAATTGGTGATGATGATAATGATCTATAGTCTGAGAAAAATTCAACTTTAGGGGTCCAATATACTGGAAAAATCCTATATAATAAAGAGGTAATATGCAAATTGACCATCACTCCAACACACAAGATGGCCACCCCCATATAGTCAAAGATGGCCGCCCCCATGTGGCCACAAGATGGCCACCACAAGATGGCTGGCAGGGGAGGGCAGTTGGGGGCAATCAGGCCAGCAGGGGAGGGAAGTTAGGGGTGACCGGGCTGGCAGAGGAGGGCAGTTGTGGGGGGGATACAGGCCTGCAGGGGAGGGCAATTGGGGGTGACCAGGCCAGCAGGGGAGGGAAGTTGGGGGGGACCAGGCTGGCAGGGGAGGGCAGTTAGGGGTGACCAGGCCTGCAAGGGAGGGCAGTTGGGGGGGACCAGGCCTGCAGGGGAGGGCCATTAGGGGAGACTGGGCCGGCAGAGGAGGCTGGTTAGGGTCAACCAGGCTGGCAGGAGAGGGCAGTTAGGGGCAATTGGGCCAGCAGGGGAGCAGTTAGGTGTCGATCAGGCTGGCAGGGGTGTGGTTAGGGGGTGATCAGGTTGGCAGGCAGAAGTGGTTAGGGGCAATCAGGCAGGCAGGCAGGCAGGCAGGCGAGCGTTTGGGAGCCAGCAGTCCTGGATTGTGAGAGGTATGTCCAACTGCCCATTTAGGCCTGATCCCACTGGGCAGTTGGACATCCCTTGAGGGGTCTCAGATTGGAGAGGGTACAGGCTGGGCTGAGGGACACACAACACACACCCCCTCCCCATGCACAAATTTCTTACACCGGGCCTCTAGTATGTTATAATATTCTATGTTTGAACAAGAACAGTAACTATATATTTTTTTTAATTTTTTTTTCATTTTTTTAATTAAGGTATTATATGTGTACATATCTTACCATTGCCGCCCCCACACCACTCGCATACATGCCCTCACCCCCCAGTGTTTCGTGTCCATTGGTTATGCTTATATGCATGCATACAAGTCCTTCGGTTGATCTCTTATCTCCCCCAACTCTCCCTAACCTTCCCACTGTATTTGGACAGTATGTTTGATGCTTTACTGCCTCTGTATCTATCTTTTTGTTCATCAGTTTATAATGTTCTTTATTATCAACAAATGAGTGAGATCATGTGGTATTTTTCTTTCATTGACTGGCTTATTTCACTTAGTATAATGCTCTTCAGTGTAATTATATTTATTCCAAATAACATTTAGTATCTTCAGTCTCATAAGGGATTTATCTAAATTTTACTTTAAATTTTAAAAGAAGCTTCCTTTCACAAATAGAAAATGGGGAATCCCTTCTGTCAACAGAAAAATTCCAATAGGAAAGATTTATCATCTTTCTGACAGAAGTAGTTGCAAATTGACAACCATTATATTGTTCCAGTATTAAGTGATTATGTGATTTGTTTCCCCCCAAATACCTAAAAAATTTAAAAATTTTATTGGAAACATCTTTCAAACACCCCAGGTACTTAATTTTTCATTTCCATCACTTAAATAAATATAGTGTGTGTGTGTGCCTATAATTGTAATAAAGCTTCAACTCAAGAAGCTACAGAAAGAAATTATTTCTTTAGAGATGAGATATATCTCTAAAATGTTTCAATGAATACCAGACATGGTCTTATCATCTTTAATATTTCACAGACAGTCTATCACATTCCTTATGGACTGGCGTCTTTTTATAAACATTTCCCATATGGCAGAGAGGAAAGCTTCTGAAGAAATGTTAATAGACTAGAGTTTCAATCATTTCTGTCTTATTTCCTGAAAAAAAAGTGGAGGTTGTGGGGAGCACCAAGCTGAGGTCATTTGTGCACAGTTCTTTTTCCTAAGGTTGGGCTATTTTGTTTGAACTTTGTCAGCTGTGAGCATCAGCAATGCTTGGGGTTACTGAATTCTTAATATTCAAGAAATGTTCAAGTTTTTTTTTCTGATTTCATGATGGCTACAATTGTACACACAGATATCAAAGACCCTTGGGTTTATTTTTTCTTCTTAAAGGGTTGCTGTAAATTGAAATTCTCATTTAGCCCCGGAGAGAAGAATCTCGAGCAATCTCCATAGATTTCAATTTTGCCATCAGGCTGCTGGGGCATGGAAAGAGATCAAGTAGAGTCAAATGAGACCTGAGCTCTTCAGTGAATTTTGAAGTCTAGATTACAGCTGCCTCCACTCTCACACTCAACCGCCTCAGCCCTGGGGAAACAGGCCCATCAGGAAGGGTCGGTGAGAAAAGGCAACCTTTCCTTTATGACATAGTTACATAAGGCTGCCTTCTCATATCTATGTGTCTCCAAAAATAAAAGGCATGAGATACTTGAATCATTAGGACATTTCTAAACTTGCCTAATATAGTCTTCCTCGTTCTGATAGAGAAATCGTGTAGTATAGTCACAGGCTGTGGAAAAAACGCTGTTGAATCCCTTCTCATGCTGGAACATTCCTTAACAAAACCTCTCCTAAAGAGGCTGTAGCTGATTGTGTCTGGGGCAGACTCCACCACATTAGGCTTCGGATAGCCGGTCCTGGGATCAAAGGCCCATCGGCCCATTCCCAGACAGGCTTTGTTCGCCACTTCTCTGCCAGACCCTCTATTAGGCTGTCCCAGTAGAGTTATTCACCTCCCATCTCCCAAGGTAGTTTTGGGGGAGGAAAGACCCAAATTGCAAGTAGGAACATTTTTTATATCTTCATGGTAAGAGTATAAAAAGAAAGCGATATAAGGATCTTCATTTAAAAACTCTTATCAAAGGGTATAAAATTATGGAATTGGTTCAAATCCAATGCTGAATAAAGACAACCCTCCATTTCCAATTTCTCTAGGAAATGACAATCATCCAAGATACTCTGACAGGTATTGTATCTGGAAGATAAAAAATATATAAAATTAAACAACTAAGAAATTATTATGAGATATGACAAAGACAGACTTGAAAGGAAATTGAGTAAACATTCTTTATGTGCCACTGTATGCCCAGAACTATTACAAAAGTACATCTAGATATTTTAAATTTCACATTAATTAGTGTGTCTCTGCCACTAAACTGTTAACTTGATGACTGCGGGGACTATGGCTCACCACTGTACTACCTTGTCTAGCAACGTGGCACATAGTGGGAATTCAATAAATATTTTTGAATAAATGAATGAATTTGTGGTACAAAGAGACTTGGTATTTCTAACAATAAGAATCAAATATTAAATGTTTTATATTGTTTTTAACATCAAGCCCATTTTATTTCTTTATATCTATTTGAAAACTTATTACATATTGAGGCAGAGTTCTCTTTTTCTGGCCCAGCCACCACACTACATTTCCCAACCTTCCTTGCAGTTGGATGGAATCATTGGACTAAGTTCCAGCCAATGAAATGAATGTAACAATGGCATGCATCAGATCTCGGGCAATGCAGTTATTAATGTATATGCCTTCTTCACATTTTCTCCCTTCCCTCATATGTGCAGTTGAATAAAGAGAAGAATAAGGTCCTAGAAGATGTTGAAATCAACAATGGAATGAGCCTGGATCCCTGAGTAACCATGTGGAGCAAAGCCCTACAGATCCATATCAAACTATGAAATAAAATAAACTTATATTATGCTAAGTTATTTAAACATTGAAGCTGTTTGTTACAGCCATTAGTCTATTGACTAATACACATGGATTATGAAATAAAACTATTATTTAATATGATGTTATATTCCCCCAAAGATTCTTTAAAAAACACATTTAGTGTATTTAGTATAGAGCAGAGCAGAGAAAATTAGTAATATTAGAAATGGTAAAACCCAAGTATCTCTCCTCCTTATTATTGTCTCTATTCCAACCTCACTGCACCATTATAGATCAGGCAAAAGGGAATAAAATATTCTGGGAGAAAGGGAGGTTGAATAAAGTGGCAGTCTCAAATGTTCTCACCACAGCTTTGTATCATTTGGGTTCTCTTCCTTTGCTGGAGAGTCTATTTCACAATATTGTACTCACACACCTGCCTTCATATATACATTTAGCTATGGAAAGAATTTTCTTTTCTTTCAAAGTTTGTCCCATAATAGCAAACATTTAATGAGCCCAATAATTCCCCACTACAGTACCTGACAAAATGTTTAAAAAAGAAATAATGTCACCACTTTTAAAAGGAGGCTATAGTTTAATTAAGTATAATCATCTAATTTCATTTAATTCTGGTCAGGTGGACAAGTATATACTATCACAGGAATTGTATCCCACAATTTAGAAAATATTTTTAAATATCTTAAGTGAAAGATTGACCAGTAATGGACACATTCTATTAAGAAAGCAATTATTTTGATCTAAAGTTATACTTGGATTTAGAAAAAATTAAAAGATGAAATAAATTTAAAGCTGAAAAGAAAGTAGAGTTGGCATAAATGTCAAAATAATTAAACAGTAACTTAAGAAATATAACTCGAGTTGGGAATATTCTTAGATATACTCATATTTTGCTGGTAATTCAATAGGACCAAATAAAAAATTTTACCTGATAGACTAGCAAAATAACCATAATGTTCTCTCTAAATAACTTTCCTATTTCAATCTCCATACACAGTGTGCTCTGCTTTGCACCAGTGACCTTAAAAGGAAGCAATATTTGCCTAGGCTTCCATTGCTGCTTCATTTCATGGGTAAGTCACTCCAAGAATGGCATGAATATGTAGAGAATTCCCGGCATGTAACTTTCTGTATAAACTTTTAAACCTTTTGGAAGGCTGGACCTAGCAGGCATAGAAAATGCCCCGAGAGCAGTGTTTTATTTGATGTGGCCTAGAATTCACGCAAAATTTGATCATTATTTAGACACCATGAAAATTATGGTTAGAAGAAACCAGCATAGATATTACCATTTTCCCTGGGAGAACAAGCCATACCAACTCCACTCCCTGCACACTCACACCCATTTTGAAAACATTCACTTGGATCAGGTTTCCGTTTCCCCAGGTCAAGAAACTACAGCTTCTTCAACATTAGACTATTGCATTCTGTCCTTGGGCTGCTTTTACTTGAAGCAGCAGAAAATTAGAGGAATTCCTAGAGCATAAAAGCTCCTGAAGTCTGTACATGTGTTTGGTTTGTTTGTTTTTCCCCCTAAAATAAAACTTAACAGGGTCCTACCTGTTCAGCTAGTGCTTATGATGTGTTATCAAGTGTGAGGGAATTATTTTTCCTCATTGAATAAATTCTGTGTGGTACATGAAGGACTGCATGAGTAAAAGTGTAAGGGGCTAATGAGCCCCCACCTGCCATGCCAGCACCCCATTTGTCCATTTCCCATACTGGAACTTCTCCATGACATCTACTGCTTCCCAGATCTAATCCTGACCTATGGAAAGGGTCCTTGAGCAGCTCCAGCCCCACAATCCACATTGCCCTCCACAGTGAGAAGATGCCCTCGTTTAAAATACACTACCTAACAAGATGTTCATGTCGTTAAGTGAACAAAGCACACCATAAAAGAATTTGTACAATGTAATCCCATATTTGTAAAACAGGTGTATTAGTTTGCAGTAACAGAGTACCATAAACTGAGTGGCTAATACAACAGAAATTCGTTGTCTCACTAGAGGCCCGATGCCCAAAATTTGTACAAGAGTAGGCCTTCCTTACCCCAGCGGCCAGCACTGGCTTCCCTCACAGCCCCAGCTTTGTCTGGAAGGTCATCCAGAGGACGTCCAGTCTAATTAGCATATTATGCTTTTATTATTTACTAGTGGCCCGGTGCACGAAATTCGTGCATGGAGGGGGGGTTCCCTCAGCCCAGCCTGCACCTTCTCCAATTGGAGACCCCTTCGGGGATGTCTGACTGCGGTTTAGGCCCGATCCCTGTGGGACATTCCTCTCACAATCTGGGACCGCTGGCTCCTAACCGCTCACCTGCCTGCCTGCCTGATCACCCCTAACTGCCTCTGCCTGCCTGCCTGATTGCCCCTAACTGCCTCTGCCTGCCTGCCTGATCGCCCCTAACTGCCCTCCCCTGCCGGCCAGATCTTGCCCCTAACTGCCTCTGCTTGTCTGATCACCCTAACTGCCCTCCCCTGCCAGCCTGCTCTCAGTCCCAACTGCCCTCCCCTGCCAGCCTGGTTACCCCCAACTACCCTCTCCTGCTGGCCTGGTTGCCACCAAATGCCCTCCCCTGCCAGCCTGTTCTCGCCCCCAACTGCCCTCCCCTGCTGGCCTGATCTCACCCCCAACGGCCCTCCCCTGCTGGTCTGATCACATCCCCCACTACTCTCCCCTGCTGGCCTGATCACCCATAACTGCCCTCCCCTGTCAGCCTGATCTTGCCCCCAACTACCCCCCCCTTGCTGGCCAATTTGGTTCTGATTGGTCGGTTTCTATGCCAGTCAGTGTCAAAAGCTCCACCTCCTAGGCAGCCATTGGCTCCTCACAGTTCACCCAGATTTGGTTCTGATTGGTCGGTTTCTATGCCAGTCAGCATCTCTGGGCCTATCTCTGGGCCTGATCAGAGAGGTGGGGCTGATCAACAGTCCCTGCAGAGGCCCGGAGAGAAACAGGTGTGGCTACTGGCGAAGCCCAGAGAGAAAGAGAGAGGCAATGGCTGATCAACAGCTGCCACAGAGGCTGCGGATCAGATCCTGCCTCTGTCTTTGGGACCCTCTCCAGGCCTGATCTGCAGCCCCCTCGGCAGTCAGTGCTGGGTCGCCGCACCCACACCAGCGGCAGTTAGTGCTGGATCGCCACGGCAACCCAGTACTGACTGCAGGGCTGACTTCGGTGTTCGGTCGAGACTTCAGTCAGTCGTTATGGACCTGGGTTTTTATATATTAGAACTAGTGGCCCAGTTCATGAAATTCATGCATGGGGGGGGGGGGGAGGGTGTCCCTCAGCTGGGCCTGCACCCTCTCCAATCTGGGACCCCTCGGGGGATGTCGGACATCCCTCTCGCAATCTGCTCACCTGCCTGCCTGATCACCCCTAACCACTCTGCCTTCCAGCCTGCTTGCCCCCAACTGCCCCCCCAACTGGCTTCCTTGCCCCCAATTGCCCCCCTTTGCCAGCCTGATTTCCCCCAACTACCCCCCCGCCAGACTGCTCACCTCCAATGCCCCCCCCCACCAGCCTAATAACCCCCAACTACCCTCCCCTCCTGGCCTGATTGCCCCTAACCACCTCTGCCTCGGCCCTGCCACCATGACTTTGTCCAGAAGGATGTCTGGAGGATCTCCTGGAAGGTTTCCCAGTCTAATTAGCATGTTACCATTTTATTAGTATAGATAGATAGCTCTGGAGGCTGGAAGTCCAAGACCAAGGTCTTAGAAGGGTTGTTCCATCTGAGAACTATGTGAGAAAGAATCTATTCCATGCCTCTTCCCTAGCTTTTCATTGTTTCCTGGCAATCTTTGGCACTCCTTGTTTTGTAGAAGCAATGCCATGATCTCTGTCTTCATCTTACTTAGCATTCTCCTTGTGTGCATGGCTCTGGGTTCAAATGTTCCCTTTTTATAAGGACTCCAGTCATATTGGATTAGGGCCCAATATAATGACCTCATATGTACTAATACATCTGCAATGACTCTATTTCCAAATAAGATCCCATTCTGAGGTACTGGGGGTTGGGACTTTGTTGCATGGAAACAAAGATCTGTTGAAATGTCGGATGTGCTGGGATAGAAGATGAAACAAAATGAGAAGTCTGATTTAAAAAAAAAATTAAAAGGCCTGATCATAATGTGCTTTGCTTAATGTGAAAAGGTAAGTGTGAGAGACAGAATAATTCTCCCCTTCCAGTCCCTACTTCTCCACCCCCACCCTGCCAAGATAACCACTCTCTGAGCATTCACATCCATTCTGGATTATCTGGGTGGTCCCAATACAATCTGATCAGTTCTCAAAAACAGAAACTTTACTAGCCTAAGTTAAAGGGATGAAAGAGGAAGAAATTCTAAGCAAGAGAAGGACTCGACCCACCATTGCTGGCTTTGAAGATGGAGAAAGGAAGCCAAGGACTAAGACTTGTGGCTGGCCTCTAGAAGCCTAAGACATCCTCATCTGACAGCCCACAAAGAAAAATGGATTCCACTCTTACAACTCCAAGGCACTGAATTGTGCCAATAACTCGAATGAGCAGCAAAGGGATCTTCTTCCAAAGTCTCCAGAAAAGAAACACAGCAACTCTGTCAACACTGTGATTTTAGCCTGGTGAAACCTTTATTAGAGGTCTGATCTACAAAAATAGAAAACAAACTTGAGTTCTTTGAGGCCAATTTATGGTAATTTGTTATGACAGCAACAGCAAACCAATATAAAAGGAATTGTAAGATCTATCCTTATAAAGATGTAAATGATGGCTGAGTGTCCCCTCTGTTCAAAGTTCTGCGCTATGTACGTTATGTGCCGTATCCCATTTAGCCCTCGTCATAGTATCTCCTGTGTAAACTTTAAATATCAGTGAATTAAGGTCATGAAAACAAAAATATCTGTTCAATGTCACATGACTCTTTGAAATCACAGGATTTTGATCTGACACTGTCAGTGAAGCAATATATGAGGAGAACAGTAATATTTTTCTATTAGTGGGGCTGGATTGTCCAGTCTGATGCCCATCTCTGCTCAGTGACCAAGGGCTGCTCTCAAGGAGCAACTGCTTGAAGTCAGTGGTGTTATCAGAGAATAAGGAGGTTATCCAGTCCTCATCAAGATGGAATCTGCCCCCTGAAAAACTAGACAGCACACTCTGAGGTTAACCAAAACAGAAAGAAGAAAAAAAAAGCAAGTTTTAAGGCAAGCATGAGATAACCCAGGTCAAATGGCACCTTCTCTTTGAAGAGGCTTCCCATCGTCTTCCCAGAGACTCCTTCTGAATTCATGCAGCATTTTTGCTCTAGCTCTCATGGCCTTACTGTTTGATAGTTTGTTTATAATTGCTTAGGCACATGCCTAATCTCTGAGTGTGGTTACCATCTTCTGCACAAAACCATGTGCCAGACAATTAGCTAAATGCTTTACCCACATTATTTCATTTAATCTCCATGAACACCTATGTCATAGCTTTTATAATTATTGACAATTTTTCATACAAAGAGGCTGAAGTCACATAGATTTCACAACTTACTCATGGCCTCACAATTAATAAGTGGCAGAACCAGAACTCAAGACCTGTTGTCTGTCTTGCCAGCATGAACTCTGAACTTACAATAAAGCTCTTCAAGGATGAAATGGAGACTTCTCTGTTTGTTCCCTGGTTTATTCATTGCATCTCAGGGGCATAGCAAATACTCAACAAATATTTGCAGAGTAAAAGAAAAGAGATCAAGAGTGGAAAATTTTCAGAAAGAAAAGTTTAACTAATGAAGGACACCACCGGCTCACAGTCTCTCCCAAATACTAATTAGAAATAATTGGAGGTAAATATATGCCCTTACTTGATATACTGTTTTCCTGGGAACTACATTTATGTATTTACTAGAGGCCTGGTGCACAAAATCATGCACTAAGCAGGGGCGGGGGGGGGGGAAGGGTCTCCCTCAGCCCGGCCTGTGCCCTCTCACAGTTTGAGAGCCCTCAGGGGATGTCCAACTGATGGCTTAGGTCCACTACCCCCGGGGAGCTGGCAATCGGACATCCTTAGTGCTGCCGCGGAGGTGGGAGAGGCTCCTGCCACTACCGCTGCACTCACCAGGTCACATATCCAGAGAAAGAGTAGATTGAGAAAACCGTCCCAAAAAATAAAATAACAACAACAATGATGATAATAATATCATTGAAAGTTTCAAAATTTCAACAGGGAGAAGTAAAAATGTGTATGCTTAGCCTCTCCTAGCTTAGCCTGCCAGCTGCAGAGCAGTCTGTGGGCTAGGCACACATGCTGTCAGTTCCAATTACCTCGCTGGGCCTTGTTTTTGTTCCTTCAGGCCCTCTGCTGTCTGGCATCAGTGCCCTACATCAGCTGAGATGCTAGCCAGCTGAAGATTGAGAGGCAGGCCTTGCACTTGAGCCTGGGAACTGTCACTGTGTCTCTTTAGACTTGTGACAGGTATGCCTTTCCAATGGGCTGTCAGCTTGATTCCTGACTTGCCAAAGCAGCTGTGTATACAGAGGTCTTTAAAAAATCATAGAAAAGAACCTGATTTGGTCCAGCAAGTATAACAAAAAACAGCTACTGTCTTAGAAAAAAGAAAGTGTAGTGACAATTAAGTGTCAACATTAATTAACTCACTTTGTGACCAATAACTATGATGCCAAAAAAAAAGCAGTCATCATCCAAACACACAAATTAACACTGTAAATGATCCATGCAGCAAGAAACTTGAAATTAATTCTACTGACTGAATTAATGTGTTGATAAAACACATTGAGTTAGTAGGTTCCTTTGGCTTCCATTACGTTTCATACTATTAAAAAATAAAGCGATAATTGGTACCAACTCATCCTGTGAGTTGCAAAGCCAAGGATTTTTTTGTTGTCCATGACATCTTCCCAAGATTAACATCCTTCTTACTTCAATTAGAGAGACATCTAAAACACCAACCCAAACAATAGCATCTGAACATATTATTCTTTATTATTTTAATGTCAGGGTTAAAGAGCAAAAAGTCTATTTCACTATAACTATAAAGCTTTTTAAGACTCTGAGAGAAAAGTAGATAAATTCTCTTCTTTGGGCAGGGCAGTGATGAAAGCATGGCCTTACACTCAACATTGTCTGATATCACCATTGCTTTGTTTCTCTAACCCACATACCAAAGGAGTTATTTCTTCAGTCTCCTCTCCCCAAATGGACATAAGGACTCCCATTTCTCCACCCTGAGTAATTCTCCACTCCACAATATGAGATGAGTCTGAAAATGCATAGAAAGAAACATGCCCTCCCTTAAGAAATCAACACTATGCAGGTATGTCTGGGATGACGGCTCCAAATTATCAGGAAAGAAAGAGCAATGCTGGAGACTATGCAGCCTCAGGAGTCTCCAGCAGAAGCTGTCTGACTGCCAACATCATGGTGTAGGACTGTTCCCTTCCTCTCTGAAACCAAGAAGCCAGGTTGAGAGATTTGTAGTCTGTTTTGACTTGTGATAGTTTCCATTATAACAATTTGTATCCTTGCTGTGTGACTTTAGGCTAATTACATTTAACCTCTCTCTGACTCAGTTTCCTCATCTCTAAAAAGAAGATAAGTGCCCAGCCAGTGAGATTCAGTACTTGAGCATTGTCCCATGAACCAGGAAGTCACTGGTTCAATTCCTAGTAGGGGGTGTGCAGGAGGCAGCCAATCAGGCATTGATGTTTCTATCTCTCTCTCTCCCTCTTCTTTCCTCTCTCTGAAATCAATAAAAACTTATTTTTAAAGAACAAGAGGATAAGTAATAATATCTGCATTAATACTTGTAAATCACTTATAACAGAGGCAGGTAAGCACTACGTATTAGCTCTTTTTAAAAATCTGACAACACAGCCCAGCCAGTGTATCTCAGTGGTTGAGTGTGACCCATGAACCAGGAGATCACAGTTCGATTCCCAATCAGAGCAAATGCCAGGTTGCAGGCTAGATCCCCGGTGTGAGACCTACAGGAGGCAGCTGATCAATGATTCTCTCTCATCACTGATGTTTCTATCTCTCTCTCCCTCTCCCTTCCTTTCTGAAATCAATGAAAATATATTTTTTAAAAAAGTAAAAATCTGACAACACAGAACTACCTTAATCTTCTATTTCTTTAATAAATATTTACTTCTTGCTGTAAATAAAGAAATTCCTATCATTCCATTTCCTTGTAACTGCCCTCTTTTCTCTTTGATCTTGATTATGTTGTTTTATTCCTTATACCTTTAAATAATATACTTTTATAGTGCTATGTAATATACTTACATTTATCACTTCAGTTACCAGCTTTAAACAATACACAATTATCTCTGATACAAAAGAAACTTGGAAAATATCTATGGGATAATTTCAGACACACTGGGGCCACTGTTAAGTGAACTTCAGTCAACACTTTATTTACCACTCAATGTGCATATGGTCTCTTTTTGAGCAAAGTATCACACTGGCATTCTGGGTCGTTCAGGGAATAGTATTACCTCAGAGCTGGCATCTAATAATCTCTTAATGATTTGGGTACCTGTGCCTATTTATCTTGTAGAATCTTCACAGTAGCTACTATTCTAGGTATCCATGGCTGTGTAACAAATAATCCCAAAATTCAGAAGCTTAAAAGAACAAATAAGTATCATCACTCACATTCTGTAGTTTAAATGGGCTCTAGTGGGTAATTTTTTCTTAGAGTCTCTCATGCATTATAGTCAGACTAGAAGCCCAGTGCACGAAATTCGTGCACGGCGGAGGGTTGTCCCTCAACCCAGCCTGTACCCTCTCCAATCTGGGACTCCTGGAGAGATGTCCGACTGCCCGTTTATAGGCCCGATCCTGGTGGGATCGGGCCTATAACCGGGCAGTCAGACATCTCTCTCACAATCCAGGACTGCTGGCTCCCAACTGCTTGCCTGCCTGCCTTCCTGATTGCCCCTAACCGCTTCTGCCTGCCAGCCTGATCACCCCCTAACCACTCCGCTGCCAGCCTGGTTGATGCTTAACTGCTCCCCTGCCAGCCTGTTTGCCCCCAACTTCCCTCCTCTGCCAGCCTGGTCACCCCTAACTGCCCTCTCCTGCAGGGTTGATCACCTCCAATTGCCCTCCCTTGCAAGCCTGGTCCCTCTCAACTGCCCTCCCTTGATGGCCGGGTGCCTCCCAACTGCCCTCCCCTGCTGGCCATCTTGTAGTGGCCATCTTGTGTCCACATGGGGGCAGGATCTTTGACCACATGGGGGCAGCTATATTGTGTGTTGCAGTGATGATCAATCTGTATATTACTCTTTTATTAGATAAGATAGAGGCCTGGTGCACGGGTGGGGGCCAGCTGGTTTGCCCTGAAGGGTGTCCCAGATCAGGGTGGGGTTCCCTTGGGGCGTGGGGTGGCCTGAGCGAGGGGCCTGTGGTGGTTTGCAGGCGGGCCACGCCCCCTGGCAACCTATGCGGAGGCCCTGGTATCTGGGATTTATTTTCCTTCTACAATTGAAACTTTGTAGCCTGGAGCAGAGCCAAGCCTGCTGTTCCCTCCGGGGCGGCAGCCATCTCTGTGGCAGTTAATTCACCTTCTACAGTTGAAACTTTGTTGCCTTAAGCGGGTGGGCCCAGCCAGGGTGTGCAGAAAGCTTTGCTTCCCCTGTTGCCGCCGGCAACCCTGGCCTGCTCTCTCAAGTTCCATTCTGTTGCCATTTGTTTGAATTTGTTTACCTTCTATAATTGAAACTTTGTAGCTTGAGTGGAGGCTTAGGCCTGCAATGGCTATGGAAAGCTTGGCTTGCTCTGTTACCTGGGAAACCTTGCTCTCTGTGGCTGTAGCCATCTTGGTTTGGGTTAATTTGCATACTCGCCCTGATTGGCTGGTGGGCGTGGCTTGGCTGGTGGGCGTGGTTTATGTAGCGGAGTGATGGTTAATTTGCATATTACCATTTTATTAGAGAAGATAGGGTTAGGGCAGAGTCATCTAAAAGTTGACTAAGTGAACATCCACGATGGCTTTTTCATTCACAGGCCTGACACTTTGGTGCTCCGTAATCTTTTCCTCTGTGCGTTGTGTGGGTTTCACAGCACAGTGGTCTTAGGGTAGTCACATTCTGATACAGTGGCTGGCTTCCGAGAGGCAAGATCTGAAGTTTCCCGGCCAGGTGAGAACTATACCTGGAAATGACACCGGGAAACTTTTACCATATTTTATTAACCAAAGCAGTCACAGAGCCCACCAGATTCAAGGGAGCCAAGAAATAAACTCCATTTCTTAATGGGGGGCGGGGGGGGGGGATGTTCTTGAGACAGCATGGAGGGACCTGGAGAGTATTATGCTAAGGAAAATAAGCCAGTCAGAGAAAGACACATATTACATGATCTCACTCATATGTGGAATCTAATGAACAAAATAAACTGATAAACAAAAAACATCCAGAGACATTGAAGCATGCAACAAACTGATGTATTTAAGAGGGGAACGGGGAATGGGAGTGGGAAGAGATTAACCAATGAACTTATGTATGCATAGCCCATGGACAGACAATACTGCAGGGAAGGCCTGGGGAGGGAAAGGGAGCTAGGCGGAGGCAGTCAATGGAGGAAGGTGGTAAGGGGACATCTGTAAAGCTTTCAACAATGAAGATGAATTTTTAAAAGTAGGGGAGTGTTCCCTTAGTGGGGGAGAAGTCTCTGGATGAGGGAGGTCGAATTGCTAAAGGTCATGTGAGTTGAGAGATCGGCCACACCATGACATGTGTAGTATCAAGCCTCTCCTGCATTCTTGGTGCTTTCGTTTTATGAAATTCCTCAGGAATATGAATGGACAAAGAGGCTCTGACTTTTTTGGAGATGAAAGTCAAGCCTCAGCTCACCATATCTAAGGAGTTTTTAATCACACAAATAGAATCTTAGTGGGTTGCCATTTCTAAGAGTAATAAAATAGAAAATCCTTTGGCAAGATTAAGAATAAAAGATAAAAGACACATCAAGGTTAGCAATAAAAAAGGAGAATAATGACAGAGTGGAGATTTTTTAAATCACAAAGGGAATGCTAAAAATATTTTCTGCCAGTTAATTTGAAAACTCAGACAAAATAGAAAATTAACTAGAAAATTATAATTTACAATTGCTAACAATAATAAATAGAAAAACTTAATAGCCCTATAACTATTTGCCAAATAGAATCAGTAATTAAAAATTTCCACTATTATTTCCCTTAAACCTTTCATTTTACAATGAAGTTTTACCACAACTTCAAGGAACAGATAATTTTACTATTATGCAAAGTGTTCCCAAGAAATGGAAAAAAAAGTGCCCAACTTATTCCATAAAACTAAAAACCTTGATATCAACAATGTATAAAGCAATTCAATAAAAGAAAATTATAGACAAATCTCATTTTTAAATATAGGTGTAAAGATCTTGAATAGAATATTATAAAACAATACAAATAATGTAATAAAAAGCAATATATCATGACTAAACATTGTTACAAAAATACATGGACTATAATACTTTAATAATTGTATTAATTTAAAATTGTACTAATGTAATTTTCTACATGTAATTCAAAGGAAAGAACTATAACAAGATAT
Source organism: Cnephaeus nilssonii (assembly GCF_951640355.1). Classification (NCBI taxonomy): domain Eukaryota; kingdom Metazoa; phylum Chordata; class Mammalia; order Chiroptera; family Vespertilionidae; genus Cnephaeus; species Cnephaeus nilssonii. The sequence continues at coordinate 63,327,992 of NC_137081.1, forward strand.
TTTAAGATGTTAATAGTATGCTTTGCCCAGGAAGCTCAGTTGGTTAGAGCATCGTCCAAGGTTGTAGATTTGATCCCTAGCAAGGGCACATACAAGAAGCAACCAATGAATGTGTAAATGAGTGGAACAACAAATTAATGTTTCTTTCTCCCTTTCTCCTTCTAAAAGAAATCAATCAATAAATAAACATTTTTTAAAACACACAAAAGATGTTAATAGTAAATACATTTGGGTTACAGGATAGGGAATGTTCTCTGTTTTCTTGAATAGCATTCTCTGAATTTTCCATATTTTCTAAAATGAGAATATACTGTATTTCTTTCATAACTAGACAAAAATGTTTTTTAAAGCAAAGATAAAATTCTTTTAATAATGATGTCACCAAAGGTCTGCTTCATCTAAATTAATCTTCACTTAGACATCCTCTAATCCAAATCAAATCTCTATATATTAAAAACTGCATAACTTTAATAGTACAGCATCTCATTTACTATATCAAAATTTATATGTACAGAATAAGCATCCTTTTTTTCCTTTATCCTTCATTCATGGATAATTTATGGATGTCTGTCACCATCCTTATTGCAAAAAAAAAAGTAATTTCCTATAAATTTCATATTTCTGATACAATTCTAGAAGAGATACAGAGGATATCTAGATGTACTTCTTAGGAAGCCCATGTTAATGACACCACAACAGATCTCTAACCTCCCTGATTTGATGGTTCATGTCTAAAAGCATCTGATTTAAAAACTGAACTGATCTGCAGAGCTCTTGTAATTTATCTTTTACCATGATTACAATTTCTAATCTAACCAGCAGCAGTTCAAATTGAACTCTGATCCAAATGATCAATATCTATGCGTGACCGATTAGATGTGTGAATATTAAATCGTTTTTGGATAAGGGCTGTCCAAATGAAAAGCATATAATTACCATCTATTAACATATGTTGAAGTAAATAACACAAAAATGCAAAATGTGTCACATACAATCTATCAGAATTTCAATGACTATGATGTTAAGGTTAAATCTAATATTTTCAATGGATTAGTACCAAATTATGATTTATGCCTTTGATAATTTATTATTAATAATGTTGGCCTTGGGACACAAAATGTATAACTTTGTGAATAAAATACATTTAATTTCTGATTCCATTATTTTTGGGGTAGGGGGTGAGAGGGGGGGACCTCCTTAACATAAAAGTTTCCCTACCTACTTGTAGGAAGTAGACTTGGTCAATGAGTAAAAGTATAATTAAATCAATTTGATAGAAAAAGAATTCCAAATATGTATCTTACTTTTCATATTTTCCCTGCAAGTAAAAAGATTACAGGAAATAAAAGCATAAAATCATACACAGATTAGAAGTGAGTCCAGTCTTCTACCCTGAGAGTCAGAGAGAATAGCAGCAATGAAGTTCTCCAGTCAACACATGCTAACTCCTTCTATTATTTAAAAATGCGTTCTTTGGATATTTTTCTTTATGAAAAAAACTAAATCCCTAGTGTTACAAGGTCAACTTAGACAAGTAACCTTCTATGGCATATTTCCTAGATTCTCTTGCAGTTAATTGAGAGTTTTGTGACTGCACCCAAGACAGTAGGGTATAAAAAGATGATGTGATCTACTTCCAGATCTGTCCTTCAAAGCATCTCATGCGGTCCTCCAGGCACCTCCTCATTGCTATGATTCCAAGTTCTATAGTAAGTGCCACAGCTGCAAGATGCAGGAGTGTCACCCAGCTTGATGGACTTTGCATGAGCCAAAAGTAAACTTTTATTATAGTAAGTCCCTGGGTTTGCTTGTGACCACATCATAGCCTAGCCCAGTGGTCGGCAAGCTCATTAGTCAACAGAGCCAAATATCAACAGTACAACGATTGAAATTTCTTTTGAGAGCTAAAAGCCGACTTCTGCAAATGGGCCACAAAGTTTCAATCTCACTGTACGTGCGCGCCTGCACGGGGTATTTTGTGGAAGAGCCACACTCAAGGGGCCAAAGAGCCGCATGTGGCTCGCGAGCTGCAGTTTGCCGACCACTGGCCTAGCCTGTTCAGGTTCATTTCAGGTATGAGCACAGTGAAAATAAACTTCCAATATTCATTCCCGTCACCCCACTCCAACCCCACTGCCAGGTTCTTCTTTTCACTCAGCACCACTGTCATTCAGCATCAGCATCCGGTCCTCCTAGGCCCTAGGTGGTTTTCCTCCCTCCACACTTGCACAGATTTTGTCTCTAGTCCTTACTGAATTGTACTGTTATCTTTCTGTTTTCTCAGGACCCCAAATTTTAGCTCTCAAACCCCATTACCTCTCTTGGGCCAGAAGAAGTGGATTTGGACAAGCTGTTCTTAGATGTCTGTGCATCTCCCTGCTTGGAAAGAAGAATTCCTTCTCCTCCCATCCCCCACCCCAGTACCCCCCACCTCCGCCCTGAAGATACAATTTTGCGAGAAGTGTTGTGTCTGTTTTTAACTTGGGCAGGACCTGAGAGTCAGGAGTTGTCTTCTGCTTCTATCAGCCTCGTTGGGAAAAAGAGTATGGAGCTAAGGCTATTGTTTAGTCACTGCCTGGGCTTCCCCTGTGATGGTTTCATTGGTGAAAGTGTTTCTAATAAAGCCTATTAAAAATACATAGAGATCTAAATAGCATCCGCCCTCCAGTCCCCATTTCAGTGCTTTAACTTTCTGAGTAATTAAGGAGACTTTCCCATTTTCTTTGCATTAGAGCTCCTTTCACTACCCTTTTTCTGAGTGATCATTTGATGAGATCTCCCCCACTTTCTTTTCATTACCCCTTCACTTTTTTTAAAAAAGATCATTTTACAGAGGAACTATTTCAACAAAACTGTCATGTAGGACTAGAGTCTTTGTTTGAAACAAGATAAAGATTAGCCTGACCTTTCTTACATCAATTAATCAATACGGTTACACCACAGACTTACCTTTTAACCTTGGTGTTTCCACAGTGCAATATTAAAGTATGATTTTTGAGGTTGCCCCACATAGGGTAAAGAACAACCCTCTGTCTGTGCCCTTTGATAGTGTCACAGCATTAGCACAACACAGGGAGGAAAGGAGGCTTTTATTGTGTTCACGGAAAATGGCTTTGTAACTCTAAGATCGAGCAGTAATAGTGGCAAAGCCAGCTGATTGAAATTAACTGCTGGGCTCAGTTTGCACGTTTATGCTTCTGGAAAGGTCCTTGTTGGAGAATGCTCTGAAGGGTGCAATCATTTGATCTAAATTTCAGGTAGGGATCCTGTATCTTCGGTTGCGGGTATCAATATGCTCTTCCCCTTCGGTGAAGTTTATCCCCAAGAGAAACAAGAAGGGTCTACTCCACTCTCTCCTCAACCTCCAAATGCCACTTCCCTTTCTGCTCTAGCCTATTTCACAGGTGAGGAATTTAAAGAGGTGAAGATGCTAAAGTGTCTCAAATATGATCATTTCTTTCACTTTGGATGAGAATGGCAGAGAACACCACAACCGTGTCCTTGTGAAGTCTTCATAGACAGAAAGATTTCGCCACCAGACCACAATGTCCCTGTTTGTCCAATAGAAGAATTGTAGAATATCTTTTTTAACATGAAAACCATCCCTTCTGTTTTACAAGAGAGGAAACTAAGTCCCAGAAAATGACATGTTTTGATACAGGTTCTGCAAATTCCTAGTGATATATTCAGACTTTAGAAACCAATGATAATTCTCCCCCACAGGCCAAGCTGCTACATTAGTTCTTTAAAATGCCTTTAATTCTGTGATGATATTTGCACACTTACCATTTCCTCAGCAGTCATAATAAAATTCCTGGTGGAGGCTGTACATTTCCTTGGGGCTTGCTTGGCAGTGCTCAGTTTTCACCTGGCATCAAATATACCATCTTGCCTGGCCGATGTCATTCAGTGGTTGAGAGTCGACCTATGAACCAGGAGGTCACGGTTTGATTCCTGGTCAGGACATATGCCTGGGTTGTGGGCTTGATCCCCAGTGTGGGGCATGCAGGAGACAGTGGATCAACTATTCTCTCACATCATTGATGTTTCTATCTCTCTCTCCCTCCTCGCTCCTCTCTGAAATCATCTATAATAATAAAAGCATAATATGTAAATCAAACAAACGGCCAAATAGCTGAATGATAGTCTGGATGACCTTCTGGATGAAGCCAGGGCTGCGTGGGCTGAGGCAGCAGGGGCTGCAAAGGCCGAGGCCCTTGCATAAATGTTGTGCATTGGGCCTCTAGTTATATATAATCTTGTTCAGAAGAAAATTCAAATTACAGCTCTTCCACTTTCCAGCTGTGTGGCCCTTGGTGAGATAGTCACTCTCTCTTTGCCTTCATGTTCTCTTCAACAAAATAACTACCTCATGGGAATGTTTGGAGGACTGAAGAATCAACACATGCAAGATGCTGGCGTGTTACCCAGCTTGATGGACTTTGCATGAGCCAAATACAAAGCACTTAAGGCAGTACCTGGCACATAATAAGCACCATATAGGTGTTAGCTCATTATTCCTTCCAGTCCTTTCTCAGATTCTTCAGTGAACCTAGGGCATCACTCTGAAGCTTTATGACTTTTGGTTCCTTCATAAATACTGTTTTATAATTCTCAAATCCCTGACAGTGAACGTATTGTAGAATTCCTTCAGTTTATTTTGAACATTCACTTAGGGGGCATTTGGAAGAGGTGCCTTTATCTATAATAATAAAAGGGTAATATGCTAATTAGACCAGATGTCTTCCGGACGTCCTTCCTGACAAAGCCGGGCCAGGGGGAAGCCAGCCCGGGTCCTGGGGGCCTGCCAGTGGCTGGAGGATGGAAGCAGCCCGGGTCCTGGGTGCCAGAGGGAAGCCAGTGCTGGCAGCTGGGGGAAGGAAGGCCTACTCTTGCAGGAATTTTCATGCATTGGGCCTCTAGTATACATATAATAAAACAAATGATCTATATCTATTGATACACTCATATCCCGATCTTTTTTTTGGGTGATTCACAAAGACTTAAGCTCTCTCATTACCAGGACATGGTGCCAAAGGTTGCTGAATGAATTTCACTTTGCTTTTAACCTCTTAAAATACACCAAGCACCACAGAATGCCAAGATCAAGTACTCTGTGATCAGTGCACAAAGTGAACCTTATTATGGATTCTGTGATGTTCCCAATGGCAACTCAATCCTTAAGTTTCCTTTTAATAACAGAACAGTACCTTTCTCTTGGACCTGGTTTGACCAGTCATTAAAATGTATCTGGTTTAGTCAAGGATGCTCTTAGATAATGTGAGATCCCAGGCTATAATCACAGATTTGACTTGACTATCTTTCTTTCCTTACATTTAGCTAAATGAAACTTCTTATTTTATGGAAAGTCTCTTTAAATAGTATGTGCTCTTAATAAATAAAGTGCTACTGATTCAAATATAAATTAATTTTTGGCATGAAATTTAAAAGTATATGATGATTTAAATACTAGTAATTCAGAGGAAGGGTAAAATTAAGTGGAGAGTCATGTGAAGTCAAGCATAGAGTTGCTCAGTTTCCAAATTGAGGGCAACTGTTAAAGAAAGTGGCAGACCCTAAATCCATTATCTTCTGACTGGTGCCTGGTTGTCATTATATTTCGGCATCTACTGGTGTGTGTGTGTGTGTGTGTGTGTGTGTGTGTGTGTGTGTGTGTAAAACCCAGACTGCACAGCATAATCATTTGGAAACTGGTTTAGAGTGTATGGAAAGACAACACTACCCCAGAGCTTTTGCTATTTTTGTGGGAAATTATGAAAAGAATTTTGTTCAAAACAAAGCAGTAGCTGGTTTTTGTTTAAAAAGGTTTTTTTTAATGTAATATATACGTGAAAATATATTAATAAGGAGGGGTAAGACTATAACTTCTGTTCAATATCCCCTAAAACAAACCTATGGAGCATATTTTGCAGAATTTTCCCTGTTATCTCACTGAGTCCTGAGGAGGCATCAACAGTACACCCTGGCTACTCTGGCACAAACCACAAAAGAACAAAGACTGAATGAGACTGAAGTCCAAGCTGGATACAAAAGTCAATTTATGCCCGAGCTTAGCTGTCATAACCTTCTCCTGGCCTCTGTTTTCTAATTCTAGGGAAGTGTTGGTCACTCTCATGATAAGGTTACCTTTAGCAGATGAGTTCTGAGAACAATGAGCTTGAGCTTTAAAATAAAATTCAAGGATGTTCTTATACTATTAATCCACGGTTTTCTGCCAAACAGTGTCTCAAAGGCTTCCTTGGGGATTTATTCTGTTTTAGAAGGATGGCAGATATAAATATTTAAGTACCATGAGATTTAGTATTTGACCTAAGGAAGTTTACATTTTGTTTTGATAGTAGTCTTAGAAATGTGATTATTTTATGGACTAGATAGACACAAGAATGCAAAGAAAAACAATAAAGTCACTTTTTTTGTCTAATGGAGTTCTCAAAGATTAAAAAGCATGATAACTATTAATGTGTAGGAGTGTGGAAATGGGCATTCTCATACATAGCTGGAGGGAGTGTAAATTGGTCCTTTCTTTAAGGGAGGGAATTTGGCAATATATATGAAGAGCCAGAGAAGTGTATAAACACCAACGCATACTTTCCACTTCTAGGGAAATTATCCTAATGATATCATTGGTCAAGGGCACAAAGATGTATACACAAGAGTCTACGTTTATAAAAAATAATCACAAACAACATAAGTATCCAATAATAAGGGTTATTTTAATCAGATACTTTTATACAATGGAATGCTATGTTGCTGATAGAAATGATTATGTAGATGTGCATTTACAAATTTGGAAAGATATGTTTAAGTGATCATTAATTTATGACAGCACATTTTAAAGTAAATTATAATGATACTTCTATAGGAGAAAAAACATAGTATATGGATAGGTATGAACTGAAGATATATACTAAAATGTTACCTGTAATTATCTTTGAATGTTGAGTTTTCAGGCAATTCACATTTATTTATATGTCCTAATGTTTCTACAATTAACATGTATTACTTGAGTATATACTTTTAAAAAATAAAGAAATGGGATATGTTTTGAAGGGAATTAATGGTGTTTGCAGATATAAAGATGTCATTATAAGTACTTCAATTTACTGGAATTGTCTCAATATATCTGATTTGTACATTATCCTCACAAACTTTTTAAACAAAGACTACTTTGGAGAAGGTGTAACTGCAGGGAGAAGGCAAGAGGGATGAAGAAAAGAGAGGGGCGGTGATTGAATATAATGCAATAGTCCTTTGCAAGTCTAAGATGAACTCCTGGTTGCTACTCTTGGGTTTGTTTAAACTTGTAAAAACTACTTTTCTCCCTTAAGTTTCAAGATTTTTACCTGTAAACTGAGAGTCATGTTAATATTCACAGGATTGTTTGTGAGGATTAAGTAAGATGCATAAGTCAATTTGCCTTGCTCATAAAGGGCATGCAATAGCCCTGGCCAGTGTGGCTCTATTGGTTGAGCATCATCCCATGCACCAAAAGTCAACAGTGGGGTTCCCTTGTAAAGCACATGTCCAGGTTGTATCCAGTCCCAGTCAAGGTGTGTACGGAAGGCAACAGATCGATGTTTCTTTTTTTCCCTTTCCCTTTCCCTTCCTCTCTCCCTAAAAATCAATAAAAATATATTTAAAATAAATAAATAGCTTGGCTGGTGTGGGGATCAGTTTAATTTCTGGTCAGGGCATAGGCCCATGGTTACAGGCTCAATCCCCAGGAAATAATAAATAATAAGTAAATAAATAAATAAAGTGTATATGATAAATGCCTAATGAGTGGGTAATATGTATTAGACACAGAGCTACAAGTTTTAGGTACATTATTACACTTGTCACAACAACCCATCAAATAGGCATTTTATCTCCATTTTGTAGATAAGGAAAATATTACTCAGCCACAAAAAAAAGAAAAAAAAAAAAGAATGAAATCTTACTAATTGGGACATCATGAATGGGCCTAGTAAGTATTATGCTAAGTTAAATAAGTCAGAAAGAGAGACAAATACCACGTGGAATCTAAAAAACAAAATAAATGAACAAACATGACAGAAACAAGCTCATAGACACAGAGATCAAGTGATGGTTGCCAGAGGCAAAGGGGTTGAGTGGCTTGGTAGGAAAGATGAAGGGACTAAAAAGTACAAAGTGGCAGTTCCAAAATAGTCATGGGGCTGTAAAGTACAGAAAGGGGAATATAGTCAGTAATACCATAACTATGTGTTATGTCAGGTTGGTACTACACTTAAGGGGGAACACTTCATAAGTTAAGCAATTGTCTAACCTCTATGCTACGCATCTGAAACTAATGTACTATTGTATGCTACCTGTAAATGAAAAATGTAAATAAAATTTTAAAAATATTTTTAAAAGACCAATGAAAAGATTAAAAGAAGGTTGCCTTTTCACTTATAAAAGAAAGGAATCTATGCACAAATACTCAGAGAAAACCCTTCGTTGCCCTGAAGCCAGAATCTCCTCTGCGAGGAGAAAAGGCTTCTCCAGGAAATTTCAATATGCTCAGATGCCTGGAACTGGGTGTCAATGGCTTCTTCCAGACTAATCACTTGAGAAGAACTTGTCTAAATTGAGCATCAGGGGGCTATGAAATCCCTTAGATCATACAATTTCATAAAACAAAATAAACATGAGGCAAAGTGCTCTGTAAGTACCTAGATTAAGTCTTGCAACAATTGGCAAATCACTAATAACAGGCCTTTTGTCCCTTTTGCAAGCGGTCAAAAATAATGAATAATAAATAGAATGCTATGCCAAGTCGACTAACAGCAAGTTCACGTGAGATCATTTAAGTCAGGAGAAAATGATGCTTGAAAAGGTCCCTGATGAGATTTAGCTTTTTTTCCTAAGAGACTCTAGATAGCATTCTGCTGCAGCATTTTAAAAACCACTTTCCAAAATTGGGCACCCTCATTATCATGCATTACATTGGCACTTTCCACTTAGGTTGCTTTGAAAAAGAATGGCACCCCAGTTGTGTTTTTCACATTAAATGCACCTTCTCTCACATTTGAGCTTTCCCTTTGTGACAGTAATCTTATTTCATAGCAACTATATTTCTTTGTCTCCATTTTACTGAATGTGTGGTTTTCAAATTATGCAGAGACCGCCACTTTTGGTGTGGACAGAGACTAAGTGAGAGACGGACTTGACTGCAGAGGCAAACTTCCCTGACCCCTCAACTAGCATCAGAGTAAGTAAGTAATCACTGGGGCTTTGAGTTGGATCATTTCCATTCAGGGCAAAACAGAGATAACAGAAAGTAAAAGCCTGCTGTTGTTTTTATAATTTTTTTTAAATGGAGATCATGTTGCAGACAGTAGGTTAATTTTGCCAGAGCTAAAAAAAAAAAGAGATCTTTCTATGAGTCCTTGGGTGTCAACTTGTGGGCTATTACTATGAGCAATTTATCTCTAGTGCAGGAGTCCCTCCCCGGTTCCTCATTGGCTGAGTACTATGGAGAGTACATTCTCCCTGGACATCACCTAAGTTTCCTATTGGATGATGTAAAACGTGGGCTGTGGGCTTTTTAGTTGTCTCCACCCCACTTTGTCTCTTTGTGGCAGGAAGGTCTTCCTAGGCCTATCTGCCCTCCCCCATATCCTGTTTGATACAGGAACTTTCCAGTTGCATTAACTAGTTAAAAAAAGGGGGAGATGGGGTCTTAGTATTTTTCCATTTAGGATGAGATACATTGAAAATGGACCACTGAGGCTTATTCCTGACAAATTCTAGACAGGAGATGGTAGTGCCTAAGGGTCAATCAACATCAGAGGTCTAGAACTACACAGGAATTGGTATATAAACACTGCATTCCGAGGAAATATAATTGTGACTAAAACATCTAATTCATAGTAATGTGGAGCTATCTTCAGGTTTCAGACTTCTCTGTAATGAGCCTTATCTTGGGCCACACACAAAAAAAAGGCCTATTTCACTGGCTCATCTAAAGCAAAAATTCATAGAAGAGATGGGAAAATACATACAAAAAAATTAGTAGATTCAAATATACGTTAAAGGATATATTAAATATAAATATCAAAAGTACTACTATAATGCCATAGTTATTTATATTCATAAATATATAATGTTGTCAATATATTTAAGAAACAAGTATGCACACAAATGGTCGGGATTGTGTTAATATGCAAATAATCAGAAATCAATTAACACCCTAGGTGGGTGGCTGGGTTGGTTGGAGCATTGTCCTATACACCAAAAGGTTGCAGGTTTGATTCCTGATAAGGGCACATACCTAGATTGCAGGCTCGGTCCTTGGGCAGGGCAAGTATGGGAGGCAACTGATTGATGTTTCTAACATTAATGCTTCTCACTCTCTTTCTCTCATCCTTCTTCTCTCTCTAAAAAAAAAATAAAAAAAAAATCAATAAACATATCCTTGGATGAGGATTAAAAAAATAATAATAAAATAAATTAATTATTACTTATAGCTTAACTCATTCTAGAATGTAAACTACAGTGGCATTTCTCACCTACTTATGTCACCTAATAACTAAAATTCAACAACATAAAGAAAGTAACAAAGAAAGCAAACTGGGATTGTTAATATATGTGGACAATTCATTTACTTACATTAACAAGTAATTTGCTAACAAGGGATTGGCTATGTTTATAACAGTACAGCAGTTGATTTATAAGTAATCAAGAATAGTTTAAATTATCCACTTTATATAAAAACATCTAAGAAATAAAAAAATGTCTAATACAATTTATGGCCATTTCTATAAAATTATTAAAGCAAAACACAGCAAGAGGCCAATTTCACCTGGAAAATCCATTAATGTGGAACACCTCATTCTTCAATGATGTGTCATTGTACCTTATTTTACATATTTAAGATAAGGCAGGGGGATTCTGAGAGGTTAGGGGAAATGATTAGTCTAAGAAATTCTTGAGGAGAAATGGGGTTTCAGGGTTTCAAATTAAGAAAGTAAAATCCTAAGGGTCCCCTTGAGGTGGATATGAAGAGGGCACTTGGGTGTCATTGACAGCCTCCCAACTGATGGGAGTCACAGGCACCTGGGATAGTGCTGATGCATGAGACCTCCATCTGTGGTCAGGAGCTGGAGACAGGTGAGCCCCCTCATAACCAAAACACAGCTGACGGCTCCCCTGCAGTGCCACCCGGAGCCCCAGCCATCCATCATCACCGCAGCAGAGCTCCAGACCAGAGAAACCAGTCAGAAGGAAACCGAGGCCCTGGGAGCATGTCCTGCTTTCTCCACTAGTTATTGCAAGAAAGGGGCAATTCCATCGTGAATTTACTGATTCAGCCAGGAATTAGAAAATGGATCTCCCTCTATTCCCAAGTGGGAAGTAGAAAAAAGAAGGAATTAATAATGATATATCGAGTGTATATGTACTACAATAACATTTGTAATAATGGTTTTGGCTGTTCCCAGTTACTTTACATGGTTCTTTAAAATAATCCTCCAAGGTAGGGATTATTATATCCACTTGACTTTTAAAAAAAACTGAAACTTAGAGAGGTTAAGAATTTTTGCCCAAGATAACATAGCTAGTAAACTGGAAATTTAGGGTTCAAACTATTATAGTTCTACTAGAGGCCCAGTGCATGAATTTGTGCACAGGTGGGGTTCCTCTGCTTGGCCAGCGATTGGGGCCAATTGGGGCCATCTCACCCAGTCCCCATCAGGGCTGCAGGAGGTTGGTCAGCCTGGGGGGGGGGGGGGCCATGGGAGATTGGCTGGCTGGGGGAGGGCCACAGGAGGTTGGCTGTGGGAGCACACTGACCACCAGGGGGCAGCTCCTGCATTGAGCATCTGCCCCCTGGTAGTCAGTGCACGTCATAGCGACTGGTTGACCACTCATTCTGGTCGTTCAGTCATTCGGTAGCTTAGGCTTTATATAGATCTGACTACAAAAACCAGTAATGGTGAGACTACCCAGACATGGCAAGGTGGAGATGTGAGCCTCTAGTTTTGAGGTCTCTTCCTTTAACAACGCAATGCCAGCACACTAGCTCCAGTTTCTATGTGCCAGGCTTAGGAGTCAAAGAACATTAAATTGGGAAGGACTCCTAAGAGAAACAAGGGTTCTCACCCTTTGAGTGGATCAAAGGCCCCATTGAGATTCTGATGAATGTCCCTTGTCCCATAAAAACATATGGACATCAGTTTTTGTTATTCACCATAGTTATGTTCTATAAAGTCGATTAACATTGAATTGGTGAATACCAAGCCATGTTTCTAAGGAATATACAGAGCAAGTTTCCTGTGAGCCTCTAGATACAACATTTTCATCAACCAACCAATACATAACCTTGTTTTATGTGTTTTTCTTTAATGGCACCTTATTTAATATCTATTGTTGATTCATTAAACATTGAACACACAGCCAGCAGCACTATAACTCTTGTCAGAAAGAAGTTTATCTGACAAATATATTTTCTCCATAAAGCATAGCACTGCCTTCTTGCACCTTGAAACATTAGACAAAACTTTAGCAGTATGCTTGGGGGCCATTTCAAACAGTGAAATCACCAATAAAAGCACAAAAATGTGAAAAATATGGCACCAAATAGACTGTGAAAAGGACACTTGCTTACAGGATAAGAGCTAAAAAAAGAAGGCAGAGTATTGCCTTGTTGGACCTCACCTGGGATTGTGTGCTGGACAACATCAAATGTTTTGCTGTTCTGTGCATGTCTGCCAATGATTGTGAAAGAGCTGAGGGTATTGATTTGGAGGTTACCAAAAAATGTTACTGAGTAGGCAAATTCACACATGCAGAATCGATGAGTAATGAGAATTAACTGCATGTAAGTAAGGTTTCATATAATTCCCTACGATATATGGACTGCACCACATCCACCTATCATTCCTTTTTAAATAACTGATCTGGATCCATGCATTTTATACACAAGTTCCTGAATATTGGGAGAGCACATGAGCATGAAAATAAACTATAGTTTAAAATAAAAGAAAATGTCAACAAGATTTCTAAAACAAGTAACTCAGGAATGCTTATTAGTAAACATAATTTGAAAAATAATTAAAAGGATACATAAATTAAATTTTACTTTTATATGAAAGTTCATGGAATATGTGAGGTTTGCTTGTTACTGTGTTAACTCTTAAAAATCACAAACATTACCTTCTGCTAATCTCTGCTCTGTGTTTTAAAAGATACTTTTGTGCTCTAAGAAAGTCATGTCCATGAGTAATCCCCAGGTGTGGCATTCTTTCTTAAAGAAACTGAAGCAGGTTCTGATTAATAGTTGATTTTGGTGATATGAGAAAGCAGAAACAACTGAGTGCCTTTAACCTGGGTCCCCCAAACAATGCGTTATTATACCAGTTAGCTGCACTCTCAACCAGAACAAGCTTGCCATTATAAGTTCCAGAAACCTGACCATGAGCCCATACTAACAAAGGGCAATGCAAAGATGAAATCACTCACTCCAGGGGTCTCTAATCTCAGCAGATAGAGGAATAGTGAGTACAGACATAGGTAGAAATAATTTTAAGTTTCTCTTGGGTCACATTTCTCTTCCAACCCCACCCCACCCCTCCCACCCTTATCCCATTCCTCTTCTTCTCTCTAGTTAAGTTTATGAGAGCACAAGCGTGCGGCACACACACCCACACACACACACCCGCGCACATATGCACGCTAGTCATGTAGCACCGGGGAGCTCACTGTCACCAGTTTTACCTTCTGAAATCCTACCTGTCATTCAGACCTAGCTGCCTCTGTAAAGCCTCTTTTATTCCTTAGCAATGCATAATATCTTCCTCTCCTGACCACTTTAGTCTCTACATTGTTGACCTGACTTTGTAAATATTTTTGTACTTGCCTCAAACAAAATACAGAACGGCAAGACCGTAGAAGGCAGAGCTAGTATTTCTCAATGCATCCAGATATATCTCAGAGGCCTGGTATACCTCACTGTTGTATCTTAACTCTTAGCATAATGACAATCATGGACAAAGGGATCAACAAAAATCTTTTGGATAAAAGTATGTGCCAATGGACAAGAATGAGCATAGTATAGTTATTCAGAAGATATAAACATGGGCAATTATAAAGACCAAAACTGTCATCTGATATAATTTGGCTATATTTACAGCATCCTGGTTGGACTTATGTTTATAATCAAATTTCAAATGATGTGAACTTGAGTTCATTCATTCAACATGTATTCAATCAATATTTACTGAGCATGTGGTCTGGGCAAGGCTCAATGGTAGGAGTCAGGACACAGTAGTGAACAAAATAGGGATCAAGGTTCTTGCTAAAAATGTGGAGATGAGCATGGAAAAATGCTTCAACCAATGAATGCCAATGAATTCAAACAATGTTCTTTGGGCTACTCAAGAAATATTTTGATAAAACAGCCAGGAAATAAGTATCATGAAATAGAGTTATTTCGCACTGGCTTTCCTTCAAGACTTATCTGTAAGACACTGTGTAACATAGTACATGCCAGAAGGGAAGTTAGAACAATTTCACCTGAGAAATCTTCCATGCCATTCTTTCAGCCTGAGCACTGTTTATCTTGAAAACGTACGCTCCTGGCCTTGCTCCAAGGCAAGCAATCCAATGATTCATTTAGGTTTTACTCTTTGGGGATCAGTTTTAAGCAGCAATGGCAAACAGACTGTCCCAATAAAAACATATCTTAAGGAAAGAAAATTCCATATTTTTCTTCTAGTAGACAGAAGCCTCATAAATTTTGGAGTTAAGAAATTTCTCTACTCAAGTGGCACTGCCCAGATTTCTTATAAACATGATGTCTGAGATGGAAAATGAAGACCTGCTCTTTAAAACTAAAGAATCGGCCTAAATCTAGATTTGGATTTATGCTTAAAACATAATATTGGAGTTAAAGAGGGAAAAAAAGCATTAATATTCCCATATTGAAGAAGAATAAACTGAAGAACAAATGATAACTCCAGCTTTACTAGTATTTCTTGAATGAGAATTTTCACAACCCTTCTCTACCCTTATGCTCTTCCCATGCAAACTGAATTGACTGCTTAAGCCAGTGGTCGGCAAACTCATTAGTCAACAGAGCCAAATATCAACAGTACAACGATTGAAATTTCTTTTGAGAGCCGAAAACCAACTTCTGCGCATGGGCCACGAAGTTTCAATTGCACTGTACGTGCACGCCCACACGTGGTATTTTGTGGAAGAGCCACACTCAAGGGGCCAAAGAGCCTCATGTGGCTTGCGAGCCGCAGTTTGCCGTCCACTGGCTTAAGCTATAGGGTAAGACTCAAATAAATAGGCTACCATAACCCAGTCTTCAATATATTAACAAATTAGATTGACTCTTTCTATAGCAAGATAAAACATCAGATACAGACCTCCTTATAGTAAAGACAGAAATGCCCTGTATAACCTATCATTCTAAACCAATGGTTCCCAATGTGGGGCACATGCCCTACAGGGGGGCAATTTATTTTTAAGGGGGGAAATTCAAGAATGAGTTATTAACAGTAAATTTTTTGCATTTCTTATGGTTTTAGGAGCCTCATATACAGTATATAAATCTATAGTGACATATTTATGCATTTCAGTTCTCTATTATATGTTTTGAAACTTTATTTGCTATTTTTCATATTACTTCAAATTATTATTATTTTTTTTAACAATTTCTTACTGATTTCTTCCTCAGTACTTCAACTGTCCTTTCGTTCTTTTATTTTTCTCTTACATGAATGCCATGTTCTTTGGAAGCTTATTTAGACCAAGTTAATGGCCTTTTAGGCTTCCTCCACATGAATAGGAGTTCACTTTTTGAATAATAAGAATTATATGTTACGGGGGCAGGGAGGGCGACATCAGGATTTTAGAAATGCTTAGGTGGAACATAGCCAAAAAAAGGTTGGGAACCATTGTTCTAAACCAAAGTACCAGTCTAAACAAATCCATTCTATGAAAAAATGTTACCCAAACTTTTCTTATAAAAAATAAATAAATAAATAAATAAAATCCTATTAGATGTGGGAAACAGTACAACATTTTTTAAAAGTTTTATCCCCTTACATGACGTAAAATATATTTTTGACTCAACTAGATAAATTAAAATATTCTAAGATTGAATTCCTTAGCATCATTTATATTCTAAAACTGAATAATAATAAATGAAATAAAATAAAAATGTGCTGATTACTTATTTATTTCTATAAAACATAATCTATATATTAAAGAGCAATATTCTTGCATTTAATCACTTGAAACTATGAATCAACAAATGCATTTAGTTCAGACAGGTTTTTTAGGAATAAATGTCAGTATATTTTACTCATATTAGTAATACATATTCTACTTACATTGACAGCATATATAATACTTTCATAAATATATACATATTATATAACTATAGAAAATATTAAGAAAGATCAAGTTATTTGACTAAGTGTAAGATATACGTATCACTAGCAACTTTCAAGAACTCAAAATATTACTACACATAAAACAATGGTTCCCAAGCTCAAATATAAAACATCCTAAGTCTCAATTAACCTCAAACACTGTCCTAATATTCTCAAATCCAAGATTAGTGCATTTACTTAAAGAAAAATAGAAAGCCAGATAACACTTGATAAGAAAAAGGAAAAGACAATAAAACAAAATCTCCTAAGTGAATATAGATGTTTAAATGGTCCTGAGAAAGCCTAGACTCTCAGACATAATTGGATCAGCTATCAATCATTTCTATAGAGGACAGAACCAAACAATGGACCTGATTGAAATCAGAGTTATTTTATGAAGGCTTTCCTGACTTTGAAGTTTGCTAAACTCACTGGAAGTAGGGTAAGAGAAGGAATAAAAATTCAAAATTGGGTAATAATCTCACCAGTATGAACTAATTTATATGTGACTTTGCTTGAAGGATGGGAAATTGATGAGTCATTCATGCTTCCTTTTAACTCTTAAAGTATATAACAGCATATTATTTTAAGATGCACAAAATGGCTAGTCATTCGAGCTCTTTCAAGGACAGATATACATAGGAAGTGGGAAATAAATGCATTGCATTGAGTTCAAGGTCTCCTTGATACTATTATGCAAATCATTCACTTAGTATCTTTTCTACCAATCCATTTGCTTGAAAAGGAAGAAACCTGGCATCCAGATCTGAGGATTTACTTCCCACATTACATGGCCCAATTTTGTAACATTTAAGATAATTTACTACTTTATGTAGCATAAATATGTTGGATGATTCTAACTCTTTTTAGTGACATTTTAAAAAGTCATGTTTAATGCAATGGGACTCTGTTCGCTTGTATTTTTGCCACCATTTCTACTCTTATGGCAACTGGTCATCTAAGATACTCACTTGAACTGGTTTTCGCATGAACTGGTCACATGTTAGGACTGAAGCAAATGAAAGATTATTGCTCACACCTAATATTTGTTCTTAATAACATTCAATAATGTTTCATGCCTCCTCTGTAAACCTTGTTCCATTTTTCATCAAATAATTTATTTTGATAAAATGTAGAAAACTGTCTCAATGATTCATGTTACTCATTATTTTTATAAATTATTCAGCAGAGGAATAATAAAAACTCTATAAAGTATAATCTAAATTGAACTAAACACATCAAAATTAATGAATAGTTCATCCTTTATTTTTATTGTGTTTATTCAATTGCTGCTTAATTAGAAAAATCCCTATCACTGTAAAAATCCATGAGACTCTATTAAAAAACTATTATTAACTTTACACCCAATGATTGCTTTCCTCAAGCCGACAATAATGAAGACTAAATTAGTATTTCAATAAAATTGAAAGTTCAGTTGCCCAAGATACTAACTTCAATGTGGGTACCAATAAATATGCAAATGGTTTCCAAATTTTTCAGCAATTATTTAAATCCTTTCAGAACCACTCTTATATTATTTTGGTGGTTATTTAAAGACAGATGATAGAAATTCAATTTAGTTAGATATAAATTTCAAAAAGAAGAAAATTTATTAGCTTTGAGTTCATTTCTACTTGGGACTGTAGAGAGAAATAAATAATGCAGGATCAAATCATTCAGGCATCATTATTTTGTGCAGTCCATCTAAAAATTGCTTGGTCAGAAAACCCATGAGAACTTTAAGGAATAGAGCCATAGAGAAGATGAGTATCAAAATAAATTAAGGTCATTTTTAACATGGATTGATTTATTAATTCAGTCATAGTAACATGACTTCTGCCCACTAAACTCAACAGATTAATTTTGTTCAGCTCACCCCATAATTTTGTAATGTTAGCAAAATTATAAAGTGTCATCTTAACAAGTGGCCTCAAAAAGAGTAGGTCACAATCTCTATATTCATACACTTATTCATATGATTATAACCTAATCCTAACAGAATGATTAAGCTCTTCTATCTTGAAGTGCAGCAAATGGTATGCAGAGGCACAAGAAACTGGGAAACTAGTATGAAATATACCAAGTGAAGTGTAAAACATATATGGAAAAGGCAAATGTAGTTCGATTCATGTTTATGGCAGGACCAGTCCTACAATTCTGAAGTTTGCTGTTCAGCTTTAACACATTCTGCTGCACACCAAGTATAATCTAACATTCTTGGTCCTAAAATTTAATTGAAGTTAACTAGAAGCAGTTGTAAATTATTATTACCTCTTGGGCCAAAATAGAGGCAAAATCAAACCAAGAACATTTATCCAATCATGGTCTGGCTAAAATACATGTTAACAACATACGACAACCTGTAATTCTGTATGTAAGAATCTACTCAAGGAATGACCGATCTCCCCCCTCGAAGGCTTGAGTGTCATTGACTGAAAAAACACACACACATAATTTCATTATTTCCCATGTTTAACTTTTGTTTGTTTTTCCTCTGTTGTGGAGGCAGCAAAAACAAATTATTTGGGGAGCCAGTTTGGCTTCCACGGCAGCTGCATCAGTCAGATACATCATGGTGCATGATGAGATTGCCAAATGTTCATTGTTTAAATATGGCCCAGTTTACTAGGGTCCAAGTTATAATTAGGTTTCTTCTTTGAATTTTGAAAGGAAAAAAGTGAAGACACAAACTCCTAATACATATAATTAAGACTAGCAGCCTTAACCTAACATGTTTTTAGAGACACTCTTACTGTCACTATAAATACAGGTTTCCCGCTGAGAGCATAATTACAGTTTTTGTTGCTCTTCATACTGTCTGCCTCCTAGAGAGCTAACACTGTTTGTTATTAAAGGACGACCTTGTCATATCGTGTTCACCTCTGCATATAATGTCTCTCATTGTTGTCGCTCACCTTTTATCTACTCTTTTGGTGTGAAGAGGGGAAAAAAGCTAATGAACTACAGAGACTTGGTAAATTTTAACAAGTTGGAGTTAATGGGGTGCTTTCCCCGCTTCTCCTTCCACCAGAAAGAGGCCTGTCTACTCCATTTGACACACTTGCATTCTGAACCCAAAGCTGCCTTCTCTTTATTATGCCTATAAACCAGACTGGAATGAAAAGTAAACCCCCAGAATCCTAACGACCTAAGCTAGGAGGGTGGGAAATTCCATTTCAAATTAAATAGCACCGTTTTAATCCATTAAACCTTTCGACTGCATTTATATTTAACACTAAGGTGGTAGCCAAATCTTTTCTACTGATTGACAGCAGTATTTTGAGCAAGGTCTTAGGTAGCAGAGAGCATTTCATTTCCAAAGAGATTCTATAAAACTGTAATGTGTTTTTGTTTTTTTTCTAAAGAACTTGACCTACAGGGGACATTTATTGGCACTCTGATAACTACATATTTCCAGTCATTTAAACAGAATGGCAGTAAATGGATTTCTTCTTCCACATATTTGCCATTCTCAGTGTTAAAGTCACTATGCAGTGTTGGCAGTATTTAAAACCTGCTTTGCATGTCTCACCGGGCTGTGACATTTCATTATGTGTTGTAACCTGCTTTCTGACAAGTCTGGATCAGAAGAGACTACTTTGTAAGGTGGGATATTTTTTCTCTACCATTTTTAATCTGCTAAAGCTACACTCTATTTGAGAATGAAACAGTTGTTTACAACACTGTAAGACGTAAAAAGGGAAAAAAAGACAAATAAGAATCTTAGATCAGACAGGATTTGTTAATATTACTTTGTCTAAGGCACATTCAGCTATAATCATTCACTTGAGAGAAATAAAATATTGACTATGATGATCATATATAGTTAAATTTGAGGGGTTTTTTAATATCCAGAAGCAGAAACTTGACTATGCTTTTCAACCAGCTATGTTTCCTCTCTATGTGCCAGAGAAGTAAATTTCAACATTTTCATGTATAAAATAATTAAATGGAATAGTTATGTAAATTATAAAAGATCCACTGAATGGAAAAGGCAGAGAGTGGTTGAAAGGAAGTAAGCACATTTATATGTACTAATAAAAAAGAGTTCCAAGACACAATAAGTGAAAAAAGCAAATTGCAAAATAATATATGCAGTGAAACATTTAAAAACACTTAAAACCATACCATTGACACATGCACAGACATAAATATGTAAAACAAGGTCTAGAAGAATACACACCATATTGAAACATTGGTTACCTCTGTAGAGGAAGTGCGATTAGGAGTCTTCTTTAGTTCCTATTGTCAATATTAGAAATTACCACATATTTAATGGCTTCAAAAATTATGAATTTATTATTTTACAGTTCTAGAGGTCAAAAGTTCAAAATCAGTCTCACTGGAGTGAAGTCAAAGTGTTGGCAAGTCTGGTTCCTCTGGGGGCTTTGAAGGGAGAATCTATTTCATTGCCTTTTCTAGCTTCTAGAGGCCGCTGGTACTTGTGGCCCCTTCCTTGATTTACTTCAACCTCTTGTTTCTATCATCACATCTACTACTAACTTTGATTGTCCTTCTTTCCTCCCATAAGAACATTGGGCTCACCTGGATAATCCCAGTTTATCTCCTGATTCCAAAATCTTTAACCAAATGACCAGGGATCAGGACATGGATGTCTCTGGGGAAGCCATCGTTTAGCCTACCACAGAGGACAAGAAGGATTTTAGCCTTTTTTTGTATAGGGTTTAAATTACGCACTTGAAATGGATTTACATATTATACAATTTCCAAAATTTAAAATAAAAACAAGAAAAATAATTTCTCACTTTTAAAAATGTTTGAAATAGTTAGAAGGAAAAAAAAATCACACCTCCTCCAGACATTTTGTTCTTTTTTTATTTTTCTTGCCCCTCAAAATTCCCATTCTTTTCTATTCTACACTCGTATTCCCTGGTTCTAAACCTACATTACAACATTCCATACTTATATTACAATGTTCCTGATCATATTTCATATCTTCCACTGAAAATATTACCTAATTTTAATTATGGCACAATTAGGCCAATATAAGAGCACATAGGATAAAGAATATGTCTTAATGTATTAAGTGAATGTTAATCGAACCCCTACTATATGGAAGGGAAATTGATATGAAAAGCCCCACCTCCTGAGGAGGTCACAATCTAGTGAAATAGAGAGATATGCACACAAATACTCACAATATCTTATCAGGCAGCATAACAGAAGTACTTGAAGTGCCAGGTGACTCTGGGGGAGGAGGAGATGTTAGAGAAAAATTTGTGGAGGAGGGCCTACCTGGCCTGGACTCCTGTGAATAGCTCTCATTTTCCATCCTGTCCCATGTCCTGTGTTGTCAGCCCTCAGCTCTGAAGAAAGGTCACTCATCCCTATACCTGGTCAACATGGCCCCGTCTGCCAATATTCAACTCACCTCCCATGTCCTCTCCACTCAGGGCCACACAGGAATTTCTGGTTCTCATAGAAAATAAACAGAAACACAGTGTCTTAGAAACAACTCAAGCAGTGCCTTTGTTTATCTGCAATGCCCCACTGAGTTTACTGGAAGTCAGAGGATCCTTCCAGAGAGCTGAATCCCAGATTCCTAATCAAGAAGAGGGAAAAGACCCCTTCTGTCCTTAGGCTTCCTCCTATTATCTGGATGGTTCTCATGGTGGAGGAAAACAAAACAAAACAAGAATTCGACATCTGCCTTCCTCTACCTCTCTGCATCTCACTCCTTCTCTCTCCTTGTCTTTCCATTAAATATGCCTTCTGTATGGGGCAGAAAGCATTTTGGCCAAACTTTAATAGGCTTTAATCTTCTCCAGACTGAGAGAAACTGTGTCATGTCTTCATGTCTTGGCTCTTAATATGCTAACATTTTTAAAAACTTGTAAGGCTGGCTTCAAGCCTATTGTTCTGCTAACCACATTAAGTGCCAGCTCCTCCTGCCCTGTCTGTGGTGTCAAGCTTCCTCCATCCCTCTGAGGCAAAGGGCTGTAAGGAGACACTATTTACTCGATGATGGATCAATTCATGTAACCCTCATCCCAGCGGCCTTCTAACAATGTTAGGTTTTGAAAAACTAAAATCTACATTTCCTAGACTCTCTTGTAGCGAGGGTCTGGGTGAGGTCAAGGTTCTACCCCTCTAATGCACTCACTGGCACACAACTTTGTTTCACACTGAGCTACAAGGAGACAGAGGTTCAGTGCAAGACTGACAGGAACCGTGTCAAAGAAAGTGTGTTCTGGAGCTGGCAATTGTCAAAATAGTTCTTTGATTGGGTGACTTCTTTTTTTTTTTTTTAATTAAATCTTCACCTGAGGATTTTTTTTTCTACTTATTTATTTATTATTTTTTAGAGAGTAAAAGGGAGGCAGGAGGTGGAGGGAGAGAAACATCAATGTGAGGAGAGACATTGAGTGGTTGCCTCCTGCATGCACCCCAACAGGGGCTGGGGATCGAACCGGCAATGGAGGTACATGCCCTTGACTAAGAATTGAACTCATAACCTTTCAGTCCCCAGGCTGATGTTCTAACTACTGAGCCATACCTGACAGGGCCATTAGGCAATGTCTTGGTGGTAAATTACCAGAAGAATAAGGTTCTGGTCTCTGGCAGCCAGGCTGGTGGCATCTTCCTAATCAAGCAGGGCAGCACCTCCCTGAAGAGTCCAGGGGCTTTTGAAATCATTCTTGGGAACTGATTCACCCTTCCCAACAATTCTCCAAGCTATCGTCACACTTAAATCATCTATGCCTAATGTCTGTAGGCTGGATTCTATTCTCTACAACTAAAACTTCTGACTAGTGCCCAGTGTCAACCTATGATCCAGGAGTTCAGGGTTCAATTCCCAGTCAGGGCTCATGCCCAGGTTGCAGCCTTGATCCCCAATGGGGGCATACAGGAGGCAGCCAATCAATGATTCTCTCTCATCATTGATGTTTCTATCTCTCTCTCCCTCTCCCTTCTTCTCTGAAGTCAATAAAAGCAATTTTAAAAAAGAATACTGGTTGAAACCGGTTTGGCTCAGTGGATAGAGCGTCGGCCTGCGGACTGAAAGGTCCCAGGTTCGATTCCGGTCAAGGGCATGTGCCTTGGTTGCGGGCACATCCCCAGTGGGGGGTGTGCAAGAGGCAGCTGATCGATGTTTCTAACTCTCTATCCCTCTCTCTTCCTCTCTGTAAAAAATCAATAAAATATATTTTAAAAAATAAAAAATAAAAAATAATAATACTGACTAGTGTATGTGTGAATGGAGCAGGGAGCGTGGTACCAAATGCTTCAATTTACTATTGAAAATAATGTCTTATTTGAGAGACTAGTGTGAGAAGAGCATGCATGACCGACTTCCCACTTCTGGGTAAGGTTAAGAATAAAAGATCACTCTTTAAGTACAGCATAATTTCTTTTCTATGGCTTTCTTCTAGGTGCCTCTACTCAAGTTTTACAGACTTTATATTTACATTCTCCATGTAGGGACTCCTCACCTTATCACTTTTAGCTTTTAGAAGTAAGTCTAGGAGAACAGTTCTTGAGGTCTTTGTTAGGAATGAGAGGGAGAAAGCCCTTTGGTGCTCTCCAATCTAGCCATTGTCAGAGAGTTCTGAATAAAGTCATGTTTTGTTTCCCTTTGGCTCCTTGTGACCCTACTTGCTAACTCAGATCTCTATAGGATGGAGGGCTGAAGTGATTGGCATCAACCAACTTCAGTCACACAAAGCAGGAACTCACCTGAGAGGTTATTTCAACCCCCTGTTTTGTTGATGAAGATACTGACCTCCAAGGTTATAGAACCAATAAATGGAAGAGCCCAGACTCAAAGTCAAATTTACAGACTCCGACTTCATTGCTTTTGTACCACATGAGCTAAAGACTTGGGTGAATACACTTAAGAGACTAGTTCCAGCTAGTGATTTGAGCTCCCTAGTTCTCCATCCAGCCCACTTTACTTTTTTACATATGCCTCCTGACCCCTGTAAGCACTTGCGTTTGTGAGTCTTAATTTAAAAGAATCCTATATAAAACATTTCCGTGAACAACAACAACAAAAAAACTCCTTTGGAAGAACAAAATGTACATTCCATATATCTAAATTTTGTAGTTGATATTCCTAAAAGCAGAAGCCCCCTTAGAAAGGAGCTTGGAACAATGTAGAAAGAGTCTAAAAGTATGTTAACATAATCTTACTGTATATTTAGCTGTCCCAGCTACAGTTAAAAATGTGCTGAGCTTGTTCTTATGGCTAGACCATAACAAGAGCTCTCCGGAGTTGAGAAGCTTTTCCTACTGGACTAGTCTGGTAATGCCCCCCACTGGCAGAACTCGCTTGTCTTCCATCTGGAATAGCACCACTGGTTTTGTCATCCCCACAGGCACTATTCTGACACATCTCATTAATTTTTACAGGGTCTTGACCCATAAGAATAAATGGTCTATGCTTCAATGTCTAAGTATGCACATAAAGAGAATAGAGTTTAACTTAAGTGCTATATATGTAATCTTGGGTCCAAGAAAAAGTATATAAGCTGAAAATATATAAATTTCATGAGGTGGTTATTTATTAAGCATCCAAGAAAATATAGTGTAGTATAAGACAGTCCAAATCTATTTGGAAGAAAAGTATTAAAAAAAAACCTGCCAAGTATAATTGCCAGTTTCTTCTACATAATGTCATTATTCCAGCCCCTTTCGTGCTTGTATATACCTAGTTTATTTTAACTGTACCCATCTGCGCATGGGAAGCTCAAAAAGAAAGTGGTTAAATAATTCAAAACCCTCTTCCCAGCAAGAACATCAAATCCTAAAAAATTCCAAAAGTCACAATACAATGAAGTTGATTCTATATTAAATACTGTTCATGAAAAAAACATAGCCAGACCACAACAGTCATATCAAAAACAGACACCAACATTGAAATAGAAAATACAGATATATTCATAACTCAATCCAAGCTCTAAAATATTAACCTCCCCCCCAAAAATAATCTCCTTTAACAAATTCTAACAATTAAGCCAACAAATTAGCATCTCAGAACCACATACCCTCGCAGAATTTCACTTTTGGAAGTAGAGGTCAAGAAAAAAGTGAAATAATAAAAGATGACATTTACTGAGTTTTTGAAAAAAGCCTAGTGCTTTACCCAGATTAACTAATTTCATGTTTATAATAGATATTATCATATCCATGTTGTTGTTAATGACAAAAAGGCTTGGGGTATTTAAGTGAACTATCCAAGTCCACTCAGTAAGCTGTGGACCCCATCTATCTTCTCCAGAGTCACTATCCTTGACTACTACTCTTGGAGCAGTTTCAACAGCTTTTTTTTCCCCCCCACTATCTCCCCTATGCTGTTCTTTCCATCTCCATGACTATTTTGTAACTACCAGTTTAGAGCAACAGCTGTTTTAAGAAACATTCTGATTTGAGGATTATAAGATTTATCAGAAAAGATCTAAGAAAGTCTGAGTATATTCACATGATTGAACTCCCTATTGGGCATGCAAAACTTTAGTTATTTGTCTTCACTGAAAAAAAAAGGCACATAAAAGGAGGCCTATAGGAGTGGAAGATGCTAGAAAAAGAGCTATAGGAAGCCTGAGCCACTCCTCATACCCCCATTATTTATGAACTTCCAGAAAAACAGAATGAGAAGAAGAAAGCAGGTATTTTTTTCTGCTAAAATTTTATTGTTATCCATTTCTATATTTTACTCAAAAAATAAAATAAGCATCAGTAAAAATAGACTGCACTGCAGACTATTTAGACATAACTACATTTCCTCTTACGGGTTAAATTGACATAAGACAGGCTGTAAGTCTCAAAAACATGTTGAATTATAAAACTACTACCTCCATGTTAACTGATACCTCAGTAGAATAAATATATAACCACCACACCAGTCTTCTTCAGTTTGAGATGACAAAAATCCAAAAGTGAAATGAAGTAAAGAAGTGATGGTGAAAATTAGACAACAGCCTTGTCAAAGCCACCAGCCCTTCAAGAAGCTTCAGAAAGCTCATGGCATTCTGAGCCTGAATGCTTCCTGGGCTCAGGGAACTGGTCTGACTGGAAAATAACTGGAACATAAACTATAATTAGG
The DNA here is from genome assembly GCF_951640355.1 of Cnephaeus nilssonii. NCBI lineage: Eukaryota > Metazoa > Chordata > Mammalia > Chiroptera > Vespertilionidae > Cnephaeus > Cnephaeus nilssonii. Next base: position 63,354,467 of record NC_137081.1, read on the forward strand.
ACAGAATCCTTTCCTACAATTTTCCTTGTCCCCCCCACTTCCCCCCGATAATTGTGGAATTAAATTTGAGTTCCTGACATCATTATGGGTAAACTAAAGTAACAAACTCTCTGGGTTTTAGCTTATATATCTGCAAAATGGTAAAAAGGTCGCAGGTCTTGTGAAAGACTAAATGAGAAAATGTAGTTAAGAGATGGCATATAGTCCTAGGGACAAGCTAGATTCCCCTTTAAATACCTGGTAGAAGTTCAGATTATTCACTGGTATTAAGTGTGCAACAGCATGGAGGGTGAATCAATGAATAAGCCTTTTTTTTTCTGTCCTCAAAGAGTTTACAATCTAGATTAGGAAACAAAACTAGAAGATATGAGAAAACTATCAATGAGTACAGCAGTATTTGGAAGGACTAGATTGTTTGAGGTGGAAGAGTTGAAGAGGATTCATGGTGGACACACATTGTTGGCTGGGCCCAGGAGGCTGAGGAAGATCAAGGATGTGAGAATTGAAAGCTTTGCTTTTATTTTTAAAGAAATTTTGAGAGGTAGAGGTGACTCCCATCTCCCAAACAAAAACCTCAGTGAATCCGATGCTTGACACAGTGAGATTCTACATGTGATGTAGTCTCAACTTTTGCTATTCAGAGTGTGGTTCATAGATCAATTGTGTGGCATTTCAGAGTTTGGTAGTTATGCAGAATCTCAAACCCCACCCCAGACCTACTGAATGGGAATCTATATTTGAACAAGATTCCAGGGTGATTTGTGTCCACATTAAAGTTTTAGAAACACAATTGTAAACCTTAAGAAAATCTCCAAAACAATGAAGCTTACATATTTTTTAACTTTTTTCTTTATTGATTAAGGTATTACATATGTGTCCTTATCCCCCTTTGCCCCCCCAAACCCCCACTCATGCCCTCACTTTCCCCCCCCCAGCCCCCCCGGGGTCTGTGTCCATTGGTTAGGCTTATATGCATGCATACAAGTCATGTTTAGAAAAACCTCAGGGTATTAAGACACTCTGAGATGATACTGCTCTAGAATGTCCTCATCTATAAGATGAAGATGATAATACCTGCCCTTCAGGATGATTATAAGGGTTAATTAATATAAACATGTTTAAAACTTCTACTTTCTAAACCCTCAAGAGAAAAATGTGTTTTTTAAATATTTATACCCTTTTCCCTGAGCATAGTGCTACATACATATTCCATATTCAATAAATATGTGTTAAGTAAATGAATTAATAAATGAGTCAAGCCCTAACCAGTTTGGCTCAGTGGATAGAGCGTCGGCCTGCAGACTGAAGGGTCCTAGGTTCGATTCCAGTCCAATACCTTGGTTGCGGGCACATCCCCAGTAGGGAGTGTGCAGGAGGCGGTTGATCGATGTTTCTCTCTCATCGATGTTTCTAATTCTCTATCCCTCTCCCTTCCTCTCTGTAAAAATCAATAAGATATATTTTTTAAAAAATAAATGAGTCAAGAGGTTTTAGGATCAAGTACATTTTAAAATGGATAAGCATGAGACCATGGGTTAGGTCTGTAGACAAAGAAAGCTGAAATGGAGGAGAACTTTTCAGATTAAAATGTGCACACTCATTTAGTTACAAGATCTTTTTCACTGTGGAAATAAATAAAAGTGATAATATAATGGTGTCAGTTATGTTACAAAATGCATTTTTTCATAGGATATTAGATTTATCACTTATTACCTCACTAGCCTTGTGTTAATTTAATTCAGTACCAAATATACTGTGGATATTCTATTAATTATAATACTAGTTTTCTCTTGGCAGACTCAAATTATATAATGAAGTCATCTAAAGATTCAAACCGAAACATCATTACTTCAAAGACTCATTTTTCCACACCCTCAAGCAGCTATAGTCTAGGGTTAGGGACATAGGCAATTAACAATTAGAATGAAGACAATATCTTGTTGGAAGGATGTTCTAAAGAACTATGGTGGCCGTAACAAAGGAGCTGCCTCGACTGATGGGAAAGGTAGGGCAGGCCTCGGAGAGAAGAGATTGAACAATAAGGCAGGTGAACTAACAGGGGGAGAGGAACTACATGAGCAAAAACATGGAAGGAAAGAGAATACAACCTGCTCAGTGAGCTACCAACTAGCTATCTGGAGTATAAAAAGAGTCAGTAGCAGGAATAAAACAGGAGAGGTAGCTATGGACATAATATGATAGCTTTGCATGCCACACAAGAATTTTACTTTTGAGGTCATAGAGCAAGCATGTCAAACTCACAGGTTTATTTCGATAGAGACATGCTGAAGACAAAGGGCTGAAATAAATGAGTAAGCATTAGCATAAAATAATAGAACGTTTTAATAAAAATTAATATTTTTTCTTGAACATTAACTTACCAGACACTGAGTAACTGCACATATTAATAAGCGTAACGCAAGTAAACCTATTTTTCTTTTTCTGCAAAAGCGAAATATTTCCTGTTGCACACACCAAACAAGTCAGTACAAGACTAATGACATGGTAATCAGCTGCTAAAACATTCCCTGCTAGTATTAGTGGAGAGAAATGGTGCAGCTGCACATAAGGCACATAAGGGAAATGAATGCAACACGATTATAGTAATCAGTCATTAGCAAACATTGTAGTTTGTTATTAATAATTATGTATAACAGGATATTGTAAAAATTAAGTTACGAAATATTTATTAAAACGTTTCTTACATATCATCATATTGGCTGAGCCACAAAAATATTCAATGTGGGCCGCAAGTTTGACATGCTTGTCATAGAGAATCATTAAAAGAATTTGAGTAGGGAAGTTAAGATGATCACATTTTCATTTGGGATAGGCCAGTTTGGCAGCACTAAGTCTGAAGGACTCAGGGAAAGAAGAGGAAAGAGCATGTGGAATGAGACTAGAGATTGGCAGACAAGTGCAGGAATTAATGCATTAGTGGAGATGGTGCCTTAAATTGTGTCAGTAATGATCAGGATGGAGAAAAGAGTATGAAACAATTAAGAGGTAAAATTAATAGAATTTGGGTACTGATTAAATGTGATGATTTTCTAGCCATCAAGAGAACCTCCAAAGAGTTTAAAATTACACAGGATTATGAATTCATTTAAGTTTGATGTCCCATATCAAATAAATTTTGTGATGTAAGAACAAAACTGGCAGGTTTAAATTTAGGCATATGAGCAATGAAACTTGTATAGTTGAGGGCATGTCAATATTGAACTCCCGGTTGCTCTTCTAATGGTTTCTGATGTCCTTCTAATTGAGACTCAATCGCAATTATGGGTCAAGTCCTAGTCAAAGTAAATTGGGGCTTCCTTGTCCAACGTGAGCTCCCAGAATAAACTCTGTGGAGATCACAAGATCACAGGTACTAATCAGAGATCACAAATAATAATAGTCTAATCTCCCTTCCCAGGTTAGTGAGAGCCCAGGAAGAACAAAGACTGGTCAATCTGGGGTTTCAAGTCAGACTTGGATGTGTGGGATTGCATGGAGGCTGGCCTAGATCTTTAGGTGATAACACAGAATATTTGTGTCTGGATCCAGACATGGATAGTCACGATGGAAATCCAGGCGACAGGTCAAGCATCAACAACAAAAGAGCAGAGACCAAGAGAAAAGCCCAAAGAATGTAAAGGAACATCCTGAACGTTGGGAGCAAATCCCTTTATCTTTCACCATTCATGTTTTATTAAATCTCAAACATTGTGCCCTAATGCAATGATTCTCAGAGCTGGCTACCCATTAGAACCAACTGGAGAGCTTTGTAAAAATACTGATTCTGTCCCCACACCTAAAACTTGTATTTAATTGGGCTAGAGTAGGAAAATGACATTCTAGCACAATACCACCCTAATAGATTCTCATTTCTGGCTACACGTTAGAACTTCTGGACCTTTTAAAAAATGCCATGCCTAGGTTCAATTTCTCAGAGATTCTGATTACTATGATTAAACTGGGGTTAGGCCCTGTGTTTTTAAAAGCACTCAGGTGTTGCCTGGCCATATGACTCAGTGGTTGAACATTGACCTATGAACCAGGAGGTCACAGTTGGATTCTCAGTCAGGGTACATGCCTGGGTTTCCCGGGTTGTGAGCTCAATCCCCAGTGTGGGGTGTGCAGGAGGCAGCCGATCAATGATTCTCTCTCATCATTGATGTTTCTATCTCTCTCTCCCTCTCCCTTCCGCTCTAAAATCAATTAAAAATATATTTTAATTAAAAAATAAAAGCATGCAGATGTTACTACTATGATGCCAGAGGCAAAGAGGTTCTATATTTTCTGCACTTTTTTCAAAGCTACTCCTCCCAAACCCACTCTTAACTATTCCCATGCCTTTTACTTAATTTAGCTATAGGAGTTTGATATAGGCTCCATCATCTTTTCTCTTCTTCTTCTTCTCTTCCCTCACTGAGTTTTGATCAAGAAATGTGTATCATCTCACCGGGACTGGGCAGTGCTGACGACGCGGAGCTACCCGATCGTTCTAAGATGGCAGAGGTGGAGGAGACACTGAAGCGACTTCAGAGCCAGAAGGGACTGCAGGGAGTCATCGTGGTGAACACACAAGGCATTCCTATTAAGAGTACCATGGACAATCCCACCACCACACAGTACGCCAACCTCATGCACAACTTCATTTTGAAGGCCCGGAGCACCGTGCATGAAATTGACCCCCAGAATGACCTCACTTTCCTTCGAATTCGCTCTAAGAAAAATGAAATTATGGTTGCACCAGATAAAGACTACTTCCTGATTGTGATTCAGAATCCAACTGAATAAGCCACTCTCTCTTGGCTCCACGCATCATTCCTTAATTTAATGCCCCCCAAGAATAAGAGTGTTAATCATGTCAACCAACTGGCAGGTGGAAATCACCTTAGAGCCCACGCAGACCAATCCAGTGACCAGTGTGGGCTGCAGCTCCACCCCGCCCACCACAGGCACCCCTTTGCTGGCCAGTCACCTGAGTTCCCAGGAGGGCCTCTTTCCTCAAGTCCGGGTTTCGGAGCAAGAGTTTGTGAGAGGCCCACACCCTGCTTCCTCCTGACGTTCAGTTCACTTTGTTGCCCTTGGAAAAAGGCTGCTTTTCTTTAACTAAAAATAACTGAAACGTGAAAAAAAGAAAGAAAGAAAGAAAGAAATGTATATCATCTTAATCTCACCACCATTCTCATTTGGGTTACTGAAGATAAATATAATAAAACCATTTCTCCATCGCTAGTGGACTTTTTCTCTCTGATCACAACCATGTAGAGTCTTTCTCACTGTAAAATAAAAAACAAAATACAAACAAAACAACCTTCCAAAAACTTTAACTCTTGAGATGTCTCTCCCTTGGTTTCCTACCCTTCAAAGCAAAATTTATTTGATAATAATATCTCCTTAGGAACAGAATTGTTCCTGATTACTTTCAATAAAGTTGAAAAGTGGAGAAAATCTGAAGAGAAATTTTTGTTCCAGAAATTGTAGTCAGGCCCCAGAAGAACCCTCAAATTTGTACCAAGCAGAGTCCAGGTGTGTGTGTGTGGGGGGGGGGGGGGGGGGGAGGGGGAGAGTCCAGCATTTTTGTACAAAAGGATAAATTTTCATGTATCACATAAGTACAAAGAATTGATATAAAAAAAAGATAAGTTCATTTTAGAATGAATTTACTGGTAAGTAAAGTAATTACATGACACACTTCAGTCATTTCTGGGAGCAATAAAAATGACACACTTATAAATGCCCATTATATTGGTTCAAGTTAATATGAGCAATGCCAAGGACTTGAGAAAGAATCTCATAAAGAAGTCCACTATCTCATTCACTTCAAGTAGTAGTATCTCTGGTTCACTAGACTTGAATATTAAATCAACTGGCGTAGGAGAAGAAAAATACAAGATTGGGAATATTTTAGTGGCATACTCTGCCCTATCTCATGCTGACATCTAGGAAGCAGTCAAGATCTTTCTTTCCCCCATCCCATCTGCCACCTTTGTCACCATCAACAACACATTCATAGACAGTTTCACCCCCAGTAAGTAAAACTCTGAGCCCAAGAGTGTTGAGGATCAAGTAAGTCTTTGGTAGAAGACAGTAAAGGTAACTCTTTTTCTACAATCTTTTCTCTCCCCTTTGGGAAGTTGAGTGGGAAAACTGAAAGGAACCCATTAAGAAGAATAAAGGAGTGTTTCCTACCTGATACAATCCAGTTCACCAGGATAAAAAAAAAAAAAAAGCTGATAACATGGCTAAGCCTCGAGATTTGGGCATTTGCCTGGAGCAGATATGAATATATTACCTGAAATCAAATGATTCCAAATTTCAAGACTTAGATATCTGAGGTCTCATATATAAATCCTTAAGTATCAATTACTATTATCTCTTAAAGGTCAGCATAATTCCTTGCTTAATAATTGCTCAATAATCATTTGTTGAAATGAATTTTTTTTTTTTGGTCTTAGCTTGCTTGGTATGGCATAATTAGCAAAACATCCCTTAAAAATTTGTGTAAGAATCAATGAAAATGCCCTTTGAAAAACTGAATTCTACATAAATGTAAGATATTCCTACGAATAGCTGGAATATGACGCTATAACACCCCACCAGGCAGTCTGTCTTCAATTCACCAAGCTTCATTAGACACTAACAGAAGGGCAACATAACAAACTGACATTTGGAAGAACTTGGTCTTTGCCCTTTGGCTTCCTGCCCTTAGGCCCAAAGTGCGGCCCTTAAATCCATCTTCCCAGGAGACTCTGTCAAATGCTTGTGTGGTCAAACTGGTTCCACCATTGGTCTCATTCCAACCAAAGCTCATTAGTTTTACTTCTCCCTTTAGATTTGTGGGTTCGAGTTTTATTTGTTGTATAATAGAAGGCACTAGCAGCTTGTATTTTTCTTCGCCCCTTGGCACTGAATCAGCAATGTATCCATTACATTTTCTTTATTAAGATTAAGTGGTGGTTTACTACATGTCCTTAGACTGGGCTATCATTCTAAACATTTGTTAATTAATCTAATTAGAATAACATACTAGCTATTCTATGTTTCTCATCAAGATAAAATAAAAATATACTAGTGCTCTAGCTTCAACTTTAAAAATCTAGACCTGTACTATCCAATATGGTAGCCTCTAGACACAGATGGCAACTGAGCCCTTGAAATATTACTAGCCTAAATTTGAGATGTGTTGAAAGTCTAAAATACACACCAGATTTAAAAGACTTTGTACAAAAAGAAAAAAAAATTAAATCCCATATACCATATATTTGAAATGATAATATTTTTATTATCCTGAATAAAATTAGATATATTCTTAAAGTTAATATGAAATGTCTATTTTTAATGTGGTGACTAAAAAATTTAAAATTACTCATGTGGTTTACTGGATAGCATTCATCTAGATGCACAAAGAATCTTTCTAGAGATTTTCACTCTTAATGATCCTGGATAGCTTCACTAAATTAATTAATTATACTTCACTTTTTTAAAAATTTGCTTATTATCTTACCTCTAGAGTTGACAAGAATATAAAATTAAAATAAATTTAAAATAATTAATGATCATTAATCATGTTGAAATGGCACTGACCTTGAACTTCCAAGAGCTTGGGACAATCTTTAAACATCTGCGTTAATGGCTTTGTGTCATGCCAAATGATACCAAGTGCTGAACCAGAAATACTCTATGCTATTCTTGCTTAGAGGTGATTTCCTTGGCCTGGAGCTCCACTGAGCATAATACACAGTGAGAGACACATAACAGCCGTCACACTAATGTATGCATTGGGCAAAAATCATAGCATTTTTCCAAAACAGAATTTACAATGGAATATAAAAAATCAGGAAAGGAGCTCTGTTCCTAATACTTGTAATTTATTCTCAAACACAGCTTGTAATGGGCATGTTGTGTAATGTATTCATGATGTATGACCACCTATTCAAATATCAGAGGTATTTTTGAAAAATTGATGACTACTGTATTTGTGGCCTAAAAAAAGAAAAGAAAATTTTCTTAAGGAAACTTAAAAAGGTTCACCAACCACCCCTCTGTGCCACTGGTTTCATCCACTGACTTGAAAAGCAAATATCGTTAAAAAAAAGATACCTCAACCACGAGAAAATAGCAATGTCCTTCTAATCTGGAGTATATAGCAATGGCTTTATTAAATGTCACTAGGTGCAAAGGAAGTATAGGCCCACATTGAGTAATTTGTGCAAAGGAAATAGAAGCCTGCAAAATGACAGTGGACATGCGAGAGCGAGAGCTGAGAAAGACTCGGAAAAGAATAGCTGCATTAGGAAAATTGTTCTGTATAATTTTCCTACCCTTCACTAAGGAAGTGCACTCCGTAGCTGTGACAAGATATTCAGAAAGGGAGAAAATTATTTTTCTCCAAACACAAGCTTCTAATAACAAGAAACTATTCAATGGATTTAATAATGCAAAGATAGTGTACTTAGAATAATTTCATCTTAAAGATACCCATGTTAAAAAAAAAAAAACCTCACAAAGAAGGAAATGAAGAGATAACTAAAGACTGCTCGTCATTTACATACAGAAGCACTTAGCATTATTCTCTTTTAGTTTAGTTTCATGCTTCCCATTTTCCAGATAGATAAACCAAACCATTGAATTAACTTGCCAAACTTTTTAAAAGCCTATGGAAGAACCAAAACTAGATGTAAATTAATTTCCAACTGATTTTTTAAATTAAGTTTTGCACAGTTCGTTCTCCCCACATCCTAACTATAAAGCCACTATTTACAGGACAACATGAATGGCTTTTAAAAGATCCAACATGAAGGGAAATAATCTTAATGGTTTACTACATAGACGGTCCTTGAATCAAGTTCAGCTTTTAAGACATTGTTCCACAAAACCATGTGAACCTATTGCCCCAAACTGAACCCACTATTAAATAGTTAATGGTACATCCTTTAAAACAGTTTATAAAATCATATACTTTTTAAAAATCAAAATGGGATGGGACAATACATAATATCCTAAAGTTTTCATTTTTTAGTATATCATAGACATTTCCTTTTCAGTATTTATTTTTTTAATCTATATAATTTATTTCTCTATGAATGTCCCATAGGTTTCTTAACTGCCACTGCATCAATGGCTACTTATTTAGATTATATACAGTTCTTTACTATTACAAACAATACTACAGTACTATTCTTTGGCTTATCTTCTGCAAATTATATAAGAATTTCAGAAGAAAAAATTTCTAGAGGTGAAATTTCTGAGTCAATGATAATTATATTTGGGGGGCTTTAAGAAGATATTACAAAATTACTCTCCAAATCCTGTGGGCCAATTAATATTACCACCAGAATATTAATAAATAATAATAATAATAATAATAAATATGAGGGCCTGTTTTCCCATACTCTCATCAACAATGGATATTATTAATTGTTTTTTTCCTGATATGTTTTTATTGATTTTAGAGAGAGAGGAGAAACTTGTATGTGAGAAAGAAACATTGATTGGTTGCCTCCTACACACCCCCTACTGGGGATCAAGCCTGCAACCTGAGCAGGTGCCCTAACCAGGAATCTAATCAGCAGCCTTTTGGTGCATGAGATGATGCTCTACCAACTGAGCCACACCAGCCAGGGCTAAATACTTTAATCATCCCTGTCAGGAAAGTAAGAACTTGTCTCAATTTTTACACCATTTGGATTTTTTGATTAATCAAAATTGAGAATTATTTTTCTTGAGGTTACCTTTTATTCTTGAGTTTACCTTTTATTATCCACCCTCTTGTTTAACCAGTCTTTTCTAATACTATCTGTGAAAAGGAGAATAATAATACTAAAGTTCTCCATCTTGAGACTTACAGGTTATATTTGAAAACATCTGATTCCAGGGACTGGCAATAAAATTCAGTGCTGAATATACTATGAATTCCAGCAATTTTTCTAAAATTTTTGGTTTTTCTTTTCATCAAACAAAGCAAAAATCAATCTTATTCTACATAATGTTCCCTGGGAACAGAGAACATTTTAATTTGGCCTGTATTCATGAAAAATTCAAAAGTTTCAATATTATGCAATTTAAAATTTCTCTTCAAACAGTCTCTGTCTTTCATAAACATAGACTCAAACCCAAAGAGAAATTCTTATCATAAATGTATACTTCAAAAGGAAACCCACAAAAACCAAGAGAAGTGCTTCAAGATTGCCATGGAAATTGACATTCCTGCTGTGCATCCTAAGGACAACATGTGAGAGCTTTAGTGAAGCATCTGAAGATTTAAAATGCATCAAATTAAAAACCATGTCCATTAAAAGAAACTGTTCTGGCATCGATTCTGTCAACATTTCTTCAGGGAAGGAAAGTTTTTTTTAAAAAAGCTATGCACACTGTTGGGGATAGAGATATTCTCTTTGTAGAAACTATCTAGCTATCTCACTGTTGGATATTAATGTTGAGATACAGCAAAGCAGATTTGTGCCAGTGGACATGACAGGGAAGTGAGCTACAAACAGGAAACAATTTTCAGACTGCAAAAAGTTGGAGTGCTTATAGAGTATCATCTAGTCTTGAAGATCTGAAGGCAATTTTAAAGGAGATCTAGTTCAACCACTTATCCATCTAATGCTTAAATCTTCTCTATGGGAGAGTGGTCAAAATGTTCATTCACTCAGTGTTTAAATACATGCAGTGATGGGGACTGTGTTACCTACTGGGGTAGCTCGTTTAACCTCTGGCCAGCCATGACGATTACTAAGTCCTTCTTGGTATCTCCTGCTGAAATCTTCTTTTATACTTGATATTATTGATCCTATTTAACACACTAGTATTACACAGAAACTCTTGGCTGGCTAACTCTACATCCATCCCCAACCCCTTCTCCCTTTCACCTTCTGCCAGACAGGCAGAAAAACTAAATACTATCATTTTCTGGTCTCTATTGCAGCTATGGGTTTCCAACAGAACCCAGTTATGGCTAATGAGACATGTGAAAGTTTACATGAGGGTTCTGAAAGAGCTATTTTCATCCATTCCCCCTTATTTCTGCCTTAAGTATAAATTTGGGAAAGCTACAATTTCAACTTGCAACTAGGAATCGCAGACAATGGCCCTCACATTCCTGAACCACTGAACAATAGCAGCCACCTACCTTTAGACTTCATGTTACTTAAGAAAAGTAAATTCCATCTATCTTGAGGTATTTTAACTCAGGTTTTCTGATGCTTGCATCTGAAGACACCCACTTAATACATATACCACATGGTCACACTGAACAGTCAATTACTTATGCCACTTGATAACACCTCATATATTAACAGAGAGAAAATATTTTAATAAACTGGTACAGCTAGCCACATTAGATATACTCTCACCTTCTAAATATCAACAAACTAGAATGTATGTAATATTATAACAATTTAAAACTATTAGGTAGAATATATCCAAAAAGATAACTTAGTAAATGAAAGTGAGAGACCCTTGAATTCTGATAGAACACTAAAGCAACTTATTCATTGTTTCTGGTCAATCCCTTCTCTTTTCTGTCTTCTCTTTCTATTACTATTTTACCTCATCTCCAAGTTCACATTAAATTAAGATTCCTAAACCCTGGAGAAGTCTAATAGAATGATTCAATTTGTTTTCTCTTCCTTTCCTCGCCACCCCACCCCCACCCCGCCACTCCCCAGTCTATCAGGATGTCAGTTTTCTAAAAATTTCTTGCAACCATAGCTTAATCTCAGAAAGGATCCCTGAACTTCTGCTTTCCCAGGACCATCAACTTGAGCCTCAAGTTGCAATGTTATTTACAGATACTGATCTGCTATAATCTTTTAGACTAATAGCAAAATGCCCCACCAGAAATATATTTCTAAAACTTCAACCTATTTTTCTAGATTGATTTAATGCATATTACTAAGAAAGCTATAAAATAATGAATAGAATCAGTCTCTTACAGGAATTTCAAAAATACAACAGGGTACATCTGGATTTCTCTCATAATTTACATTTAACTCAATACTACTTAAGAAAAACTATTTGATTTTATCAACTGAATTTCTGAATCCATCAACAGGATCAATCATATATCTCTGAACTACCTCAAGGAAAGCGTCTAAGGATGATAGTAATATGCTTAACAGAGTGAACTTTAGCAAAAGTAAGGCTTGGGTTTGAATTTGGACTTTGCCCCTTAGGGACTGACTGAATTACTTAACCCCACTTACCATATATTTCATCAGCAGCAAAAATATAATTATACCTATTATACCTACCTCGTTGATTTAGTATATGAATACATTTAAGATGTGTGTGTGCATAAGCCATATACATATATGGAAGCAAAAGACCTTTGAATTATGACAGAAGACCACGGAAGCAACTTGTTCATTGTTCCTGGTCTCTTTTCTATCTTCTCTTTTGATTCCTATATTAACTCACCTTCAGGTTCACATTAAATGAAGATTCCTAAACCCTGAAGAAGCCTGATAGAATGATTCAATTTGTTTTCTCTTCTTTTTTTCCCCCCCTTTAGTTAAAAGTGTATCAGGATATACATGGTTTAATATTACTAGCACATAAGTCTTTAATAAATGATTAGCTATTATCAGTCGTTAAAAGTGTTGTGCCCCTTTGGTACCCCTTAAACTGCAACCATTGTACTCTCTTTTATACTATCCTAGTTTTCCCAAATTCTTTCTTTTAGCTTGGTCGAATGATTCAAATCATGGAATATCTAGCGCAAGTATGAGTTATTTTCATATTTATACAACTTTATCTTTAAAAATCTCTGGACCATTGCCCATCTTTTTGTAGAAATAGAATGTCTGTGGTTTTGGCAAGAGGTTTTGAAAGGACATAAATGATATGAGAATAGAGATAGAGGTTCCCAATGTTAGAGATATGCCTAAATTTGTGTTCTCCGAGGAGGATACTCTGAGACAAGGATTTGAGTGCAAATAGCTTTTGGGGGGAAATTCTGAAAATAATGGTATAAAAATAAGGAAGGAATATAAATAAGGTTTGTCTTATCAATCTAATATCACTGTAGGTGACTGGAGCTTAATTTCACTGAGGAAACGCTAAGAACCAGGGCTAAGCATACACTTTGAAATTATGGCACCCAAGGGGCAAGAGAGCTGGGGTATCTAGTGGAGATCATTAGTGGAGGGCTGGTCGCAGGGGTTGTTAATTCCCTGGCATTTCTGGCCTATTACTAATGGGTCCCAGGCAGTGTTCTGTGGTGCTGGGGATGAAGAATCAGATACTGAGATGCAAGTACTGGGAGGCGGAAGTGAGGATCACTGAGTGATCACAAGGATAGCAGGAAGGGAGCACTGATGGTGTGTGCTTCAGGGCACCAAGCACCAAGTCAAACCAGAACAGGAGCTAAAAACAAGTCATATCTTGTGACAAGTTAAATCCCAGGAGTAGACATATTACATTGACAGAATCTGAAAAGAGGAAGCAAAAGGCTAAAATTTTTGTGGGATGAAAATGGTGATGCCCCAAAAGATAGCTGGAAATTTCGTCTTTGTGGACGTGGTACACAACTTAGCCCCAACAATTTCATTTGGGTGTATCCTAGCAAGAAACTCATTGTGCTCTAAGTTCTACTCCTAGCTACTGTACATCACACCTGGGTGTACCTTTTCTATCTGCATGGCTATTGCATAGAACACATGGTACCTCTCAAACTTCACCCAGACATACTTTTCAGAGCTAGCTTTTGAAAGGGGGATCCATTTTGGAACTCCTTCTCAGGCCAGATCTTTCCTCTCTGTGGGAAATTCAGACATCTCTGGACTCCAGAAGTCCTTTGGTGCTCGAAACATAGCTCACCAGCATGGAATTTTCTGCATTTCCCCAGTCTGCTGCACAAAATTTGTTAGGTGCTAACATAAACTGATCTGCAGTGGAGATCCGGGGCTGTGTGCTGAGGCCCAGAGTCTAGGTGGAAGTGGACCTAAAATTGTAAGAATACCTGCAACCTCTGACCTCTCTTTCCCTGCAAACTTCTTCAACAAACACTTATTAAGCACTTACTTTTTTCTCACTTATACCTCTGACAGAGCAAGCCAGGAGCTGAAACCCCTCTTATAAGGCCTGTCAATTAGTCCATTTGTGCTAAGGGTGTAGATCTTTTCCCCAGCAGGTCTGGCATGAGGATAAGAGAAACTCATTATTCCATCTGTATTACTATGTCATGGTTTGTATAGTCGTGTACCCAGTGTAGAAATGGCACAAGCGAAGACTTCCAGGCTTACTGTTTCTTGGGACCAAAGACATCTTAAGTTGACAGAGTTAATAAAGATATATTCTAAGAACCATGAACCTGCCCATTATTTTTCTTGGAATAGCAGCCAAAACCAATAGAAAAAAAATGACCCAGTGCTGCCAGGATAGCAGGCATTCTTTACTACATTTTGTGCCAATTATTTCTTTTTATATGACAAGCAGACATTAGTTTTCAACCCCTGACCTATATTTCAAATGTCTGGGTTGTAGACCAAAAGAAACACTAGCTATCATAAAAACGTTACAACAGCCTGCCATGTGATGAGGAATCCCTTTAGGCTCCCAGCCAACAAGTTTGGCTTGAGTCTGCAAACTTTTATAGGGTAAAAATGTGAGGTAAGAGAAAAAGAGGACAATTGTCCTCCCTTCCTTGAGAGGTCTTATTTATCACAATATCTATCACATTCAGAGTGGTAGAAAGAAATGGAAATAATAATCCAGTATTTACTTGTCTCCAGAATGTCTCCAGAGCCAGCAGACCATGCCCATGACTACATCCCCTCTTTCAAGCAAATACTAGCCATTCAAGTAAAATCTCAACAACAACAAAAGATATCCTGCCTTCCTGAAATATTTCAAAGATATGGGACTGAAATACACAAAAACTTGATAATAGTGTGTGGCTTTTGTGAATGGATGTCATTACCAAAGGCACTTATAGTGGCTTAATAGGTATTTGAGTGTGATGGTGGTATATGTCCATAAGAGGTTCCCCAGGGGCCCTAAAAAAGAAAAAGTAATATCCAAAAGTGCCCAGTGTCTTCCCAGAGGTGGCTTTTTCAGAATTTAACTCTGAAGACTCACAATGTGTTAAAGTGAAAAAAATGTCATGAAGATACATCCCCAGCCCTCTCTAGCACATCCCAAATATAGAGAAAGTACCAGATCACAAAACATTCTCAGAGTATATCCAAGTTCTTCATGACTGTCAAGACCCAGAGAGATTAATTTAATTTTCTAAGATAACAGTCAAGAAACAGGAGTTTTAAAAAAGCTTCCTTTTGCCTTACAGGCATACCAAGTACTTAAATAATAAGTCATTATCAAACTCCATTGTTTAAAAATATAATATTTTTTTAGGCATAATAAAGGGAACATGGGGAAAGGGAAGAGGAGGCATATTACATTGTTATTCAAAGTAGATCTTTAGTGTCTTTCTGTACTTCATTCATTTACTTCATTCAATTATTCATTCATTCACAAATATGTATTGAATAACTATTAAATTCCCGGTACTGTGCACATTGCTGGGGCTGAAATTGTGAACCAGATAGACAAAACTCCTGTCTTCATGAAGAGGCAGAAAAGAGAGGACAATTACAACTGGACTTGGGGCAACAGACAAGCTCAAGCTGAGCCTAAGTCCAGGGTTCACACCTCCAACATACTTGGTCACGGAGGCCAACCTGTGTAGAAAGCAAGAATTCTAGTTTTGGTACTGGCACTAACTTAACACACCATCCCAAGCAAGTCATGGAAACATTTTGGCCCCCAATTTGGCATCTGTAAAATGGAGAGCATGGTGCCTGTTTTAACATAGTCCATGGAGCAGAGACTCAAAGATGATATTAAAGTCTTACAAAACATCCTATAAATAAGTATCAAATTGCAAATATTAGAAAATACTTGTTAAGAGTTACTGTTCTAGTTGTTACTTAATTCAATTCTAACAAAACTTACCTGGTGTCAAAGATGAGAGCCCAAAGAGAGAACTACATGGTGGTTATAAATATTTACACAATGCATCCTGAAGAACAGAAAATACAGAGTCGCAAACTAAAACATAAAATTTTTTTGCACAGAATTGAATTAGAATTATTCACAAACACGTAAGAAAAAAATATGCACATTTTTCTATTCGGTATCCTTCAGAATTAAAGAAAAATAAGAGAAATGGCACAAACAGGCTTTTTATAGATAAAGTTTTCTTTAATAAACAAATAAATTTAGTTCAATTAATATTCATTGAGTCTAGAGAAAGAAGTTAGATGACATAGCATATTTACTTCTTGTAGCTACTCTCCATGCCTACAATAACCAGGTGATAAGTCATCCTGGGGTCCATGGGTTTTTTTGGGAGGTTAATGGGGGGTTTTCCCCCTCTCTCATTCACCTCTCCACCAAAGGAAAAAAGCCAAATATTGTGACTGGCTGTTTTGTTTTGTTTTTCATTCTCTCATAATTTAAACACTTTCTTCCAACCGAAAAAATGGCAAGTAAGTCTTCAGCTATGATCCAGAATGATCACTTTCAGCTTCAGAGAGGATAATTGAAAGCAAATAAGCCCTGGCCGGTGTTCTCAGAGATTAGAGCATTTCTTCCTCCTGCTCCCCCAACCCCCGCACCAAAGGGTCTCAGGTTCAATTCCCAGCCAAAGGCATGTATCTGGGTTGCAGGTTTGATCCCCTACCCTGGTTAGGGCTCATGTGGGAGGCAACCAATCAATGTGTCTCTCTCACATTGATGTTTCTCTCTCTCTCTCTCACCCACTACCTCCATCCCTTGTACTCTCTCTAAAAGTCAGTGGAAAAAATATCCTCAGGTGAGGATTTACAAAAAAATAATAATAATAATAATACAATTGTAGTCACATAGAGAAATTTTTTCCTATGTCTAAAACAAAAAAAATGAATCTAAGTTTTTTGAGTGGCTTTACCTCTAGGTAGAAAATATATATTTTTAATAGAGGGAATGTAAAATCCCTCATAGATGGTTTCTGCTGGGTTCCTTGGGGACAATGGCTTTAAATTCAAACCCACTGAGGATTCAGAAACTGCCATTGTGGGAGCGATCAGTCAGAAAGATGGTCATTGATTGTTTTAGCACAAGAGGCATTGGGAATATTGCACAGCTCATCAGAACCAGTTTTCCAGCCTTCAGGTCCTGGCTCACATACAGGTTGGGGCAAAAGTAGGCTTACAGTTGTTCCTATGGAAAAAGGCATGCAGGTTGTGGTTATAAAATATAAGAATAAACTATGTTTTGCATACCCACAACTGTAAACCTACTTTTGCCTACCCCTGTATATGGGACAGTTCTGACCCTTTTGCAAATGGACAACTTGACACCCACCCCCCCCAACCTTGGTGTGGTGGGGCCCACCTCGACCGGTAGTACCCTTCCCATAGAGCAGAATATTAACCCAGCGGGAGATGATTTATCACCTGGTAATTGCAGGCATGGAGAGTAGCTACAAGAAGTAAATATGCTATGTCGTCTCACTCCAGGAAAGCATAGACAAGGTAGAGAGGGCAAGTCTATTCTAAGTTTAAATACTTAATAACTTAGTGGAGTAAAGATTCAATACCAACTCCTGGCCAGCAGAAGTAAGAGAGGGCCGAAAGAGTCCCAAAGAAGCAAAGGGAAAACCACACACAAATGGGAATTGTGTGAGTTAAAGAATACAATTCTACACATTGGCAGAAAGCTGCAAAGGAATGTTTTCCGTAAAGGTTGTCAAAAGTCCAAACTATCACTATAAAGGTACTATAAAAACACAAGCAAGAGGAAGGCACTAGGCAGTTCGATAGCCTCCAACTCACAGAAAATGTCTTATAGAAACATCAGCATGAAGAGAAACTGCATCTTAACCAAAAGCATCTGATGGCTGAACTAAGACGCCTTGTAAACAGGATCGTTGACGCTATTTTTCTCCGAGCAGCTAACTGCAATTTAGGTAGTTTAAATGAAAGCTGGAATTTTTCTCTACAGATGAAGCCTATATACTTGGTGTTTGCAATTCTGAAATCTTTCTTTACCCATGTAAAGCTCTGGTGGATATGGATATAAGCAATACTACACACACACACACACACACACAACATATTTCAAGTCCTCATGTCTTAAGCTAACAAATAAAACCAGTGGGGTAAGAAGTAAATTCTTTAATATTTGAAGAAAACGTAAAAGATTGCCTAGCCCGATCAGGGTGGCTCAGTGGTTGAGCATCGACCTATGAACCATGCAACCACTGGTTCCATTCCCGGTCAGGGCACATGCCCAGGTTGCAGGCACAATCCCCAATAACAGGTGTGCGGGAGGCAGCCAATAGTTGTTTTACTCTCATCGATGTTTCTCTCTCTCTCGCACTCTCCCTTCCCTTCTTTTTAAAATCAATAAAAACGTATTTTTTTAAAAAAGTTTGCCTAAAAGTACTTTTCGTCCATCAATTTACCATTGGTATGATCTGAAATTGCCACTACTGGTCTACTTATTGGACTCAAAGAATTCAATGTCTCTGGTAAAAGGTAAATACGTTACAGGTAACATAACCTGAGTTTTCTTACACCTTAACACAGGTGGATTAAAATAAAGTTCTTTAAAAAACAGAATAACTTAAATGTTTCCAGCTTGTATATCCATTTGTGTCAGGCCCTCAGGCCTTCAGTTACATCCACCTCACTGCTCCACCCCACCCCATCCCCCCTAAACTCTTTTCCAATGTTTCAAGGTCTTCAGAGGGTATCTCAGACCTGCTCCTAATAATCCTGTTCCTGCTGGCTCCTGCAGCGACCTTGGCTGGGCTTAGCCACCATTTCCACAAGTACCAAGTCCCTAGAAGAGCCCTCCAGAAATCAAATCTATGCAAGGGACTGTGTCACAGCACAGAACATCTCACTCGCTTTTGATCCAAGCACTGAGTCCTCTCTCAATCTGACCTCTCTCTGTAACTTCCCTTAAATTTTAGTCTCTCTGCTTTCCACAGAGCTCAGATGTGTGTTCAGCAGTGCCGGGAGACAGCTCTAGGTGCACACTGCCCCAGCCAGCCCTTGACAGCCGAGGCTCTGTGTCCAGAGCTCATCCAGCTTTTCCCAAGACGTTTCTCTGAGCTTATACAAGCATGCTCCTGGCAAACAAAAGATAAAAGTTTGCCAGCTATGCCTGAATTTCATCTCAGTTGAGACCATATCCACATATGGAAAGATGAAGAGATAAATATTAACACAATATCACCCACAAACATCTTCACGAAAATTAGATTTGTTTATTCCAGCTTTATTGAGGTATGATTGACAATAAAAAATGTACGTATTCAAGGTGTACGACATGATGATTTAAAGTTCATATACAATGTGAACTCATTACCACAATCAAGTTAATTAGCACATCCATAACCTCACATACTATTTGTGTGTGTGTGTGATGAGAATACTTAAGATCTACTCTCAGCAAATTTCAAGTTCACAGTACAGTATTATTAACTCTAGTCACCATGCTGTACATTAGATCCCTATAATTTATTCATCTTAAAATTGAAAGTTTGTAGCATTGGACCAACATCTCCCTGTTTCCCACACTCCCCATCATCTGGCAACCACCATTCTATTATCTGCTTCTACTAGTTGGACTTTTTTATGGATTCCATATATAAGTGAGATAATACAGTATTTGCCTTTTTGTGTCTGGCTTATATCCTCCAAATTCTGGGACCAGTTGGTCCCTCAACAGAGAGCAAATCTCTTAATGATAAGACAAATGAGATTTGATGACGGGGAGGAGGGCAAGAGAGGGACATAAGCTGAAAGTTTGAAAAGCCGGAGGTCCTGCCCAGGGAGAAAAGTCCTAGAAGCCAGATGCCTTAGTGTCAAATGCACACAGCAGCCTGAGGATACTGGATTCATAGCAGGGGACATCTGAGTGCAAGGAGCTAAATGGGAATAGAGGGCCACCAGAGATACACTAAATCCGGTCTTAGAAATAAATTATCTGTTCCAATAAAATTCCATGCAGAAGTTCATTTCATATATTTGTTACTGGTTTTTTTCTGTAACTGGCTCTGTTCCATCTTCAGCCAGTCATAACATCAGGGTACATGACAACAAACATCCAGCCAATTCAGCCATAATCAAAACTCCAGTTAACCAGCCAGCTGTTTTCTGTACATAACGCCAAGCAATCAACTGGACTAACTTCATGCCTCGAATGATGGAAAAGAACAGATGTTTGGGCATTATGTAAATGTTGAGTGCCAATTGAAAACTGGAGTGTTAGCTGTCACTTTACATACATTTTTTTAAAGGATCCACCTTGTACTTTTCTCCTGGCTGGATACAGGATATGCATACACAAACATATGGACACACATGCACTGAAAATGCTAGTGAGCGAGTGTGTGTGTTACAGAGCATGTCGGGGGAGAAGTTATTTCACACAGTCTCCATTCTATAACCCTTATTAAATGTGCCCGTTCCCTGCCTGTCTGTGCTTTTCCCTGCCTGCTCTGCTCTCCATCTTAGGGAACCACCCTTCCTGGCCTTTTGCCCTCTGGCATCAACCACTGGAAGATGAAGGGTGGGAAGAAGGGAAGAACTAGGTAATTTTTCCCCTTCTTTCTGTCTCCAATGACGTCTCCAGAAGCTGCGGCCCTTGCCAGCTGGCTCTTCCTTCCATGGTTCTAGTTCCCACCGGAAAGCCCCATCTGGGGTCCCTCAAGCTCCCTCTGCATCATCTGTGTAATCCGTGTGTTGGGGCTAAACTTTATCTACTGAGAGACCCAGAGTGACTTTTACTTTTCTGGCTAGACTTTGACTGATACATAGGGATAAAGTATCTTCTCATCCTGGGATTTCAAGCACAGCCTGAGGCCTATTAAATAGCACCCCAGGTCCTGGCCTCTTCTCTTCCTTTCCCACTCCTCTGCCTGTCAAATGTTCCAAGTAGGAGAAAAAATAAATAAATAAAAGTGATTTATCACAGGCCAGCCCCACTCAAAGTTTCCTCCAGTGATTGTTGTGAGACAGAACCCCCACATCAGATGTTTGCAATACTTTCCAAAATCAACAAACAATGCTTTTTGCCAAACTTCACTCTCCATATGTCTGCAAATGGACTTCTTTTCTTAACTATTTTATTGTCATAAGAACACTTACATTAGATTTACTTTGTTAAATTTTTAAGTGGACAATACAAAATTATTAATTACAGGCACAATGTTGTACAGCAGATCCCTAGAATGTATTCATCTTGCCCAACAATCAACAGTTTGCAATTTCCCTTCCACCCCGCCCTGGTGCCCAATATTCCTCTCTTCTATTCTGTGATTTTGACTATTAGATGCATCATACAAGTCCTTGTCCCTCTATGACTGGCTTATTTTACTTGGTGTAATGTCCAATGCTCATCCATGTTGTTGCATATCGCAGAATGTCCTTCCTTTTAAAAGCTAATATCCCATTGTATGTGTAGACCACATTTGCTTTGGCCATTTTTGTATCAATGTACACATAGGTTGTTTCTACATCATGACCACTGTGAATAGTGCTGCAATGAACATGGGTAGGTGTGCTAATATCTCAATTTCCTGGTATCAATTTGTTTGGATACATACACAGAAGTGAGATGGCTGGATTATGTGGTAATTCTGTTTTTAATTTTTTGAGGAACCTCTATACTGTTTGCATAGCAGCTGCACTGTTTTGCATTCCCACATAGAGTGTATAAGGGTTTCAATTTTTCCACATCTTCATCAACACTTGCTGTCTTTTTTTATATATATATATAATATCCATCCTATCAGGTGTGAGGTGATATTGCACTGTGGTTTTGAGTTGCATTTCCTTGGTGATTAGTGACATGCGGCATCTTTCATATACCTGCTGGCCATTTGTATATCTTCTTTGGAGAAATGTCTGTTTGAGTCTTTGGCTCATTTTTAATCAGGTTATTAAAGGGGGTTTTGTTTGTTTTGCTTTGGGGCAATTGTAGAGCCTGAAGTGGCCCTATGACTTGGCTCAGGCCCGTCTCAGCAGAGTGGGAGAAGGTCTGCCCACACAGGCACCCGGCGGAAGAGAGACTCCTTGTGTCTCCAGAGGCAGGCCTGTTGAGCTCAATCAGACTTCAGATGCTGGAAGCAGTTTTGCTCCCAGACTGAGGTTGAGAGGGCCTGGAGCGGATCCTGTCTTAGGATCTGCTGATGGATCGAGATCAGGAGGCCGACCTCCACAGCTCTACCAGGTGTGACTCCTGGCAGGTCCCTGGGAGGGCAAGATGCTCCTGGACTGTGGCTGGATCCCAAAGTTCTCACAAAGGCATTTGTTCCCATGGGTGGTTGTCAAATTATTGTTGCTGATGGGAGTTCACCCATCCTACCATCTTACTGATGTCACTCTGAGAGGGAGATTTTTTAAATGAGGGAAAATTCTCTATAGAGAGACATGTTAAAAACAAACAACTAACATTAATATCCTAAAAAAAAAAAAAAAAAACAACAAGAAAAAATAAGAACAGGATATTACAGAACATACAATAGGAACACTCAGAAAATAAAACTAAGTACTTGGAAACTAAAATTGATAGTATATTTAAAACTTGATAGAGTAAGACAATTCAATAAAGAAAAAGTAGTTTTTTCAACAAATGATGCTGGGACAACTGTATATCTACATGAGAAATATTATGAAGTTGGACCCCTATACACACCATATGCAAAAATGTACTCAAAATGAATCAGAAACATAAATGTAAGAGCTAAAACTATATAACTCTTAGAAGACATAGTAGCAAATCTTTCGTGACCTTAGATTAGAAAATGGTTTCTTAGCTATGACATCAAAAGCAAAATGACAAAAAATATATATTAATTGTACATCATCAAATAAAAGCTTTTGTACATCAAAGGACACCATAAAAAAAATGAAAAGACTGGCTGGTTTTTCTCAGTGGTTAGAGCATCGGCCTGTGGACTGAAGGATCCTGGATTCTGTTCCCCAGCCCTGGTAGGGACACAGGCAGGAGGCAACCAGTAGATGTATCTCTTTCACATCACAATGATGTTTCACTGTTTCTCCCCACCCTTCCTCCCTCCCGTCTACTCTTGTTAGAAAGCAATGGAGAAAATATCTTCAGGTGAGGATTTAAAAAAACAAGTAAAACGATAACCCAGAAGTATATATATATTTATATATCATAAGGGATTTATATCCAGAACATATGAAGAATCCTTAGAACACAACAATAAAAAGACAAATAACCCAATGGATAAAATTTTAATAAACATTTTTCCAAGGAAGATATATAAATGGTCAATAAGCACATAAAATGATGCTTAGCATTATTATTCATTGGAGAAATATATCAATACCACAATGAGATACCATTCACAGCCGTTAGGATAACTATAAAAAAAAGACAGATAATACCAAATGTTGTCGAGGATGTGCAGAAATTAGAACCTTCATACATCACTGATGGGCACATAAAGTTGTGCAGCCACTTTGGAAAACAGTTTGGCAGTTCCTGAAAAAGTTAAACATAGAGTAACCACATGATCAAGCAGTGCCACTCATAGGTATACACCCAAGAGAAACAAAAATATACGCCTACACAAAAACATTCACATAAATATTTATAGCAGCACTATTCACAATAGCCAAAATGTGCAAACAGCACAAATGTCTATCAACTGTTAAACCGATATACAAAATGTGGTATATCCATACAATGGAATATTATTTGGCTATAAAAAACTAAATATTAATATATGCTACAACATGAATGAATCTTGAAAATATTATGCTAAGTGAAAGAGGCAGATAACAAAAGGACCATATTATATGATTAATTTATTTGAAGTGTCCAGAATAGGCAAATGCATAAAGATAAAAAGTAGATTAGTAGTTGCCATAAGTTATAGTGGAAGGAATAATGGGGTGTGACTTCTAATAGAACAGGGTTTGTTTAGGGGGTAATAAAAATGCTCTAAAATTAGATAGTGAGGGTTGTACAACTTTGTCTCCACTGAATTATTATATAGTTTAAGATGTATGGATTATAGCTCAGTTAAGCTACTATTTTTAAAAACAGAATCACCTAGGGAGTTCATAAGAAAAGAGAAGGAGGTCCAGGATTAAATTGTTGGGATACTCTATTTTCTAGAAATTCAATAGAGGAGGAAAAATCAGCAAAAGGTACTGAACAGGATCATCCAGTGAAGTAGAAATAAAAACAGAACCTTTCATTAATGTTGAAAAAAGCAAGTGTTTCAAGAAGTAGGGAATAATCAACTATGCCTAATGCAGCTGAGCAATTAAGAAGAAGACAATAAAGTAACCATTGGATTTGACAAGCAATGTCAATAAAATAATAATGTACTTGACATCTTTCTATGATCTTTATTGATTTCATGTTATTTCAAACTACCAACAAATATTATTAGAAAGTATGGCCAAAAAAATTTAGCTTTTTTAAATTTTTTTAATTTTCTTAGTTTAAATATTTATTTTCATACCTATAAAAAACTTAATGGGTTGTATAAAAGTTTGAGAATATATTCCTAAAAGTGGATAAAATGACAAATATATAGATATAGGAAAGAAAAATTAGAAAACAATACAAAAAGTCAAACATTTGAATACTAGTGAGAATAATGAATATTCAGTGAGAACAAAATAAAATGAAGAGGGGGAAGTCTTCAAGAAAAAAATTCAAGAAAATTTTCCAGAATTTAAGAATATGAGTTTCTGGATTAAAAGGGCCTGAGTAGTGCCAAGCATAATGAATAAAATCAGGCCATATACCAAGAAACATCTCTGAAATTTTAGAACACACAGGGAAAAAACAGACAATCCAATAAGGGCCCAGTTAGGAAGGAGAAAATAATTTTACACAAAATTTCAAGAATAGCAATTACAGGGCCCTTTTCAATTCCAACATCAAAATCAGAGGACAATGAAAGTATGTGTTCAAAATTTTGAGGGGAAATTATTTGCAACATAGAATTCTATATGCAGTAAAAATAACAATCCTGTATAATAAAAGCCTAATATGCTAAGTGTTTGACTTTTCAACCATTCAACCAGTCGCTATGACATGCACTGACCACTAGGGGGCAGACGCTCTGACTGGTAGGTTAGCTTGCTGCTGGGGTCTGGCCGATCGGGACTTGGGGAGACAGGCCAGACGCACCCTAGAACCCTCCTGCGGCTCCTCCCCGGCCCTGATCATGCACCCATGGGGTCCCTTGGTCTGGCCTGCACCCTCTTGCAATCAGGGACCCTTCGGGGGATGTCGGAGAGCTGGTTTCTGGCAGATCCCTGCAGGCCAGGCCAAGGAACCATATACCGGACCTCTAGTCATATATAAAGGTAGAATAAAAATATTTTTAGAGGTACAAAAATATCAGAAATTTTACTTGGCACAAAAGCCTGCTCAAGAAGCTACTGGAGAATATACTCCTCCAATACAGGAGAGTAAACTAAGAAGGAGGAAGCTTTGGAATTCAGGAAGCAGGGGATATAATGTAGGAAAGGGGAGGCTCGTGAGGAAAATCCCAGAATGACAGCTGTGCAACAGAGCTAGAGAACAACTGGTCTAAGATTGGAGCAGGTGAAAGGTATCAAGAGATACTTCTTCAAAAGATGAACCTGGTAGAAACCTAATGTGTCTGAAAGTTTTGAGATGATATTTCCACAATTGGGGGAGAGATTGGTCTAAGATAGTGGTAAGTTCCTAGAAAAACTAAAAGAAGAAAGACAATAAAACCAGACACTTATTGATTTGGGGGAGAACAAAATGTTGTTCAGGAAAAGTGATCATCGTATACTACTTAGCTTGTTGGTGAGTAATGATTACATGATCATAAAAATCTGAACCTCAATTACCGGCCTAATCAAATAGCCACCTTAGGAAGCAGGTGGGACCAGAAGTGGACTGAGTATGGTCAAGAAAAGTAGTGGAAACACATTAAATCCTCATCCTCCATTGTGGTAAGTCAAAACATAATGCGAAAAGTACTTTCCACTTAAATGTCTCTTTTCATTGATTTTGTAAATGCTCACAATTTCTCTGTATACCTATAGTTTCAGCATAATGCTGAACATACAATACATGCTGAAGAAAATACTTTATGGTAAATCAGTAGCTAATTTTATATATTGACAGTCAGACAATATGAAAATGTTTGACCTTAATTTTATGTAAAAGTTTCTTCAGAAGTATTTCCATAGTGAAGAAAATATTTTGAACGTGTATGTTAAAATTCTGAACTACCTTTTTCTGACTGGCTTATTTCACTTGACATAATTGCAAATTCAGCTCATGGAAGTCTCTTCACAGAAGAACTACAATATATAAGAAAATATAAGCTTTAAATACAATTAACAGATTACATCACCTGAGCATGTTTTCTGATGTGCAGTCAAGTAAAATAAAGGGAAACAAGTCAGTATGAAGTCTATTGAAAATCTCACTGTTCATTCTATTTACGAATATTTGTTTTTGTTAAAACACACCAATATCTTCACCTTTACCTATATTTAAGCCTAGAATCCAACAATTAATCATCAAGACTAGCTCAGGTCTGATGATTAGTGACTCTGAGCATTTTTTCATATGTCTGTTGGCCATCTGTATGTCCTCTTGGAGAAGTGTCTATTTAGGTCTTTTGACCATTTTTTTTTAACTGGATTGTTTGTCTTCCTTTTGTTAGGTTTTAAGAGCATACAGTGGAGTAAAGATGTTCTCTTCAATAAATGCTGTTAGGAAAACATTGCATGCAGGTACATGCAAAAAAATGAAACTAAACCATCAACTCTTACACCATGCACAAAAATAAACTCAAAATAGATAAAAGACTTAAATGTAAGTTATGAAACCATAAAAATCCTAGAAGAAACCATAGGCAGCAAAATCTCAGACATCTCTCATAGCAAATTGTTTGCAGATACATCTTCTAGGGCAGTGGTTGGCAAACTGCGGCTCACGAGCTGAGGTTTGCTGCTCTGTTGACTAATGAGTTTGCCGACCACTGGGATAGGGGTTTAATCACAAGGAACAACAGCCTGTAATTATTGGAATCGGGGGAAGGGAAACAAAGGAAAAAATAAACAAATGGCACATCAAAATAAGAAGTTCTGCACAGCAGAAGAAAGCATCGACAAAATGAAAAGGGATCCCATTGTATGGGAGAAGATATTTGGCAATGATACATCTGATAAAGGATTAATTTCCAAAATATATAAGGAACTCTTATTCATTCATTTTTAAAACAAACCTGTAATTGGATCATTTGGTTTTAATAGCTCCTTTGATTTAGAGAGGCAGATACATTATAATTGATATTTATAAATTCATGTCAAAGAGAAACTTATTAAGAATTATGGTTAAAATTTGCAATTAGCCAATATAAAATAATTTCTATTAATCCTGATATTCTCTTGCAGAATGTTTTTTAAATTATTTAACAGTAAGATATGATAACTGGGGATTTGAACCATTTTTAAAAGATAGTTAAAGTTGCCACAAATTAGAAAAATTCTCCCCATATATTATTCCATGTAACATTGGAAAACCGTAATAGGCTCAGAAGAAGCAAATAATTTACATATTATTCATGGAAAATATCTCTAAGTATATAATAATAGAGAGTAATTTTATTTGAAAATCCATAACACTTTAAAAGAAACTAATTTTTAAAATATTAAAATTATATAACCCTTATAGAGTTTGAAGCTATATTCATCTCTACACATTTATATCATTTCTGAATGGTATAACTATGCTCATTAAAATGCATTATTATTTTTAATGGAGATTTAGATACTAAATTTTTCACTGAATTTTGGGGGAGTTAAGCCAAAGCTAAATCAACATACCAAAGCAAAATTTTAAGAGGAGCTGTTTTTATACAAAATGAATGGAAAGGCAATAAAGTATCCATTAGGAAGTTAAACATATAATCCCCTAATTTAGAGTCAGAATGTTAAAGTTGCTTTTCTTTTACCTATACCAGTACATATACTATTCAAACGTTTGGCATATTAGTTCACTTTGGTGCTCCCTGACAACTGTCTGCCAAAAATAAAGGTAATGACCTCTTTGGACTTTAGTTACTCCATTTTAAAAAATTCTATGACTGCAGAGATTGTAGAAGGAAAGGACTACATGTCATGATATTTCCCACTATACCTGATGCACAGTTAAAAGAACTTTGTAATTCAGAGGATCTTTGGGATCCTTTTATTTTTCATTGCTTGGGAATCACTGGATACTCATATGTGCTCTGGTCTTATTAATTTACGGCTATTCTCTTCTATCATAAACTCTGAGATATTCATTTGGCCTTTAATAGCAGTAGGTTTGGAAGTAAAAATCACCTTCAAACTCCACCATTATATCCACAGTTTTGCTTCAAACCAAATGGAGTAAAAAAGAAGATGGAGTTAGCACCACCACCATCATCACCACTCCAGTTATAAACAGCTAGAAAATGAGACAAAATATAGAAAACAATGGCTTAGAAAAGAGGCATTATAAGGTTGAGACCTCTGAGAGAAGAAAAACAGACAATGGGACCTCAAGTTCATCAGCTTACTTCCTGGAGGCAGTTTTGAGGCAACAACACAGAGCCAAGCAGACTCCCTAAGTTGAAAAAGCAGAGATCACAATTCAGGTAAAAGAAAGATAGAATTTTTGTGGAGCCTATTACCACAAATGAAGGAGCTGTACAAAGAGAGAACTACTGAGATCTGCACCGGGGTCTGCTGGAGACTTTGGCTAGCTACTTACCTGTTCAAGCATGAAAGAAAGTGGCCCCGGGCTGTGGAAAGAACCATCAGAAAGAACTACCAGTAGTCAGAAAATACCTCTGGCTCACGAAAGGCTAGGAATGGTCTGTCTTCCCACCAGCCAAACTGGAGGGAAAATTCAGACAACAAAATAAAATCCTCAGAAGGTTACTGTATGTCAAGGCACAACATTATCAAATTGCTGAAAACTAATGATAAAAAGAAAATCTTAAAATCACCCAGGAACATAAAACACATTGTGACATATATACAGAGCAACAAAGAAAAGGGTGACAGCAGACTCTTCATCAGAAACTATGCAAGCCAAATATATTGAAATATGAATAAAAACTGTCTACCTACAGCTCTTTAACAAGGGAAAATATCTTTCAAAAATAATAAATAAATACGCATTTTCAGGTGAACAAAACTAAAAAAATCCATTGCATTCCAAAAATGTTAAAGGAAGTTTCTTAGTAGGTAAAATAGCAACTTAAAGCTTCACAGAGGATTGAGGAAAGCCACAAATGAAAATATATGGGGAAATGCTAAAGACAATTTTCTCACTTTTAAAAACTATTTTTAAAATATAACTGACCTTAAAGCAAAAATAATAATACTGTAGTTTGGGATTTACACCATAGGTGTAAGTAAAATATAGACAACAATAACAAGAAGGATAAAGAGATTGAAGTAAACTGCTATGAGGTTTTTATACTACATATAAAAAGGTATAATATTACTTGAAGGCAGACTGTGATAAGTTAATGGTACATATCATCAACCCCAGAGAAATTAAGAAAAACAAAACAACATAAATAAAATATAATTGTAAAAAATAGTCAATCTCAATAAAAGAAAAGGGAACAGGAAAAATAAACAAAGAACAGTTGGTAGGACAGGCTCTATACATGGAAAACAATGAACAACTTATACTCACATCAGTAATAATAATAAATAACACTAACCAACCACTTATTATATGCCAATAAAAATTGTAAGTACTTTATAGATATATCTAAAGACATTTAATCACTAATCAACCCCATTCTATAGATATAAACCTTAGGCACTTACTCAATGGTAAGGGTATATAAGATAGTTTAGTAACTCTATCTTACTAAATGAGGAGGAGAAATCAGTATTGTGGCTAACCTAGGGAATTTGTCATGGAAGAGATAAGGCTTGAGCTGGCTCTTGCAAGTTCTATGCTTGATGACTACCAAGTTTTTCTACATCAAATGTTACAATTTAATATAGGAGACCTTTAAATAAAGTACCTTCATCAGAGTACTTTAAATAAATTCTTCAGCATTTTCAACAAACATTTATTGAACACCTACTATGTTTTAGACTCTGGGATCACAGAGATAGACAACAAATGGATGTCTATTGAATATGTATAAACAATACACACCATACAGCTAGAAGACATTGAGGTGCAGTACTTATCCTCAAAAAGCTTATCTAGTCAGTTGTGTGTATGTGTGTTTTTATGTGTGTGCGCACATGTGCATGTGTGTAAACCTGGGGAATAGTATATAATGAGTTCAGGAAACAGGAGGTTAGTGTGAATTACCCAGAGATATCTTTATGAAGGCTATGCCTTGCCGCTGAATTTTGAAAATCCAGTAGCATGTCTACATACGTAAAGAAGGGAGAAGAGGCACACCAGTTGGTGAGAATAGGATGAGAAAGACTCAGGTGGAAATAAACATAATCAGCTTAGCTAAAGGTAAGTAATGTTAGAAAAGAGCTAAAGATGAGGGGAAGGAGGAATACCAATTGGAGCATGAAAATTAACGTGAATCCTAGGTTTTTATTGAGAAAAAAGAATTGATGTTTCATCCCAAAATTCTAACTAAATCATTCTGTTTTACTTAGGCAGGAGAAAGGGCATAATTACAAAAAGGAGGGAAGAAAACTCCCCAAACAATAGAGAAAAAGGTTTCAATTATCATTTAATACGCAGGTAATTTCCTCAGAACTCAGAAATATCAATAAAAATTAAAAGAGAGAAAAAATTTACTTCAGCTAAGAGTCGGTTGATTTTTCTAAGGACAAAAGCTTCTTCAAGCAATTAATAAACATGCATCACCGATGCCACCAAACATCACCAAACCATAGAGAAAATAGGAACCCAAACCAAAGGGTAAGCAGTATAATCACTGATACTCCGGGGCTGGTGGAGTGCCTGCTCTGCTCGAATGACAGACACCGGCCTCCAGCGTGTCCAGGCAATATTCCCACTGCATTTTGTCAGCAGATTAGCAAATGTTCCTAGTGACAGGAACACAGCCCAGGAATATAGCCTTACCCTCATTCACGGCTCAAATCACCTCAGGACAATGTCGCTCTCCTCTCCTAGCTCCTTCTAATGGCCTCAAATGCCAATTAAACAGCTTTGCCATCTCTGTATCTAAATTTGGACCTACGTATCAAGTTTGGGTGCCTGATGAGACTAATTAAGTACTTTGAAGAAGTGTGGAGTCATCAGTCCTAGAATGGAAGAAAAAAAAGGAATCCCCAGAGGTGGATTTAACACGGTTCACATCCCCATGGAAATTTCACAAGATCACAACTGAAAGAACCTTCTACCATAAATTGAAGGACTCCGTGTTAACAGCAGGAAACAAAAACTCATCTCACAACTCTTCCCCACAAATTTAGTATCCACCAGAAATTCTGAAATTGTCATCCTACCTTATGTCGCCACCTAGTGTCCACAGGCAGGTGTATGTTAACATTAGCTGAGCCCAAAGGTGACATTTTTTTTTTTTTTTTTTTTTTTTTTTTTTGCAGTCACCCTTCAAGGACTTCCTGTTAGATTTGGCTGTTCATTACATCAGGATTCCTAGTGTGATTCCTCCTTCTACTTCAGGGCATGCCCAAGAAAGTGTAATTATGGACTTACTTCACTGTAGGTAAAACTCCCATTTTGTGGATTATTCTCAAGTACTTTAAAACTGCAAACTGTTTCCCAGGATAATTCTTTCTCAACATTTAGCACACATCTTCCCTTCTCACTTCTCTTCCCTCTTATTGGGTGTGGACTATCTCTGTACTTTTTATTTGCTGCATGAAATATAAGTGGGAAAAAAGGGCTGTACCAGAAATGTATCAACATTGTTCATAACGCTAACATTTGAGTGGCTTTAGAATTGCTTCCTTTATTAGTTTCACCCTTTTCCTCCTTCTAGTCCAGCAATGACATAGTGAGAGAAAGAGATGTTAATGAATAATAAAAAATCAGCCTAATTACAGGATATAACAGAAATAAAAAATAACTCCCAGGATTAGTTACCCAAGAGTCCCTATTTTCTTCCAACCAATCTTTAGGATATAAGTCCAAGCAAGCCTCTTCTAGCCAGGAACTGTGAAATTTTTGAAGATGCAAGCTTTCAGATAGGAGCAATTCTATCAAAACATTTTTTAGACCTACATTACTGTCTTGGAGCCAAACTTTTTCCATACCAGGCAACACAGAAAATTGAGCAGTCAGATGAGGTTGGGGTTTACAGACAGGAACATGGGACAGCTTTCTCAGTTTGCCTTGGAGGTAGATTGGCCAGATTGCCATGCAATATTTAGGACATCTTAGAAAACTACTCATTGTTTATGCAAAACTCAAATTTAACTGAGTGTCCTGTATTTTTCAGGGCCACTCTACTTGGAATGGAACAAAAGACCTAGTTGGGGAAAATAACTAGGCTCCTAACAGAAAGGGAGTCATTTTTTATGGAAATGGTGCTTTGGTGGGGTTGCAAGACCAGTATCAAAGCAAAGCCCAACACTATAAGCATTCAAATACTACTTTGCATATATTTGATACTTTAAATTTTATAAATATTTTCACATATATTATACAGGTCTGGGTTTACAGTTGTTTGTATGGAAACTAATACAATAATTAGTAAATAATACAAGAATAAATTCGGTGTTTTGTGTACTCACAACTTTAAATCTACTTTTGCCCCCACCCTGTATTAATTGGATCCTCCTCATTGCAACCCTTATCTGGGTATTTTTATGCCTGTTTCAGGGCTTACAGATGTTAAGAAAGTGTTGTGGGATAGGGAAGCCAGAACATGAATCCTTGTTTCAGCATGATGCAGTGTTTACAAATAAAGAAAATGTCTATGCAGACATTGCACAAGACTTTCAATCCCCAAACTACAGATGGAAAGTAAATATCTGGCAAACCCGGGTTAAAACTAATATTGTTACACAAGGCCGGGAAAAATGAAAAAATATTCTCAGAAAGAGCTGCTGATCTGCCTCACATACTTGCAGACTGTAGAGTCCAGTTTGGTTTTTTAAGCAACAAAACAAGCAAGCACAGTGAGACATTATTCTTCTGATGTGAGTTCATTCATATATACCAAACATTTCTAAATCTCCACCCACTACTCTTTGAAAGCCATTTATGTGTCTTAGAGATCTTTAATAAAATCACAGGATAATCCACATCTGTTTAACTGTTCATTTCCCCTAGATCTTTACATTTCAATTTTAGAAAATGTTCTTGTAATAATTCCTTTGGCTATTAACTACCAGGATCTTTTTAAATTGTAGAGTTGTGACACCTGGCGTTCATACTGTGTATTGCACTTCTCCCCAGCACAGTATATATATATATATATATATATATATATATATATACAGTATATACATAGTTTACCTGTAGTCTTCAAATTCGAGTATTCATAAAAATTCCCTGAATTTTCTTAAAATGCAGTTTCTTAAGCCCCTCATAGATTCTAATGCTATATATCTGGACGATTACTTATGCAAGCCCCAAAGCTACCATTCCTTTTCCACCTCCTGGTCAATCTCATTCAAGAGAACTTTATTGTGCATATGAACTATAGGGATCTTGTTAAAATACAAATTCTGGGGGCAGAGTTTCAGGATAGAGCCAGAAATTCAGCACTTCTTCCAAGCTCCCGATAGCTTTAAACCCCCATTTAAAACCTAAACATTTCCACTCCTTTATGTAGCCAGATCATCACAATTTGAATCCCGAGTTTGCAAAATGTGACTTACAGATGTTTCTCACTCAATGCTTATACTGATTTTGTTTCAATCTTCTCCACACCCCTGCTCTTTGCTCTGTCTACAAGAGTCCTTCATCTCAAGTGAAGTAGTTCGGGACAAAGCAGGCAGACATCCTGATGAAAGTCCCACCTTAACCCATTTCTGTTCCTTTCTAAACCAAACCATTTCCTGGTGCCAGACAGGAAGGCCCAGGGCAGTATCACGCCCATAAGCACTGTGCATGTGTATGGGAACCAAAGCTCCTTTACAGCATCATCACCTCCCTGTAAGAATGGAGTTCAGCCCCAATGGTACAGCTTTCAGTAATGATTATGTTCATGATGATAATGAAGATGATGGCTAACATTTACTGTGTACTTGCTAAGTGCCGTGCATTGTGCTAAATTCTTTACATGGATTACTGTATAGATAATATCATTGTCTCCATTGTAATGATCAGGAAAGGGACAGAGAGAAGAGCAGTGTCATATCTAATATCACAATTAAAGTCCAGTGGTAGACATATGAGTCATAAACTGAAAACGAAAATATTACATTGAGGGTTTCTCTTCATGTTCTCTATATAGTCTATACTTTTTTATAGCATTATTTGATGTATAAAATACAGCTGGGAATAAATGAATTAAGTTGTTTAGAACACCAACAATTGAGAGGCTTCAGAATTGTTTCACTTTAGAGATTCACCATTTCCCTCCTTCTAGTCCCAAAACCACACAGTGGGAGAGAGGAACAGAGGTTAGAGGCATAGAACTATCCACTCTGTATAACTTTCATAGGTTGCCATCTCACAATGCATGGCTAGAACTTAGAAGGGCTTTCCAGAAAAGTCTTGAATTTTCTAGAAATGGCCAAAACATATGCCTATCTTAACTTTAAGAGCTATTGCAGCACTGATACAGGCAACTTAAAAAGATGTGTTCTCAATAGTTGAGTTCTGTGACCAAGTCAAAGAATAAAAAACAAGTATTCACATACTTTTTCTTTTATTCATACCTTTTTAAAATGTCTATTATTACCTTTTTGTTAAATACTATTTCTTGCAACCAGGTAATAGTTCCATTCGATCTTTCTTATAATAACACAGAATATTCTATCCGAACTTTTAATGTGCTTCAGATATGCTTGGTTGAGCAGAAAATATTCCCTCTTGTCTCTTTTGGTATTATAATCCTATTGTCCTTATTGAAAGAGCTAGTAGCAAGACAATAGTCTTTGTGAGCACTTTGTGATGACTATATATTCCATCTTTTGCTTAAATATGCATCCTTTGTTATTGAGAATTAGTGTTTTCTAGAATAAAAAGGAAGTCATATGTTTATTAAAAAGTATTAATGCAGACAGCTGTGAGAGTGAGATGAGAAAGAAAACCCCAAGGATTACATATTGGCCTCTGAATAATCTCATAATCTTGTACTTTGATCAATCTTTATAGTTCAGCAAAGGCCCTGCTTTGTCTCTGAAAAATAAGAACAATCCAAGAGAGAGTGAAAGAAAGCAAATAGATAAGGGGACATTGGAATAACAGTTGAGAGACAGATATTCTCCTCTCTCTCTTCTTCTTAGTTTTGTTGTGGAAGGAGTAGATATTTTGGAGCCAGATAAATCCAAGTTTAAATCTCAGTCATCACTAGATGACTATATATAATACATGTAGTTATATGGCATCAGGCAGTTTACTTAGCATCTGTGAGTCTCAGTGTAGACACTGCTGCTTTCCCAGGCAAGCTGTTGGGTTGACAAATGTTAACCAACAGATGTTAACGTAAGTTTGGAGCCTGGAAGTACAACCGCAAAAAGCAGCTTTTATTAATGGTAGCTTATTATGAATGATCACCACTTCTTCATCTGTTCAAACATTGATTTGTTGTTCCACTTATTTATGCATTTATTGGTTGATTCTTGATGTGCCCTGACTGGGGATTGAACCCACAACCTTGGGTATCAAGACGATGCTCTAACCAATTGAGCTACCCAGCCAGAGCCATCTATTCAACTTTCAACAAATATTTATGGGTCACCTCTTTTTTGGAAGGACTATAGTGAAGTCCCAGGAATACAGTGAACAAACAGATAAAGTCTCTGTCCTTAAGAGGTTTGTGCTTTAGCCTTTGAATACCCACAGTAAAAAACAAACAAACAAAAACAAAAAAATGCCCTACCCCATTCCACTCCACTGAAACTCCTCTGGCAAAGACACCATTACCTTATTAATAAAATACACTGGACTGTTTGGTGGCTCTCAATAAGACCTCTTTGTAGCATCTAATAATATTGAGCAATTATCATCTTGATGTCTAGAATACTTCTCTCTTTCCTGATTCCCTAAATCCTTGGATTGGAATTTCTCAGCTTCCATTGTTTTTTCTTGTTCTGTTACTGAGGAGATGATAAAACCTCGGTTCTTGTCTTCTTGAAGGAAAGATTTCAATCAAGAGACAAAGTGTAGAAAGCAAGCAAGAACGTATTGACCACAGCAAAAATGTACTTAGGGCAGTGAAACGAGGAAGGGCATAGAAGAAGCAATAGGAGAGCCTAGGCTGGCTGCCTTGGCTCACTGGGAGGTCACAGAACAGGAGGCCTTGGAGAGGTCCCAGGGGGTTAGCTTGGGAAGAGCTGCCACTGCCCATTGCTCCCCTGGTTGCAAGTCTCATGGGCTCCCTTAAAGGTTGGGGGATATTGGGGCGGGGGGGGCAGGTATGGGGGTTGAGAGGGAAAAGGGAATGGCTTGGGCATGCTCCCAGGAGGGAGAATCCCCTGGGAACTTCGTTTTCAGGGATTTTAAGGCTGGGCTTTTAGGAGAGGTCTTAGGGGCAGATCAATAAAGTATTCATCAGCTTTATGCTGATGTACCAAAATGAGATTTATTCTCTTAATTTGTCTGAACTTGAGTGGGATTGGCAAATGGCACTTAATTGGATTTCTGTTATCTATCTCCCTAAGTAGGGTAATTTAAACTATTTACCATCTGTTTGGGGGAAAAAAGTGCAAATCATTTTTTCTTAAGTGTCCTTGGTTTAGGGAAGATAGGATTTAATAAGTGACTGCAAACTGCTGTTTAATTATCTGTCTTTGTTTCCCCATTCTGCTTATCCTGGAATTTTTCTAGCTTCTTATTATTCTATAATACTCCTGTTATCCCTTTAACTAATATTCCCTAGTGTTCTGACTTTTACCCTTTTTCTTTTATACCCTATAGTAGTGTTTCTTGATTATTTTAGAGTCAAGAACTCCTTTAAGAATATAAAGATGCCCTAGCCAGGTGGCTCAGTTGGTTGGGGCATTGCCCATGCACCAAAAGGTTATGGGAGAGACTTCCGGTCAGGGCCCATAAGTAGGTTGCAGGTTCAATCCTGGTCAGGGCGTAATTGGGAGGCAACTGATCAATGTCTCTCTCTTTCTCTCTCTCTCTCTCTCCCTCCCCCCATCCCTCTCTCTCTAAAATCAATAAAAACATATTCTTGGGTGAGGATTTTAAAAAAAGATATGAAGAAATCATCCACCCTCTCCCTAAGGGGGGAAAATGGATCTACTTTCAAATATACAAAAATTTGCATATATTTTAAGAAATTTCATAGGCCTTCTTCCCTTCCCACAAAGCCCATTGTTGAACTCCAGGTTAAGGTGTTTCTTGGTTTTAACTATTAGCTATATACCAATGACCCTCAAATATGTCTCCCACATAAAGCACTTTCCTGAGCAACAGGGCTACTTTCGAATGACTTATTGACAACTCCTCATCAATGCCCCTCAGGCACCTTAAAAATCAAGATATTTGAAACCAAACTCATTATCTTTATCCTAAAACATGTTCTCCTCCTAAGACAGAGAACCTATGGGAAAAAGAACACTGTTTTTGAAACTAATAGACCTAGATTTAAATCCAGCCCTGGAAACTTCAATGATATATTTAATTTCTTATATTTAACATGAGTATAATAATACTTCCATTTTCTGAATTATGATGAGAATTAAAATAGATAATGGGAAAATCCCTAGCCATGAGTCACCACATAGCATACATTTCACAAATATCAATATTACTGGATTCCAAATGTCAGCCAAAGCAACTCCATTCACCAATTACCTTAAGTCAAAAATTTAAGGTCATCTTTAATTTTTCCCCCTTTCCTCATCTGAAGCCAATGGATAGCTATGCTGTGTTGATTCCTCAATGTTCTCGTGCCCTTAGTTCAGACTCCCATGTTCTTTCTCATGGACACAGCAGTAGTTTCCTGTCCTGTTGATCTAATTCCTATCCCACACCTGGGTGGGGAACCTTTTTTTTTTTCTGCCAAGGGCCATTTGAATATTTATAACATCATTCTCAGGCCTTACAGAATTTTCAACTTAAAAATTAGCCTGCTTTATTTGGTCAGACATTTAATTAACTCACCCCTAATGCCTTGGCAGAGCCAGACTAGATGATTTTGAGGGCCTTATACAACCCGCTGGCCAGATGTTCTCCACCCCTGCTCTACACTGAAGCCAGAGGATCTCCTCAAGACACACATCTGATAACAACATGACTCTGCTTAAATCTGCCCTGTTGCTTCCTGTTGCTTCCGGGATTACATCTACCTCAGTATTGGACAGAAGGCTGACTATGATTGGCCCCTGTCAACTCCAACTTAATCTCTTGATTACTTGTGGGTCTTCCCAACTGCCCACAGTGTTTTGGAATCATATCTCTATTCACACTGCTTCCTTTGCCTGAAATGTCCTTAACCCTCTACATCTTTTTTCTGGCATTCAGGCCAATACCTACTCACTCATCTTTCAAAACAGTCCAAGCATCACCTCTGCTATGAAGTTATTCCTCACAGCCTCCTGTCATACTGCTGCTCGCTGACTCCTTTTATCTCCTTGATGGATGATTTTCTATCATGGCAAATATGAATGCACATAGTTTTCGATTTCAAAAAGCTTACAATCATCATTGAACCAGAAATCTTGTTATATAATCTGGACCAGTAAGCCAAATTGAAAGAGAAATCATGAGGCATGAAAAAATGAGTTGTAAGCAACTTCAACAGTGAGATCAATGGTTCTTCTCAGAGGCTCTGTGTGACTCCCAAGCACTAGGTGTGTTTTTGTGTGTGTGTGTGGGGGGGGGGGGGTACACATTAATACACAAGTATTAGCTATATATTAACTGATTTAATCTTCACAAACAGTCTATGAGGTGGGCACTATTATTATACCTGCTTTAGAAGTAATGAGCTCAACTGGTGAGGCTCAGAGGTTGAGCATCAACCTATGAACCAGGAGGTCATGGCTTGATTTTCCGTCAGAGCACATGCCCAGGTTGAGAGCTCCATCCCCAGAAGGGGGTGCGCAGGAAGCAGCTGATCAATGATTCTCTCTTATTATTGATGTTTCTATCTCCCTCTCTCTTCCTCTCTGAAATCAATTAAAAATATATATTTTTTTAATATATTTTTATTGATTTTTTACAGAGAGGAAGGGAGAGAGATAGAGAGTTAGAAACATCGATGAGAGAGAAACATCGATCAGCTGCCTCCTGCACGCCCCCTACTGGGGATGTGCCCACAACCAAGGTACATGCCCTTGACCGGAATCGAACCTGGGACCCTTGAGTCCGCAGGCCGAGGCTCTATCCACTGAGCCAAACCGGTTTCGGCAAAAATATATATTTTTTTATAAAAGGAAGGAAGCCCTGGCTGGTTTGGCTCAGTGGATGGAGCATCCGCCTGCAGACTGAGGGGTCCTGGATTCGATTCTGGTCAAGGGCATATACCTAGTTGCAAGCTCCATCCCCAGTGGGGGGGGGGGGGGGGGGGAAGGGGGGAGGGGGCATGCAGGAGATGCAGGAGGCAGCCAATCAATGATCCTCTCTCATCATTGATGTTTCTATCTTTCTCTCCCTCTTCCTTCCTCTCTGAATCAATAAAAATACACTTTTTTAAAAGAAAGGAAATTAAAAGCATAAAGAGATTAAGTAACTTGTTCAATATGACCCAATAGAAATATCAGTATGAATAAAGTATGGATTTCGGTTAATTAAAAAATAACATTGATAAACAAAAATTGATAAATAAAAATTAATTTTATTGTAACGAACTAATATATATTTTGGACCTATTCAAGGCTGATAGGCAAAGAAAAACCTAGGTGCCCTATGCTCAAAAACAGTGAGTCATGAATAATAAAGTAAGATACAAAGAACAGAAGACGGTATTTACTGGGGGCAGTAAGAAAATTCTGGGGTGAGGGCAATCTATGAACTGGATCAGTAAGTTAATGAACAAAATGAGATGAACGCCTAACCCAGGTGTGGGGCCCTCCGGGCCATTCCTCCAAGTCCCTCTCACCTCACCTTTTCCCCTCCCACATTGTGGGCCCGGACTAGCCAATGGAAGGTCGGCTCTGCCTAGGCCTCCTGTGCGCGTGCGCAGCGTCGGGTCGACGCTCCTCTCCATCCATTCGCTCGGAAGCAACTTCCTCAGCCTAGGCACTGTCCGCGCAGGCGCAACCCAGCTGCCGCGGCCGCCGCCATCTTCGCGGCGGGAAGAGTCGGGGTCTGGGACAGCTGGAGGCGGCGGCGGTGACAGGTAAGGACGGTTTCCGCCCGCGGTAGCCCCTCCAGATTCGCCCGTGTTCGGGCCACAGCTCTCGGTATTGCTCCCATCCCCACAGGGCCCTGTCTCCGCCCCCATTTTGTCCTGTCACTCTGGCTTCAGACTCTTTTCCGCGTCCTCACTCTTCCCGTTCCGCTCGAACCTTTGTTTGGAGCTGTGGGGTGGCCGCCCTGACCTGTGTTAAAATGCCTGCTCCGACGCTCAGGACCAGGCCTGGGCGCAGGCGCCCCACTGCTGCCCGGGTCTAGCCCGAGGTGTTTACTGCGGGCCTCCCGGGCGGGGGCGGGGGTCTGGGCCGGCCGGGCCGGGCCAAGCCAAGCTAAGCTCGGCCTCCTTGGATGGACCGAACCTGGACGTTGGGCCTGTGGGGATCCAGGGACACACAGTCGGAGAGAGGGGCCGTTTCCGAGCGGTCTGCTGCTAAAGCCTGATCCTTCACGAGCCTGTCGTTTTGTCCTTCCCCAGGAGTAACTTCACGGAAGGGAAGACACTTTGCGTCCGCTCTCTCCGCCAGAAATGGCCAATGTGAGTAAATGCGTCTCTGAAGAGGCCGCTCGGTCCGATGCGCACTAGTTTGGGAGCTTGTTAGGAAAAGCGGGAGGGGAGGGTTGGGGAGGGTGTGGGTGACACACTGTGTTTCCTACGTAGACGACTTGGCGCAGCGCTTTTCCGCCGGGTGCCGCGGAATTTTAAACCTGGCAGAGCCTGGCCGGACAGGGGCCCTGGCCTCCTTCCCCTCCGATTGTCAGACCAAACAAATGACAGCAGCCAGCACAGCAGCCGTTCGGGGTGAAGGAGTCAAGTTTATATCTATGTTTGTGGTCAGGTCGGCGAAATACTGTGTGTGTGTGTGCTTCAGAATTTTAGTAATTAGTTTTGTGTGCCACCAGTTGAAAAGGGTAGGAAGTCGCTGGAAAATGCCCAGGGAAGCAAGGGTTGTGAAATGGATGTTCTATGCCTTGACGGCAGCCTGAACGCATCCTTTTCAAGTAAAGGTGCACTTGTTTCTGCAAACTCAATTTTAGAAATACATTCAGAGCCAGAATCCTTTCTATATATATATATATATATGTTCAGTCTATTATTTCAGTAAAATACTTCGAATCTATTTTTACGCTGTTTTTAAATTCTTTGTTTAGCCAAACTGGATGTTTTGTAGCAGTTTTAGTACAGCAAGGAACTTTCCAAATCCAGCAAAATGAAAGCAAGAGATACTATTCACATAGACCAGAGGTATTTATTGACTGTCACTCCCCAGTTATTAATCGGACACGCCCTAGCATAAGGAGTTCATATAGTAGGGACATGACATATAAAGGAAAACAGACAATAAAAGTAGGAAGTGATTTTTTTAAAGCCACACACACACACGGTACAATGTGGATTCAGCTTTGTGGAGAAGAGAAAGTAGGGACCTGGGATCAACTTAATCTGAGAAGCGTTTAATTTGAGTTTTGTGAAAGAAAGGGATTCAGAGAATCTAAGGTTTTAAGTGGGAAGAACAGGAGTACGTATATTCAAAGACACTCCCCCTTTCAAAAATCAAGAAGTTAGTTTTGCCTTCCGAGTATAAGATATGTAGATAAAATTACTGGGAAATAAGTTTGGATTGTAGAATTCTGATCAAATAATAGCCTTGAATGCCAAACAGTAATTTAGACATTATTTTTTAAATCATGATACTTTAGTCAGAGCGGTGTGTGAGGAAGATAATTTGAAAGGGTAAACAATTTGAAAGCTACTTTGTAAATCCTCTTGTTAAAAAGTCATATAAAATTAATTTTAATATTCAAATGTAGTTTTTGAATTTGGTGTTTATATGCATTGTAAACACTGAATGGATGTTACTAATAAAATATGCAGATATGTGTGTCTTCAACCATGTATTAGCATACATAGCAAGGATCAAAATGCCCATGCTTCAGTAGATAGACAGGTAAATTAAGAGGCATTGATGGGGATTTTGACAAACTGAAATGTCTACTTCTGATACAAAGGGAGCAGCCTTCCTCAGCCACAGCATTTGTTGCTAACTATTGTCTTCTGGGAATCTGAATCCAGTGCTGCCCGATCTTCAAGAACAGCTAAAAATCTGCACCTTTGTGTGAAATCTCTTAGTTTCTCAATGCTGATATCCAATTCAAATTTCTTGTGTAACACTGTGAACCACGCAAAAATGTCTGTGGATGCATATGGATATGTTTCATAGATGACCAGTTTTCAGTCTTTGGTATAGACCATTTTTCTCCTCACAGAACTTAGGCCTAAGAAGTGCCTAAAAGACTGTTTCTATTTATATGCTAAAAGAATTTTAAACTTGAATCTTAATAGCTTGTCATCTTCCCAAGTTTAGAGTCCTAGGTTTGTTTGAACTTAGTCATGTATAAAATATATACTTATCCTCAAACTAAAATAAGCTGGCTATTCTAATTTGGGGGCTGTTTTATTGGCTGCAACTTGTAATCATTATGTTCATCAGTTGACCCAATGTCATAAAATCTGTCAAATTCACACAAAATATTTCACTTCAACAATAAAAGATTTGAGAGCCATATAGGTTAAAGGGAAAATTTAAAACTAACTGGTACTATAATCAGCTATCTCTTTCAGTGGACAAATTAAATGCTGGTTTATTTTGCAAATAAAATGAAACTTGGTGATTAGATTTTCTTAGAATAGTTATTATATAACTTTTGTTAAAAGTTTTACCATGAAGAAAAATAAATATAGAGTCTAGTGGGCATTTTAGCATAAGAACTCTTTTGACGGTCTAAAAGAAGGCAGAGAAATATGGAAAATGTGAGGTAGATATTTTTTTGTGACTAAAGAGTGAAGTAAGAGAAGGGAGGGTAAAATTAGTAATAAAATGCTGTCAGAATAAGACCAGTTCTGATGTTGTCTTGTATTTATGGTAAGAAATAAAGTCAGAAAGAACACATAGGTTGGATTTCAGAATACTATATGAAAGGGTAAAGTGTTAAATGGCTAGACCCGTGGTCGGCAAACTCATTAGTCAACAGAGCCAAATATCAACAGTACAACGATTGAAATTTCTTTTGAGAGCCAAATTTTTTAAACTTCTTCTAACGCCACTTCTTCAAAATAGACTCGCCCAGGCCGTGGTATTTTGTGAAAGAGCCACACTCAAGGGGCCAAAGAGCCGCATGTGGCTCGCGAGCCGCAGTTTGCCAACCACGGGGCTAGACTATTTCAACATCCTGGTAACTAGTTTCATACCACCTCTCTAACCCCACTCCAGTCCATCCTCTATGCTGCCCTTAATGGTACATCCTTAAGATATCCCATATTTTTATCAGTTTACTCCACTCCCTGCCTACAGAATAAAATTCTGATTTATTATCTTGGTATAACCGGCCCTTTACTGTCTGTGCCAAATATAAGGCCTTTTATAGTTGCCCACAAGTCAACTTTCAAGACTGTTTTTTACTGCACTCCCCTATATCCTCCCTCACTGAACTTGTCACTCTTTGAATATATCTTTTACAGCTTCATACCTTTGTTCCTGAAAGGCGTTCATTGAAATTCCACTTTCCCTAGCAAATTTCTACAAAACCTAATATACCCTCCCTGAAACTCTTTTTCTACTCCTTCAAGGATTTCTTAATTATTCAAATATTTAAATAGAATTTTACAGATGACATATTTGTTTTTATTATTTTCCACTAAACTAAAAAGTTGGCAAGTTTTAAATTTTTTACTGTAAAGGTCCAGATAGTAAATATTTTAGGCTTTGTGGGCCATAAAGTGTTTGTGCAACTGTATTTAATTCTGCTATTGCGAAAGTAGCCGTATAAGTGGGTGTTACTGTTACAATAAAACTTGCTTTATCAAAACAAACAGCAGACTGTATTTTGCTATAGTTTCCCAACCCTTGCATTAAATTATTCTGACTCAAGTATTTTACTAAAAGTTTATGCATTTACAGTCATTCATTGTAACACCTCAGAGTCAAGGAAATGAACTTAGGATCAGAAAATGTATCACAAAGTATGTGCTAAAATGGGAGAAAGTGGACATTGCCATAAAACCAAGAGGAAAGTTGGCATGGGAGATAATTGGCACAATTTATAGCAGTATAAGAAGACAAGGGTTAGAAAATAAACAGGTTTTGATCCAAGGAAAGGTTTTGAAAGTTCTGTGTTTTGAGAATAGAAGAATCTTACTACTTGGGCTACCTTTTTAGTGCAATTTTTAGAGGTTCCATTCTCTCTAGTGTAGCACTCTTAATTCTGGTCTTTATTGGAAAAGTAACTTATTACTTGTTTGTTTTAATATTCATGTTTATTTTTAAAATTATAAATATACATAATGCTTTTCATATGAAAAGAATAAATATACGTTTTAAAAGATATATTGCAGTGTGATTTGCCAGAGGTTATCAAAGTATAACATTTATATCCAGAAAAAATAATTTAAAATTTTGTGTCATTTTTAGGTGCTCTGTAACAGAGCCAGACTGGTTTCCTATCTCCCAGG
Organism: Cnephaeus nilssonii; assembly: GCF_951640355.1. NCBI lineage: Eukaryota > Metazoa > Chordata > Mammalia > Chiroptera > Vespertilionidae > Cnephaeus > Cnephaeus nilssonii. The sequence continues at coordinate 63,399,393 of NC_137081.1, forward strand.
ATTTCACTCTTTAATTAAAAGAGTTGTCAATCCCAAAGCCTTTTCAACTGCAGGATCTTCAGGTTCTGATGAGTCTCATGTGGCCACTGCACCTCCCGATATATGTAAGTAAAAATTATCATTGCTTTACTTATAATTGTTTCAAAACATTTTTAGTTGTGTTTCCTATATTTCTTCTTGAGGTTTTACAGATTTTCTAAAGTTGAATTTATATCATTGAATATAGACTCAGAGCTCTGCCTAAATATTTATATCCGAAAGCTACAACATTTAAAAAAAAATGGTTTCTAAAGCTTACTTTCTTACACATTAGTTTCTATCTTCAAAAACATACAGTCCTCTCTGAAACAAATCTTTTAATGCTATTATACTTACCACTTTTTACTATTTGCTGAATGTTTTAAATAGCTGGCACTTTTTATATATGTGTTTATTGAATCAGTAACTTTCTGCTTCATCTAATCTATCTTGCACATTATTAATCATTCGAAAACATTTTAATTCTGTCACTTCCTTAATAAACCTTGGTTATCTCCCACTACTTTCTGTAGCAGTTCCAGACTGTCCCCAACCTATGAAAAATTTTCCGGTTCTAAAAAAAATTTTTTTTAATTTATGTGATTAGGTAAATTTCAGGAGTGTTATATGCCACAGTCCTATATTAGAGACTTATAATGCACTCTAAAATATTTAAGGGAGGGCTCTTAGGAACTTAATGTAATGTATCCTAAAGGAATTGGGCATGGAATCCTTTTTTTCTTGCAACACGTTACTTACAGTGTAATGTAAGTTCACTTGAGCATGCCCCAGGTTTTCTTGCCCCAGTTTTATATCCCTTCTCTGATTACTCCAACTTATATCTTTGGAAGGCTAAACATGTATGTATCATAAATGAAAGATTTGTCATTCAGGGGTTTGTATCCTGAATATATTTTTTAAAAATTTCATAAACTAATTAGGAAAAAGACAGTAGGAAACCAAACAATATTTTTTGCATTTTAAGATATAAATTTTGTTTTATTTTTATAGATTATAATCCAAATTCAGTGAAAATCCCATTGTAATTTATTTATTTTAAATTTATCTTTGTTTTTTTTATATACTTTTTATTGTTACTAGTATTACAGATATCTCCCATTTCCCCCCTCTTTCCCTACCTACCCTCCCCCCCATGTCTTTACTACCCTGTTGCCCATGTCCATGGGCTATTCATTTAAGTATATAAGTTCTTTGGTTGGGGGAACAAGAAGAGATTAACCAAACAATTTTTTTAAATGTATATGAACAGACTATTCCTGGAAGAAAAAAACTAAATGACCAGTCAACATGAAATCCACTTATAACATGAGATATTTATTTTTTTCAATAGACTGTTAGATCTGAATAGTCTTTAAAACCAATTTTATTAAAAAATAGCTGGTAAGTTTTTGCTTTTGAACTGACTTCAGTTAATCATTCGTGTGTGTCAGCCTTATTACTCAAGATGGTCTTCAGACTAATAGCATCAATATCATCTAGAAACTTGATAGAAATGAAGAATCTTGAGCCCCACTCCAGACCTAATAAATCAGAATCTGCAGTTTTATAAGATCTCCAATGATTTTTTTTTTTTTGACATTTTTTGCCTTTTTTTCCTTCACCTGAGGATATATTTTTATTGATTTTTAGAGAGAGAAAGAAAGAGAGAAACATCAACCAGCTGCCTCTTGTAAGCTCCCCAACCCGGGACTGAACCTACAACCTAGGTATGTGCCTTGTTGAATGGATCCTGAAACCCTTTGGTGCATGGGACAATGCTCCAACCAACTGAGCCACCTGGCCAGGACTCTGATAATTCTTAAATACTATTTAAAAGTTTAAGAAATAATAGGCTAGAGTGTTTAGGTTAAGAATTATGAGACATTATCTAGATTCAAGAGGGAAGAGTTTGATGGTTGATGGTTGATGTTTGTCATAGTTCTAGAAGATGAATATGACACAGTCTAATGATGGAGCAGCCATATTTATATGGCCATTTTTAGTCACTCGGTTTGGGCAGAGTATTAAAAAATATTTTTATTGCCAACTGATATCTTCGGCAGTCATTCCTTTCTGTAAACAAAACTCCTACTTGAGTATTTCTTTGTTTAGTTTTCTACTTTATTCTTTCCTGGATCTTTTTGAAATTTTCACAAGTTAGGATATTTTTAAAAAGTGAATGAAGCACTGTTTCTCTTCTGAAAGTATTTAATCCATGTTAACTCATTCGGTTGGGTAAACAGGGCATTATGTTATATGGTTCATGTAAGATTTTTCTAGCCTATTATTAACAACAGCTTCATGCCCCTCCCCTAGGGCAGTGGTTGGCAAACTGCGGCTCGCGAGCCACATGCAGCTCTTTGGCCCCTTGAGTGTGGCTCTTCCACAAAATACCATGTGCAGGCGCGCACGTACAGTGCGATTGAAACTTCGTGGCCCATGCGCTGAAGTCGGTTTTCAACTCTCAAAAGAAATTTCAATTTGTTGTACTGTTGATATTTGGCTCTGTTGACTAATGAGTTTGTCGACCACTGCCCTAGGGTAACCCCTGTTACGTTCAGTATGCTTCATTTTAGATTCCCCCCCCCCCCTTTTTTTTAACATAAATATAAAATTTTTAAATAAATACTATTCTTTGACTTCGCTTTTTCTCTTAAGGTAATATATCTTGGACTTCAATATCAGTGAAGATATACTACATTTTTTTTTTCGTAATTATCAAGTATTAAATAATATGGATTACAGTACTTTCATTAAATCTAATAATGGACTTGCTTAGGAGTTGACAACTGGTTGCTTTGATTAGCAATTTGGAAATAACTTGAAACTAATTTATATTCACATAGAAAAGCAAATTTCAAAAGTCTATCATTTAGGTAAAAAATACCAATTCTAAAAAGAATTCATTCAGTCTCCCAGTATACTTTACCATTAAGGAGAAAATGACTCATTTTGTTGTTTCTTTTCAGGCTCTCGAACAATATGGCCGGATGAAATAATGGGACCATTTGGGCCTCAGGACCAGAGATTCCAGCTTCCTGGCAACATAGGTTTTGATTGTCATCTCAATGGGACCATATCACAGAAGAAAAGCCAGGTTCATAAAACTTTACCTGATGTTTTAGCAGAACCTTTATCAAGTGAAAGACATGAGTTTGTGATGGCACAATATGTGAATGAATTTCAGGTAAATTGTTAATATCATATATTCTGTTTTTATAATGCTATATTAATTTCCATAAACAGTACCTTTATTGAAAAAAGTAAAATAAAAATATTTAATTCCAATATATACAAAAACAACATAAGTAGATTTTTTAAAGTTGGCATTGTCCTATGTATTTTACTTTAGATTACAGTCTTTTTAGGTAATTAAATCTTCAGAACTGTCTTTTGATAACTGCTTATTTCATCAAATAGAGATAATTTGATTATTCTTATATTACTGAAAATTTAGATTCCTGTTTTTCACTTTTATAAATTGTAATTATTTGTATATGGACTAAATTCCTGCTATATTCCTTTAGCCATTTAAAAACTTAAGAAAATTTTGAGATCTCTGAAATTCTTCAGATGGAGTAATCTAAAAAGGAAAACTTATAAGTGGGCTTGTGTTATTTTAAATACAACTTCTGAGGGTTCGTTTTAATCTGCTTTTGTATAAATGAATGTTTTTAAATTAGTTTTTAAAAAACTAGTATTGCTTCATTGCCCAATCAAGTGGAAAGCTATGTGCTATTCAGTTTCTGTCAAACCCCCAATTCTTGTCATTTTTCACATTTCTACATAGTTTCAGGCTAGGTTTTTATCAATACCATGTTATTAAAAGCAACAACCTCTTACAGTTATTATGGGTTATATTAGATAACCTAATATTGGGATACTATATATCCCGATTTTTTTATCTCAGATTATTCCTTCTCAGTCCTCTTGGCTCCTCCTCTATCTACTAATCACATGATATTTCTCATACATTTCTGTTCTTCATCTTTTCTTTTAAATTAATTCCTGGTCACTTATTCCCTTGGCTTCCTTTCTCAGGCGGTGTTTTTATAATTTCTAACTTAGTATTTCTACCATTTCTGTGTCTAAATTTCTGTCTGCCCAACAAACATCTTTGGATATCTCACAAGTCCCAGACTTTGCATGTCTAGTACTGAATTAGTTCTATTTTCTCTCAAAACCTGTCCTTTTATATTTTCTGGAGTATAAATGACTTAGTATCTATCCTCCTACTGCCCCAAGATAAAAATTATACTGCCAATCTTAAATCCTCTCTCCATCATACCTCCATAATTAGTAATGAAATCTCATTGCTTTTATCTCTTAAAGTAGCTTTTATATTATTTGTGCCCTTTCAATTTTCAATAATATTGCCAGAGTTCCAGGCTACCTTATCTTACCTAGATTCTTAGAGGCATTATAATATGATGGACAATGGAGAAAGGATAAATCTAGGTTCAAAGGTTAGCTCTGCCATTTACTTAATGAGAAAATGACTTACCTTTCATAGCCTCTGTCTCTATATATAGAACTAGTGGCCTGGTGCACGAAAATTTGTGCACTGCGGGAGTGGGGGGGCCCTCAGCCCAGCCTGCCCCCTCTCACAGTCCGGGAGCCCTCATGGGATGTCCCTGGGGGGAGCGGGCCTAAGCTGCAGTCTGGCCTCCCTCTGCTGGAGGCAACCGGCCGATCAGGTATATAGATACTTTCTGAAGGCAGCACAGACTCCTTCCTTATTTCTTTCCTCTGTGGTTGGAGAATAGGGGACTAAGAGGTGGAGACAGAACTGTGGCCGGGCCTGGGGGTTTTGTAGGCAGTGGAAAGAGGAAGAGGGCTGGGGAAAGTCTAGAACCGTTTTCCTTCAATGTCCTCCCTTCCTCCGGGCCCCTCCCTTCGTTTTTTCCTTGTCGTGGTGGACGCTCGGGCCTCGGACCGACAGCCCAGCGATGGTGGGGTTCAGCCCCCTCACTTCTCAGCTGAACGTACAATCGCCTCACATTCCAGGCGGGGCTGTTTTCAAGAGCCTAATGCTCTGGGAATTCATGACTCCCATCCTTTCCCCTCTCAGTTTCCTCCTTGGGTCTGTTGCACACTTCACCGAGACACCGAAGCAGCTCTGCCTTGGTAGTTCTGCACTGGCCCCTGCCCGGGTCCCGCTGTGCACTCTTCCTTGAGGTCTCCCGGTCCACAGTCTGAGTTCAGGGAGGTTGCCCAGAGCCCGTTCCCCCAGGCAGGTGGGGCAAGGGGGCTGGCTTGGAGAGCTGGAGGAAGATAGCAAAGTAAGAGTTGGTATGAACCAGCGCCTGCTCAGCCAGACTTCCTAAGCTCCCCACCAGGCCCAGGCCAGGCCCCTTCCCCACACCAGGAGGATCCCGGCTGAGGTCCCCTCCCTGCACTCAGCGCCCTCCTCCCTGTTCCACCACCTGGGGGCAGGAGCAGCTCGCCCGCTCTGGACCCTGCCAGCCCAGCAGGCGGTGCAGCCTAGGGCGCCGCGAGCCTCCTCCCCCTCCCTGAAGCATGGGTCAGGGTCTCGGGCACAGTGCGTGGAGACACCACTTGCCGCTGAGCCATCGTCCAGCCCAGGACCTGTGGGGGCTGGGGTGGCCTTGGGCTCCCACTGGCCCCACCGAAGCCAGACTCGGCTTGGCCAGCCACCCCCACCGCCCAAAGGCTGCGCGTCCCTGCAGGCCTCGTCGCCCTTGTGAATTGCAGCAGCCCGGCCGTCCCATCCCAGGAAGTAGCCGTCCAATCACCATGGCTCACTCCCCAGTGCAGTCGGGCTTGCCAGCACATAGGCAGGAGCTGGGCCATCGAGGGGAGGGAAGAGGGATGCGTGGGCCGGGGAAGAAACGGAAAACTTGGCCGTGTAAACACAGCCCCCCACACCGCTGCGGCCTAGAGGCAGCCCTCGCTGGCTTGGAGTCGCAGTGGTCCGTCAGGGAGAGGCTGCATATTCAGTCATCTTATATTGTAATTTAGTGTTGTTATCACCCTGAGGCAGCCTCACGCAAGTCCCCGCCTCTCTCTCTCTGAGAGGTCAGCAGTTCAGCCCCCTCGGCATGCTGCTCCCGCAGCCTGGCGTTCAGTTGAGCTTTTGGTCGTTTTGGATATTACAAACACTGGCTTTTTATATATATAGATGGGGATAAGAATCTCAGGCCAGTGCGGGGGTGAGCTAGAAGAGGTCAAGGGGGGAAAGAGGGACTTATGTAATATTTTCAACAATAAATATTTTTGAAGTGATGATGATAATAATAATAACCATCATCATCTCAGGCCCAGGAAGTTATGAGGATTATATGTGAAAGTGTATGTAAAGCAGTAAGTGATTAATACGTTGGCTTTTACTAGTCTATACCTGCTTCTCATTACCATACATCTTCCAAAGTAATACTACCATTAGCTTTTTATATCTTATTTGGCTATTCCGCATTACTTATAAAGTCAGAAGTTCTTAATTTGGTATAAATATGGCTTTCCACAATTTTGACGCTTATCATTCCCACTTTACCTCTCTCTACTTCCTACTTTCTCTGTACCTCAGTTACAGCATGCTTTTAATTTTTTTAAATACACCATTCTTTTTGACCATTGAATGCCTTTACCACTGTTACTATCTCTTGCTGGACTGTTTTCCTCTTGAATTTCTAACATATATTGCACCTACTTTTTACCTATCAAACATGCACATCAATTAACATTTAGCTCAAATATGATGATTTCAACCTTTTTCTGATTTCTCTCAGCAAAGCAAGTTTCTTCCCTATCTATAATGCTAGAAGACATTCTTAATAATTCTGTAGCACTTTTCCTATTGGATTGCGTTTATTTTTTTTTTAAATATATTTCTTTATTGATTTCAGAGAAGAAGGGAGAGGGATAGAGAGATAGAAACATCAATGATGAGAGAGAATCATTGATTGGCTGCCTCCTGCACGCCCCCTATTGGGATCGAGCCCACAACCCTGGCATGTGCCCTTGGCCGGAATCGAACCTGGGACCCCTCAGTCCGCAGGCCGACGCTCTATCCACTGAGCCAAACCGGCTAGGGCAGATTGCGTTTATTTGTTCATGCTCTTTTTCTTCTACTAGCTCTGATATACCTAATAGTAAAGACTGGATTTTTTTTTTTACCTTTGTAGTGCCTGTGCTTGTCAGTGTCTTATGTATAGTAGATGCCCAGTAAATTTCAGTTGAATAAAAGTCTCTAAGCTCTTTCTATAGGAAAGGCTGCATATTCAGTCATCTTACTTTGTAATTTAGTGTTGTTATCCCAATTTTACAGATTACAGAATGAAAGGAAAGATTATTAGATATCACCAAAATATAATGAGGTAACATTGTAGGGCACAATTATGGTATTTTAGTTAATTTCTTAGCCAACTTCTATTCATATCAAGTCTCATTATATCAGTATATTTGTACATTCTTGGTTTTTTATTTTGGTTTTTTGTTTATTTGTTTAGATTTTTCAGACCCTGTATTCATCATAGAGAAAAGTTTGAGTGTATCAGAAAAAAACTACTACCCCACCAATAGTTAGATTAGGATTATGAAAAAAACTTTCTAGGGAAGATAAATTCATAACAGGCAAGATATTTTATTTGAATTCTAGATTTTGTGTATCTATATTTCTTTTCCCCCTAGGGTAATGATGCACCTATTGAACAAGAAATTAACAATGCAGAAACATACTTTGAAAGTGCCAAAGTGGAGTGTGCAATCCAAACATGCCCAGAATTGCTACGAAGAGGTATGTTGTGCTTCTATGCATTTTGCACTAATGTATATTTGATAATGGTACTAATTTTTTAATGTGTTGAATAATGTGCTCCATAGGAATTGTAATATTTGTGTTTTACTTAATATTTTACCATGTCTGGAAGAAAATGATTACATGGCCAAGATAGAGGCTTTCAAATGTTCCCTGCCATCTGACCTCATGCCATTGGATAGGGATAGTAGAATTTTTAATAACTTTTTCCCTGTAGCTTTTCCCTCAAGTCATTTCACTTCTCTGTGATTATTATAGTTACTAGAGGCCCGGTACACAAAATTCATGCACTTTCGGGGGGGGTGGTGTCCCACCGCTCAGCCTGTACCCTCTCCAATCTGGAACCCCTCAGGGGATGTCCGACTGCCGGCAGTCGGACATCCCTCTCACAATCTGGGACTGCTGGCTCCTAACTGCTCGCCTGCCTGCCTGCCAGCCAGCCTGAAAACCCCCTAACCACTCCCCTGCAGGCCTGATTAACACCTAACTGCTCCCCTGCCGGCCCGATCACCCCCAGCTGCCCTCCCCTGCCGGCCTGGTCACCCCCAACTGCCCTCCCCTGCCGGCCTGATCTTACCCCAATTGCCCTCCCCTGCCGGCCTGATCTTGCCCCCAACTGCCCTCCCCTGCCAGCCTGGTCGCCCCCAACTGCCCTCCCCTGCCAGCCTGGTCGCCCCCAACTGCCCTCCCCTGCAAGCCTGGTTCCCACCCCCCCCAGCGACCCTCCCCTGCCGGCCTGGTTGCCCCCAACTGCCCTCCCCTGCAGGCTTGGTCCCCCCCAACTGCCCTCCCCTGCCGGCCTGGTTGCCCCCAACTGCCCTCCCCTGCCGGCCTGATCTCGCCCCCAACAGCCCTTCCCTGCCAGCCTGATCTAGCTCCCAACTGCCCTTCCCTGCCAGCTCGATCACCCCTAATTGCCTCTGCCTGCCTGATCACCCCTAACTGCCCTCCCCTGCTGTCCTGATCTCACCCCCAACTGCCCTCCCCGGCAGGCCTGATCTCGCCCCCAACTGCCATCCTCTGCTGGCCAATTTGATTCTAATTGGTTGGTTTCTATTCCAGTCAGCGTCTCTGGGCCTGTCAGCGGGGCCTGCTCAGAAAGGCAGGGCTGATCAGCAGCCCCAGTGGAGGCCTGGAGAGAAATGGAGGCACGGTTGTTGGCAAGGCCCAGAGAGAAAGAGGGAGGCAAGTGCTGATCAACAGCTGCCACAGAGGCTACGGATCAGACCCTGCTTCTCTCTTCAGGACTCTCTCCAGGCCTGATTCGCAGCCCCCTCAGCAGTCAGTGCTGGGTCTCCACGGCAACCCAACGCTGACGGCAGGACTGACTTTCGGTTGGTTGAGCCTCCAGTCGTTGTGGATGTGATGGAACCAGGGTTTTTATATATTAGGATAGTTACATGAACTGATACATAATCATAAGAAAAATCTTAACAACAAACTTTTAAAAAAATTATAAGACCATAATATGTAACCCTACAGAATTGTTGTCATTAACATAACAGTTCATCCAACCAGAGCAGAAGTGAAACAAAATCAAGTTTGCCATCCTTTTAAAAAATAATATGCATTTATAAACCTGAGTTGGTACCACAATAATTTAACTTAATCATCTTTCTAAATAAGTGTTTTTATGCACTGATTCTCTTTTTTAAAACCAAATTATTTTCTTCCTGGAATTTTTTTCTTATTTATAGATTTTCAATCACTGTTTCCAGAAATGGCCACCAACAAACTAATGATTCTGACCGTAACACAGAAGACTAAGAATGATATGACTATGTGGAGTGAGGAGGTAGAAAATGAAAGAGAAATGCTCTTAGAAAAGGTAATTTCTTTCAATTGGTGACAATTTAATTTTATGATTTTATTTAAATAGGAATGAACCAGTGTTTTAAAATGCTGGGTGTCTTTTCTAGCCTTTATTAATTATCTGCTAACTTATTTCATTATTAAAGCGCTTACAACTTTTCTAAGAATATCAATGCCACAATTTTGAACAACTAAGATTCTGTCTAATACTTTCCTTAATTCTTTTGAATTTAGTTTTGTTTTAGGACATTTGAAAAATAGTGTAAAAAAATAAAATACACTCTTCATACCCATCTCCCTATGTCTGACCTTCCTTTCTCCTTCTCTCTCTCTCTCTCTCTCTCTCTCTCTCTCTCTCTCTCTCTCTCTCTCTCTCTCCTCTCTTTAAAGCATGTCAAATAAACAGTGAAAATTACCCCAGTCTTCTTCAAGGAGTTAACGGTAACTGTGTACAGTGCAATAGTCATAAAAAACTATATACGCACATTTTTTTCTGTCCTTTGCTTTTAGTCTGAAGATATGTTTTTCTATAACATTACACAAAGATAGATTTCATTTTTTGTAAATTCTGCATATACATCCCATGAACAAACCATACATTTTTTAAGTTACTTAAAATTTTCCTTTAGTAACTTACAAGTTGAAAACCAAACTTTTTCTTTTACAGGCGGTGAATATATTTGTACATATATTCTTTATGCACACACTTAAATCTCTAGATTTCTAAATAGGGAATTGCTAAATTAAGGGGTATGTTCATTTTAAATTTTGATAGGTGCTGCCAATTTGCCCACGAAAAAGATTGTCTTAGTGTATAAGCTCTCACCCTATCTTACCTTGGATATAAGCATTTCTTTTCATTTTTAACAACCTGAGAAATGTTAAGAAGTGACTTCCAAGTCTTAAATTTTAAAATTATGTAATTCTCTGAGGGTTTTTTGTTTAGTTGTATCAATTTATTTGTCTGAAAGATAGAAATATTCCTGTGCCTGTGTGACAGGTTAGGAATAACTCATTTGGGTAATCTTATCTAACTATAGTTTAAAAAATTTTCTTTACTAATTTCCAGGCAGGATAATGTTAGGAATTACTTTATATTTTCTTTATGTATTGGACGTGTGATTCTCTTCATTTGTAAAAATATAATTTACACAATTAACAGTGTTTTATAATGACTACTTAATAGTACTTAAAAGTCCCTCATTGAGCTTTGCTAATAAATTTCATGCAGTAGGCAACAATCTGAGCAAGTTATATGCTAGTTAACAAGGAAATTACAGAGAGGAATAAGACATTGTTTCTGACTTGATAGAGATCTCAATTTAGAGAGTTGAAATTTAAATAGGCATTAACTCAAACATTTTTATTTACATTTCAAGATAATGTTTACTAAATTTATACTTAACACTCTCACTAGAGAGCTCTTGTGTGTTAGCATTTTTTTGACCAGTTAAAGATTTTGAACCTCTTTTGATACTAATCCCATTATAGTTGTAAGTCAGTTTTTTATAACCAACTAGTGGCTCGGTGCACGGATTCATGCACATTGAAAGGAAATTAATTAGAAGAAATATTTTAATGTCACTATTCGCCCTTTATAATAGAAGTGTCAACCAAATTCATGATCAGCAATGAAAGATCGAAACACATGCATGCGATTGGCACCAACGAGAGCTTTATCTGTATCACGCATGCGCTAGTCAACTTAATCTGTTATATATAGAGAATAAACTTGCTTAATTAGACCTGCTTTCTTATTTAGCTAAACTTTTTCCAGCCCAGTGAAGCACCACAACTTCTCTTTCAGGTAATTGTCAGCAACACAGAAGTAAATATCAACACAAAGCAGATTATTATTGTAGATCATGCAGGGAGAACAAAGGGTAAAATATTTAACTGCAGCAGTGTTTGACTATTTTCTGCACAGTTGAGAAAACCTGAAGTCATTTTCAAGGTCCACCATTTCTTCTTTTCAGTCGGGTCAAGTTTCTAAGCTTTCTAAATCTCCGTTTTCCAGCTAATGAAAAGAAAATAGGATTCTACCGAGTCTCCTATCTACCTACTCCGGAATTTCTGTGAGGATCAAATGAGATGAGGCATGGGAAAACGCTTCACATATATTTGGTTAAACTAGTGTGAAATGTTTGCACCTGGCTATAAAGCAAGTCATGTTCCTGGGCTGAAGAAACTCCAAGGAGGCTAGTCGCTAGGGAGAGGAATTGGGCGTTGCTACGTGATGCCTTTATCCAGTGCCCACAGCCACTGTTTCTGGGCTGGGCTGGGCTGTGGGCCGCATTTTGCGCCATGGGCAGCATTGGCTGCGATTTGGAAGGCTGTCGCTCCAGGGTGGTGGCAGGGCCTGTGTCCTACTTGGGGGAAGCCGAACATTGCTTTGTTGGTGCCAGATCCGCGGTGCCCACGTCATGGCAGCTCCTGCATTGAGTGTCTGCCCCTTGGTGATCAGTGCGTGTCATAGCAACCTGTTGGATGGTCAGAGGCTCACTTAGCATATTAGCCTTTTGTGTGTGTGTGTGTGTGTGTGTGTGTGTGTGTGTGTGTGTGTGTGTATACATATATATATATACATATATATATATATGTATACACACACACATATATAATATAGATTTCAGGGCTTTGAAATGGCATATGCTTCATCTTGTGATTTTTAGTTTATGAAAAAAAAAACACAGATTTTTCTATTTTAGATACATTAGTGGTTATTTTAGAACCACATGTATTTTACTGTCAAAATAGGTATTTTATGTTTTATGGTTTAAATGTATTTTTCCAGCAGATGTCAGTATTCAATATTGATGAATAGAAATCTTAAGAGAAATACTTAAACTGGATCTTTTTGTGATAATAATGGGATTCTTTTAGTTAAACTTGACAAATATTTCATTGTATTGTTTTTTTCTCTTACAGTTTTTGTGTATAGCACATCTCTGCATGATACTGATATACTAGTGACTTTTCTACATCATATTCAGTAGTTTTTCTATTTTTAAGAATTATGGGGATTAACTAAATACAGCAATAAATAGAAATATTAAGTTTGAAGGTAATCTAAAAAACACAGTATTAATGTTTCTCATTAGTTTACAAGAAAGTATTGGGAGAAAATAAGTTAGCTTAAGTTGTATACATCTATAGCGGGTCAGCAAGCTTTTTCTGTAAAGATCCAGATAGTAAATATGTTAGGCTTTGTAAGCCAAAGGCTCCAACTACTCAGCTTGACTCTTGTATTGCGAAAGCAACTATATATATATATATATATATAGTTTTACTGGAACATGGCCAGGCCCATTTATATAAATGGGCCTGGCCATGTTCCAGTAAAACTATATACAAACAGGCAGCCATCTGGGTTGGGCCCTCAGGTTATAGCTTGCTAACCCCTTATTTAGGATATGGCCCATATTCCTAAGGTTTTTACTTTTGAGGTTGTCAACTTAAGTCAGCGAAGCCTCTTTACTCTGAGTGGGCCAGAAATCCATATTACGTAGCACTGTACACACCCTGATTATCACCATTCAGCTCTCAGTTGGTTCTTTCTGCTTGGCCTCCCAGAATCTCACCATGTGCGTGCACAGCTCAGCTCTTGGCTATATCACCAGTGTCAATTGCGCTGCAAACTACCTGGAGCCTTGCTTGCTTATCTCCCTCTTCTTCAGTACCTGTTCCACAAATTCCATATGCTTCAGCAGTCCATAATTCTTGTTTTCTACTACCTCCTCAGTGCAGTGACACCATCATTTGCTTGGAATCCACTTCTTTGCCCTGTGACTAGAAGATATACACAGACAAAACTGAAAAATGTGGGATCACCTCATCTGTTCCCCATCTGTCAAAGATAAAGTTTTGTCTGACTGTTATTCAGGGTCTAAAAATAGTTGCCTCATATATTCTTAGTTTTCAGCAGATGACAAGTTTGGTACCTATTACTGTTATTGCTGGAAGTGGAACTCTACCCCATTTTTTTAAAAAAATAGGTATAAATTAATCTTTTTTATTGATTTCAAAGACAGGAAGGGAGAGGAAGAGAGATAGAAACATCAATGATGATCCCCTACTGGGGATCAAATCCGCAACCCTGAGCATGTGCCCTGACTGGGAATTGAACCATGACCTCCTGGTTCATGAGTCTACATTCAACCACCGAGCCACACTGGCTTGGTGTATCCCCTTGTTTTTAATCATTTATGGTCTGTCATTTTTTGTTGTTGTTTTTTAACATTCTAATTTGGGTCCTAATATTTGTTACTGTCTTCACTGGTTAGACTTCCGATAAAGCTAATAAAGTAATCATAAGCATTAGGATGTCGAGGCCAAGATTTTGACTAGTTGATACATGCACATGGTATATAATAATTATACACTATACAAAAGAAACAGTTTTATAATGAAAAGTAAGCATCCTATCCCATCTATCCATTTATCCTATTATTTCTATGTACCTTTTCAGAAGTATTTCACGACTGAGAGTGGATAGATGTGTTTTTGAAGGGCACATAAACAAGTATATGATTTTAATGTTTATTCAAATTAATGAATGGTTCAGACCTTTTTATTATGAACATTTTGTTTTTCCTTTCTTACCTTATTTCTAATATTTCCATAGTGTTACAAAATAGCAAGTATAGCTTGTAGTTCATGATAAATTCAGGAATCAATAGCACAGAACTGATTAGAATTAGTTCCTAAAATAAGAAATAGTTTACAGAAAAAAATACACAATTTAGATTTCTTGAAAAAAATGAAAATGTTATATGAACCATTAATCTTTTAGACTGGTGAAAATAATCTTATGACTTTAATTTATCAGTTTCAAGTTTTTATTAATCTTATTGAATTCTCTGAAGCAAAACATTTATTTAAAAATTTATTAAAAATAAAAATCTGTAGCCCTGCTATCTTGAGCATATTATTTGTCTTTTTCTATGCAGTTTATCAATGGTGCTAAGGAAATATGCTACGCTCTTCGAGCTGAAGGCTATTGGGCTGACTTTATTGACCCATCATCTGGTTTGGCGGTGAGTAATTAAATTAAAAGTTTGAAAGCCAGGTTATGTAACTTGAAGTAGAAGTGGTTTTTATTATTGTGAAATCGTTTGTAACTATAACCTTAGTTAAAATAGATCATTTAAGACTTTTTTAAAACCTCACAATTTTACCAAAAAAGTACCACAGTGAGTCAGTTGCATTCACAACTTGTAGGGACCCCTATCACTCATACTTAGGTTTCTCCATCATTTTAAGGATTTTTAAATTAAAAAATAATAAAAAGTTATTTTCATCCTCATTATTTAATTTATATTGAATTGATGTGTTTATTGTTTGTTAGTTAAAAATTACTTATCTGTAGTTCCTTTAAGGAAGAAAAAAATATTTTTAGAATTAAGGAAATATGGATGATAAAAGAAATATTTGGAAAAGTAACAATTTTAAAAATTAACAAAGTTATATTTTGAAAATAACAACTACATTCTAACATTTTAAATTCTGAGGGGTTTTTTTGTTAAAATAGAAATTTTTTAAAAAAATCTTCATATAGGAATATATACTATTTCTTCTCTAAGTCAAGTAAGATAGAGTATAGACTTAAAAATGAAGAACTTGCCGAAACCGGTTTGGCTCAGTGGATAGAGCGTCGGCCTGCGGACTCAAGGGTCCCGGGTTCGATTCCGGTCAAGGGCATGTACCTTGGTTGTGGGCACATCCCCAGTAGGGGGTGTGCAGGAGGCAGCTGATCGATGTTTCTCTCTCATTGATGTTTCTGACTCTCTATCCCTCTCTCTTCCTCTCTGTAAAAAATCAATAAAAATATATATTAAAAAAAAAAGAAAAAAAAATGAAGAACTTACTCTGGACTTTAGCTTCCTTTTCTTGTAAATGATAAAGATGAACCACAGATGATTATCTAAAATTTATTCTATCTTTAAGGTGGTACAATGTTATGCATTTGGTTCTAGATAACATGAAATTTGCTAAATCATTCATTTCACATTTCCAGAATGCACAGGTGTTGGGGGGAGAGGAGGTATTAGGGCAGTTTATTTGTTTCATGCGACCTTTTTATTATTTGGTTTTAAAAAATATTTGGAGTATTAAAATAGATACATGTTTATGTTTGCATGAAAATTATTGCTACATTGTCTTTCTTGCTAATGAAAATACTTCATTTTTTAAATTTCCTCTAGTTTTTTGGACCATATACAAACAACACTCTTTTTGAAACAGATGAACGCTATCGTCATTTAGGATTCTCTGTTGATGACCTTGGCTGCTGTAAAGTGATTCGTCATAATCTCTGGGGTACCCATGTGGTTGTAGGAAGTATCTTCACGAATGCAACACCAGATAGCCATATTATGAAGAAATTAAGTGGAAACTAGTAGTAATGTCAATTTATTTACTGTACTATTTCTACTTAACACTTGGGTTGATCTATAAACACTGTCAAAGGCTTCAGATTTTAAAATTTACTTGTTTCTAGGTATTTATTTCAACATTTGTAAATTTACAGCATTGACAAGGACTTGTGATTTTTAAATCTCAAAAGTTCATATTGTCTGTGAATACATGTTCAGCACATCCACATTGTACAGAATGTGGTAAATAACATGTAACTATGGTATGATCTCCTATTGTTACTGCTCCCCTTTATTGGAAAAACTTTAGTTTTAATTATTTTCTCCAAAAATAAATTATACATTTGCTTATGGTATTTTTTTTCATTGCAATATTTTTTAAATGTGGTTCTTAAGACTCCTAAGAAATTGTATTAATCTTTATAAAGTAGTTTTTTTTAATGAATGTTATTGAAAAGTCTAGATTTAACTTTTCCTAATTTTCTTTTTTCTTATACTAGTCTTGAGTATTGCTTTGAAATAATGTACATATAGGAAAAGAAGAATAATACTACATGTATAAAGGCATATGAATCTCATCCTTATACATACTTAAAGGAATAATTCTTAACTTCTTGGTTGTAATAAATAAATGTGGATTATTTTGAGACAAAACTATGCCTCAAGCTGTTAAATCATATCTCTCCAATTTTAAAAGATGCAAACTGTGAGACATTACAGCAATATCTCATTTGTGACAGAGCTAGTTTTTACAGCATTGTGAACTTTTTAAAAAATCACACCTTTTCATTGGTGAGGCTTTGCCAGTAGGAATAGAGACAAATCTCAGCAGAACAAGTAACTTCTACCAGATGAATTATTTCATTTTTGTCATATTTGCAATTTTACTTCAGTGTACATGAAATGCCATAGTCATTAAATATGCTTCCTTAAAATGAAAACAGGCTGGAAAGATGAAGTTGCGATGTTATAATCTGCTTTGATCTTGTCGTATTTAAAAATAGATGCTCTCCTAGCTGGTTTAACTCAGTGGATAGTGTCAGCCTGGGACTGAAGGGTCCCTGGTTTGATTTCCTGTCAAGGGCACATGCCTGGGTTGCAGGTGCGATCCCCAGTAGGGGGCATGCAGGAGGCAGCTAATCAGTGATTCTCTCTCATCATTGATGTTTCTAGCTCTCTCTCTCTCCCCTTCCTCTCTGCAATCAATAAAAATCTATTTTTAAAAATTAATAAAATAAATATTTCAGTGGCATCTTAACCGTAGCCCATTCAAATGAATACAGGCTCCTTTATTTAAAAAAAAATAAATAGATGCTCTAACTGCTTTAATTTTATTTTGCATAAGATTATATTTAACTTATGACTTCTTGCATATTCTGGCATAAAGACCAATATTCCTATATTTTAAAGGAGTGGCAATTTAATGATACAAAAATAGGCATTTTTTTATAAACTATAATACAATTAAAATTTTCCCCTTGTATGGTTAATGTTCTGTCCTATTTTTAAAGAGGCATTAAACTTTTGAAATACTAGGTTTTATTCATAGCCTAGTTGTTTTGCTGTAAATTGAATTTTTAGTAGTTTTTAAAGAGTAAAAAGCCATTCTTGTCACAAACTTCATGAAGTATCTGCCAAAGGTCCAGTTTTGTTACTAGAAGATTCTCTATCACATAGATGTACAATAACAGATTTTGACTAATTTAATGATGGTTCAGAACAGGAATCCAGATTTGATGGGGTCAAATTGGAACTTTGTGTCCACTTTAATCCAAAACCTTGTGTAGCAAGATCCCCAGTTAGTTTCAGATTAGTTCAATCTGTTTTACAATTGCAGCACAATTCAAACAGTGTATTTAGTGACATATACTGCCTATCTCCCACATGTTGCATGGTACATACTAATTCTAAAAAGTTACTTGCTTTTTATCTGAAATTCAGATTTATCTTACAGTACTCGATTTTCATTTTTTAAATCTGATGACTGAACGTCAACATTGTTATCAAACAATAATTATTTTTAATGGTGATATTATAGAGGAACTTGAATAGAAACCAAACTTAAATTTTTTAAGCATATAAACACCTACTGAGATTGAAAAGGGTACAATAGCCCGGATCACATGGCTCAGTAGTTTAGCATCGACCTATGAACCAGGAGGTCAGGACACATGCCTGGGTTGTGGGCTTGATCCACAGAAGGGGGTGTGGAGGCAGCTGATCAATGATTCTCATCATTGATGTTGCTACCTCTCCCTCTCCCTTCCTCTCTGAAATCAATTAAAAATATATTTTTTTAAAAATGAAAGAAAGAGTACAATCTTTGAGCACCCTGAAAAGTCAGCACTTTCAGAATTAAGCAAATGCCTTGATGTCTCATCATTTCTATTTCAGGCTTTGCCTTTGATTTTTTATGATTACTGTGCATTGATTGCTATATTTTTATTTCTTCAGTTTGTTTTAAAACTGTAAGTTAGATCCTTAACATTGGAATAAGCAGTATTTTTTAGAAGAACTTCATTACAGAGGAACATGAGATCCACTTGTCATTTGCTTACAAGCATACCCTTAGATAAAAATTATTTTAAATAATACAAATTTTATCTCTAATGTGACTCCATCTTAATTGTAAAATACCAGATTTGTAGCACCTTGAACTGAGTTAAATCACTAGCAGGGTCAAAGACTTCCTTCTGGCACTTAGTAAACTGGCTGGGAAAGAGCAAGGCAAACTAAGTTATGGTAATAAGATTTGTTCTATATTAGGCCTGGGTGAGTTAAAATACCTTTGCAGAGTCAAGTAGTCACTCATGGGAGATAAATTAACTTTCCTGGGACAGAGGGGTATGAATTAGGACCTGGAAGAGGCAATTAATCTCAAATGGATGAGCATTTGGCTGATAGATGGCTCTCCAGTTATGGTTCCCTTAGAACCAGTGTAGATCAACACAGCGTGGTTTTATGCAGATAAGCCCAAAGACCTACACTGATTCAAGACAATAATGTCTCCAGGTGGCAAAAAAATCATTTTAGTAAATTGGAAAAAAAAACAGAAAGTTGGTCAAGAAATCTACAATGGAGATAAAACTAATATTAACACTGAGACTATTGAATGCTTTATGGGTTTTGTCATGGGACTTTTGTGTATATCAGTTAACACAAGTTTCTCCAAGCAAATTTGAAGTGTGGCAATAAAAAAAAAAAAGTGTTATACCATTTAGGTCTATCAGAATTCCTAGCCTGCTTTTCAAATTAATCCTGCTTCTATTTTAAATTAAGTTCTTTTTCACTAGTGACTTAAAAGACTGTAAAAGCTTAAATAGCCACTTTTCTGACAATGTGATTATTTTGAAGGGTAGCTAAAAAGCACTGAGATTAATTTCATAAGTAATGTGTAAAAATCAATGTCATTACTTTACAATCATTTCCAATAGTAGATCTCTACTATTGTGGGTACTGGATGGTTTGGCCCCAACTGTCTAGGATTACTTTTAGCTGTTGGCCTTTCCACTTCATAGTGCTGCTCCTTCTTTTCAAAGTGAAGAATAACCTAATGCTAATAAGTACCTTTCACATAATATACATACATACATACACAAGCACATACCTTGTGAACAAAACAACTTCTAAGAGCAAGATAGCTAAATAGGTGAGGTGTGTTTATTTTATTTAGAATTGATCCACAATGTGAATGTCTCAAATGGATAAAACCCCTAGTTTTGTACTTGGGACTTTGCCAGCATTATTCAACCCTCTGCTCCTAGGTATATAAAAATATGAGCTGCAATGATACATTTGGACAATAGGTGTCACCATCTAATTACCTAGAGATACCTCAAATTTGGGTCTTATTTTCCAAAGAATCTGGGGCTTCTAACTTTGTAAAAATTTATTCAATTATGTTCTTGAAATTTAAACTATTCTATTTAGAAAGAGTTTCCTGTACATTGCTAATGACTTAATTTCTTCACTTTTTTCCTTAAAGCTGTTACCCAGATGCCATTAGTCAGTCTATGAAACTAATTATATCTTTAAAACAGAAAATGATTCTCCAGTGCAGTAAGTCAAATTGTTCAATAGTCACACATGTCATTGTTTTTATTTATAAAAAATTATGAGCTCCTATAAAAGGTATCAGTTTGTTACAATGAATCTAATGGCTTGAATTCATAGCTTAGTAAGTAAAAAAAGAAAAAGACATAGAAATACTGATGTGTTTTGGGTATTCAAAACATATCTTTTATTTGGTGAGAAAACAAAACCTTTAGAGTCATAAGTGATTTGCCCAAGGTCGCATTAGAATCTAGATTTCCTGAATCTTAATAATGTTGAATTGGTGATTTCTGATAATTCTGCCAGGTTGTTTTAAAATTAATACTCTTTATTTTAAAAAATTTCAAGTACAGTATGGGCTTTTGAAATATCCATTTATATTACATGATCATCTATTTTTAATGCAACCTTATTAAGATTCTTCCCCATTCTCAGAGAGGAAATTGTAAGTTGTTCACAGCACTCCCTTTATTTGGACAGCTCTGCTGCTTTTATCATATCAGTGATGACAGGAATGGTAAGAAGTTCCCTCGAACAGTGGTGCTAGAAGTAATGAAGAAAGGCCAATACCTTTGATATAATAAATTACTGGGTTTCTCAGTAACATTTGTGTTTTATAATTATACTTGTCTGGCTATAAGAAAGCACCTTTATTGTTGAAATTCCTTACTCAACAATCCTATCTAATAAAGAGGGAATATGCTAATTAACCATCACTCCATCACAAAGATGGCTGCACCCACAGCTGAGGCCAAGTTCCCATAAGGAGGAGCCTTAACGAGCAATCAGCAGGGACCTGAGGCTACGCCCTCCCCCGCCCCTGTGGGGCTTGACGGGACCTCAGTCCATGTCCCCCACCCGTCAGGGTTTGACAGGGGATCTCAGGCCGTGTCCCCCACCCGGCAGGGCTTGACGGGGCCCTCAAGGTGCACTTCCTGTCCTGGTGCTGGGCTAGGGGGCCTCAGGCTGCTCCCTCCGCCCCAGTGCCAGGCCGGGGGACCTCAGGCAGTGCCCCCCACCAGGTGGGGCTTGACAGGGGACTTCAGGCTGCGCCCCCCACCCCGGCACCAGGCCGGGAGACCTCAGGTTGCACCCCTCACCCCAGCACCGGGCCAGGGCACCTGAGGCTGTGCCCCCCTGCCTGGCGGGACTTGACAGGGACCTCAGGCCGTGCTCCCCACCCAGCGGGGCTTGACGGGGGACCTCAAGGTGCACTCCCAGTGCTGGGTTGGGGGAACTCAGGCCACACCCCCCGTCCAGCAGGGCTTGACGGGGGACCTGAGGTTGCACCCCCCCCTGCCGGTGGGGCTTGACAGGGGACCTGAGGCTGCATGCCCCCCGCCTGGCGGGGCTTGACGGGGGACCTTAGGCCATGCCCCCCGGTCTGGGCTGGGGGACCTCAGGCCACGCCCCTCATCCTGGCGCTGGGCCAGGGGACCTGAGGCTACGTCCCCTGCCCGGTGGGGCTTGACAAGGGTGGGACTGGCCAGGTCTGGATCTAGCCCAATTGGGGCCGGGGAGGCGGGGGGGGCGGCCGGGTCTGGGTCTCACACGATTTTAAGGCACATGTGGGTGGGCAGGGACTTGACTCTGGGTCCCGTGGTGTGCCCCAGACTCTGACAGGAGGAAGGTTTTCATATACATTTTACTAATTTTCTTTCATCTCTGACACTTCTATTATAGGGAAACGGCAAATAGCAATATTAAATTATTTCCTCTAATTAATCCCCTTTTAATGTGCACGAATTTTGTGCACCGGGCTACTAGTAATATTATGAATCTAAAACTCCTATTTTTGACAATGACTTTCTTTTTTGAGCACGCAAGATTTCTTAGGTATGCAACTGCATTACAGCAGTACTGACAAATGGACAAGTGAGATAATGAGGGCTACTGATTTATTTTGAGCAGTGAATCCAAGCATTCTTTTATACACGGTGACATTTATTTATTAAAACAGGTTACAGCAAGCCCTTTGCTAGTTTACTTCAGTTATTGCTATCACTATAACAATAGGAAAATGTTTGAATAATTTAAAATCTTGTAATTCATTGAATATTTCTCAAACATATCTTCCTTTTGTTTTGTACTTAATCATCCCTAATATATGTGTACTCCAACTGAATTATTAAAGTTTGACTTTATTCTGATCCCCCTTGGTTCTGCTCCAAGTCATACAGAGCTGATAGCATGTCTGGAGCCTTTGGAGACAAAATTCGAGCTGCCCCTAGAGCAGCAAGTAGTATTTAATAGTGATGATTTGAATAGTAAAAGTGTTCCAGGCCCTGAGAGTGTTGTGTGGAGAAAAGCACAGCAGTATGTGCACTGGTTTGCCTAAAGGTTCCTTCACATGCAAGAAAGAAAGAGGAAACTGGGAAAATAGGTTGGAGCTGGACTGAAGGGATTTTCTGTCCCAGAATGAGGAATTTTCACTATATGCTGTAGCACTAGACATTGAAAGTTTTTGAGTTAGAGAAGAATTCTATTAAAACAACACTTACAAAGAGAACTTCTGGTGGTATAGAGCATGAATTGCAGGAGGAACGGGCAACAAGAATGCTATTGTAATGGAGAAGTTCAAAGGTAATAGAAACCTAAATTAGGGTGGTGGCTGTAGAAAATGAGTTAAATATTCCAAAAGAATTGCCTTGTTCCCACATCCTCTTCACATCTAGTCATTCAAACAAAACACTGCAGTGTTCAGCCTGAATGACTGAAAATAATAATAATAATAATAGTATAATAGCAGCCAACATTCCCATGTTGCTTACTACATGCCCAGCACTTGTGTAAGTGCTTTATGTGTAATAATTCATTTAATTTTCATAACTCATGAAATAATTATTGTTCCCATTGGATGGATGGGAAACCTGAAACACAGAGGTTCGAGGATGTGTTCAGTCACACAGGTAATGAGTGACAGTCATGGTGGAATAGCAGCAATTGGGACCCAGGATCTGGCGCCTCTCCTGATGATCTCATTAACAGGTACTAGTTTGTGGGTTATAGCCCTCATAACTTTACATGTGTTCAAGCTAAAGTGGTGGTGAATATCCAGTTGGGAATATCTAGCCGGTAATTGGAGATGGGAATCTAGAATTCAGAGACTAGTCAGTATTGAAGATTAAATGCTCTGGCCCTGCTGGTGTGGCTCAGTAGTAGAGCATCAGCCCATGAACCAAGATGTCAGTGGTTCGATTCCCTGCACAGTTGTGGGCTCCATCCCAAGAAGGGGGCCTGCAGGAGGGAGCCGATTGATGTTTCTCTCCCATCAATGTTTCTATCTATCCTCTCCCTTTTTCCCTCTCTAAAATCAAAAAACTTTTTTTAAAAGATTGAATGTTGGGTACCTCAACTAACTCAAATATTCAAAACCCTTCATTACAGAATTGAGATTAGATTTTAGCCCACTGATTTTCCACAGTGCAGGGGAAGGGCGTAGCAAGGGTAGACTTAAGACAAGATTTTCAGCCCCATTAGAAATCATGCTGACAGTTCTTGGAAGTAATATTCTGCTTATCTTTTGTTCTCTCATAAGTCTAATAATTTGCTATTTGAGTTTGTAATATATTCATTTCCATTTGGTTATAGGAAATCGTGTAGCTTATATTTTCATGCTTAGTTTTAAAGTCCCAACTTGTTTTAGGCTTTTGAAATTTTTTCATTACAGCATGCCATGAAATATCACTGAGTTCAGATATCTAGACACTCATTAGGAAATCAAAGAGCTATGTAACATCACCAAAAAGGAGGGAGAGAGGCTTTGGAAAACACTTGGATTTGGGTCTTAGTTCACTATCTACAAGTTTTCCAACCTTGGACAAGTTGCATTCTGTTTTCTGATAACTCCCATTTGATGGGAAGATTGTAAGTTTTAGGAGGGAATGACATATGCAAGTCACTTATTAACATTTCCTATTGAAAAGGCCAGTAAATTTAAGCTGCTGTTATCTGATCTCTGTGCACAAATTTTGAGGACATCAAAACAGGAAAAATTACCCCCAAAATGAATTTCCCTAAAAATATAGTACAAGCCTCTTCAAGAGGAAATCTGTTTGGCAGAATATTTTAGTACTTAATCTAACCACAACTTTGGAGTAAACCCACCAAAACAAACAATGCCATCACAAACGATAACATCCAAAACAAAAGGAATGCTCCCACTAGCTGTTAATACATAGTGTGTTAACTTAGTAATCATGGGATTCACTGGTTTAGATGGAACCAGCCATTCCACGCCCAGAGACTTGTCAGAAACTTGGCAATCAAACATTTTCCTTTAGTTAGGTGCACGGCACCTCAAAACCCAGCGTGCAAACACTGGATCCAACAGAATTCCACCTCAAAAATTTGGAAAGATACATACATACACTACACTGTGAGGAAAATAGGGACATTAAAAGTATCAATATTTATATGACAGATCCGTGTATGTTTTTTGTATAGTAAGTCTTAACAAGGCCTACCCTGGTGCAAAGTAGTTCCCAACGTGAGATTTTGCTATTTGCTCACAGCTATTGTGATGGCTCTGTTTATAAATCAGTAAGGGCTTAGAATTAATTTTTTGCAAAAACATTATCTGTTGAAATTTACATAAGTATTCCATTTAATTTTCACATAAACAGTATGGGGTACCCTAGATGGTTTGGCTCAATGGATAGAGCATCAGCCTGCGGACTGAAGGGTCTCAGGTTCGATTCAAGTCAAGGGCACATGCCCAGTTGCAGGCTCGATCCCCAGTGGGAGGCGTGCAAGAGGCAGCCAGCCCATCAATGATTCTCTCTTATCATTGATGTTTCTATCTCTCCCTCTCCGTTCCTCTCTGAAGTCAATAAAAAAAATATATTAAAAAAAAAAGAATGGGAAACTTAAAAAACAAAACAAGCAGTATGGGGTAAATGATGGCGTCTTAAATTCATGAGGAGAAAATTGAAAATAAAAAATAAATAATTGAAGGCCACAACGTTTTTAAGTAATGGACCAGGAACTCAAACCCAGGTCTTTTTCATATGAAAGTCCCAATTTTTCATACTGTATGGACTTGTGAAAATCACTGGCCAAGCTTCTCTCTTTTGGAAATAGCTTTTGGATATTTTCCTTGAAGGAAGGGCCGTTGATTAGGGGGAAGCGATTTAAGTGTGATTTGAAGTATTTTTGAGAAATGATTACCTTTAGGCACCCAGAAGTCTGACTTGATGGTTGATTACATGGCAGTGGCTCAGAGCATGTTCTGCTGCCTTTGGAAACTAAAATTTTCACAAGCCTGTGAGTTCTAGTTTTAGAAAAAGAGCATATTTTCAGACTGACCAATAAAATGTAGATGAAATTATAATTCTTAATATTGCAATCTCCAGCATGATAAATGAATAAAGTGGAATTTATTCATCTATAATTTATATACTTATCCAATCTAATAAAAATGTAATATGCAAATTGACCATCACTCCAACACATAAGATGGCCACCCCCATGTGGATACAAGATGGCCACCACAAGATGGCTGGCAGGGGAGTGCAGTTGGGGGCAACCAGGCCTGCAGGGGAGGACAGTTAGAGGCGACCAGGCCGGCAAGGGAGGGCAGTTAGGGGTGACTGGGTCAGCAGGGGAGGGCAGTTGGGGGCGACCAGGCCTGCAGGGGAGGACAGTTAGGGGCAATCAGGTCAGCAGGGGTAGGCAGTTAAGGGTGACCAGGCTGGCAGGGGAGGGCAGTTAGGGGCAATTGTGCTGGCAGGGGAGCAGTTAGGCGTCAATCAGGCTGGCAGGGGTGTGGTTAGGGGGGTGATCAGGCTGGCAGACAGAAGCGGTTAGGGGCAATCAGGCAGGTAGGCAGGTGAGTGGTTGGGAACCAGCAGTCCTGGATTGTGAGAGGCATGTCCGACTGCCCGTTTAGGTCCGATCCCACTGGGATCGGGCCTAAACAGGCAGACATCCCTCAAGGGGTCCTAGATTGGAGAGGGTACAGGCTGGGCTGAGGGACACCCCCCATGCACGAATTTCATGCACCGGGCCTCTAGTTTAACATAAGCACCTGCTTATGTGGTTTAGTGAAGATCAAGAAAATTGTAAATGCCATAATCAGAATTTTACTACAATGGTTTGACTTACGATTTTCAACTTTATGACAGTGTGAAAACAATAGGCATTCAATAGAAACCATACTTCACATTTTGAATTTTGATCTTTTCCCAGGCTACTCTCTTCCGATGCTGGGCAGAGCTGCAGCCCCTAATCAGCCACATGATGACAAGGGTAAATAACCAATACTCTACAGTGTACTGTGCTGCCAGCATTTTTATTTTTGATATTTTGTTCTGAGTATGTCTAAGGTAGGCAAGGTTTAGATGTGGTGTTCAGTAGTTTAGGTGAATTAAAAGCATTTTCGACTTATGCTATTTTCAACTACGATGGGTTTATCTGAAGGTATCCCCCTGGTACCTCAAGGAGCATCTGTATTTATAAAATGACTATATGAATGAATTAGAAAGCAGTCTTAATAGGTCTAAATGGTTATGGTTGCCCTCAATAAAGAAGATTACAAACATTATGTGCATGTGTCCAAATATATACAAACAGGCACAGTTTTGTTTTATCCCTGATATTTTATTACATTATTTAATAACTAGAGGCCTGGTGCACAAAATTTGTGCACAGGTAGGGTCCCTAGGCCTGTCTGGCAATCAGGGCTGATCTGTGGGGCAACTGGTGGGACGATCGGGGGGTGGGGGGGGCGCCTGCTGGCACGTGCCTTGGCCAGCCTGGTGCTGCCCGCTCGCCAGCCCCACTCCCTGCTGCCGCCGCTGTTCACCTCCCTCTTCAGGGCAACCGGTGGGGCAATCAGGGGCCCCCACTGGCACCCGCCTTGGAGGCAACTGGAGGGGCGATCAGGGGGTCGTGCTGGCTCACTTTCTGGCCAGCCACTGCCCCCGATCACCCTGCCATTGCCCCCGCCGGTTGCCTCCCTCTGCGGGGCGACTGGCAGGGCAATCAGGGGGGCCCTGCTGGCACCCACCTTGGCTGGCCTGGGGCCTGTGGTCTGGGGGAAGCTACTGCATTGAGCGTCTGCCCCCTGATGGTCAATGCACCTCATAGCGACTGGTCATTCCACTGGTCATTCCGCCGTTCGGTCGATTTGCATATTGGGCTTTTATTATATAGGCTATTCTGATGTTTAAGATTACTGTGAGTTTTCTTAACTGTTATAATTCTATGTTTCTTTATCATATCTTAAATAAAGTTTGGAAGCAGCAGCCGTGTTGTTTAAATAGACATTGCTACATTGAGGAAATATATTTCAGGGGCTCTTAACCTTCTTTTTCTTCATACCATGGGTCCCTTTTTCAGAATTGTGTTTTGAGTGCATAAAATCCATCTATTGTTAAAAAGTTGATTATTTTGAAATACAGTTATCAAAATATTTTTTGCATTTGTGATAGAACATTTATGCTTTTTATTACAAGACTAGAGGCCCGGTGCACAAAATTCATGCATGGGGGCGAGGTTCCCTCAGCTCAGCCTGCACCCTCTCCAATCCAGGACCCCTTGGCGGATGTTCGACTGCCACTGGGATCGGGCCTAAACCGGCAGTCGGACATCCCTCTCACAATCCGGGACCGCTGGCTCCTAACTGCTTACCTGCCTGCCTGTCTGCCTAATCACCCCTAACTGTCCCCACTGCCAGCCTAATCACCCCTAACTGTCTCTGCCTGCCAGCCTGATCGCCCCTAACTGCCCTCCCTGCCGGCCTGGTTGCCCCTCACTGCCCTCCCCCCTGCTGGTCTGGTCGCCCCACGCAGTCTGCTGTTCAGTTATTTGGTCATCCCTCACTGACCCCCATCGGCCTGGTCGCCCCATGCAGCCTGCTGTTCGGTCGTTGCTGTGAGGACGTCTTGACCAATTTGCATATTACCCTTTTATTAGTATAGCTATAGCAACAGGTCTAATAACTACTGTAATTTGAATTTGTGATAACTATAAATGGTATTAGAAGATATCTGCAACAACTATAATGTGATAGAAAAAGATGTACTTTCTATTAGTAATACGCCACAGGAACTGCTAATAACATTTGTTGCTTGTATTTGAAATTAAAATAAATCCTAATTTTCAGTTAAATGGTAGTGAAAATAAAAATGTAATTTTTCCTCAACCAAATGTATTCAACACATAGACCCCACGTTAAAAAAAAAAAACACAACCGAACTAAAGAGGAGAAACCAAGATGGTGGCATAGGTAAACACCTGAACTTGCTGCCTCACACAACAACTTCAAAACTACAACTAAAAGACAAAATGGACATCATCCAGAACCGCAGGAAGGCTGGCTAAGTGGAAATTCTACAACTAGAAGGGGGAGAGAAAAGCACACTGACACTCAGAGGAGCTGCAGAAATAAAGTGCAGAGGTACGGAGGCATGCACACGGAGAGGGCTGGCAACTGAGTACGCGGCTGGCTTTTTCAATCCGCAGGGAGACAAAAGCTCCTGACTGCTCTGAACTCCAGTTCCGAGCGAGACTCTGGGAACCCAGACTCATACCAGGAGAAACTGGACTGTCTGGCAGTGGGTGGAACTTGAGGGCGGTTTTCTCTCAGAGGTGCTTGCAGCGATTACCAAGGGACACTGAGACCCGGGGGCCTCTTAGGGCAGGGCTGACGGGAAGCCATTGCTGTTTGCTCCACCCTGAGACTCTGCCCCATCCAAGCTGTGTGCAGAGGCTTTTGCATATGAATGGCCTGGTCCTTTGAAATCTAAACTTACCTCACAAACTGCAGCTGAGTCAGAGAGACCCAGAACATCCAAAAGAAGGCCCAAGGCCCCACAGCAGCTTGCATTGCTTCACAGCTGTGCCTCATCTGGGCAACTCCAAACCCCAAACAAAGAAGAGGAATCTGCAGATCTCTCCGTAGCTCCAGCTGGGTGGCCTCAGGCAGAGGCTAAATTAGCACCTCCTTGGAGATCCAAGAGCCAGTGTACCCAGGGGTCAGAGTAGGACCATCCAGATTACAACTCCTCAGATCCATAAAGGACACATTCAGGGGGCAGACTCAGTGAGCACCAAAGCCCCACTGAAGCAAGTCTTGCCTCATAAGGGTGTCTCCAGCACAGAAGTTCTCCCATCATAGACACAGCTGATCCTCACTGCCAATTGGCCTGGAGGTCAATTCCTCCCAGTGATACCAACAACAATCAAGGCTCAACTACAACCAAACTGTGCACACAGCCCACAAAGGGGTGCACAAAGAGTGTCCACCTCAGGTAACTGGGGAGGCTGAGCCACTGGGCCCTATAGGACACCTAGCACACAAAGCCACTCCATCAACTCAGGGAAGCTGCCAAAATGTGGAGACAAAGAAACAGGTCACAAATGAAAGAAATGGAGGAAAGCAAATGACTGGATATAGAGTTGAAAACCACGGTTATAAGGTTTTTCAAGAATTTTCTAGAAACCACTGATAAATTTAGTGAGACCCTCGAGGACATGAAAAAAGACCAACTAGAAATTAAGCATACACTGACTGAAATAAAGAATAATATACAGAGGTCCAACAGCAGACTAGAGGATCGCAAGAATCTAGTCAAAGATTTGACATACGAAGAAGCAAAAAACACCCAACCGGAAAAGCAAAAAGAAAAAAAGAATCCAAAAATATGAAGATAGTGTAAGGAGCCTCTGGGACAACTTCAAGTGTACCAACATCCGAATTATGGGGGTGCCAGAAGAAGAGAGAGAGAGCAAGATACTAAAAACCTATTTGAAGAAATAAAGACAGAAAATTTCCCCCACGTGGTGAAAGAAATAGACTTACAAGTCCAGGAAGTGCAGAGAAACCCAAACAAAAGGAATCCAAAGAGGACTACACCAAGACACATCATAATTAAAATGCCAAGAGCAAAAGACAAAGAGAGAATATTAAAAGCAGCAAGAGAAAAACAGTTAGTTACCTACAAGGGAGCACCCATATGACTGTCAGCTGATTTCTCAACAGAAACTATGCAGGCCAGACGGGAGTGGCAAGAAATATTCAAAGTGATGAATAGCAAGAACCTACAACCAAGATTACTCTACCCAGCACAGCTATCATTCAGATTTGAAGGTCAGATAAAGAGCTTCACAGATAAGAAAAAGCTAAAGGAGTTCATCACCGCCAAACCAGTATTATATGAAATGCTGAAAGGTATTCTTTAAGAAGAGGAAGAAGAAGAAAAGGTGAAGAGAAAAATTAGGAACAACAAATACATATCTATCAACAAGTGAATCTAAAAATCAAGTGAATAAAAAATCTGATGAACCGAATAAACTGTCGAATATAATAGAATCAGGGGCATAGAAAGGGATTGGACTGACAATTCTCGGGGGGATAGGGGAGTGGGGGGTGCAGGAAGAGATTGGACAAAAATCGTACACCTATGGATGAGGACAGTGGGGGGGGGTGGGTAAGGGCAGAGGGTGGGGTGGGAACCAGGTGGAGGGGAGCTATGGGGGGGGGGGAAAGAGGAACAATTGTAATAATCTGAACAACAGCGATTTATTAAAATAAGTAAGTAAGTATGTAAATAAATAAATAAATAAATAAATAAATAAATAAAATAAAAAATCAACTAAAAAAAAAAAAAACCCAACCTGTAACTAATCTGTTTTCTGAAATTTTGTATCAGCAATTATTATTTACTGTTTGGTTATTTTTGGGACTTCTGCTGTAATAATCCTTGTAATATTTAAACTAGACTAAACTGCTGTAACAAATTGAGATGGTATACATGTTGGCGTTGGTGTCTAACACAGTGGAAGTCCTCTTTCTCAGTCACTAACACTAAGGCAGATGGCTCTCCTTCATAAGGTAATTCAGGGACTTGGATTCGTTCCATCTTGCAGCAGCATGAGAATCTAGGTCCCAGCTGTTGTCTAAATTCCTCTGATGGAAGGGGAAGAGAGTTGAGAGGAGCACCGCAGTTTCTTTAAAAGTGTGGGGCCAGAGGTGACACACGTCACCACCACCCACATTCCTTTGGCAAGAACTAGTCACTTGGACCCACCTGAGCACCACGTCCTAGTAACGACGCTACACAGTGGCATGGGAAACACAAGGTTTGAATGGGCAGTTAGCTGTATCTACCACAATCATGTTTTCTCTTAGAACTTTTATACAACAGATTTGGAGGACAATTTTCCTAATACTGTATCACCTTTCACATTCCTGACACCAATCCTACTTGGCTTTGGTGTATAGTTGTTTTTCTAAATCGTTAACCAGGTGAGAGGAAAAAATGAACAAACAAGCAATCCAACAAATCAGCAGTTCTTGCTCCCTGAGTGGAGACTCCTAAGCTACAAACCTAGGCATCATCATTGAAGTGTCTTCTTTCCTTCTCAAAGTGATCCATCTACCATTTTACATCCTAAATATCACTTAAATCAGGCCTGCTCCTGCCATTGCCTCCCACTGGATACTATTAAATTCTCTCCTAGACTGCTTCTATAATCGCTCCTGATTGAGCCTTCAGCCTTCAGTTTTGTCCCTCTCCCAAAGCCAGTCTTCCCAAACTTTTAAAACTTCACATCCCCATGAGTGAAAAATAGAGCACACTCCTCAATGCATGCACACTGATTTATTTATGTTATGTATACTTCCTCTTTCACCATTTTGTATATCATAAAATGATACAGAGAGATTAAAACAAATATAAATAGGAGTTCTAAATGATCTTCCCCACCCAGTGGATTATTTGAAACACACATGATTCAGTGTGAGTTCTGTCAGCACAAGGGACATCACAAGTATCACAGGACTAAGGGGTTTAATAAGATTTATGGCTTATCTGAATAAGGGGGGAGCTAGGAAGTGAAAGTCTGTCTGCAAAGGGGTAGTCAAAGGATTTGAGAAGTAGTCACTGTTTCTATTTGAAGTTGAAAAAACTGGAATGTGAAGAAGTCTTAGAAGCAACAGGTCTGACCACAAAAGAGGACTGTGAAATGGGAGTACCTGCAGAGATCTCAGGAAACTGCTGTAACCCCTGTAACCCCCCACAGCCTTCTGAATATAATAGGTTTTCCTTCACCTCAGCCTGCTAGACCTCCATGAGTTTTCTCATCAGAAAACTAACGCATTGGGAAGACAAAAAATCTATTAGTGAGCCTTAAAAAAGACTAGATATGCTCATGCCAGTTGACAACAACGAATTTAACACAGCAGACTTGGAACACAGCCACTTTGATTGGAGATTAATACTCTATTCTGGATTCAGAGTGATTTTTCTAAAATGTACCTGATTTTGTGTTACTCAAAATTCTTCTGTAGCTTCCTCTTGAGATCAGACAAGAGTGAGAGCATTCAGGATGGTATGGTCTAGACCCGTGGTCAGCAAACTGCGGCTCGCAAGCCACATGTGGCTCTTTGGCTCCTTGAGTGTGGCTCTTCCACAAAATACCACGACCTGGGTGAGTCTATTTTGAAGAAGTGGTGTTAGAAGAAGTTTAAGTTTAAAAAATGTGGCTCTCAAAAGAAATTTCAATCATTGTACTGTTAATATTTGGCTCTGTTGACTAATGAGTTTGCCGACCACTGGTCTAGACTGTAGTTGTCTTTGCCTGAAGTACTTCAGAATCATTTTAGCCTTGCAAACATTTGTTTGAATACTTAAGTAGGACATAAACAAATACAATATAATTAGTATATTAAGCCTTAGTGGACAATGGAAGAGTGTTAGAGCCTCCTTTATTCCCTCAGAACCCTGCACAGTGCCCCCTTAGTAGGGGAACTTTGGAGCTCCATATAATCTGTTTAGAAACAACTGCCGTAAATGGCGACATTCCAAGTAATCAACATAGTGTATAAGGTCTTTCATCATCTGCCTCCTCTGTACCTTTTCAATTAAATCTTCTAATATTCTTCAGCCCTTGCCCCCCCCCCCATACACATACCCCTGCCCATTGCATACTAGCATTCCCAATTTAATTATTCATATCTCAAAGCTTTTCTTTGGCATATTTGCTCCCATTTACTTGAAGTGCTTCTTCTACCTTGCTCATCAGGCATGTTTGTATTCACAAATCATTACTACCTCCAGGGAATTTTTCCTGACTAAAAAAAATCTCCTTTCTATGAAACAACACTCAATGCAAAGGAGGGCTCCAGAGTTGTTGATTCCATGAATTGAGGAGACATGGATTGAGCTATTTCAAAATAGATTTCCTAAAATATGTAATAGTCACTTTTCCCACTTCTCATTTCTCAGTTCTGTAGGCACTTAAAAATATATAGTATCCAATTTTATTTTTGGTGTTCTTTTAATAGTGTAGTTGTGTGTCTGTGTGTGATAGTTTGTCAAAACTTTTTGAAATCCCTGAAAGTAAGATATTTTGCTATTGCTGGAGAAAAAAAAATGCAAGTCATTATAAAAATCAAGCATTCCTTGACTACAGTATTCATATTTTCAAACTACAGCCCTCAGAGTTCACTAACTGTCCAATGCTCTCTATCCAACTTTGTCATCCACCATTTCCTATATTAAACTTTAACTCCAGGCTGGGCAGTCTTCTGACTGTATCCCCAAACATATTAGCTTTAACTTCCAAGCCTTTGCTCATACTGTTTCCTCTCTTACAGCATCCTGTTCTCCACTTGCCCATTTCCTATCTGCATTCTTTCTAATAAGACAAATCCAGCTCATAAACCATCTCCTCTAAATCATCCATACTGTTCTCTTCTGCTGAACTTCAGTAACAACATTTGACCGAATCCTTTCATTTAACAACTAATCCCACATTACTTTGCATCGTGATCTAACTTTTTAAAGTATTATTGTCTTATCTCCCCAACAAAAAATCACGAGTCCTGAACTATCACAGATGTTGAATTTTATATTTATTCACATCCTCTTCCTTAACTAACTCCTTGTTTTATACATAACAGTTGCTCTACAAATATTTAATTGAAAGATGCTAGATTCCAGAGCATGTCCAAGAACCAGGGAATAAAGCAATTTTGTGTTCATTGGTTGATTCAGTCATTTATTCAACAACAACAAAGTTTTAAATCTATTTCCATGAAGAAGTAAATATTACTGTAAATAATGGGCTATAGCACACACAGAACCAAGATTTGTGTGTCAAACATAATAGAATTGCAGTAATACCAAACAGAATAGCAGCTGCCATCATGGCCACTGTCTTGGCAAAAACACTGAGTTAAAAGAAAACATAGATTTCAGTTCTGGATACCTCACAGGTGTCTTTGGCAAAATAGTGTAACCTCTCTGGGCTTTATTTTACACATTTCTGAAAGAAGAGTGTTGAACTTAATCATTTTTTACCATTCCAGCAAAAAGAAAATCATGCCATTTGTCTTTGGAGGCGATGGCAATAAAAACAAGACAAATAAAAAAACCTCACAAGAACTACCAGAGGCACTGATGGAAATCGTTTCCCTGCCCCACAGTAGGTAGAATAATGGTTGCCTTCCTAATCCCCAGAATCTGTGAAATGTGTTACATGGCAAGGGGGAATTATGGTTGTAGATGGAATTAAGATTACTAAAACTCCTTATTTTATGTTTATTCAGGTGGGCCAAAGTAACTATAAGGGACCTCAATGTGGAAGAAGGAAGTGGATGACACAGGGTCAGACTTAGCCTCCCATTGCTAGCTTTTAGCATGAAAGGGGACCACAAGCCAACGAATACAGCCAGCCTCTGGGAACTGGAAAAGGCAAGGAAACATTGTCTCCCATAGCCTCCAGAAGGAACCAGCCCTGCCAACACCTTGATTTTAGTCCAGTAAAATCCATTTTGGACTTCTGACCTCCAGAACTATCCTATATAATAAAGAGCTAATATGCTAATTAGACAGAACAGCCGAACGCTCTTTCAGACAAAGCCGGGGCCGCAAGGACCGAGCCCCTTGCACGAATTTTGTGCGTCAGGCTTCTAGTAAGATAATAAACATGTTGTCTTAAGCCACCAGGTTTGTGGTCATTTGTTACAGCAGCAATAATAAACCTTTTTCCCAACCAAAAAAGATATTTACTAAAAGAAAAAAGCCTATAAACATTTTCTGATAAAGTAATATGTCAACAATATAAATCAACATGACATGTCTGAACTAGCAGCAGTCACTTTAGGGACTAGCTGAAATCCTCATTTATTAAAAAGAGAGCAGAATAATTCAGCCACATGTATACTTTATGAAGCACTGGTCTCAGAAGATGTATTTGCTTGAACAAAATAAATTGTTACAGATAGGATTGCCAACATGTATTTTGTTATTGTCTAGCAGTTTTTAAAATGATTCCTACTAATAACCCATCCTAGCTGTAAAGACAAGTGACTTAGGAACTTTGAAGATAATTAAAGAGACCATTTACAACCATTTAGTCTATTCCCTTCATTTTAAAGTTAAGTGATTGAGTCTCAGAGCTAAATAAACTCCAAAGTTAAACAGTTTTTAGCAGAATGGGAAGTAAAATCCAACTTCCACCCTTCTTCAGGCCAGTGTCACTGTCAGACAGTGAGCAGGGGGGAGAATGGGAGGAGATGGGAACATCAAGAATGGGAGGCGAAGACAACCTTCAAGAGGATGGGTTCCAGTCATATGTAGAACTTTGGATTTAACCAAAGTGCATCAAAAAGCCATAAAGCTGGTGTATGTTTTTTTAATGTATACATTTAACATAAATTTAATAATAAGAATATGCAAATTTAGCCTCAGAAATACAAGAGTGAAAGTAACGAGACCAGTTGCAAGGGTGTTGCAATAGTTGTGGAACAACTCACAATCTACTTTGAAGTTAAAATCAATACAACTTGCTGATAGATTGGATATGTGCATAGTGAAAGGAGAGGAACCAAAGGTTATTTCTGAGTTGGGTTTAATGGTATATGGTGAAATTGGAAAATGCAAGGTGAAGAAAAGTACGAGTTCTACTGTATTCTCTTAAGTTCAACCAATCAACTAAAACTCAAGTAAATTGTTTTCTGATTCAGTCCTTAAATATCTACTTATATGTAAAGCATTTAGCTAGTAATTATACATATTTCCTCCTCTTATGTAGCTTATAATTGAGGGATGGGTAGAGAGGGATGGTGTTAGATGAGTTAAAACATGTCTATAAGGGAATGCAGAATAGGACAGTCTATGAGAGAGTTACTAATAAAGTGCTTCAAGAGTGTACGTGAGACTATTTCTTAAAGAACTAAGGGAGAAAAAAGGAGTAAGAGGGAACATGTTATTTGACAGGGGTCATTTAGGAGAGATGGATGGCATTCCAGCCTGAAAGAACTGTGTTCTCTAAGTCAATGCAGAGGGGAGGTTCAAAGCATGCCTTAAGACTAGGGAATAGTACAGTTTAGTTTTGATTGATTGATTGATGCAGTCATTCAACAAGTATTTATTGAAAACTTAGTATATGCCAAATATTGTTACCAGCTGAGACCTGAAAGATGTCCGAGATACAGCCCTTTCCCGCAGGTGATTTATTGCCTGAGAAGTGGTGATAAAGGAATTCAATAAACACACGGTAAAGAGATATGAAAACAAATATTTTTTTACTCAAATTTTTCATTCATTCAATACATATTTGAATACCTACTGTGTGCATTGTTCTAGAACTTGCCCATTGTTCTAGACCTTGTACCTGACTCTAAGTGGATACGCTTATGGAAGTACCAGGAAAGGATTAGTCAAGTCCACCTGAGCTATGGTTGGGGTTGGTCAGGAAAAACTTTACAAATAAGTCAACTTTTCAACTACAGAAGTTTAGACCAAAATATTAGGCAAGGCTCATATTATGGAAGGTTCCTAATGTCCATGTAAGGATGTGGCTTCTTCAATTGGCATTGGGAAGTCATTGAGGGATTGTTGACCACTTGAGTGACAGAATTAGAGCTTTAATTTGAGACAGGTAGAGCTAAAAGACAAACATGGAAAGGAAGAGAATTTATTTTAAAGCCCCAGCAATTTCACTTTTAGGAATATACTCAAAAGAACGGAATAGAATATATTTGCACAAAAATATGAACAAGAATGTTTATAGCAGCATCATTTAAAATAGCCCCAAAGTGTAAACAACTTAAATATGCATAAACTAATGAATGGATAAATAAATGTGGTATATCAATAATGGAATTTTAATCAGCTATAAAAAGAAATTAAGTACTAATTCATGCTACAACATAGATGAACCTTGAAAACATGCTAAGTGAAATAAGCCAGACACAAAAAGCTGTGCATGATTCTATTTATTTGAAGTGTCTAGAATAAGCAAATGCATAAAGACAAAAAGTACATGAATTATTTGCAGGGGCTAGGAGGAGGGATGGGGGTGACTACTAATGGCTTTGGGATTTTTTTTTTTTTTGGGTGGGGGGAGATGAAAGTCAGTGGCTTTAAGACTGGTGGTACCATTACCAGGAAATAAAGATATGAGAAGGAGCCGTGAGGGAAGTTCAATTTAGGACATATTGAAG
Source organism: Cnephaeus nilssonii (assembly GCF_951640355.1). NCBI lineage: Eukaryota > Metazoa > Chordata > Mammalia > Chiroptera > Vespertilionidae > Cnephaeus > Cnephaeus nilssonii. The sequence goes on from NC_137081.1 coordinate 63,436,885, forward strand.
TTAAGACATTTATAAAACTTTTAGGTTTAATATTATTGTAAATGTTCATTTGCAGGTTTTAAAAGGGCATATTTGGATACTGTCTGCACAGAAATGACTCCTGGATAGATACTCTGAGTGAGAAAGTGAAAAGAGAAATGAAGTCTGAGATAAAATCTTGAGAAGTGATATAGGAAAGAGGCAAAGGAGAGAACAGAATTCCAGAAATAAAAACTATTTGGAAAAAGACCTGAAAAACTGTGTGGAAGAAGGAGCCTGGGACATGTGAGGAACTGAAATACAAGGCCAGTGTGGCAGAGCCCAGAGGTAAACCAGGGAAAAAGATGAGACTGGCTGAGTCATCAGAGGTATGTTTGTATAAACCTTGCAGGCGCAGTTAAGGATGCTTGGTCCTTAGCCTAAGAACAATATGAAGCTATTAAACTTGGAGAGTCATGATTAGATTTGCATTTTTAAAACATCACTAGCTATAGTATAGAAAATGATTTGGAGGAGGTCCAATCAAAATAATCCTGGTGGAACATAAAACTTGTACTAGGAGGGTAGTTGGAGAGATTTGAGAGAGATTTCAAAGTTAAAATGATGACTTGGTGATGATTGAATATAGATGGTGAGGGAGAGACAGGTGTCAAGGGATATATATGACTTATTTTATAGCTTACGTTCATTGAACTGTGGTGTCTTTGAATGGGAAATAAGAGGAATCCATTGTGAGGGGGTAAATGATTTTTGTCAAAATCCAAGCAGAGCTATCGAGAAGAAAGCTGTTATATAAGACTGCTATCTGGTAAAATAGCTCTGAGCTGAAGATAATAACTTAGGAGTCATTATTCTATCTAATAAAAGGGTAATATGCAAATTAACAGTCACTCCATCACAAAGATGGTGGTGCCCACAGCCACAAGATGGCAGCGCCCAGTCATCTCAGCCCCTCTGGAGTCCCCCAGTCCCAGGGGGCAGCCACTGAGAGCGGGCAGCGTGAGCAGCCTGGCGGAATGCTTGCTTCGTCGCCCCAGCAACAAGGCAAGTGTTCCACGCCCAGCGCGGATGGGCCTCTGGGCCGCGGAGAACCTCTGTGCAGCGGGCACGGAGCGGCCAGGCCCTGCAGAGAACTACTGGCGCATGGATTCGTGCGCAGGGCTACTAGTTACATAATAATCATGGAAGTCATGGAATGAATGAGATTGATTAGGGTGAGAGAATAGAGTAAGAAGCCACTAGAAGCAGTCTAAGACTCTGAGACTGATGACCACAGTGAACATGTAGAATACCAATGTCTAAAATTCAGATTGAGGAGCAAGAGCCACTACAAGAGCAAGAAAGAGAGAAGGATTGGTCAGAGAAACAGAAGGCGCACCGGGATAATCCCGTGTCATGGGAACTAAGGAAAGAGAGTGTTTCAAAGAGAAAATAGTGATTGGCAGGGATGTTGCTGAGAGGTCAAAAATGTTTGTTGTGAAAATATGATATAATTCCATGGAGAAAACAGATGAAACTTCAACGCCCATAACCGGATACAACCTTTGAATGAGGAGGTGTGACCAATATTGATTGTTATTGTACATGGTTTGTGAATGTTAAAAGAAGTCCCTGATGATAAGTAGGGAACTGAGACTTGGTGGCCTTCCAAGTAGCTTCAGTAATAAGGCATGACTCAGCCGCCTGAAGGGTGTTCCAGAGCTGTAGTCTCCAAACCCCTGGTCCCTGGGTGCGCCCTCTCCACCACCTCCACCCAAAGAAGTCCAGGTTTGTGAAAACAGGTTGGGGATTCCCCAGGATTTCCGGGAGTCCCTAAAATCAGAGAGGCAAAATAACCACATCTAACTCACCAAATCTTTTGGTAACAAAAGAAATATGTATTTCTTAAATAATATATCTATCTTTCCCTCTTTCATACACCCCACTCCTGCCCCCAGCAAACCCAAAGCTCATGTTCTAATCCTTTTTTTCACTGAAGATAGAATGGTCAGTTTTGAAGGGTTTATCCAATGAGAGGGGCAACAATACTGGCAATATAATCACAGCTTCGTCCAACTTTTTTTTTTCTTTTCAGTTTTCATAATCTAATGATGACTGAAGTGTTGATGGTAATCAGTGAGGTGGGATGGCGATTTTCTGTTATGTAAGGCAATTCATTTCAAACAGAATGTAAACACTATACAAGTTTATACTTTTAGCTGGATACTTTTTAAATGCATTTGAAAGCTAGCTGTATTTAATCACTTTTTATTGCATAAGCTAATGATGTGGATAATGTTGTTGACTTTTTATTCATCACTTAATGGGTAGTTTCACAGCTAAACCACATAAGTGCCCTCCTACAGTGCTGCTAAATGATATGATCAAAATCATATAGGAAGATGACAAATCATTCATCAAGAACCACAACCCTAAGTTACAGGGAAGATAAAATGGAGCTGAAAGATATTTATAGGCTCTCTTGCAATTGCTCAAAAAATATTAAAGTCTCTTTCTGTTTGAGTGCATGCAATTTAAAAGTATACTGTGGGTAAAAATTAGCCTGCGTTACTCCAAGTGTAATTAACAAAGTTTGATTATAAGGGGGGGGGGGTGCTCAAATTAATGTGTCATCAGCCCTTCTTTTCTCAGAGGCCATAGCTTGGTTATCATGTTTTTGGTTAGTACCTTAGCTTCTCTTTCCATTTTTCTCTTCTTTTTTTCTGTTACCTATTCTCTAGATCTGTCATCCCTTGTTAGTAATTTCATTTGGCAAAAGAGTGGAGAAAGGAGCCGAAACTTAAATTCCATTCACTTTACCTCTTGCTAGTAGCAATGGTAGAAGATTTATTACAAGAAGAGGTTGAAATGAGTAATGGCTGAAATGAAGTTCAGGAAATATAGTATATTTCAATTACTTGTGTTCTGACTCTGTTCTTTAGCCAAATATTCAGCCTGGGTATGCAGTTAGCTGTTCAAATCTAATTATCTCACGCTCTGCTTCTCCCTTCTTTCCCTGCTGTGTCTACCCAACTTTGTCATTAGGCCTATGCATTACTAACTCTACTTGAAGAAAGAGAAGTCTAGCTGCCCACTGGGTTCCCAGTACTCTAAGAAGAATAGGAAATCACAGTGTCAAAGACACAGTCCTTTGCGGTGGCTTACAATCACCTAGTGATCTTACTGAAATGCAGATTTTGACTCACGAGGTCTGGTTTGGGTTCACTCCCATGAAATCTGCTATTGCTGGTTTATGTACCCACAACTTTTGAGTAAAAAAAACTGTAGTAGACCCTGATTAGCAATAAATAAGAACTTATTCTACTTTTACATACGGTTCAGGATATAGGTGATAAAGATCCTCCACCTGTGTATTTATATTTGGTTACAGAATATATTTTGCTATAAATCCATGGGTTACAAACATGTTTTTGTGTTTTAAAAGTTTCTTTTATTTTAGCTCTGGCCAGGTAGCTCAGTTGGTTAAAGCATCATCCTGATATACCAAGACTGGGGGGTTTGATCCCTGGTCAGGGCACATACAAGAATTAAGCAATGAATGCATAAATAAGTGAAACAACAAATCAACGTTTCTCTCTCTCAGATCAACTGAAAACACTGTTTACGATTTTTATTTTATTTTACTGTGATGGGGACAGTAACGAGATCTATCTCCTTAAGAAATGTTTACGTGTACAATACATTATGGTTGCCTCAGCTACAAGTTGCACAATTAATTTCTAGAAAATTTTCATCTTCCAAGTCTGAAACTCTATGCCCATTAAGCAACACTATCCTTTCCCCATTATCCCAGCCCCGGCAATCACCTTTCCACTCTGATTCTATGAATGTGACTCTTTCAGATCCCTCCTGTAGGTGGTACCCTGCGGTGTTTGTCTTCCTGTGACTGGCTTATTGCACAGAGCATAATGTCCTCAAGGAACATATTGCAGAGTTCCCTTCGTTTTTAAGGCTGAATAGTGTTCCATTGTATGTAGATATTACTCCTGGCTTTACATAGGGGAAAGAAGGTGTTGGTTCCTGCATCCAGCACCCTAACTTTTCTGAGGGGGCTCCCCAGAGGAATGGCTTCTGTCTTGACAGTATTGGAGCTCCGATGGGTCCAACCTAGTCTAATCCATTGGAGGGAAATGGAGAGAGCACCTGGGGCTTGTTGACTCGGTAGATCTTCATCCTGCTCAGCACAAAGCAATCACACACACACACACACACACACACACACACACACACACACACACAAAGCAGCTCTTAACTTCCTCCTGGGGAGGGAAGGAGTTGAGTCAAACATATTTTCTTAAAAGCAGCAGGACTCCTTTCTCAAAAGAAATATGTCATACAACTCCAATATATGAAACAGGAGAAAAGTGATTGTCTGGAGGATCCCCATATCTCAGTGGAACTCTCGTTTCCAAAGGACACAGACAAAGAAAACATTGGCTGAAGCTGCAGTGTCTATCTCCTGGCCAGTGTCACAAGGTAGGATTCCTTATTCAGCACACATTTTTTGAGTGCCTACTAGGTACCAGGCACATAGTAGGGGCTTTCATTCTGTGGAAGGTTACCTGACATAAAGAGTGAGCAAACCTTCAGTGACGGCAGCCCTCCTTTCTAACAAACCCACTGACTGAATAATTGCCTTCTATACGGCTGAAACCCTTTATAAATACCAGGGGGAAAAAACCTCTTAGCTTTTTTTTCAAATTGTTAATTGAAGTAAATTGTTACCTTCAGATAGTCCTGGACTTCGCATTAGTGAAATGTTTTTCTTCATTTATAGAGCAATTCATTGTTTATGACACTTCATCATGCTGAAATGCATTTTCTTGATTGTCTGTGGAGTTACCCAGGGGTAATAAATGTGTTGCTACATTTTGTAGACTGAAAAATGTCCTGCATGAGTGAGCAATAGAGAGAGGGCAGGCACAAGGGGGATATGGGGGGAGGTGGCACAGGTGCAGACAGAAAAGCAGAGAACATGCAGAAATAAGCCTCAGAGCAGGGAAAGGAAAAACACTTTTGTCCATAGGGTACAGCATCCAAGTGATGCTTATGCCCAAGTGATACCGCATCACTGGTGCCAGGAAGGCTCAGGGTTCAACCTGCGGATTATCACTGCCAACACCTTTGTCCTGAGATAAGGTGCCTAGAAGAGGAACTGCACAGATGGCACAATAGCCCAGCACAGGGAAGGTGTGTATTGTGGGGACCAGACTTTTCACTGAGAGATCAAAGAGGAAATCTCAGAACGGAAACCAGATTTCAAAGGATGTCCCCAGGGCTGTGCAGATAAACTGGGCTGATTCCCATATTCTCCCAGTTCATTCTCCCAGGATGTCACACAGACCTTCCCGGCGGTGGTCCTCCAGCACTGGTGTGTGTGGCAGGGAGGGGACCGTGTACATTTTTCTGTAGGAAATGGCCAACCTTGGTCCCAAGGGGCTAGCTCTCCAGCACAAAAGCTTGGTGTACTGGAGTGGAGGGTGGGGGGCACCCTGGTGCCTTTGGCTCCCCTTTTCTCTCCACCTCCGGCTTCCTTCCTTACTCAGCCCTTTATTCCAGAGACACAGCAACAAAAAAATAACTAGTGTGCTTACTCTCTATCTTCCTGAATATTAATTAATTGCCACCCCACCCCCGCAGGGTGGTGAAGCTCCATCGCCATTATTCCTGGGACTGCCTTGGGACACAGATGGGCAGGCTGAGTGCCCCCCCCCCCCATTATCATTGATGGCTTTTTAAATCAGTGGTCATCAATCACAGAGCCCTCCTCGGTGTCTCTGAGCAGGCAGGCTCCACCTAGGAATGCTGAAGAGAAAAACAATACCCATTTTTGTGTCTGGTTTTCCCTTCAATGTTTGCTTTCATGAAGGAACTAAGATCCTGGGACACATGGCTCACTCAATCCATGATCCTTTTTCTGATGGTAACATGGAGGAACGATTTGAAGAAAGTTGCATAACTTTCCCCAGGTTACATTACATTTCAGCAGCAGTCTCAAAAGATAACCCTCAAACGTGCCTTGCTTTCCTGAATAATCCATTAGTGATATATTGTCCATGAATTTATTTATACACTCTCAGACTTATTAATATTTCTGTGTCTGCCTCTTAAAGAAACAAGCTCCTTATGTTTACTGCTTTGTAAAGTACTTCTTCCTGTCCTGGCCAGTGTGGCTCAGTTGGCTGGGTGTCATCCCCTGCACAGGAAGGTTGCCATTTCGATTCCCAGACAGGGCACATGCCTGGGTTTCGGGCTGGATTCCGGGTAGAGGGCATGGAGGAGGCAATCAATCAATGTTTCACTCACACATTGATGTTTCTCTCTTCCTCTCCCTTCCTCTCTTTCTAAAAGATCAATTTAAAAATCTTTAAAAAAATAAAATAAAGTACTTCTTCCTTTTTTGTGAGTGTACTAAATTCATCTCTTTAATCACTGCTTCCGGTATTTGGTAAATAAATCTATGTTCTACTCGATAGGCTTTGAGTTATTTATGTATTTATTTCACAAACAGTTATTGAGCACCTACTCCTCATGACTAAATGGCTTCCTTTATTTTTTGTAGTTTATCTTCACAGAGCTATATATTTTCTCCCCTTGATTATCTACTTGTCCTTACTTGTGCCATCCCAGGAAGCATTATCTCTTTATAATTGGCATCCAGCACCTCCCACAGGCCCCCAGCTGTGGGCTTTCATATTTTGATACAAAGACAGGGTAATACTGTGATTTGTTTCCACTGCTCCTGCTAACAATGGCCTACATTTTATTAGTCTTTGTTGTAACTATACCAGTTCACTACATATTGTCTCTAGTTGTTATTAGAATTGTCCCAAAGTGATGCCTGAATATTTAAGTCTGTATCCCTTCTTTGGAGTACTTTTTCCCAGGACCATTACCTTCCCTTGCTCATACAGAAATGCATTTGACTTTTTAAAAAAACATGTGCAAAACCTAGAAAGATCTCACTCATTAACATCTTAGTGTCCTATTCTTTTATCTAAGAACAGGTCAACTCAAAAGCAGCTATACCTGATAATAGTTCTTGGTTTGCCTAGTAAGTATTGTATCAAAGAAAAATTTAGCCTTGCCAATAAATTTTCAACCCCTATCACTTATCTATGAGTATAGAGAACAAAGAGAATGGTGACATATTAAACCCACAAAGAATTCATCAGCCTCATTCAAGCCCATAATTATAAGAGTCTTCACTATTAAATCTTCTGTTACTTAAGGTTGTTCACCTTCTTTGCCCCTGGCCTTTATCTTTCTATCAGAATTACTGAAAAAAAAAGTGGAGATGTGCTCAGGTAGGTGTGGCTCAGTTGGTTGGGTGTCATCCCATACTCATGCCCGGGTTTTGGGCTCAATATCCAGTATGGGGTGTGCAGGAGGCAGGCAATTGATGTTTCACTCTCACATCGATGTTTCTTTCTCTCCCCCTCTCTCTTCCTCTCTCTCTAAAAAAATAATATCCTATATAATAAAAGCCTAATATGCTAAGTGTCCAGTCGTCCAGTCAGCCATTCAACCAACCAAAGTGTAATATGCTAATGATATGCTAAGGCCACTCAACCACTCGCTATGATGGGCACTGACCACCAGGGGGCAGATGCTCCGACCGATAGGTTAGCTTGCTGCTGGGGTCCGACAGATCGGGACTGAGTGAGATGGGCTGGACACACCCTGAAGCCCTCCCGTGGTTCCTCCCCGGCTGGCCAATCTCCTGCATCCCTCCCTGGCCCCGATCATGCACCGGTGGGGTCCCTCTGCCTGGCCTGCACCCTCTCGCAATCTGGGACCCCTCGGGGGATGTTTGGACCCCACTGGTGCACAAATTCGTGCACCGGACCTCCTCTAGTGTGTGTGTGTGTGTGTGTGTGTGTATATATATATATATATATATATATATATATATATATATATATATACACATACTGCTTAGATTTGAGTCAAATCCTTGGTAAGCAAAGCAATTGAAGGTGTCATTTTCGATTTTGGATCTTTCAGAATGTGAAAGAGACTGCCAGCTATCCACCCAAATCCATTTTCCCCCTTTTTCTGGCACATACCTAGACTTCATGCTATAGTGTCCCTTCTGGTTCAGAGTGGCCACGTGGCTGAGCTTTAGCTAACTTCTATTGTACTGAGCTGTTGAATGTTTGGGTCTTCATAATAGCCTCAAAGAACAACCAAGTGTCCCTCAGCTGGGGAATGGATAAGGAAATAGGGATATACTTATTGATATAACAGAATATAATTCCACAATAAAAAAAAAGCTTTATTCATCATAGCCCCAAACTAGAAAACAACCCTAATGTCCATCAACAGGCCAATGCATAAACAAACAAGGTATCTCATACAATGGAATACTACTCAGCAGTGAAAAAGCACAGACCAGAAGGGACACTGTAAAATGACTAATAAGAGGAATTATCTCCCTAGAGCCAGGTCTCTCTCAGCCAAGAGGGAAGATTTCCATAATCTAATAAGCAGATGTCCAGATTCCCAGGTCATGAGGTAGAATTCCTGGAGAGGAAAGGACATGCTGCTTACTATTGCCCATCCAAAGTGCCTGTGCCTTTAAGAGATAGGAGTTTTATGTGGATGCTCATGGCTAAGTCTCTTGGTGGATATTTCCCTGTGTCTAATAGGGAAAAATTGATTTTTCTCCCCAGGTTATTTCCCTCATAGTCTCTAAAACATATAGGCCTTCTACTGAAGTAGAAATATTCAGAAAGTCAAGGCCACAATTCTGTGATCTTTGATAAATGAACAGAGTCATGTTACCATCATCACAATCAAGATATAGAACGTTTTCAGCCTGGTCGGTGCGGCTCAGTGGTTGAGCACAAACCTATAAACGAGAAGATCAAGGTTCAATTCCTAATCTAATCAGGGCACATGCTCTGGTTGTGGGCTCGATCCCCAGTAGAGGGCGTGCAGGAGACAGCTCTCTCTCTCTCTCTCTCTCTCTCTCTCTCTCTCTCTCTCTCTCTCTCCCTCTCCCTTCCTCTCTGAATTCAATAAAAATATATTTTTAAAAAAAGTTATAGAACGTTTCCATCTCCCCCAAATTTCTCCCTTGGCCTTTGCAGCCAGCCCCTCCCTGCACCCTCAGCCTCCTGCAGAACCTGATCTGTTTTCTCTAGGATGTCATATAAATGGAATCCTTAAAGTATGTATGTGGCCTTTTGGATGCAGGGTCTTTCATTAACATGGAGCATGTAAACACCTCTGTTTCGGCGTGTATCCGTGACCTGTTCTTTTTATTGTTGAATTGTATTCTGTCGTATCAGTAGGTATATCACAATTCCCTTATCCATTCCCCAGCTGAGGGACACTTGGTTGTTCTCTGTTTGAGGCTGTTATGAAGAAAACCACTGTAAACATTCCTGTGCAGGATTTTGTGTGAATGGAGACTTCATTTCACTTGGGTAAATAACGTGGAGTGGGATTGCTAGGTTGTATGGGAAGTGAGTGTTTAACTTTATTAGAAACTAGAAACTGTCAAACTGTTTTCCAAAGTGATTTTTCTATTTTGTGTCCTCACCAGAATTCTAGATTTTTTTTTTAATTAACCATTCTAATAGATAGTGCCACAGTTTCATTTTGCCAGCTCTAGAACAATGTATAAATGAAATAATTTGCCTGGCTTCTTTTGCTTAGCATAATGTATACAAAACTCATCTATGTTATTATATATACCAGCAGTTTATTCTTTTTCACTGCTGAGTAGTATTCCACTGTATGATATACCTTTTTTTGTTTATGCATTGGCCTGTTGATGGACATTAGGGTTGTTTCCCAGTTTGGGGCTACGATGAATATAGCTGTTATGAATCTTCTTTCACTAATCTTTTTTTTTATGGCCATATGCTAACCTTCTCTTGGGTATAAACCTAGGAATGAAATTGCTAGGTTACAGAGTAGGTACATGTTTAACTTTATTAGAAATTCCTACACCCAATTTTGCATTCTTTTTCTTAAAGAGAATCCTTGAAATTATATAAGCTTCTGGTCTCATAAGGCTGAATCTGTCCTGCAAAGAAGATTTCAATCAAGAGACCAATGTCACAAACAATCCCCTTCCATGAGTGAAGACAGAATACACAGGGTGATTGTAAGGGGCCTCAGTCTTGCTTCCCTGGAGTACAGCATCCTGCTGGCAGCTACAGCACGCTCTCTAATAAGCACTGCCAGCCAGACCTGAGCAGGCACTTAGTACTGTGCCTACAGTCAGCACATCTGAGAGAAGGGGCAGTTGCCCAGGTAACTCAGGACCTTGATCTCTTTTGGCTAATTCTCAGTTAATTGGATGTTACAATTAATAGATCTTTGAGGCTTCGATATATCTGGATCCTGACATCGGCTCTCCTACTTGAGGGATGTTGACAAAGGCCCAACAAGTCCTTAAGGTGTTATTATAATTTTTTTAAATATATGTTTATTGATTTCAGAGTGGAAGGGAGAGGGAGAGATAGAAACATCAATGATGAGAGAGAATCATTGTCTTCCTCCTGCTTGCCACACACTGGGAATCCAGCTTGCAACCCTGACATGTGCCCTGACCAGGAATTGAACCATGACCTCCTGGTTCATAGGTCTACGCTCAGCCACGCCGGCTGGGCCCTTAAGATAATATTTGTGATCCAAGTTTTCTCAATTGCCAGGACATCAGTGCCCTCCTGTTTGTCTATGGCAATGGAAGATGCACCAAGCAAGGAGGAAGGGTGTGAGCTGAAAGGGCCAACAAGCCTGTCTCTACCACCTCTGGCTGGTCAACAGCTTTGCCTCAGGTAGTGGCTTACTGCACTTACTGGAACACTAACCCCTTCCCCATCCCTGGCCCTGGCCTAACCCACAGATCAGCTTGTTCCCAGCTCTTCTGGATCACTTTGCACTTGGTTCATTACAGGAAATAATCCAGTGATGAAAGACATGAAGTTCGCCTATGGTTCTTGCTACTTCCTCCACACAAAGAGAGCACTCACCCCACAGTGGTCTCCTGATTATATAATGGCCTGATTAACCCACGGGGCTCACATGGGTTTCAGGCAGTGCAAGTTTACCTGAGTGCTAGGCTTTCAGCTAATCCTATCAAAGGTTGTCGCTGGGGGTGGGATGAGATTACAAATCCAAACATATTTACACAGATGTCTTTTTTAGCCCTGCACTCAGCCAGGATTGCATTTGCATCTTGTAACAAAATCACAATTAGAACAGGCCAACTTTGTTAGGGGCCTAAGACCAGGATATTGAGAGAGAGGATGGGAGAGAAAGAAAATAGATGAAGATTAAGAGTGTGTATGTGTGTGGGGGGGGGGGCAGAGAGGGGGAGAATGGGGGGAGAGAAATGCTCATGGGCAGGACATTCAGCAGCAATCAGCTGAGAACAGCAGGTTTGTGTTCAGCCTGTGTGGTTATTTTCTGATTAGGCTGGGTTGTCTGTCTAATCAGATTTTCTGCTCCCCTGTTATCCATCTTATTAGGCTCTTAGGGTTCCTAGTAGTCTCAAGATGATTCAAAGTAATAACCAACAAAGCCACTTTCTGTGGGATAGTATTTATTAGGCTTATTCCAAATCAGGCCTCTCTGACTCTGAATAAGTAAGAATATAGGTTTTGGGTTTTTTTATTTTATTTTTTATCTCACACATCTAAGCCTCATGAGAATTCTAATTTTCATACAAATCTAATAATGAAAATAGTTTCTGATTAATCAAAAAAGCTCCTCTGGGTAGAACCTGATCTAGTAGACTTCCCTCAACATCTATATATATAAAAACCTAATATGCAAATAGACTGAACAGCGGAACAACCGAACAACCAAACAACCAGTAGCTATGATGTGCGCTGACCACCAGGGGGCATGCATGGAACATGGCGGGCATTGGCAGCAGACGGCAGAGCATGGAATATGGCGGGTGTCAGCTGCAGCGGGATGGTGGAGCAGGTGAGCAGGGGTGCCAGACCAAGGCGGGGCACCGATTGCTGTCACCGGAGCAAGCCTCTGGTGGTTACTGAAAATTCTTTGCTCCCACATGCCATGGTCCCGCCCTGCTGCCGGCGCTGGCCCTGCTCGCACCCGCTGCCGGCACCGGAGCTGTAGCTCGCACCCACTGCCAGTGCCCGGCGCTGGTCCCAATCGCCCCTGAGGGCTTCTCTACCTCCTCATGCTCCTCAGGGGCAATTGGGGCAGCAGCCATCTCTCGCACCCGCTGCCAGCACTGAAGCCACCACTCACACCCACTGTTTGTGGCCAGCGCTGGTCCTGATCACTCAGCACCATCAGCAGATGCAAGTGGTGGCTACTGGCCCCAGTCGTCCCTGAGGGCTTCTCCATCTCCCCCTGTTCCTGAGGGGCGATCAGAGCAGCATCCATTGCTCACACCCACTGCTGGCACTGGACCAAATTGCTCTGTGCCATCAGCGGGTGCGAGCGGGGCCGGCACTGTCAGTGCATGGAAGCGGCGGTGGCAAAGGGAGCAGGGCTGCCGGCAGACAGGAGACCGGGGCCACACAGAAGAAGCCGGGCGGGGCACGGAGGATGGGCCCACCACAGCCTCACAGCCCACAGTTCTTTCCAAGGTGCACGAATTCGTGCACTGGGCCTCTAGTAAAGAAATATTACTTGAGCCCTACCATGTGCCAGGCACCAGGCCAGGCAGTGGACATAGGCTGATTGGTAGAGAACATACAGTCTGTACCCACTAGTGTTCATAGTCTGGACCACAGAGAAGAAAATGATTTTCTTTCATTAAAAAGTGCACAGGTAGTGGGAGACAGGAAGTAATCTTTTGCGTCATCCTTGCTTATTTGTCCCAGAGGCCAACTGATATTCGGAAAGATGTTTTCCTAACAGCCAGGCAGGTATGGAGAGCCCTGCCTGCTCAGTGCGTAGAGCAGAGTACCCTTTGGAAGCGTTCATGTAAACAACTTCTGAAGACAAATTAAAATGACAAAAGGTCCCAATGCAATCTTTCTATACTTTTAAACTTAACTATTTGGGGCCATAAGAATGATGGGAACAATCTATAAAAATTGTATTTTAAAGAAAATGTATTAAAGTCTACAACAATTTCATTATACAGTCATACACAGAGTAATATTATTTCAGATTCCATGACAAGCAAAATATGGCTATTTAGCAGAGAAGGCAAATTCTGCCCTATGGCTAAGAAGAATTCAAGTCCGAATTGAATGTGAAAAGAAAATTCAATTTTTTTAAAAAATGCCATCTAAATGCTTCTAGCGTGCCTTCGGCTCTTTTACAGATCCATACTGCACACGGACTTTGAAGACCACGTGTAAGTTAAAGTGTTTACAGACCCGTCTAAGAGGGATGGTATTCACATATCCTCTACTTGCTGCTAAATCCAAATATTACCAGAACAGAATTTCTCATGATTAAAAAGAAAGAAAAAAATCTTGTTTATTTGTGAATTCTTCTTGTTTCAGAATCCGAGCTTCAGGCACAGAAATTTGCCTTAGGTCCAGCATTTTCAATTGCAGCGTCTATGTCTGGTTGAAGTAAAATGGGAAAGGGACGGTGGAGATGACCAGAAGGCGATCTGCTTAGGGGACCAACCTTTTTGGAGTGGCAAGTTCATGCCTAGAAAGTGTGGATTCTGTAGGAGAAGAAGGGGCGGCCCCTAAGGTCAGGTTTCCCTTCCAGTATTCACCCAGGCCCAGAGCTCAGAGCACTCTGCAAACTGGTGCAAAGCGGGGCGCTCTTCCCGCTGTGTGGAGACAGGGTGAGAGTGGGGAGTCATGGGGAGGTGGGTCTTAGAGCTTCTCCATTAATTAAATCTCGCCTCTCAGCACTCCTTTTCTTCTCGCCTGCATGACATTCAAACTGGCCTTGCTAACGCTGCCTCTTAATTCTCATTGTCTATGCTTGCTGTCCCGGTCCCAAACACTTCAGCGCCTGCTCCAGGACTCCCAGGCTTTCCAATTCAGACAACACCCTCTACCCAATGCAGATTCCTCCACCATCCCCCTCCCTACTTCCTGTTCCTTTATTATTGTAAATGGTCTCCTGGTTGATCAAACTTTTCTCCATTTATATCTTTTACTATAATCTGCCTTTCCCTTTTATTATCCTTTATAATAGTGGGAATCTCTCCAGTGGTACCACTCTCTCCATCTCTCCCAACCTATATCCCATCACAAGTTGTGAGCAGGGGTCAGAAAATTCCTTACAGCCATCTCCATCTTCTCAATCCATGGCCTTCCCTCCTCCACTGTCTCCCTTGATGGTCCCACCATCTAGTGGGATCCTCTCATCAGCCCCTCTGAGCCCCCAGGTTCCCAGCATGCTCAGTGATGTCAGTCTAGGAATTAAAAATGTTAAACTTAAACTAATTACCAGACACTTGAACTCCTAGGCTTAACCCCCAATTGGTGATTAGCCATACTGAACCCCTGGGCAATAAGAAACACTATTGTAGGAGCCATGCTTTCCATTTTTAAATAATTGTAGTTATGTGAAAAAATTTTAATAAGCTGAAATATATATTTCTATAATTAATGTTCCTAGCTCTAGTTCTGCCTTTTGAAGCTCTATCAAAGAAGTTAAATTGCTTTTCCCATATGACAGCCCTTGGATCATTTGCAAACTTTTATCATATTCCTACTAAGACTTTTCTACTCCAGGCTAACTAACTCCAGGGCCTTTACATTTTCTGAACATAGCACATTTGGGGGGGTTTTCTCCCAGGTAATTGCTCCCCCTGTGAACACTCTCCAGGTTGTACATGTGAGCACAGAACTATACACATTGCTCTAAGTATGACATGATTAGTGGAACTCTCCCCTCCCTTCCACAGACAGTTTTTCCATGAACACAGCCTAAGAGCTCATTAAGTTGTTGTTGGAATGGTGGTGATGATGATGGTGGTGATGGTGGTTGAGGTGGTGGTGGTGATGGTTTCTGTAATTATATAATACTATTGACTCATCACAGTCAGCTAATTAAAAATTGAAGCTTGTTTTACTGCTACTAAGTCATATCTCTACCATCTTTTTTCATGTGCTGTTGGCTTTTGGACCAAGATCAAGACTACCGAGCTTAATCGTGGTAGATTTGAACCATCATTTCAAGCTAATGAAGATCATTTTAGCTCCTGATTTTGTCACAGTTTGTTTGCCATTCTTCTCAACTCCAGTTCATCTGCAGATTAATGACCATGTCTTCCGTATCTTTATTCAAGTCTCTGATTAAATATAAATCAAACAGTGTTAAAGTTAGAGGCCTATGAAAAGACATTAAAGCATGTTCTTCAGGATAACATCTATCTATTAATCAGTATCCTTTGGATACAATTGTTCAATTCATCAATTTTAATGTCTCTCATTTTTCTTCTGTTTTGTCCCCAAGGCTATCCTGAAATTCAGCTGCTCTGTAGACATCTTATTTCTCATTCGTAATAATCTCATAATCATGACCTCCCCATAAAAGATTAGTTTGATATGATTTCTTCAATAACATTTAGTAATCCCCAGATTCCTTTCATAAACAATTTCTCCTTACCATCGTGTTAATAAGTAATCCTAGAACCTTACTTAGGATCTCTGAGGTTTCCACGGATCTTCAGTAAGGAAAATGCCATGCCTTCTTTATTTGGAGAACCAGAATCATATTAGCCTATCTCTAGTCTTTCAACCATTCTCGTCCTCTCCGCAATTCCCTCATTGGAGAAACAATCCATTCCTTCTTAGAACCTCAGGATTCATTGAAACCTCATAAAACAGATCTTACCCTGCCTTATATTAGGGATATTTGTATAGACACCTTATTCCGTCTGCCCCACCCCCAAGATACTCACACTTGATTATGAACTCCTTGGCAACAAGGGATGTTGCTTATTTTTCTTGCTATCCCCTGCAGTGCCTTGCACTGTATATTTGAAGTTTTGAATTGAACTAAATTGCACAAAGGAAGAAAATTAGTTTGATCTATGCAGTCTCAAAATCATTTTTTGGTCAAATTGGATTTTTTTCTTCTATCTTAATATTTAATTTGTGCATAGTTGAATTAGTCTTGCAATTAATCTGACATGGTCATTAAGACCACTGAAGACAGAAAATTCATTTTCCTGAGGTGGTGACTTTTAATCATGTAGTCACAGCCACTCACACAGAAAAATAAAACAGCAGATTAAATAGTAAACTAATAGCATAATGATGAATGGATTTATCCCTAGACCTAAAGGCTATTACAGATAATCTATAGTTTCTGTCAAAGCATTTATTCAGTTTTGATCCAACATCCTTTTGTGAAGTGATAAAAATAGTCACCAATTATTGAGTACTTCCTATGGGTTAGCACTGAACTAAGACAGATTAACATGGTGGCTAGGAATGCGGGGCTTAGCTTGTGTCCTTGTCATACCACTTACGATTTGTGTGACCCTATAAGCCAATTACTTTAACTATAACACAAGATATATAAAAAAAAGTTTGTTATACCATTATTATTTAAGGGTATCATCTTATATAAACCTCATGACAACCCTATGAACCACTGTTGTTTTCTCTTACTTTACAAATTTACGGGGTTGGTTCTAGGTGCTGGATACTGTGGGATTCATAGAAATGGCCACGTTAGAATCAGACAGGATCTTGCCCACAGGGACTTCACAATCAAGTAAGGAAGACTGCATTTTAAATAATTAACTATAATCAAGGCAGAATAAAATACCTGCCACAGCAACATGAATGTGAAATGCATGAGAGGACAGATGACTTAATGGAGGGCTTTAAATAAAAGGTAGAAATGAAAATAGCCTCTAAAGCAGTGGTTCTCAACCTTCCTAATGCCGCGACCCTTTAATACAGTTCCTCATGTTGTGGTGACCCCCAACCATAAAATTATTTTCGTTGCTACTTCATAACTGTAATTTTGCTACTGTTAATGAATCGTAATGTAAATATCTGTGTTTTCTGATGATCTTAGGCTCTACAGGCGCTGCAGTTATGAAGTAGCAACGAAAATAATTTTATGGTTGGGGGTCACCACAACATGAGGAACTGTATTAAAGGGTCACAGCATTAAAAAGGTTGAGAACCACTGCTCTAAAGG
The DNA here is from genome assembly GCF_951640355.1 of Cnephaeus nilssonii. Classification (NCBI taxonomy): domain Eukaryota; kingdom Metazoa; phylum Chordata; class Mammalia; order Chiroptera; family Vespertilionidae; genus Cnephaeus; species Cnephaeus nilssonii. The sequence goes on from NC_137081.1 coordinate 63,453,946, forward strand.
CATATCAGAAGTTAAGGGCAATCCAGAGTGAGGGAGACACATGAGCAAAGGACGGCAGCATGAAAAAGCATTAGGAGGACAGCACTAGCCAGAGAGCATCTCCCAACCTGCTGGCTATAAGAATCACTTTAGTGGGGCCCAACCAGAATTATTTTTACACTAGAGGCCCGGTGCACGAAATTCATGCATGGAGGGGGGGTGTCCCTCAGCCCAGCCTGTACCCTCTCCAATCTGGGACCCCTCGAGGGATGTCCGACTGCCCGTTTAAACTGGGATCAGGCCTAAATGGGCAGTCGGACATCCCTCTCACAATCCAGGACTGCTGGCTCCCAACTGCTCGCCTGCCTGCCTTCCTGATTGCCCCTAACTGCTTCTGCCTGCCAGCCTGATCACCCCCTAACCACTCTGCTGCCAGCCTGATTGATTCCTAACTGCTCCCCTGCCAGCCTGTTTGCCCCCAACTTCCCTCCTCTGCCGGCCTGGTCACCCCTAACTGCCCTCCCCTGCAGGCTTGATCGCCTCCAACTGCCCTCCCTTGCAGGCCTGGTCCCTCTCAACTGCCCTCCCTTGCAGGCCTGGTGCCTCCCAACTGCCCTCCCCTGCTGGCCATCTTGTGGTGGCCATCTTGTGTCCACATGGGGGCAGGATCTTTGACCACATGGGGGCAGCCATATTGTGTGTTGGAGTGATGGTCAATCTGCATATTACTCTTTTATTAGATAGGATAGAGGCCTGGGGCAGGGGTGGGGGCAAGCTGGTTTGCCCTGAAGGGTGTCCCGGATCAGGATGGAGGTTCCCTTGGGGCATGGGGCAGCCTGAGGAAGGGGTCTGTGGTGGTTTGCAGGCCAGCCACGCCCCCTGGCGACCCAGGCGGAGGCCCTGGTATCTGGAATTTATTTACCTTCTACAATTGAAACTTTGTAGCCTGGAGCAGAGCTAAGCCTCCTGCTCGCTCCGTGGCCGGCAGCCATTTCTGTTGGGGTTAATTCACCTTCTATAATTGAAACTTTGTAGCCTGGAATGGAGGCCTAGGCCAGCCAGGGCAGGTGGAAAGCTTCGCTTCCTCCATTGCCGGGGGCAACCCTGGCCTGCTCTCTCCAGCTCTGTGGCTGCCGCCATTTCTGTTTGGATTTGTTTACCTTCTATAATTGAAACTTTGTAGCTTGAGTGGAGGCTTAGGCCTGCAAGGGCAGGCGGAAAGCTTGGCTTCCTCCATTGCCTGGGAAACCTTGCTCTCTGTGACTGTAGCCATGTTGGTTGGGTTTATTTGCATATCTGCTCCTGATTGGCTTGTGGGAGTGGCTTGTGGGCGTGGCTTGTGGGAGTAGCAGAGTTAGGGTCAATTTGCATATTACTCTTTTATTAGATAGGATATGCAAGATATGGGCCAGAAAATACTAGAGTGCATTGCACATAGAAAAATTCAGATGGCCCTAGCTGTTTTGGCTCAGTGGATAGAGCATCAGCCTGCAGTCTGAAGGGTACCGGGTTTGATTGTGGGCAAGGGCACATGCCTGGGTTGTGGGCTCCATCCCTAGTAGGGGTGTGCAGGAGGTAGCCAATCAATGATTCCCTATTATCATTGATGTTCCTCTCTCTCTCTCTCTCTCTCTCTCTCTCTCTCTCTCTCTCTCCCTCTGAAATAAATAAAAATATTTAAAAAATAAAAATTCATATGCACTTTGTGAAACTTTTTTCAGTAATATGGATGGGTATTGGGTTACAATGTAAAATGTGTTTCTTATTATGGGCTGTGATCTAAGAAGTTGGAAAGTCACCCATTTAGATAAAGAGGTGGAAATCTAAGTCGAAGAGAGATGTGTAGTGTGGGTACGAGGCTGGTATTTTAGGAAAATAATGAGCAGCTGTGAAATGATGCATTATGCTTGAAGGGAGAGAGAGGAGAGATGGAAGGAAGGGAGGCAAGTTGGAGAAGCCACCGAAGTCTATGTCAGCACATCCCAACTTGAGGTGAAGCCAGCCTATTCTGGGGGTTCTTAGCAGGTGTGGGAGGGAAATGTCGCCTCATGAGCAAATATAGTCATTTAACATGTAAACAGAGGTGGGTTTACTGTAAAGTTAATAAAATTAGAGCTTTAGGACCCTTGTTTACATGAGTCCCTTATAAGGCTCAATTCTGAATTTTGTATTCATAATGTTGTGTTCTTTTTCCTATAGAGGGCCTTCAAATTTATAAGCCTCAGGAGCCACTAATCCTGGATCTTCCTAGCTTGTATATAAACCTGAACGGGTGTCTTCTTTATAAAACAGGGCTTCTTAGAGACTAAGATTCTAATGTGTGTTTTGAACCCCTCTGCAATGATTTTATACTTTCTCCTTTTTTTTCTTAAACACCCACACCTCTTTCTTAACCTTCACTCTCAGCTGGCATTCACACTTCATATTTCATGGATCAAATAGAAGCCATTCAATGCAACCTCATCTTCACACCAATAAGTCTACTGTATTGCTGTCAAAATTTATACTACAGCTACGTTAGGGAAATGTTGACTTTTTGTTTTCTCCAAATGACCTCATCTCTGGTTTATTGAAAGTAACTTAGTTACTTTCCATTATAAAGTCTTTGGTTAAATAACCTTTTTGGAATCAATACTCATTCTTTCCAGGTGTTTGCATTTCCTGTTGTGTTCTCGTCTCCATGGGTAGCATCTGGACATAGTGGAAGGCCTATGCCTTTTCAGCAGTCGGGGAGAAGCACTGGGTCCACTTACTGTTCTTTGAGCCTTCACCCATTCCTGCTAGCCTGCTCCTGGCTGTCCTGTGGCATCCACAGGTGATGCCCTGGTCCCTTGCCACATCACAGGCTCCTCATCCCAACCTTAGGCTTATTCTGAGCCTCCGTTCCTCTCAGCACCTCCATTCCTCCAGGGAACTGGAAACAGCTGCTTTCTCAGCCCACAGGATTGGGCTTAGGTTGCTGGAGAGGCTTCATGAGGCAGCTCTCAGTGACTGTTACAGCCTGTTTTCTCTCCCCCTCATGTTCCTTGCCGGACATGATGCCATGTCAAATGTAGAATTTATGCCCTGACTCATGTGGTTCAGTTGGTTGGGTGTCATCTTGTGCACCAAAAGGTTGCTGGTTCGATACCTGGTCAGGGCCTATGCCCAGGTTTCAGGATCGATCCCCACAAGGGGGCATGCAGGAGGTAGCCAGTTAATGTTCTGCTCTCATATTCATGTCTCTCTCTCTCTCTCTCTCTCTCTCTCTCTCTCTCTCTCTCTCTCCATCTCTAAGAAATCAATAAAACTATTCAAAACACACACACACACACACACACACACACACACACACACACACAATATAGGACTTATTTGAGAGGATTTAAGCCATTCCAGGCTATCCCATATGAAAGAAAGTATCACTCATACAGACTCTATTTCCTGCAAATCTGTCTACAGCTTTTCAACACAACATATTCTCCGGTTAGACCTCAAGAAGGTTCCTATGGCTGATTCTTCCTTCTAAATGTCCTCTCCTCTCTGATCTCTCCTCCTTTTATACTTCCTTTGTCTGCCTGGCAGGAACTCCCCTCACATAATTTTCTTCTCTTCTATTCTTTGTGATTTATCCTTCTATTCTTCAATAAGATTTGTGATTTAGCCTTAGACTAGAAGATCAGCAAGGGAAGAAAAACTTAGATGTAAGAAAAAAAATATATATATATAAATGTGTTTTTCAAATATTCAGTTTACTAAACTATAAATATATCTGTTAATTCACATATTTTTTTCTCCTCTTTACTGCTTAGAACAGTCATAGTAAAGGTCAATCCCCCGTTTGTCCTGTGACAACAATCCTCATCACTCTCAAGTATTTCTGTTTAGGTTAGTGCCATTCACTCTGCCTTATCAGTCTCTTCCTCTGAGATTGCTGCCCTCAGCATACAAGCAGATTCCACTATCACCCATCTGAACATGACTCATCCTTGGCCCCAAATGCTCCTGCAGCTGTGCTACCATCTTACCTATCATTCAGAGCAAACCTCTCAGAAGCCTGGTATGATATCACATTCCCATTTTCCTGAATTTCTTTATAACTATTTAGTCCACTACAACTTTTTTTTTCTTCAGACATTCCCCTGAATTTAAGATTGTCAATCAATCTTAAATTTGACAAAGCCAGTGGACATTTGGAAGTGCTCAAAAAAATGATGGGGACATGTCAAAAGGTCACAGAAGCCAGATTGAAGGGTCTCCCCCTGGTCAAGTCTGAAATTTGTTAGCATCAAAATTAATAGTGATAATAATAGTTCTCCATTGAATAAAATGAAAATCTATTAGTTCACACTGACGTCAATCAATAAATGAATAGATTGGATGTTTTATAAGGAATGGGAAATGTACGTAATTTTAAAGTACCTCTCCACAAAACATGTATTAGTCACAAAGGAGGGGGAAAGTTAACTTTGTAGTGGAAAAGCCTGTAAAATTATGTGCCACCTGGTAGGGGGGTGCAATGCATCACTTTTATTATTATCTTCCTACCAAAGATGCAAAAGCTGAATCCAACCATAAGGTAACATTAGAAAACCCCAACCTGAGAGACTATCTACAAAGTGACTAGCCTGCAATCTTCAAGAGTGTCAAGATCATGACCATCAAAGAAAGATTAAGGAACTTTAGTTGGTGGAAGGAAACTAAAGAGACATGACGACAAAAGCAAATCATGATTCTGGACTGGATCCTTTTCTTATAAAGGACATTATTGTGACAAGTGGGAAAACCTGAATAGGGTCTGAGGATTAGATCATAGTAATGTATCAGTTTAATTTCGGTGATTACATTGTGGTCAGTAGGAGAATGACATTGCTGTGAAATGTTTGAGGTGGTATAGGTCATGTGGTAGACAGCCTCTAAGATGGTCCCCATTATCTCCACCTCTTGATATTTATGCCCTTGTATAATCCCCTCCCATTGAGTGTATCCTATATAATAAAAGGCTAATATGCAAATTGACCGAACGGCAGAACGACTGGTCGCTATGATGTGGACTGACCACCAGGGGGCAGACACTCAACACAGGAGTTGCCCCTTAGTGGTCAGTACACTCCCACAGGGGGAGCACCATTCAGCCAGAAGCCGGGATCACAGCTGGCGAGCTCAGCGGCGGTGGCAGGAGCCTCTCCAGCCTCCATAGCAGTGTTAAGGAAGTCTAACTGATGGGTTTGGCCCTCTCCCGGGGGTGGGGGTGGGGAGTAGGCCTAAGCCATCAGTCAGACATCCCTCAAGGGCTCCCAGACTACAAGAGGACGCAGGCCAGGCTGAGGGACGCCCCCCCAAATGCACGAATTCTGTGCACCGGGCCTCTAATCTATAATAAAAATTCACTTTTTTTCTTTCCCCATTTTAATTTTTTTTAAAGAAGAGAGAGAGAAAGAGAGAGTGAGAAGGAGAAACATCAATGAGAGAGAGAAACATCCATCAGCTTCCTTCCCCACACACCCCGACTGGCTCTCAAACCCAAAACCTGGATATGTGCCCAACCAGGAATGGAACCTGCCACCCTTCAGTGCACAGGAGGATGCTGCAACCAACTGAGCCACACTAGCCAGGGCCTAAGGATTCACTTCTAATTAACATGGTAAAAATGATAGCAGAGAGCTTATGAGATTAGAAGACAGAAAGATTGTGGCTCCCATTCGGGTGCTCTTTCTCTTTCACTTTGACAGAAGTCAGCTGCCATGTATGTGGTGAGCAGCACTGTGGAGAGAACTACATGGCAAGGAACTGAGGGAGGACTCCTGCCAGCAGCTTGTGAGGAGCTGAATCCTTAGCAAGGAACTTAACACATCACATGATCACTATCTGCTAATGCATCACATTAGTCTCCTTGGCTGCATAACAGAATACCACAGCCTGGGGAGCTTAAGCAACAGAAATGTGTTTTCTTCAGTTCTGGAGACTGGAAGTTTATTAAGATGCCAGGGTTAGTTTCTGGTAAGGCATCTCTCCTTGGTTTGCAGATGGCCACCTTCTCACTGAGAAAAAAAAAAAAAAAAAAATATATATATATATATATATATATATATATATATATATATATACTTGTCCATTGAATTGATTAACATAATACTTAATGACCTGGGTAGAATTGTTCAAAGCCAAATTTCATTTATCCTGACTCCCAAAAAGAAATTTCACTTTTCTTCAATCCCAAAAAGATATTTAAAGTGATACCAGAGAGTTCAATTTTCTGAATACAGGCAATCGAGCCTGATCACAATAGACCCTTCATCTTACAACACCAAAACTGATTGTGTATACAGAACTAAACAGCCAGGTCATTGTATCTTTCTCTGTATTACTTTCTTGTTACCTTGGTTACTACATTGACTAGTACTTGTGTCTACAAAGTTGGTTTTGTGTTCTCTATTCTTTCAGTCCCTATTTTGCAGATATCCCATCCCAGAGTGACATTCGATGTATAATACAATTTCACGTGCAGATAACAATGTCATCTCTCGGGAATTTCAGGAACGGCCTCCATGTGGATTCAGTGGGCCATGGAGCTGATTTTGATGGTGGGGCTGAAAACTCTCTTCTGACAACTGCATGCTCCCATCCCTTCAACAGTTCAGCACCATCAGCAAAGAGGGGGGAAAGAGGCAGAGAGAGCAAGAGCCTGAAATCTCCCAGCCTGTTTCTGCCAGAACACATCAGTTCCAGGTCATGTTTCTGCAGCACACATGTCACGAGTGAGCACAAGCTGTCAGTATGGAGACCAGAGAAGCGCCTTTGACAGATCCCACGTCTACATTCCAGCCCCAGTACAGCAAGAGAACCCGTTCCCCTTGAGTGAGCTGCTTCTCTCTCTGCTGAGTTCCCCAGCTGCAGAAATGCATCCACTGCTGGCAAATTCCTCAGTTTCGAGCCCTGGAAAGAGGCTGCATCTCTGCTTGTCTTATTTATTCACAGGACAGAGCTGCTACATTCATACTGGGGTAGGGGTGAGGAGGGACCAACAGGCAGGAACATGGCCTGTCTCCCCAGAAGGTGCCGCCTGTCATTTCACATTCTCGCCATTTGTGTTCATTTCAAACCTAGAGTCATAAAAATGTGAGCTTCAGAATTAATTTCCTTTTAGTGTAAAAAACCCCTCACATTTCTGAAAGTAACTTTCAAAAAAAGGCTAAACAAACAATTAAGTTCTGCCTACTTACTCATTATCTTTGAATTTTAATTTCCAGATATGAGGGGGCTAAGGAGGAAGGCAAAAAATATTCATTGACTGGCTACACATCCTATATAATAAAAGGGTAATATGCAAATCTACCTAACAGCCAAATAACTGGTCACTATGATGAGCACTGACCACCAGGGGGCAGACGCTCAACACAGGAGCTGCCCCCTGGTGGTCAGTGTGTTCCCACAGGGGGAGTGCTGCTCAGCCAGAAGCCAGGCTCACCACTGGCGAGCACAGCGGAGGTGATGGGAACCAGCCTCTCCCTCCTCCACTTCAGTTGGACATCCCCTGAGGGCTCCTAGGCTGCAAGAGGGCACAGGCTGGGCTGAGGGGGACCCCCCCACCCCCAGTGCATGAATTTCACGCACAGGGCCTGTAGTTTTAAAATAAAGGGGGAGAGAAAATTCAATTTGACAACAGAATGTGGTTTAAAGACCCTGATGCATTCTCTCCCAATTTCCCACTAAAATCCCAGAAAACTTAGAAAGCGATGCAAAGTTTTGCCACTGTCCAGAGCTGATACTGGTAGTCAAGGTATTGCCAGGATCTGGGAGGGATTTCATGAATTACAAGCATGTAGAGTTGGATTTCTGGACAAAAAAGGGGCCATGTACCAAACCTGACAAGCTCAGGAGAGGCCTGCATGGTGGGCCTTACAAATCCAGAGACCAAAAACAATCACATAGGGTGGTCTAAACATGAAAATTCCTAACTGCCCTGGCCTGTGTGGTTCAGTTGGTTGGCTGTTATCCCATGCACTGAAAGGTTCCTGGTTCGATTCCAAGTCAGGGCATATGCCCGGGTTTTAGGCTCAGTCCATCGTGGGGGCGTGCAGGAGGTGGCTGACCAATATTTCACTCTCACATCGAAGTTTCTCTCTCTCTCTTTCTCTCTCTCTCTCTCTCTCTCTCTCTCTCTCTCTCTCTCTGCCTCTCCCTTCCTCTCTAAAAAACAATAAAAAATATTGAAAACAAACAAACATAAATATTCCTAACTAAAAGCAGGTCATGGTAGGTACTCATGTCCTAGACCTGTAGTTTTCTTAAAAAGGTCAATCTTTACCTCAACTGAAGTCTTTTGGCATCTATGATAATATACCCTTGGAATGGCAGAGTAATTCCCTTTTTCCTGACTACACCCCATCCCTATACCCACCACACCAGAGCATGAGACCACAACCCTTCTTTGTTATCTTGTTTTCCCACATACCATCTCTATGTGCCGTAAATGTCCATTGTTAACTATCCTATACCCACCAATGTAAAAGAAGTATTTGTCTCTCTATTTACTCTCTAATTTCAGAGATTTTCCCACTTTGCATTCTCCCGCCTCCCTAATCTACCACCCATGAGTTTCATGTAACCCCACCCCCTTACCTGTCCTCCTTTGATTGTAATGTTCTAGTATAAAGTAAGCTGTAAAGCTGCCATTCTGTGGAGCATTCCTTCAATCTATTGAGATTTTGCTTCTTGGAAATTGTCATCAGTTTAGCTCAAATAAACTCATTAAAAATCTCTACAGGTTTGTACATTTCTTAGGTAGACAGATTGAGAAACACATTTTTGTGACCTTCAAATTCTTCACCTCTAGACAAAAAGCAAATCTGGCAGCCCTTCTACCAGTTTCGCTGGTTGTTCCTGGCCCAGGAGGCAAGGGCTGAACCATCCAGATATATGGAAAACTGCTCTTACCAAAACGTTGATGGGAGCGAGAAGGGGCTAGCATTGATTTATGGTGATGAAGGCAATGAAAGCCTTACATGCTGGGAGTAGCAGGTGTTCATGTATCTCAGAGGTTCAGAGCATCAAAGCACCTTGCCACAGCCCAACAGAGCCACACTGGATGGAAACATGTGGGAAACGAGCAACTGGTCTTGGGGCTTTGTATAAAATCTTCCCATCCTTCCAGGATAAAACCATTCATTCATTCAGCCAATTTTTATTGAGTGGCTACTATATGCCAGACACTATTCTTGGCACTAGGTAAACAATTTACCTTCAAGGATCTTACCTACAAGTGGAAAATAAAATAAATTAAAAAAACAAATGTTACTATTTACTGTTAAATGTTATGAAGAAAACTAAATCTGAATAAGAAAGTGGGGTTGGAGTTTAGAGAGGCCTGAGGAGGTGACACCTGAGAAAGACTTGAGAGAAGGGAGCTAAAGGCCAAGGTGAAGGTCAGGGGGGAGCATGATAGAGACCAAAAATCCAAAATGTTCATGCAGAAATGTACTCAGAGGCCAGTGTAGGCGAAGCAAATGGCCCGGGAGCAGATAATGGGGGGTCTGGGTTTTATTCTAAGTGTGATATGGGTTTTGGAGGATTTTGAAATGGGGAATGACATGATCACCTTTATATCGTTTAAGGATCTGTGTGGCTACTGTATTCAGAATTTATGAAAAGAGAACAGAAGTAGAAGATGGAAACCAGTTAGGAGGCTACTGCAGCAGTTCAGGCAGGAGATGGGCTTGCCATGGATGAAAGTAGAAGTTACACAGGTGGTTAGAAATAATCATATTCGGGACGTATTTTAAAGCAGAGGTGATAAGATTTGCTGATGAATTGGATGTGGCATGTGAGAAAGAAAAACATTAAAGGTGATTTCTTGGTTCTAGACTAGAGCAACTGGGAGAGTCTGGTGCTGTTTATTGAGATGGAAAAACTGAAGGAGAAGAAAAATTAGAAATTAGAAATATGTAGATCCTGGTTTATATATATATATATATATATATATATATATATATATATATATATATATATATATAGTGTGAACTTTCCTAAGGCATCCAATCCAATCCAAGGTGTGTGTGTGTGTGTGTGTGTGTGTGTGTGTGTGTGTGTGTGTGTGTCAAGAAGAGATTTGGGCAGGAGATATGAATTTGGTGGTCAATGACATAGAGTTAGAATTCAAAGCCATCTAACTGATGAGATCACCAGGGAATAAGGGTAGATCTAGAGGAGATGACCAAGGCTCAAGCCTAGGTCATCCAACATTTAGTCGGGGAGAGAGGGTGAAACAGGCAATGAGGTAAGGGAGGAAGTCAGAAATGGACAGTATTTTAGAAGACACGTGAAAAAGGTTCCAAATGCTGCCAAGAGATTAAGGTGAGGGCTGGGAATTGGCCATTAGAGTTTGCAAGATAGAGGCTGCTGATGTGAAAAGAATGGTTTCATGTAAGATTGGACCAAAAATAGTGGTAGGAGTGGGTTCAAGAGAGAAAGAGAGGAGTGGAAGTGGGGGCAGCAACTGCAGACCACCTCTTAGGAAGTTTTGTTGTAGAGGGAAGCAGAGAAGTAAGGAAGCAGCGAGAGAGGAACAAGGGTCTAGATTGATATTCTTTATATTATTTCTTTTTCTTTTCTCTTTTAATTAGAAATATAAGAGAAGATCGGTTCTCCTCATTGCTTTTATAATGCATTTTCCATTTTGCTATGTAGATCCTCACTGCATTTTCACACAGATGAGAAATTATGACAAACTCCATAGTCCAGAAAGCATTTATTAAAATGGGTGGTATTACAGCATACATGATAGTGAGGGGAAAACTCTAGTAGAGCTGGAGAAATTATTGGTGACTAGGACAGGTATGGACAAACTATTGCTGCCATTCAAATTGGACTTCTGCCTACTTTTTAAAATAAAGTTTCACTGGAACAGAGTGAGAAATTTGTAAGGTCCATAAACCTAAAATACTATCTGGCCTTTTACAGAAAAGGAGTGCTCATTCCTCACAAAGTAGATAGGGGAAAATTGGAGGAAAATGGACTTGAAGAAATGACCAGAAATGGGACCCAGGTTATAAATGGAGGCACTGGCCTTAAGAAAGAGCAGGGATATTATCCCATTGTAACTGGAGGAAAGGCAGAGGGAGTAAACCAACAGTAGTGCATTAGTAAATCAGGAGGCAGCTTATTGGATGGTGCTCTTCTGGTTATTTCTATTTTCTCCATAAAAATAGAAGTGAATTCATTCATTGAGAGAGTAGAGGGGAAAGTGAGTTGGATCTGCAGCTATGAGAAATGAATTCAATAAAACCAAAGGGAATGGGGCGTGGGGTGTGAAGAGGGACATATCTAATCATTTGACAAAGAGCATATCTGCATAGATCTTCACCATTTGAGATTTGAGAACTTGCAAATTAAATGAAATTGATATGGGACTTTCAAACTATTGCTGGATATCAAGAGAAAAGAAGTATCCTTATCAAGACTTTAAGAAGACCATAACTAGAAACTCATAATTGACTATGAGATATGAATGTCTAGCAAAATTTAAAACATATATTCCCAATGACCCAGTAACTGCCTTTTCAGGTAATATTACCTGCTATTACCCAATTACCTAATATTACCCAAGTGAAATATGTAAACATAAATAAATAGATAAATAAACTTCATACAAAGTCCTCCTTTTACTGCAACCCTCTTAGAAGAGCAAAAAATGGAAGCCAACCTACTAGTATATGCCCCATAGCAGTGGTACAGCCAAATTAATGTTAGTATATTCATATGGTGGACTTCATTAGTATAGAACTAATCTTTAAAACTTATTTTAAAAAATGTTGATAAACATTAAAGTTGCAGATTGTCTATAGTACATTAAATCACTTACATAAAATTTATGTACACATAAAACAATCTATATTATTTATCATATATATTTAGAACACAGAAGAAAAAGGACCAGAATCATACAATTTATGATAGCAGTTAACACTGAAGAGAGGATAAAAAGAAATGTGACCAGGGAAGGTATATAGGGGACTTCAACTTATTAGTAATAGTTTATTTCTAAAACAATTAAATAAAATGTGACCTAATATTAATGATTGTTGGGTAGTAGCTACATGGGTATTTATCTTACCTTATTATCCTTTTTCTTAAACTCTCTGGTGTATTTTTTATTCCAAAATAAAAATTAATTACCAAATTTCATAAATATGTTTAAAACACTAAAGTTGGAACTGAAGTAGGTCTTATAAGACTGTTAATATGGTGGCGTTTGCCATTATTATAATCTCAGCAAAGCTGTGCAGTGGGCAGTGAGTGAACTACCAGGCCCTTCACCATTCCACTCCTGCTCCACTATCGAGCCCCAAAATGAATTTTCACTCCTTCCCATCACTACTTCATCTTTCATTTTTCAGTTTACACATCATTCTCTCCATGAAGTCTTTCCTATTTTGTACAAGTGAGTTATGCTCCCTCCTTTGCACTTGAAAGTTCTCTGTGTGTACCTCAACCTTGCAGCATTTATCACTCTGGTGTAACTTCTTGCTTACTTGATTGTCTCCCCTCTGAGATGGCTGGTCCTTAGGGATGGGCTGCGTGGAATCAGCGTCAGAGCTCCCGCTGGCACGGTTCCCAGCCCTGAGTCCACGCTTCCTACTTTTCTTGCTGAGTTTTATAGATTTTGGTCCAGCTAGGGTACTGCAGTGGGGAATCTCTGCTGGCAGGGGGCAGAATGAAGGTACTGACCGCCTGAAGGTGCCAGTGGGAAACATTCAAGACAAACCATCTACTGAAAACCTTTTGCCTGGAACTAGACTTACATTCCAGAATCATTAATGTCTAAAGCTGATTTTCATGAAAAAAAGGAAACTCAGTTTTTAAAAAGCAGCTCATCTTCAGGCTTGCCTTTCCTCCCAGTTTTGTCTAAACACACAAGTAGGGAAAGTTGGCTCAGAAATTGTTCAAAACTGGAATTTTCTTTTATAGACTCCCCTCAAAATTCCCCATGTAAGTTTTCCACATAAAGAATGCCAAGCCCCAGCCCTATGGAAAACCATCTATATATATTTTCCTGTTTATGCCATCTTGTCCAATTTTGGAAAATTTAGAAACCACATCAGACTGAAAATAATGGGAAAAGATAGATGGTCACAAACCATACTCCTGTCAATCTTGTCCTTAACCCATTACTAGGTTTATTTTTTAAATATTTTTAATTGATTTCAGAGAGGAAGAGAGAGGGAGAAATAGAAACATCAGTGAAGAGAATCATTGATTGAATGCCTCCCGCACACCCCCTACTAGGGATTGAGCCTGTAACCTGGGCATGTGCCCTGACCGGGAATCAAACTGTGACCTCCTGGTTCATAGGTCGATGCTCAACCACTGAGCCATAGCAGCCGGACGACCCATTGCTAATTTAAAAATTATAACTGAATATTCATGCCCTTGGCTTGAGAGCCACTGGTCAGAATATGTCTAAAGGTGTGAACTCCACTTTGATTTTTGAATAACACAATGTTTCTGGGATTCACACATGTAGCTGAGTCTAAGACCCTGTGGTTGGTTGCTGCTCATTCCTGAGTATTCACTGCCCCTTCTCACACTCAGCCTGCAGGTTAGAGGAGTGTACTGCTCGCCTCTGTGGGAAGTGGCTTGGCCACAGGACTTCCTTTGGCCAATGAAATGTGAGCAGAAGTGAAAGTCTGTGTACCTGGCGGAAAGCTCTGAGAGGCTCCCCGGCCTTCCCCCAGCCATCTTACTCTCCTTCCCCTCTATCAAAAGACAACAGGTTCCAAAAAGAGGCTGCTCTTTTAGCCAGAATTCCTTCAAGAAGATCCATGGTGGCAACTTGCCGCTGATCTGTAATGTGAGCAAGAGGAAAAGAAAACAAAAAAATGCTTTGTTTTTGGAGCCACTAAGATTTTAGGGTTGTTGGTTACCATGTCATAATCTACTGAAAGATGACAGACAGTGAATTTACAAATGAGAATAAATTAAAAGTATGGCTACACACTAGAGGAACCGGGCTGCTTGGCTCAGCCTCTTCTTAGCCACCAGCACCAGGGGGTCTGCAGAAAGTGAGAGGGAGGCCCGAGGTTGGCCTCTTTTCTTCTGCAAGGCAAGTCGTAGCAAATATTCTTTTTCTGGCACACAAGCTGGCAAGAAGCCTCTTTGGGTCATGTTTTTGTTTGTTTGTTTAATTCATCTCAACATTCCAGAATTTTCTGAGTCCAGAACCAGCTCCAATGTTCCAGCTAACTTTAACAAATTCAAGGGAAAATCTTGAACAAATTTCTCACCCTGTTGAAAGTGGCCATGGCTGTGTGAGCAGAGCAGATTGTTTCCTATCTTTTCTGTATCACTGGTAAGAAAAACTAGAATTTCCCAAATTAGAGTAATTTTTTTTCCCTATTGATTTGCCATTAGTGGCCCTCAGCAGAAGACAGAAAGCCTTTCATTAAGTATTCGTTGAGTGTGGGTGTAGCCCAGAGCCTGCCTGTGGCCATCCTATTGTGCAAGAGAAAAACAAGAATTTCAGAGAGAGAGAGAGAGAGAGAGAGAGAGAGAGAGAGAGAGAGAGAAGGAGAGTTTCTTGGAGACATGGTGCTTGGCAGGTGCTGTTCTGGAAGAAACAGAAACCAGCTAGGGAAGGTGATAAAAATGCTCTATAAACACTGGAAACATGGAATGGGCTGGGTCTTGCAGCCATTTAATTTTAGGTTAATCAGCGCATCATTTAATTCAGCACACACAGGAACTTTCTCTATTTCAAAATAGCTTTCTCAATGTTAAACCTGTATATGCTGCTGAGAATTCACCATGCCATTCCTACGTGCTATTATAATAATTACATATTTTAAACCAAAAAACCAGAAACACATGAATATAATGGTTGCTTTAATTTTTAGAATATTGGTTAAATTTTTTTAAAAAAATTAGTAACAAATAGCCTTTCAGCTTCTTTAGAAATTAAGGTAGGATGTGCTCTGTTGCAGTAAATACTTCACCCTTGGTATCAACTCTGAATTTTGGGCTCTCCCCACCTGAGTCCTTTGCTTTCTTTATCCCCTTTCTTCTTTCCTTTCCTCTGTTCTGTGTCCTACCCTTTGTCATGGACAGCTACAGTTATCGCTTGGTGTCCATTTCCCACCTCCAGCATCCACCTGATCTCCTCACCCCTAAGAGGGACTGTGGTGCAGCAGAAGGGGCTCTGAGCCAGAGTCCTTGGGGGTTAATGTTGAGTCCTAGTGCTACTACCAACAAACATCGTGATGGGATAAAGTGACATAACCTGTCTGTATCCATAGCCTCATCCATAAAATGAACTGAGGATGTTTGGTTTAATTATTTCTAGTGTCTATTGCAGCATTTCAAAAATATGGATTTTTCTGCTTCTGTACACATCAATTGGTCATTTGAATCTGCTCTAGTTTTCTTAAGTCACTTCTACTTATTTTTATTATTATTATTATTGACATTTGGGCTTCAACAGTTGCTTTTTTATATTTAAATATTTAAATATAACATCGATGGTCCCTATGGTGATATTCCTACTTTGTAGAGTAAGAAAAAAAAGCCCAGTCCACCATGGATACAGACAATAGTGGGATGAAGGCCTGGGGAGGGAAAAGGAGTGAGGTTAAAGTGGGGGAGGGAAGCGGGATCTGTATACTTTCAACAATAAAGATAAATTTAAAAAGAAGAAAAAGTCCAGAATATAGTGTTGCAAACTTTGGGGAAGGGGGGAGTAGGCATAGGGGCAGATTTTCTTCTGCCTGAAAATGGCAGGTGAGTTAATCCAAGTTGCCAGAGGACCAAAAGCTACTCTTAACACAATTTTAGCATCTGTTCTGCAAAAGGCAAGAGTGTTGATTTCCATCTGTGCTCCCAAAGTCTATTTATAAGCCAAGCCCTAGACACAAAAGGTGGCAGTGTTGTATTTACCTCTCAGCTGGTGGAATAAAAGGGAGGAAGAAGAATCAGTCACATCAGAGTTAACGTAGCCCATGTTTGACAGAACTGAGAAATGGTATCGGGCTCATTTTATGCCACTTGAGTCACCATCTGAAATAAGGTGGGTGCCTCCAGCCTTCGGAAACAGTGTGTCCTACAGGTCGCCAATGGCCATTCACATCTCTCCTGGAAGGTAAAGTGACTTGTCCCATGAGCAGCTCTCCCCCCAGTTTTCCAGTACTGGCAGGTCGTCAATCCTTTTTATCCACACATCTCCTGCTCTCCTCCACTGGATTAATTTAAACATTCTTGCAAATATTTCCTAATGAGAAAAAAGAGAGACCACAAAGATAAAATATTGATAATACCAAGTTTAGAGAGACTATACAGAGATAGACACTCCTATGCTTTCAGTATAAGCCTAAATTGGCATAATTCATGGAAGGTAATTCAGCAGCACCAGTCAAAATTTTAATTGGATAAAAACATCCCACTTCTAGTTATCCTGGCGTTATCTCAAGAGGGTGCACAGGTGTTCATTGCATGATTGTTCATGAGGACAAAATCTAGAAACAAATTTAAGGAGATGATGAATGTGCATCAACAGGGGGTGGGTTAAATAAACTAGGGTCCAGCCATATCATGGAATGCATACAACCACTTAAGAATATGAAGTAGATCTCCATGTACTGACAATACTCATTTTAAAATATATTGCAGAAATTGTGCTCTACATGTATATATGCTATATATTTTAAACTGCTTGTGTGTGCATTGGAAAATATAAAAAAGCGTGCTCAAGAAATGATTAACAGAGGTCATCGTGCAGAATGGGAAGAGGTGGGAGCACAAAGGGAGGAAGATTTTACTTCTCTAGTGAAAAACGTCTCTACTAACTACTTTATATGTCAATGCTTATGCCTTACCTTCATATAAATTTTTTCAAAGTAAAAAGCTAGAAACATTTTAAAACAGGAAATGAAGTGAATTATGATACAACCATAAAATGTAATGCTAACCAACCATTAAAAATTATCTCCCACAACTCTACTTGCCGACAGAAAAATGTTGGTGATGTATTGCTAACTTTAAGAAGCAGTTTAAAAACAAAAAGGAAAAGGGCAACCCAGAGAAGCACTGGAGTCTCAAGGACACATTCCAGGTTGAGTTCTTTGTAACACAGCTGCCCGCAAGGGGCTCAGCACACCTGTCACCGCGGTACCATCTCTGTGATGCTCACTGCACGCCTGCACCGTGCTCTGTGCTTACATTGTTTATGGTTGATCCTCACAATAACCTTATCTAGCCCCATTTTACAGACAAGGAGATTGAAGATTGGGGATGTTGTTTAACTAATGAACCTTGAATTCAAACCCAGATGTCTTTCAGAATCAGAAGGGTTGTGGAGTAAATCAACAAATCAAAACAGAATGAGCCCTGCCGGCGTGGCTCAACGGTTGAGCATCCACCTATGAACCAGGAGGTCATGGTTTGTTTCCCAATCAGGGCCCATGCCCGGGTTTCAGGTTTGATCCCCAGAGTGGGGTGTGCAGGAGGCAGCTTATCAATGATTCTCCCTCATCATTGATGTTTCTCTCTCTCCTTCCTTCCTCTCTGAAATCAATAAAAAAATATATTTTTAAAAATAACAATGAATCACAGACAGCTTATAGGTATACACCAGACTGAATTAGTACAACAGTGAATATGGAACTCATAATTCAGGGAGAAATCTTTACCCTATCATGGCACCTGAGCAGTGAGTGGAGTGGCTCTGGACCAGGTGTACAATAGGAAATAAACACTGAAGGATCATTAGTCATCACATAGTTCACTGTCTTTCAAGCTGTAAGTTTACAGCCCAGTAGTGGGCCCTACAATCAATGTACTGGTCACAGTCAGGATTCTTTTAAAATAGTGAACTGTAATAGAATGGAATACAGGGTGCAGCAAAAAATAGGTTTACAGTGATTTGTTGAAAAGTAATACAATAATTAATAAATAATAATATAAGGATAAACTGTGTTTTGTGTACTCACAATGTAAACCTACTTTGCCCCACCTTGTAGAGAAAATATTAGACACAATGCATGTTGTGAAGGTTCATATATTTTTGTAGAATGTATTTCAGTTATATTTTTAGATACCTAGAGATGTGTACATTGATCTGCCCTTCAAGATGTTTGTATAGATGGCAGCCAGAGAGTTTTGAAACCACTGATTCAATGTCAACTCCTTCCTCAATGATGACCCGAAGGTCTGCAGGGAGTAGATGGTTCCTTTAAGACCATGATGTCTTTGTCTGCAGAACCTGACCCCATCATGTTCCCCTCTTAACTTCTTTGTGTTTTAACATTCCCATCTTTCAAATGGGGCTCATGTTGTTGAGCTCACCTTTCTGACAGGGCCACTCAGGGAATGAAATCACCTTAAAGAGCTTTGAGAAGATAATGTATGTACATACAGATGGTCCCGACTCGTGAAGGTTCTGCTTAATGATTTTTCTACTTTAAGATGGTGAGAAAATGATATGTGTTCATCAGAAACTGTACTTTAAATTTTGATCTTCTCCCAGGCTGGCAATATGCAGTATGGTACTCTCCCATGATGCTGGGCAGTGGCAATGAGCCATAGCTCCCAGTCAGCCACGCAATCACAAGGGTAAACAACCAATACTCTATAGCAGCGATTTTCAACCCGTGTGCTGCAGGAATTTTTAAAACATGCAATACCTGACTGTTTAGTCAGGGGTACTGTCTCTTTTCTCTTAGATTGTCAAATTATAAAATGACAACAGCCAACACAACAAGAGCTGTCGGGTGTGAATGCCCTGTCTTGAACCATAAATATATAGGTCATAAAATAGATTTGCATTTTACGGATCATGTTGAATAATAAGGTTGCATTAATTTTTGGTACCAGAAATCCTTTTATACAAGTATAGGCACCCAATTTTTTAAAAAGTCACTTTGGAGCAAAAAGGGTAGGTAGTTACTATTGTTATACCTATTTTTTTCATCAGATTAGAAAAATATATATTCATTGGTGTGTACAGAATTTTAGTAATTAGTTTATGTGTGCCATGAGACACAAATGGTTGAAAATCACTGCGGTACAGTGTATTTATTGTGTTAGATGATTTGCCCAATTTAGGCTAATGTACATTTTCTGAGCACATTTAAAGTAGGCTAGGCTAACCTATGATGTTTGGTATGTTAGGGGTATTAGAGGTATTTTGACTTATGATATTTCCCACTTACAATGGGTTTATCAGGATGTATCCCCACTGTAAGTCAAGGAACACCTGTATATGGAAGTACCTCCCTTATGACTTACCATATTATCACTACAGGATGAACTGATGGTCTCTAGCAGGACCCAAAGTCACTACCTTGGTGTCAGATGAACAAAGCAGGTTTCCTGCCATGGCAAGTAAGAATTCTATGTCCATGCATGCTGATGCCCCAACCAGAATGTTTCTAAGTCATAAACACCCACAGACAGGGAGAGAACATTTGGCATAGCGTCAGCTGTGCAATAATGCGAATAGTAGAAAGCATCCAGCATCACTGTCCTTCAAACACCTAAAAGCAATTCCCTTTCCAATTCCCATTCTTGCTCTAATTGTACCTATTTTACCTCAACAGGCATATTAATTTCATAACCAAGTGGTCATTGTAAACCAAGTGAATGCTTTTCCCAATGCATTGCTCTACTCCATTACTCAGTTTTGTGCTGAATGAAAGCTGTTGCTTCTCTTTAGTCTACCAATGCACCACTTCATTAAGAATTAAAAACATTTTCCTCTTCTCGGGAACATAAGGAATGCCATTCTCTTCTCCAGTTTAAGGTGCAGGCATTTCATTCCTCCCTGGCCCTTACCTGTGATCACTTGTGCCTGAGTCCTTTGGATTTGAGAAGATAGACCCAGTGAGGGCTCAGCTAGTGGAACTCCTGATAAGAGCCACAATCAAAATAGTGTGGCTGGATATTGTATATCTGAAGACAATGTGCCTTCACCCAAAACCTAAACAAAACTAAGATGCTAACCAGGTATCGCTCGATTGTTGGGTTTCCAACGTCTGCTTTTTTACCATTATTGGCCCAGACATGTGTGGTCTGGGCATCGGCGGTGCTAATATCCTTGGAGGGACATAGAGAAATAATAATGCTAAAAATGCAATATAACCTTCTTCATATAAGTTACCCATTTGTTCATTGTAACTGCTTTGGTTTAGATGTGTCTCTCCTTATCCTACCTTATTCTGGTCCCACTAGGATTAGCTTGAGCTAAAATGTCCATTTTTAATGCTATTTTAATTTTTGCTTAGACACTTACTCAAAGAACAACCTGAAAGCCTTGACCCATTGATTTTTTAAAGCAGACTTTGCTGTATGTGGATCTGCAGGGCTGGTGTGTATGGATTATGAGGTAGCTCTGATCTATTGAGTCTCTGAATTTGTATCTGATAGTTCTCTGCCATTTTTGATATTTCCATGGGATCAAAGCTTTCTGCTCTCTGTTCCCATGAAAGGCACTTTAGATTTCTACTCAGTGTCTGGTCTGAAATGTACTTCCCTTTGGGGATCATGATGATTGTTGTGTCACATTACAGCTCTATTCCCAGTGCAGTCCACCAGCATTGACTAGTATTAGATCACTTCTTTTACAATAAGATAAAGGTTAGGGATGATCAGTCAACACTTGAAGAGCCAGGTTAGGTTCCCTTCTATTCTAATTAACTTCCCTGCTATTTGAAATAAGTCAAATAGTTTATCAACTTAAAACCTAAATCAGATGACACTGCTATAGGTTTATTCAAGTCTATACAAGCTAAATAATCAGTTACTATGTGCCAAATGCATGCTAGAGGCAGAGGGTTTAAAGGTGATGGTCTCTATCCTCAAGAGTGGGAAAATCACTTGAGGAGATCAGCACATGCACAGATCTAATACCTTTTGTAGCGAGCTCTCTAGGTGCTAGATTCAGTGTTATAAGATTTCCACAATCTCTTTTAATTCTCAAGGCAGGGTGAATAACTTCCTCTGAGGTCATTTAGCTTTCTGGTGGCTAAGCTGTGACTTGAGTCCAAGCTTGTTGATCCAAAGATGATGCGCATTCTATTTCACAATTTTTTCTTTCACTGCAGTGTATACCATATTTTCTGGATTTGTAGTAATGATTATAAGACATATAGTTTGTTCAATAACATTAGTAAATAGCATACATTTACCCTTCAATTACATTTTATTCCCAACTTCAATCTAAGCCTTGCTTCTGTTTCACGAGTCTTCTGCATTATTCTTGATCAGTGGTCCCAAACTTTTGAGAGAAGAACGAGGTAAGGAGAAAGAGAGAGAAGGCAGAAACCAAATGCTTTAAATTCAATGGGACCATTAAAACCTCCTTTCATTTTCAGCACAACATTCCCACATATTCAACTAATATAGATTGGAGAGTAAGAAGCAGAAAGGCAGGAAATGCATATTTTTTGGCAACTTTCTTTCTCCAGGGAAATATGTAACTCCCTAGTCCAGGAGCTGAGCAGACATGCTGAGACAGAAGTTCCCCGGTCTAACATTGCCTTATCAAAGACCAGGCAGGTGTCCTGCACCTGAATGCCTAACTACTATAACGCCAGACAAAGGCAGGTTCTGAAATCCTGCCCAGAGGCCAGAGTGGGTCCCCTGGGCCCACAGTTATGCTTTCTGTCCAACTCAGACCTGAGAAGATGTTCAGTAACAGGCCCAGACTTGACAAGTCTCTGCTGGGCTTCCATTTGGCAAGATATCTAGGCACAGGGCACAGAGACACTACACTTTAAAGTTCCTGTGTCTGGAGGAGGTCCCAGGCCATGGCTTCCTCCGGTATTGGGAGAGGGAGGCTTCCCACTATGCTTCCTGATCACCCAGAGTCCTAGAAAGTCAGGATTAAGTCAGGATTTGACCCCTGGAGCTCTGGTCCGTCATGCTCTCCTGTAACACTCATCTTCCACTAGTTTCTTTATCATGGAGTGTTTTGTGTCCTAAAAAGGAGTGTGTGTGAGGGGGTGTCCTAGAACAGGACACTTCAAACTCATAAAGGACCCACGTATTCTATAAACAGTCCCAGCTCAGGTCCTCTGAACCAGCAGGGTTCTTAGGTGGCAAGCAACAGAAACTGTCTCAGCTAATTTAAGGATGTTATTAGGATTAAATGGGGTTGGCTAGAAGGATCTAGGAGGTACAGAATTGGAGGGAGGGTAAGAAAAACATGAGAAAGTACAGGGATGGCTCCAGGTATAAAGCTGGTTCCTGCTGCTTTATAGCTCTTGGCTTTTGTTGTTGCTATTGTTACAATTAGAAGGCAGCCAATTTCTCCATAATAACTGCTTTCTTTATCAAGTGCTCATTTTAGAATTAGAACATGGATTATAAATTAAAGTACTGCATCCATTTAAATGTCTTGCCTTTGATAACAGCACCATGGTTATCTTAGAGAATACCTTTATCTCAGGAAATGCTGAAGTATTAAGGGTATGTAACATTCCTTAATATGGTTTGAAAATAAAAATAATTATTATGTTATTAGAGAGAATGAAAATGATAAATCAAATGTAACAACGTTTAAAGCTTAATGAATCTTCTTGAAACTTCTCTGTAAGTTTGCAATTATTTTTAAATAAACAGCTTAAAAAAAGAAAAAAACCATGCTCACCAGATCTTTTCACCCGAGATCAATATAATTCAAATCTCTGGTGGTGAAACCCTGGCATTAGGAGATTTTATAGCATCCCAGGTCCAGGATTGAGAATCAGGGTCTAGGACTCCAAGGCCTGCCCCAGTTAACAACTGAGGAGGAGCCTCCAAATTAATAACAGCCATTAGTTAAACCATATATATGACGTCTTAATTGTTCATATTATATTTGTGGTTTTCATGACACCTACACTAATAAAAGAGAAACATGCAAATTGACCATCACTCTACTATACCCACCAGCCAATCAAGAGGGAATATGCAAATTAGAAGGACAAAGATGGCAGCCGCCCAGCTGTTCCAGGTGCGGAGTGGCCTGGCCGGGCAGGATGCCTGCTATGAGAGGGAGGGCAGGGGGGCAAAGGAATCTATAGGAGCGGCACTCTGGCACAGCGAAGACCAAGATGGCAGACTCCAGCCGGGGTTGGCAGCGAAGATGAAGACAGCAGACTCTGGCCAGAGCGAAGGCCTGAGGAAACCAGTGCTAGAAGCCAAGGGAAGGAAGGCCTATTGCACGAATCTCTTCGTGCAATGGACCTCTAGTCTATAATAATAAAATGGTAATATGCAAATCGACCAAATAGCCAAACAGCAGAACAACCATTGGGAGGACCACGCTATGACACGCACTGGCACCAGGCCAGCCAAGGTGGGTGCAATCATCCCAAAGAAGGAGGTCCAGGCCTCCCTCTGCCAGGCAATCGATCACGGGGCTCCTGGAGGGCACAGTCTGGGCTGATGGACCCCCCCTCCCCACCAGTGCACGGATTTCGTGCACCAGGCCTCTAGTATAATATAAAATTTTTAAAAAGAAAAGAATAAGTTATTATAACATATGCAATGAGAGTATTTTTATTTTTTCTGCCATGTATTTTTTAAATTATTTTTATTCATTTTAGAGAGGAAGGGAGAGAGAGAGACAGACAGAGAGAGAGAGAGAGAGAGAGAGAGAAATATTAATGATGAAAGAGAATCATTGATTGGCTGCACCTGCACATCCTACACTGGGGATGAAGCCCACAACCTTGGCATGTGCCCTGATGGGAATCAAACTGACCTCCTGGTTCATATGTCAACGCTCAACCACTGAGCCACACCAGCCAAGCTGTCATGTATGTTTTAATGTATGTCTTTACTTCCTAGATAGTATGATACATTGAACATACAACTTTAGTGCTGCTATTTTCATTTAGCTTTGAAAATGTCTTCCAAGCAGTCATTTTTGATGATATGTAACAGGTGGATGTGCTGTTATTGACTTAACTATTCCCCTACTCTTGCACATTTAGGTTGTCTTGAATTTTTATTTATTTATTTATTTATTTATTTTAATTACAAATGCACTGCAAGGGACAAATGTGTTCATAGCAGTGTTTCCATATTTCAAGCCATTTACAGAAGTAAGATTATTGGGTCAAAATATGCACATTCTCATAGCCCTCAAGACATACTGCCAAATTACTTTGCAAAAGAGCTTTAACAATTTATGCTGTGACCAGCAAGAGATGCTGGTTTTGCAGCATTTGACATTATAATTTTTTTTGTGCTTTACCTTTACAACAACTTTATTGACCTCTAATTGGATACAATCCAAATAACAAACAGATTCCTCAGTCCCAAATTTCCCTTTTGTGCCTTCATAGTCCCTTCCACTACCCCTTCCCAGGCAACCACTGATTTGCAATCACTACACGTGAGTTGCCATCTCCTAGATTTTAATATAAATGGAATTATACCCATATGTATCTTTTTTACCTGGATTCTTTCATTCAGCATCATTATTTTGAGATTTATTCATCTTGTAGCATGTATTCATAGTTCATTCCTTTTTATCCTGAGTAGTATTCCATTAGTCCTCGACTAATGCCGTTCTGTTCAACGTTGTTTCCTTATAACTTTGATGAGATGCCATAGGAACCTAATTCTTGCTTAGATCAATTGGTCTATGGTCAAACTGGTTTTGTGATGTCATTTTGCTTAAAGTCACAGAACCTATTGATGACATTAAGCGAGGACTTGCTGTACCACAAGTTGTTATCAGTTCACCTGTTGAGAGACATCTAGGTTGTTTCCAAGTTTTGGCTATTACCAACCAGCTGCTATAAACATTTATATACAATTAAATGTATGGGCATGTGCTTTCATTTCTCTGGGGTAAATACCTAGGAGTGGGATGGCTGGATCACAGCAAGGGTGCCTGTTTAACTTCAGTCTTTTAAATTTTAGTCATTCTTATAGTCATAGTAAATTATAGTTTTATTTTGTATCTTCCTATTGATTAATGTTTCCATGTTCCTATTTGCCATCCACATCTTTGGTGTGTCTTTGATGACATGCCTATTGAAAGCTTTTGCCCATTTTTACAGCTTTTTTAAAATTGAGTTTTGAGAGTTTTTTTTATATATGTTGGGAAAGCTCTTTTAGCTATATCATTTGTAAATATTTTCTTCCAGTCAGTGGCTTGTTTTTCATTCACTTGAGTGTCTTTCAAAGAGCAAATGTTCTTAATTTTTATCAAAACCAATGTTTCAATTTGTTTTTTAATGAATTATGCTTCTGGTATCATACCTAAGATCTCTTTTCCTAACCCAAGATCACAAAGATTTCTTCCTGTTTTCTTTTAAAAGTGTAATAGTTTTAGGTTTTACATTTAGATCTATGATCTATTTTATGCTATTTTTTTAAAAATATGTTGCAGCCCTAGCTGGTTTGGCTCAGTGGATAGAGTGTCGACATGCGGACTGAAGGGTCCTAAGTTCAATTCCAGTCAAGGGCACATGCCCGGGTTGCAGGCTCGATCCCCAGTAGGGGGCATGCAGGAGGCAGCTTATCAATGATTCTCTCTCATCATTGATGTTTCTATCTCTCTCTCCCTCTCCCTCTTCCTTTCTCTCTGAAATCAATAAAAATATTTAAAAAAATAAAAATATGTTGCAAAATATGGAACAAGTTTAGAATTCTACTTATAGATATCCAGTTGTTTCAGCATAATTTGTTGAAAAGACTACTTTTTCTCCACTGAATTGCCATTGCACCTTTTTTTTAAAAAAAAATCAATTGTCCAATTTGTGTGAATCAATTTTTAGACTACATTCTATCCCATTGATTTATGTGTCTATCCTTTCACTAATACCACAGTGTCTTGATCACCAGGGCTTCCTAGTAACTCTTAAAATCCTTCAACTTTGATCTTCTTTTTCAAAGTTGTTTTGACTATTCTAGTTCCTTTGCACTTCCATATGAATTTTGGAATCAACCTGTCAATTGCCTTTTTTTTCATGGAAAGAAAAGCCTTCTTGAATTTTAATTTGGATTACAATGAATCTATAGATCAGTGTGAAGAGCACTGACAAGTTACTAATTGCGATGGTAACTTTCTGTGAACTTGCCTAGGCTATGGTGCCCAGCTGTTTGGTCAAACATCAGTCTGGATGTTGCTGTGAAGGCATTTTTAGATGTGATGAATATTGGAAACAGTTGACTTTGAGTAAAACAGATCACCCTCCATAATGTGGACGAGCCTCATCCAATCGGTTGAAGAAAAAAGACTGAGGTTCCATGTGAAGGAAGGAATTCTGCCTCAGATTGCCTTCTGACTGCCTACCATCCTTAACAGGATAAAAAGGAGATATTACTCATCTTTGTGGAGCTTACAATGTAGTGGGGAGTCATAGTAATAACTGATTAAATAATTATAAGTGAGTAAAGTGTCCTGAGGGAAAAGTTTAAAGTTCTATAGCACTTAATAGAAGGAGGGCTCATTTTATTTGAGAGGTTGAGGGAAGACTCCCCAGGGAAGTTGCGTTTAATCCAAAATGTGAAAAATGAGCAGGTGTTTGACAAGTGAAAAACGTTAGCTGGTAGGGAGGGGATGGTCAATGAAGGGTCATGGACATTAAATTTTAGGAAAGCTATGAGGTCAATAGTACTTAGCTATAGATGACTATGACTTGAAAGTTGGGTGCCAGTGGACAAGTCTATGATTTATTTTTCTGGTATGGTCTTCACTAAGTTTGCTTCTGTGATTATTATTTATTATCCATGATGGGTGATTAGCTTTTTATGTCTGTTGGCTAATAGCTGCCCAGTAGAATAACCTGGAGCAGGAAGAGTTTACTAATTATCTGGGGTGTTTTAAAGCACCCAAGACCAACTAGATTAGAATTGCTGCACATGGTATCTTATAATGATTAGTTTTAGAAAAGTCTCCAGCCCCCAAGTGATTCTAATGTGTACCTAGCATTGAGAGCCACTGCTAAGGAACCCTGGGAGATGTTGGTGCACTGGGGTTGGTCTCAGGATAGCAGATCTGAGATCTCAGGGTGAGGGTGCCAAATTAGGGCACAAGCACTTATTTGCCTCAACTCCATGCTCTTGAGGAAAGTACTGCCAGGCATTGCTGCTTCCAGCAAGTCTGAGGAATTGAAATTTTGCATTTGTCTAAGTTTGAACAGATTCTTGCGGTTCTTTTTGTGAAATGTTTGCTAATCTCAGTAATTTGGGTCTTAAATTCTTGCCTAGTTCATTTACGGGAGTCCGAACCACCTATCTACCCTTGCCTCCCTGCGGAGGCCTTTGTTGTTCTCCAGCTGTGGGGCAGTGGGTGGTGCATCCTCAGCTTCTCTCTTACTGATCACTTTCTCCATGGTTCCCAATGCTAGAAGAGTGTGTTATCCGCAGTGATCTACAATCTTCCATGCAACCTGCTCTCTTTGCTCTATTCTTTCAAC
The DNA here is from genome assembly GCF_951640355.1 of Cnephaeus nilssonii. Classification (NCBI taxonomy): domain Eukaryota; kingdom Metazoa; phylum Chordata; class Mammalia; order Chiroptera; family Vespertilionidae; genus Cnephaeus; species Cnephaeus nilssonii. The sequence continues at coordinate 63,481,308 of NC_137081.1, forward strand.
TATATCATTCTCTTTGTGTCAAGTATCAGGAATAAACTGCCCAGACACGAGGCTGAAACTATCAAAACAGAAGTATTCAGACTTGTTCAAAGCATTTCCAGACTGAGTCAAATATTCACTTCTGCGTACCAAAGAGTGAGTTCCTGGCTTCTGTGAATTTAAGGCAGTATTTGTCTACCTGGGAGCACTTGTGCAAATCAGATTCCTAGTAGGCTGCCTGAGTAGTTGGGGGCACCTGAGGTGGGTAAACAGGGAGGCCCTCACTGGCCCCTTCATATAAAATGAAGATGGCAATGGGCCAGCTAGTTTGACTAGATACTCATGTTGTCTGTTCTTAACATGTTCTATCCTACCCTGGCCTAATCTTTTCTAGACTTTTACTACTGCAAATAGACCTTTCAGTTCTGTAGATTATTTGACTTTGAAGAAAGTGAGTTTCTGGGAGGTCTGGATCTCACATTTCGTGTTGGTCTCTTGCATCAAGGAGGGTGCGTCTCTGCACAGCACACTTGGTATTTAGGTTAGTGGCAAAACATACACAGGGTCATTAATTAATTAAATATGATATTAAAGTCAGGGATGGGCCCAACCCTTTGAGTGTTTAGAAAGACTTCAAGGTGGGGATAAGCCAAGTTCTGACATGTTCAGGGCCAAGCCAGGCTGAGTGAGTCACGAGGGAACCCAAATGTGTTCTTCCAGACCACTGAGATCTATTCAACTCTTTTCCACGCAAGCACCTCAATGCAAAACCTCTCAAGCACAATCCCTTTCCTCAGACAACCCGTCTTCACATGCCACTGTGGGATGTGGCTCCTCGTTGCTCACTCAGTCCTGTTTTATTGCTGGGAGAGGCACAGTCAAGCCGGTGGGCAGCCTTGAAACAGGACCAGTAGCCATGGCCCAGTGAATACCAGGGAGCAGGCAGACAGGGTGTGGGGTATGCTCACACTCTGGGTGCAGACTCCTCGTGACACCAACAGTCACGCTTCTTTGAAGAGAGAATAGGGGTCACACAGTAAGTTGATTTTGAATTCTCAAAGTTGAATGGATAATTGAGGGTATGACTTTCTTTTGCAGCATGGTTATATTCTGGTGATATTTTGTTCACTTTGCCTAAACTCAACAGAGTTGCTTTTTATACACACTTTCCCCAATGGAGGCTCAATTCCAGGCCTCAATATGGCTTTTGAAGCTGGTTTTTGACACCAGACTTGCCATAAAACCTGAGAAAGCTGTTTCTGAGTAAGTAATCACCCCTAATTTAGATATATCATTCTGCTTTCTAAGGACATGATTTTGAAAATGATTATTTCCACCAACTATTTTTCTTCTCAAGTTAGAATGAATAATCTATGTTTCAATCAGGCTAGCTCACTTTCTTGTTTGCCCTCTCCACACCTGTTCTCTGTCCTGCCCTGTGTGGAGAGTCCTCATGGTACTGCCAACCCCACAGTGAGTGTGAAGGAAGAGGAGACCTCTAAACTATTTTCCATAACCTGTGTCTGAACTGCTTCAAGCATCAATGAAGGGACATTTTGACGAGTTTTCTCTTTTCTTTAGCACAAGCAATGTGGCTTTCTCAGAGACAAATGGTCTGAGTTTCCTGGGGCAGCCAATCAATGATTCTCTCTCTTCCTTGATGTTTCTATCTCTCTCTCTCCCTCTCTCTTCTGCTCTGAATCAATAAAAATATATAAAAAAGAAAGGGAGTGTACTAAATATTTTCTAAGGTCCCATTTACCTCTGATTTTGGGACCTAAGAAAGGGCTTTTTAGTTAAAACAAAATTAATGTCATTCTGGTGACAAGTGTGCGTGGAACAAAGTTGCGGATCAGGAATCAAAGTTATAGTGTAAACGACCAGTGGGACCTCCCTTAACCATGTCAGAGCTCTGGTTGGCTGCGAAAGCTGTAAAAGGGATCATGTTGATCAACTGCAATGTATATCAAAGTGCTTTCAGACTGAAATCATACAAGAATCAGGGGTTGCTATGAGGAGTGTAAAAAGGTTCCTCTACAGAAACCATTTCTCAGCCTCTGGATTTTAGGTCTCTAGTCAGCTTAAAATGGACTTACATAGATATCCCCTTCCCCCATCCAATTCCAGCAATTGCAATGGAATTAAAAATAGCAAGACAATAGTCATTTTCTAATGGGAAAAAGCATAAAACTAAAATTGGCTAAAGAGAATAACAGCTGAGAATGAAGTCTTGATTAGAAAGTCATTTTGGAAATCTGCACTGATTGTGTAACACCAAATTTAAGTTAGACATTTTTATATTTAAAGAAGTATCAGCACCTGTTTTCCTGTAGACTCAGGGGAGAATACTCCAGGCTAAAGTCACGATGCTTCATATTCATGCCATGGTACTGTTTCAAGTTGCTATGTGAGTTTAGAAAAATGGCTGAATAGCTAAGGTTAAATCTCCCAGTTACCATGTGGATTAATAACAGATGCTCAACTTTCAATATTTCACCCCTAATAGGCAAGTTAAAGTCATTTATTAAAAACTCTTGTGAAAGCACTTTAGGTATTTCAGATCAAATCCACCATAATGTAGCCAAGGCACCACATCTGGTTTTTGATACCTGGTGTGCCTTGGGTCTCATTTGTAGATAAAATCTTATGTGTTTGTTGGCAAAGAGATATAAAGTGCCTTTATGAAGTGCAGGCTCCCTTTAAACCCCCCAATTGGGCTACTGTGTAAGTCTATGTTTTCAAAATCAGATTTTCTAAAAGCACAGTCTACGTGAGGTGCTGTGCCCATTGAACACACAGAGTTATTCATAAAGGTTAGTGATAACAACTATCCTCATTGAAATACGAATATCACTTTAGAGCATGAACCTTGTCACTGATCCAGAACCTAAGAGAAAACCTTTAACTTTGGGAAATATTTACTTTTTCTTAGAAATTTCAAAATACAGGGTGTTAAAGAATAATCAGAAATCACAAACAAGTTAGTTTTTCAAGGTCCCTTTCAATGTCTACCATTTTACTGTGAAAATTACAATAAATTCATTGTATATATGAAAATGACATCTATGCTATTCAAACATTTGTTTCCTGTTGCAGAAGAAACCATCAAGGGAAAATGCTTTCTATTGTATCATCATCAACATAATTCACTCCAAGAAGAGAACAAGATTTAGAAATTGTTAGTGGGGGTGATACACACACACACACACACACACACACACACACACACACACACACAATCTTTTTGTATTTCCTGATTTAACAAAGAAATGTTCTGGGAGAACTGCAGACCTGATTGAAAAGTCTGGTAATCTTTCTTTCTTGGATCTTCTGCAGCACTTACTGTGTTTAAGAATCATTTGGCATGAGTAAACTGTCTTGTATCTTTTCATGCATGCATTTCTTGTCCTTCAACTAGAAGGTGAGCTTCTGGAAGAAAGTTCCCTATGGCGCTATGTGCAATTCCTGGTACATAACCTGGATGCCTGAATCATTGATTGACATGTGCATTTGCACGGAAGAGCCTGGAGCGATACACTTAAAACCTTTATTCCTTGATTTACAAAATGTACAATATTTACAAAATTTAGGCATTTATCCCATATTGACATGAATGCTGTGGGGAGTCTAAAAATAAATAAGTGGCACATATGTTCATATACACATCACGGCTCTTTGCACTTCAAGCCATCATCAGTGGTGGGATTTAACGGAAGGCTTAATGGGGTAGAAAGTCAGATGGATGATCAGTCCTGGGCCTTCCCCATAAACGGCCCTTCTGTGGCTCCTTGAGGTTGAGGATGGCAAGCAAATCACTTTCTTGTGAGAGAATAAAACACCAGCCATTCTGACAGGCATACAGGGTGCACACAGCCACATCTGTGTGGAGTTTGCAGTGATCCTCTGGGTGGCAGATGTCATTGTGGACCTGGGCCTGTGCACCAGCCAGGGAGGCTTTGGAGTGCCCATTTTCTCATGAAGAACCAACTTTTGGACTTTTGTCTCCTATTGAAATCTCATGCAGTACTTGGAAGGTGTCAGTGGAAGTGACCATGCACAAAATGTATATGTAGATATGTACAGCATCCAATTTTCATTGTCTTAGAGCATCTTAATATGTAGGATCAACCTGTTTCCTCTTTTAGCGAGAGGAATGAATGAGGAAACCATCCCTTCACCCCCCACCCAAAGAAAAAACATCTGGGGACACATGCAAATGGGACCCTGCAGAGGCAGGACTGGACAAACTATGCATGGTAAGATGGCCAATTCCCAGGAAGTCAGGCCTGCAAGTTTTCCTAGGGATGGTAATTCCACCCTCCCTTCCGCTTCAATCCCTCCTCATCCGTATGCCCTAAATCAGAAGGAAAAGGCTTCATGTTATTGAGCTTCTTAGAATCACAGTACCTTCAGCTCTAAAGTGTAAGTAATAATAATTTTCCTTACATGGTTCTTGTAGGAATTATATGATCTAATTTATGTAAAGTGCTTAGCATAGTGCCTGGCACATAAGAGGTGCTTAATAAATGTTTTGCTCCCTCTCCCTCTAATCCCCCACCCCAATTATAAGCAACTTATTGATAAACCTGCCAAACTCTGATTTAAGGCCATTTGATGCAATTTAGATGATTGTGTATCAGAGTTAACCACTGTCAGTTCATATTGGTCCCTGAGGAGGTCTCATTTTATGAGCCAGAAACATTTTCCTGTCCAGAGCAGATGGACCCTGACAACTTTATCCGCAATGGCTCCACCGAATTTAATGCAAATACGCCCCACAACCCTGCAGAGAAATGCATACCAGTGATGGTCACCACCCAAACGCTTCTAGGACCACAGCACAGGAAACCATGAGCAAACACAAAACCTCAAAGCGAACACATTACTCTTGCTCACAACATAAGTAGCTTTTTTCAACACTGGTGCAAGTATTATAGATAATGTTCAATACATATATTACAAGCTCTACCACTGTTGAAAAATAAGTATTCTGATTTGATCATTCTGTTCAGAATAAAGAATCTTTTACAATATATTTTAGTTTCTAGTTATGCCATACAAAAATAAATATTGTATAAATGATTTACAAGGAAGAAGAAAAAATTGTAACTTGGGGTGCCAAAAATATAGGAAGGATGGTGAAGTTTTTATTGTCTACCTCAAAAGCAATCAGCTAAAAGAAATAAAAACTTCCCACTAGGTCTCCTTACTAGTCTCACTACCATCCCACTGGTTCACCTACTTCTCATCCTAGGATATCATGTCTTCTTTCCCTATGAATCTCCAGACAATTCAATGTAGACCTTCCCCCTAAAGTCACTGGGGATTTGAAAGAGGAAGAGCGGGGAGAGCTCTTGGGAAGCATGACTTGCTGATGGAGGAAGATCTGGCTGAGCCACTCACTGGATCCTCACAATGAAGGAGGACCAACCTCCAGACATTCTCCTTCCTTTCATTTTTAAGTCCTCTCTCTGCCTGAATAGAACCCCATGCCTGGAGAGAATACCCCATCCTGCCGTGGGACACCCATCGGCCCAGGAAGAACCAGGATCGAGTAGAGCATAAGAAGGTGCTAAGTCAAGCCAATCTCCCCAATGATACGAAGGGATAAATGCCCACTTTACGGATGCGAATTCCATTAAATTAGGAAAAATCCTTTTCTAGCCCTCCTCCCCATAGAGCAAACTTTTATGATTGCCTTTTTATCTCCCACACAGAGCAGAGGGAATATGATCCCCGCCATTAGGAGAAGAATGTTGGAAAAATTAAATAGGACAAATTGTTCACTTCTTTTCTAGGGACTCAGTAGGAATCTCCGAGGAAACAGTCCATTCATTTTGCAATTAAAATTTTAAAATTCTAGAGCTATAAGTGAATTTCATGGTTATATTTAAACCAATAGTCCTTTTAACTTTCTCCTGAAAAAACGCACAGCTATTCACGTTGCCTAACATCTCAGAGGGGCCCAGGATCTCCTGTGGCTCATGCATGTCTTCCAAATTAAGAGCCAAAACTCAATAAATGCAGAACTATTTCTTGGGGTGAAAACAACGGTTTATGGTATAGAACTCGGTCTATTTTAGGGGCAGGCTGGCTTTGATGAGGTCTTGGACTGAAGCAATGCTTGTTCCTCATGGGAAGTGGAGATGCTTGACTAGGAAGACATCCTTGAGTACTGTGGTTTCACGTGTGCACTGTTGCCAGGCCAATGACTCATGCATGACTGCGGGCCGTTGAGATCCCCACGGATTGCTACCACACATCGTGCCTTTGAGCTGCTATAAGGTGAGTCCCAGCCACACCCACAAGCAGGACACTATCACTGACACACAGTGTGGCTGCCCATTTGTCTGGTTTATGGGTGACTTTGTGGCAAATGTGGCATCAGTTTCATTTCGGGGGAGCGGCAAGTTACAGATATTCCCTTCACAACAGGAAGTGCAGACCTGGAAAGAAGAAAAAGAAGGGTGATGAGAAGCTGGCAGGTCTTGGAAGGAGGCAGGGATTCTTGAAGGGACTGTCTCCTTCACCATGAGACTCAGACGGAAATGACCTGCTCTACAAAGGAGACACCAGCCTGCATCGCAGGGGCTGCGATGAGATGTCATCTGGAAGCAGTGTGGTCAAAACGAAAGGCCCCAACGAAGCTTCAAGGGACATGGGTCCTGCTTTTGACATAGCACCCTGTGGTCACTCCAGTTTTACACATTCCCTAGACCTTGGCTAGTCCCTCTCTGAAGTGGGGATTATCAATAATACTTATCCTACCTTTCCCAAAGAGGCTCCTTCTGACCACTTGAGGAAACTGTGACGAGGGCAACTTCCACTTGCCAAGTTTTCACAGGGAAAGTGAAGGGAGAACAACCCAGGTAATTTTAACTTAAATATTTACTTTCATCAGAATTGTCTGCATCATTCTCTCCATTCTGGTAGGTGAGTTAAGGTTTGAAGGGTTTTCATTTATGCAATTGATGCTTCATACAGCTTTCCTTGTGGATCATGAGACGGAAATAAACCCAAAGAATTATCGACAGAAGTTACTTCAGGCCATAGCTACACTGAGTACACACCAGAAGCTTCAGCATCAACTGGGAGCTCATTAGAGACGCAGAATCTCAAGCTAGCCCTGGACTTAGCAAACGACAATCTGCATCTTAACAAGATTTGCAAGTGGTCCGCCTCCACAGTAATGCCTGAAGACTCTGTGATGGGTCATATTCTGTCACTCCCTGCAGAGATTTCAGTCTGCTCACCACTGATAGGGGCTGGGAGATGTTTTAAAGTCCAAGAGAGAAACGGGTCAGAAGTGAGTTGGGTTTCTGACTCTATTGATCACTAGCTGTGTGGCCTGAGCACATGATGTCACTTCTCTGATCTATAACTTCCTCCTTGGTGAACTACCCACAATGATGCCAGAGAACCAGGTCCAGCCTGCTAAAGGGTCAAGTAAAACTCTTGGGTTTACCTTCACATTGCAAACCAGGAGCTGGTAAGCAGATTATACTTTAAAATTTAATTCTTAGTGTTTGACAAGTCTTAAGAGAAAGAAGCCCCCACGAACAGTACCATTGCTGGTTATCAGAGCCGGCACTGCTCTCAACCCCCAGGAAGGCAGCCTGAGGCGAAAAAATAAAGGCCAAGTCCTGACATACAAGCTCAGCTCTGAACCACCAGCAAGGGAGTCAGGGGTATTCCCCACCCCACCCGCACCAGGTGGCCTTCCTCTGATTCGTTATTTTCTCTTTCAAGACTGCCCTCAAAGTTGGTTTGAGCCTGAGTGCTTCGGTACAGGCACCAGATGGAGTTCAGGGGAGCAACCCCACAAGGAAAAGGTTCTCTCACTCCCTTCTGAAATGACTCAGGAGCCAACGCATACCTTCCCCAAATCAGCATTCTGCAAGAGGCATGGCCCCACTTTACAGAAAGCTATCAAAGCTAAACTGCCTTGGCCACCCACAGCTGATGAGTTGTTGCTGCACCGGCAGTGCTTTGCCATGAGGACATAATTGGTCCCTTGGTCCTTTTCCTTCTGGCAGTTTTATTACTTTCTTGAGTGAAGAAAGGGCTTGCGATAATTTTCAATACCCTCTTGGTGTTGTGTTTACATCATTTATCCTATACCCTGGTATAAATCTTTATTCTTTTAGAGAAAACCGGACAGGAAGCATCTTCTAATGCTGTCAGGACAGTCAAAAGCCAGCCTCCATGGGAAGTGAGACTTTGCTCATGAGCACTGGAGGACATCTGAAGAGGAGAAAGGCTGACTCTGCTGACCCGGCATGTGCTTTGTTGCCAGACCTTGTGGCCTTCATGCTCGGAGTCTCTGCAGCCAGTGGACAAGCACTCTTCCAGCGGAACGCAGCGTTTGGTGACGGAGATGCTGTTTCCCGTGACTTCCATTGTGTGCTGAGTGTAGCAGTATCTGGTCTCTGTCAACAACAAAAACTATGTTTTAATGGACAGAGAAATGTTAGCCCAACCTGCCCGAGAGGGAAACAACAGGAGTGTCAGCCCTATAAGCGCTAAAAGGATCTAACAGCACATGGGATGTGCACTGTGTTGGGTTTATGTCCAATCCCAGAGATGTCCTTGGAGATCCACTGAGCCCTGCTAGGAGGAGGAGGTCTCTGCCCATTGCAATCCCCATGAGCCATGACCTAGTGGCATCACTCCATGCCTTTCAACAAACTGTACACTGGATTGATGTTTAGTTTTAGGGAAGGAGAGGTTTGGAGGGATGACTGAGGATGTGAGAGTCATAGCAATTTTCAGGGAGAGGAAGGGGTAAAAACGTTCAAAGAACATGGGGTTAAAAGACAAGAAGTTAGGTAGGTAAAAGGTCTTCAAGGAGAGAAAAGACTATAGCAGAGGCTGGTGTGTGTGTGTGTGTGTGTGTGTGTGAAACAGCTCTTCCCTAGTAAGGGCAGAAAGATGAAAAATAGATTCATTGTATCTAGAGCAATGACTTTATCCAAAAGAAAGAAGGTCTTGCCTAGGAGCACTGCAGGATCGTAGAATTCATTGAAGAAGACAACTGACCCACCAATGAAGATGCTCCAAAATTGAGGAGCACTGTCTCTCCCCAGCAGATCTGTGTCTGTCCACGATGGCAGGCAAAGAAAGACCACGATGTGAGTTTTTACAGGTCTGTTTAAGTCTTAAACATCTGAAAACTTGAGATTTCTCCCAAAATTCCATGGAGAAGTGTGTGTTTTTTTTAATTTGTAATTTAAAGTCCAAAGAAAAATGGCTTTGCCAATGTAATTCTTTAAGTCCTCCAGGCGATGCTCAGCTTTCTAAGCCTGGGATTTAGTTGAATGTTCCCGTTCCATTTTCAGATTGAAAAGGAAAATGAATAATTCTCAAGAAATGTCACTGAGCTGTTTTTCATCCATATCTTGGACCTAACTTTGCATACTTTAACCATTTTAGATATTTAGTGGCTAATATGGAATTATGACCTTCTATGATGTTATTTATTAGGCAATAAAAATTCCCCCCCACCAGATTCTGTCATAATCTTGGCAGCTTTTAACCAAAGTACTCATGTCCACAGAAGAAAGCTGAATAATTTTAGACTCTGAGAATGAGCTCACACAGACCACACTGTCACAGCCTGGGAGTCATGAATTCAGGGGTTTGAATAATCGTCCTTGATGCCCGCACCTGTCAGGAACCTGAGTGGCCTCCGATGAGTCTTGCTAAGGGCAGCGACTTGGGCAATGGCTACACTCTTGGTCTGTCTGTGTCCATGGGCTGAGACTGTGTCCAGGCCCTCCCCTAAGTGCTGTCCCCAAACTGCACCCTGACCAGAATGTTGTCAGCCAGAATCAAGTCACCAGGCAGACCCTACCTTGCTCAGGATCCTAGAGGGTGGGGTAAGTTACCTTATGAGCTCATAAGAAAAGTTGAAAGCCCATAATATTTTAAAATTGAAATGACTGTTTTCCTGATGAAGAGGGGGTGGCAACTGTCCCTTGATTTTTTTAAAGCCTCTGACAGGTTTTAACATATGGAGGCCCGTTATCTGAGAGATTTACCAGCTCTTCCAAAAAGGACTGGTTTACCTCCCTGGTATCAGACTCGGTCATTTATGGCCTCCATAGGTAAACCTTTCCCACCTTCACCCCCAACTTCAGATGTTCAAGAAAGCCATAAAAATGGCATGTTCTTATCTCTGCCTCCTCTTCACGAGACAGCCAGCAGCAGCTGCCAGAGGTTTTATTGCTCAAATGTAAATCTGAGCAGATAAGATCATCCCTGATGGAATAAGTAAATCATCAAATGGTCTCAGTTCTGGAACCTACATTTGTCCCCCAAACAGGGAATTATCTTGTTTTAACTAAACCTGAGAATAACAACTGGTGAACCTCATATAATGACCTTTTGTTCATATGTTTATATCCACAACAAATTCTATTTTAATTTCTTAACTGGAATCTTATTCCACTGAATGAGATTAAAAACAATTGATGAAGCTTTCTTCTTCTTCTTTTTTTTTTCTTTTTCAGGAAAATATGCAAAAGCCCAGTACCTAATAAGCCAATTCCAGAAATTCTGGGGGGAGAAAGATGAGCAGTGAGGAAGGTGGATAAGAAATTTTTCTCACACTTCACCAAGTCCAATCCATGACACAAAGATATGTTGAGGACACCCCATTACTTCCAGCAGTACAGACTTCGGATCTGAGGCATCAATCCCTTAAAAATATCCATTCCACTTCTTATCTCACAAAACCCCTAGGTGAGCTATAAAATGTTAATATGGAAAAGGTTCTGTGGTTAAATAAGTTTGGGCAATGCTCAAATAGAGCCGAACAGTTATCTTTCGTGCACAACTTATGAGAGCCTTGAATTTGTACTTGATCTTCTAGGGGGGATGGGGGCAGGACAGGCAGAATTTCCCAACCAGAACCAGGTGGACCACATGGGGCTTATCTCTGGACCATAGAGTTGATGAAAACCGAGTTTCAGCCACAGAGCATTGCTCTCCATGCATTTTGAATAATCCTTGGGTTAGTAATGAGGTTATATGAGAATCAAGCCTGCTGATAACTTCACACTAAAAGGATTTCAAAGGCTTTTATCTAAAAGATAAAAGATGGATTTGAATTTCTACCAAGTTAGTTTGGGCCTCTAAAAACCTCATATTCTGCACTGCATGGTATTCCCAGAGGTTGTGAAACAAAAGTCTTTTACTGTGAGATTCACAGGCATTCAAGCAAAATCAGAACAGAGTAAGAAGCTTAATCAACTACTGGAAGGCACAAAATATAATTTTCATGAAATTCACACATATAGACATGCACACATTCCCTAACCTGGCTCTGAAACTTAAAAAAGGTTCAAAATGAAAATGTAAATTTCCACTTACTCATCAACATGCAGTTTCCAATAACAGAAACTGTATCTAAACAAAATATACATAAAATGATTTGTATTAAAATTAGATATTAAAAATGACCAACTCTCTGGTAAAAGGTCTTTTTGCCACTGTTGCTCTGCTAGTTATGGTTTCTTTAAAACATATATAATTATGAAAGTGATGCTACAGAACAATTCACCAGGTGTAAGAAAGTTAATGGGAGAAAAATAACTTGAATCATAATATCAATTAGAGACCGGTGCACAAAATTCATGCACTGGGGGGGGGAGGTTTGTCCCTTGGCCCAGCTTGTGCCCTCTTGCAGTCCGGGAGCCCTGAGGGGATGTCTGACTGACGGCTTAGGCCCACTCCCCATGGGGACCAAGCCTAAGCCGGCAGTGGCTCCCACCACGGCTGCTGCGCTCACCGTGAGCCTGGCTTCTGGCTGAGCGGCACTCCCCCTGTGGGAGCACACTGACCACCAGGGGGCAGCTCTTGCATTGAGCGTCTTCCCCCTGGTGGTCAGTGCGCATCATAGCAACCAGTTGGTCCGCCCTTTGGTCGATTTGCATATTAGCTTTTTATTATATAGGATTATATTGAAAAATAAAGGCTGACAGCCCCTGCAGCACACTCCTTCCCGCTGGATTCTTCTTGTGTACACAGCCCTTCACATCCCTCAGTGCTCCATCCAGGCCCCTCTGTGAAAGTTGGTTCACCCAAGTGTCGATTCAACACTCTTCTCCCCTGTCTGATCCCTCAGAATTTCTGTGCGGTTCCAGGTTCTGCTGTGTATAATTTCCTCTGTGATTTCCCACCCCGGACTTCAAAGTTTTTTCTTCTAGATTTTCTCCTGCATTTCTGTTCTCTTCATTCCTAACTTCTCTAACCTGAGTGTTGATATTCTCCCAAGTTCAGTTCTGGAAGCTTCTGTCACTCAAGTAATCTCATCCAACCTCTCACGACATATCTTCAGTCTGATTCTCTCTCCTGGGTTGTAGAACCAAGTTTCTAACTAGTTCCTGGAAATTGCCAGCAGCCCTGTGCACCTCACACCTCCCACCTCCCAAATCAATCACATCACCACGTTCCCTCTTGGATCTGTTTATCTTCCTACATTTCTATTTCTGGAAGGGACATCCTGAGAAGTGGCACCTCTATCTTGGACTAGAAACTTCAGAACCAGCTCAGACCTCTCTTGCCAAACTGGGTGTCTCCAAGTCCTCTGAAATGTCTCCATTATCCATCTAATCTTGTGTGTTCCATTTCCCCAATACAGGGCCTCTTTCATTTCCTGTCTTCTTTGGCTCCAATCTCTCTCCTATCTAATGCAGGTGCCAGACAGTCAACCCCCAGATAGACTATTGAAACGAAGGTCAGACTGTGCCACTCACTGCCTAGGAAAGCGTGAACAACACTTAACCCTTTGCACTCGCTTGCTTTTTTCTCGATTCCTTTATTCTAATGCTAACCGTGTCGAGTCACACGCGACATCTGAGTGCAAAAGCTTAAAGTCATGAGGGACTCTAAGTGTCAAGGAGCCCTGACTGCTTCCCACTGGGTTTATTTGGCCTACTCCATTGCATACTCTCTATCCTTGAAGCTCTGTCTCGAGTATAGGAGTAACTGTGCTTCCCTGCTGGAGGCATCCGTTACATGTATAACTCAGAGCTTGGCACCTGAAGCTCAGCACTTATTATCACTCAAGAACTGCAGTAACTCCTTGATGTAGGCCCCAGACCACCTCATCATTGCTCACTAGATACCCTGAGACACCATGACACAACTTGACTATTCTTCACAACAGAAAATGTTTTCCTTTCTTCTGCTCCTAGAAACCTGATATTCTTTGACGCTCAAACCAAATGACATGTATTCTGTGAAACCAGCCTTGATTCCTCCCCTCCCTGCCCCCACAACCACAGGCTCACAGCCCTTCCTTAGCTTCCTTATTTGGTATGTCTGTCTTTCCTTCTAGATCAAGGTTTCTCAACATTGGCACACTGGCATATATATATTACTGGTTAATTTTGTTTGTTGTTTCAACTTTAGGTTTTGAGATAATTGTAAATTCTCGCGTATTTGTAAGAAATAATACAGAGTGATCCCATGTGCCTGTTATTCAGTTTCCCCAGCATGGTAACACATTGCAACACTACAGTATAATGTCCTGCTCAGAACACTGAAATTGATGCCGGAAAGATACAGAACGTTCTATCTCCACAAGGATCCCTCATGTTGAATTTTTATGTTCACATCCTCTATCTTCTGACCTCACCCCCGCCTGAACCCTTGGCAGCAACTAGTCTGTGCTCCTTCTATAACGTCATCATTTCAAGGATGTTATATAAATGGAATCAAACAGTGTGTAAACTTTTGGGACTAGGGATTTTCACTCAGCCTAATTCACTTGAAAATTATCCATGTTGTTAATTAACAGTTTGTTAATTTTTATTGCTGAGTAGTATTCCATGCTATGGATATACCAAAATTGGTTTAAACATTCACCATTGAAAGGATATCTAGGTTGTGGATATTATTAATAAAGCTGCTATCAACATTTGTGTAGAGGTTTTTATGTGAACATAAGTTTTCAATTCTCTGGGATAAATTGGAGAAGTGGAATTACTGATTGTATGGCCATTGCATGTGTAGCTGTTTAAGAAAATGCTATACTGTTCTTGAGAGTGACTTGATTTTCTAAGGAGAAATATCAACAACTCCTCAGAAGTCAGGCCATGTGTGATAAGAGGCAGTTTTATTTCTTTATTTCCAATCTGTATGCCTTTTATGTCATTTTCTTGCCTTATTGCATTGGGTAGAACTTTCAGCCACAGTTGGAGAAACTGGACCTTTACAGTGGCCAGTAGTTAAAATAACAATTATAAGACAAAAGCATCAAATGGATGCTTCCTGAGACAACAGTATTAGCATAAAACACCTGATGAAAACTCTATGAATTGGAGTAAATCTGATGCTCTCAGATTACAAGAAAAATTTAAGGTTGATAGAACATTTGGTTTAAAAATTACTTGAAAAATTCTAATTAAAGAATAAATCTGAAAATTACAGTGCCAGCTTAGATGAATTAGCTTGTCCCTTCTTAACAACAACAAAAACAGGAAAATTAAAATAGCTGGATGAAATAAAAATAACACCCAAAATCTGCGTGAAAGCATAGGAGAGCTACCGAGGCAGATAGGATTTGAAGAGTAAGGCACCAGCAAAATGAAGAACACATTGAGTTGAGCCTGACATTCTATACCTGTTCTCCCCTTGAGGCACCTGCCCGGGAACAGAGGCTGAGTAGCCAAGCAGAAAACGCAGCAAAGGGGCAGAAAAGCTGAGCAGAGCTTTTGTCAGTCTCAAGGGAACTGGGAGGCACACGCAGGAATCCAGAGCTAGCAGGGCAGCCAGGAGAAAAAGGAAATGCAGAGAAGCGAGGCTGACAGTCTCAGTTTAGAATTCCAGGTTGGCAGCTATTTACTTTCAGCACTTTTAAAATGTCATTCCATTAACTTCTAGCTTCTACTGTTTCTGTCAATACTGAAGGTTGGCAAGGCTGTGCAGCAACTGGCACCTGCAGGCACTGCTGGGAGAGCGTAAATTGGTACAGCCGCTCTGGCAAACTGTTAGGCAGGAACGAGTATAGCCACAGCATACACGCTCCATACCCAGGAACCCCACCTCCTGGGATAGGCCCAGCAGAAATGACGCAGGTGTATACCAAAAGGCATGGGCAAGAATGCTCATCATATTCAAAACTGGAAACACTCCAAATGTCCATCAACAGTAGGATGGATGAAGGTTGGTACATACATAGAGTAATCTACATCTGTGAGAAAGAATGACTTTGCTGCTCATGAGACAGGAATGCATTTCACATATATAATGTGGGAAAGAAAGGAGTAGGTTCTGTATGATTCCATTCACACAAAGCTCAAGGATAGTAGTCACAATTGTGTAACCTTTGGGAGGTGTGGTTAAAGCCTCAGGGACTCCAATGGCCTTCTGGGGTTCAACTGCTTAACATGGGTGGCAAACACAGCATGTTCATTTTGTGAAAATTCAATGAGCTCTGCACTTGTGATCTATTCACTTTCTGGTATGTATGTTAAACTTTAATAAAAATTTTAACTTTATAAAAAGGAGGAAGTCTGAGACTTCCATTTGCTGATATGACAAGACAGATAATCTGAACAGCATCTCATTACATAGCAGCAAGTGTGCTGAATAACATATAACCAATAGCTTCTGTAAATGTACAAATGAAGGCTCCAGAAAGTAAGAGAAATTCCAGGGACCAATGCTGATTTTTCTACCTGGATGAGATGGGGGTGTTAATATATAAACTGTAAAAGATGCAAGGCCTGGGGTCCTCCTGGGGTTTGGAGCTGAAATAGAGACCCTGAAGCATGGTGAAAACCTTGAAGGTCTATATTCTGAGTGCACCAGAGACAAATTCTACCCTTGGGTAAAATTAAACAAAAAGGCTGTTTGTCTCAGCCTGGAAAAGTCAACAACAAAGACTCTTTCCTAAAAATGTGTAACCATGGGCCTGTCTTCAGTGGAGCTAGTATCACGTTTATATTCCTGCTTATTCCAGATAATGGATATTTCAAGACTCATCAAGGGGCATACCCACGTTTTTCTTCACTTTCAAAAAACAAAAAAACAGTGAGCAGCATAGAAGCTGGAAGCAAAAGGATACGTGACCCTCCATCTCAAGATTTCTCTCGGTCTGATTTTATATCAGCAATAATTCCAAATGAAGAATTTGCCTTGGAGGGAGACAGCTGCACTTCATAATTAAAAAGGAACATGAAGTCCTTGTGCCTTAGGTAGCCTACACAGAGCAAGCCTTTTAAAAAAAATTGTGATGGTTTTTACTTGACATTTAATTCCAGAGACTCTTAGACACTTATATGGTCCCTTTCTCTCAAGGAGCTTTTCATCTTACCTGGTACAACACAGAAAAAAAGTCAAGGCAAGAGATCACGTGGACCTGAGAACGTGACATTCAACGCCTGTTTTCCTTTACCAGTTTTTTCAACTGGTCCCTCATAGGATATGATTTCAAGATCCTTTCCCATGCCAGTTCACAAAGTCAAGGAAACTGCACAGATTTATAATGAGCAGTTGATGAAATTGAGGTTATTGCAAAGGAAGTGCTCAGGGGCCAAAGACTAAACAGAAGGCTATCGAAGTGAGGGAATGTGATTGGTTATGAAGGGCGTCTCAAGTTCTCATGTCTAGGGAGGGAGTGTGGTACCAGGAATCTGTAAGTGCCAGAGGCAATAACAAAGTGACAGAGGAGGAAGTACTTACAGAACACACATTTGGAGAGTTAGGAGTGACAGGGAGCCTGAGTTGGCTGGAGGGGGCTGGCTGATGCCACCACTGCCTGTCACAGTGATTCTAGTTAGGGCAAGGCTTTCTTGATGTTTATTTGACCAAATGATGCTTCCCAACCCGTCTGCTGAATCAGTAAGCAAGCTTTACCTCAGCTGCTGAAACACAATCTGTCCTACACACATTCACATGGCTGAGTGTGGCTTTCCAGTGTTCTTGAAACTCAGGCGTTCCCCTAAGCAATTTGGGATGTGGGCTTATCCCATAGAGATAAGATTAAATGCTAACATAAATTATTTTTTCACTTTCAACAAGTTATTTTCACATCATGTAATAATTAAAACCTAGTTAGGCATGCCATAAAATAAACAAACAACAGGAATGCTGCAAAAAGCTGGTATGCTTTTTTCATGGCAGCTACTGAGCTGCCCTTACTAAACCTGTTGGTAGTCCTGTAGCTGCTTCAAAGTCATAATTAATAGGGGAAAAACAACAACACAAATCTAGGGTTAATCCATATTTTCTAGTAATTAGACACATTTTCTATTTTAATCTAATAATAGCAATGGCATTTTCACTGGAAGAAAAATTTGGAGAAAACCCAGAGGAAAGGATAAATGGCTTATGGCAGTGGGGCTGGTTAAGAAGTAAGCTGGTGCCCTGGCCAGTTTAGCTCAGTGGATAGAGCGTCAGCCTGTGGACAGAAAGGTCCCAGGTTTGATTCTAGTCAAGGGCACATACCCTGGTTGCAGGCTCCTCCCTGGCCTGGGCTCTGGTTAGGGCACATGTGGGAGGCAATCAATCGATGTGTTTCTCTCACATCGATGTTTCTCTCTGTCTTTCCCCCTCTCTTTCACTCTCTCTAAAAATTAATGGAAAAATATCATCGGATGAGGATTAAAAAAAAAAAAAAGTAAGCTGGGTGTGGCTTTAGTACCCACTCCTTACCTGATGTTCAAGGTCCCCAAAATTAACCTGGCTCCCCTACTTGTTCCTACTATTGTCTGATATAAACTAGTTGCTATACCCAGCTGAGTTCTCTCCCTGTCCACCGAGCTCACTTGGGGCATCCGGTCTCCACGCCTTTGCTCTGAGTGACTTCCCAGAAGACATGTCCTCTTCCACCTTCTCCCTCCACTGCCCATCTTCCGAGCCCATGACTTTCTCACTTGCCACGTCAGCCCCAAAGAGCAAATCTCCCTTTTAACTCCCCAGCATTGAATGCCATGTTTCATTGGCACTCGCCTTTGTCCTGCTATTTCTGACATTTGAGATGTTCAGATCTTATCTCCCCAGCTGAACTGCATGCTCCTTGAAAGAAGAAACCCCATTCCTATCTTTCGTTGCATAATCCCCCAAGGGCCTGTGTCCTGAACCTCAAGGTGTCATTTTCCATTTATCCCTATAAATTAATGGACAAAAAGATAAAAGTAGGAAAAAAAGGGGGGAAAGGAGAAATTGTGTCAATGATATTTTGGGTATCTGTATTTTGGAAGGATAGATTTTTGTCCTCAGAAGAAATATAAAGAGGGACCTTCTTCTTTTCCTGTGGGGAATTCGAGCAGATTGCCACCAGTCACCTGCTTTTCTCTTTGTGACAGGGCCATACTTGCACACCATCAGACTTGGGCTGGGTCTCTCTGAGCCTGAGCTAGCCGCAGTCCACAGTCCCTCCTTTTCTTCTCCTCATCTCTGCTAAGGCGATAATGAGAGAAGCACTGTCCCATGTTCTGTACAGCCGTACTGAGCACTGGCAACTGTGGCCAAAGCTAATCAGCCAGCTTTGTCCCAACAGGAACCAACCCAAAAGTTATTGGCTACACAAGCAAACCATCCGGTTTGAGTCCAGAGTCACTGGTGGTTCTCAGATGTTACTACATCTGAGAACCACGGGGGAGCTTCTAAAACTCCTTATGCTCAGGCACACTCTATACCATTTAAATGTACATCTCTAGGAATGACGTGGGCATCAGTATTTTTAAAATTTTACCCCGTGATTGGAATGTGTTGCCCAGTTTGAGAAGCAGTGGCTTTGCCAGGTCCCTCGGCAGCCTACCCAAGCGCTCCTTCTGCGGTGGGATGTTAGAGAACACTGGCTCCGTCTGCAATGAGTGAGACTGCAGAAGGCAGCGCGGCAGGGCTCATCTGTGATCACCCGGATGGCTGGACAGCTGGCTTGTGATTAAGCCAGTCTTTAGTGTCGCCATGTTTTCCTCTTCCCTGTGGTCTTTCCCATTAGCATCTCTAGTGCAAAGTAAACAAGAGGCATCTAGAGATGACAACACTACATTACACTTTTCACTCGTGGGGAGAGGAGCTCCCAGTGGTTCTTGCTCCTGGCTGTCCACTAGAATTACGGGGGATATCTAAATACTCTGTGCAGGGATGCTGGCTCAATGTGTGTGGAGCTGTGGTTCTTCATGTGTGGTCTGGAGCCCAGCAGCTTCTGCATCACCTGGTACTCTTTAGAAATGCAAATTCTCAGACTTCATCCAAGACTCCTGAATCAGAAACTTGGAAGGAAGGAAGAACAGGGGTAGGGGCCAGAAATTTGTGTATTTTAATTCTTAATGCCTTTATTTTTTTTTATTGCTTGATTTTAAAGAGAGAGAAAGGAGGGGAGATAGAGAGAAACATTAATTTTTTTAATACATTCATTGGTTTATTCTTGTATGTGCCCTGACTAGGGATCAAACCTGCAACCTTGGTATATCAAGACAACTCTCTAAACAACTGAGCTACCAGCCAGTGTTTTAATAAGCCTTCCAGGGAATGATGGTCATGCTGAAGTGTGAGAACCGCAGTGATTTTGAAAAGACTCACAGGAGTTCCTATGGGGCAGTCTAGGTGGAGACCCATAGGATAAATAGTACTGGTTTAGGTAGCTGACACTTGTCTCTTAATTGGTGCAGGCTCTCCCAATGCCCAGTGCTCCGAGAGAAACAGAGTGTCTTTCACTGGGGTGAGCATGAGAACGCTTGTCCTATGTTAAAAAATAGCACATGTGGTGTTGGTGTGGTCAGTCATTTTAACAACTGAATTCAATCAGCAGCAAAGCCCACTGAACTAATTGCTCAAACATTTATCAATAAAATGCCCTGTCCTTGTCATCTCCCCTTCAAATGAATAGACTTTCTTCCAAAAATAAACTAGCCAATTAACATGACTCTGTAGCCAAATATAACCATCTCTTTAATTCAACAGGATAAAAGAAATATGATTATGAAGCATCTACTTTATTTTAAAATGGGCCTTTGGGTCAAAATTTCATGCTTCCATCGGGGATCCATCTCATCCTTCAAAGAGAACGGAAGACTTTAAAAAGCTCCGGGTTTTCATTTATGCAAGGATGACATTTAGAATTCTCGCTTTCAGGCAGTCTCAGGACAAAAGCCTCTGGCAAGATATGCAATAAATGGAATCTTTATATGAACATCAATTCATACTTTGCATAAAGGAAGTTACTATGCAATGACTAATGCTGCAAAGAGTGGGTTAGAGGCTGGTTGTTCTCTTCCGTCCTGCATGTGACTGGGCCTGGGGTGAGTATCACTCACCTTTCCTGGAGCTCCAACGACTCTTTGTGAGAAAAGGGGCAACCCCACGGAGCAGTTTATGACTCGAGAGTTTTTGATGTAAGTTATGGGTGTAGTATAAGCAATCGAAATAGCCTTACACAAGAGAATCAACTGAGATTATGAGCATGCTTCCTTCTATGCATGTATCAAGAGAAACAGGCCTGTCCACTCCTGGTCAGCCCTTGGGACCCCAATCTGTCTACTGAGAGCTTACCTCGAGGACAGTAGATGTCTGGAGCCCACCGGTTGCACTCATAATTGTCCGCTGCCTTTTCACAGGTAAAACACTTAAATCCACCAGGATATGGTGTGGCTGCAAAAAGGATCAAGAGGAAAGAGTAATGCTTTAGACTAAGCACAGAATCCTGCATTGTGAAGTTAGACATTTTCACTTTTTTTAATTTAAATTTGATTTTTTAATTTATTTTATTTTATTTTATCCATCTCAAGACATCCTGACAGTTTCTTTAAAAAGTCAACATGCAAGTAACATATGACTCAGCAATTGCACGCTTGGTCATATTTCTCTGAGAAAAGGAAACACATTCTCACAAAAATTTGTACACAAATATTCACAGCAACTTTATTTCTAAAAGACAAATCTGGAATCAATCCAGATGTCCTTCAGGCGAAGGTTAAACAAACTGTGGTACATCCATGCTATAGAAAACCAGTCAGCTATAAAAATGAACTATTAATACATTCATCAACTTGGATGGATTTCCAGGGAATTATGCTGAGTGAAAAATAATCAATCCCCATAAATGTTATATATTATATGTAACATTTACTATATGTAACATTTTAAAATGAGGAAATTTTAAAAATGGAGGAAAGATTAGTGGTTGCCAGGGTAGGGACAGGTTTAGAGGGAGCTTGGTGTGAGGCCAAGAGGAATCATTGTGCTATTGAAACTATTGAGTGTCTTGACTTGGCTGTAAATACACAAACCTGCACATGTGATAAAATTATGCAGAATTCAATACACACACACACACACACACAAAATGTACACAAATAAAACTGGGGAAGTCTGAGTAAGACCAGTGGATAGGTGTATCAATATCAATAACCTGGTTGTGATACTAGGCTACAGTTTTTAAAATGTTCCCATTGGGGGAAACTGGGTAAAGTATACCTAGGATCACTCTATATTATTTCTTACAACTGCTTAATCTACAATTATCTCAATAAATTTTTCAACTACAAAAGGCACTCTGAATTTCCAACGACTTACTTTTATGTGCCAACTTATGTCGACAGGTCAACAAGTACATACAAATATTAGGTTCAATCATAAAAACTTTCCTGATGTTTGACCATTTTGTACCTGCAAAGGTGGCAGTTTCTTTAGTTCCCTGTAATATTTTCATCTGCTCAGACCCGACATGGTTAAGAATCCCTGGGGATGGGAAGAAAGGCATCTACAATGCTAAAATATTTGCTGCCTATGAAGAGGGGACCCTCTTTTGGGCGGGGGTGGGGGGGCGGGGAAGGGGGACTCTCAGGCCCAGGTCCAACGTCCATGGGGCAACATACTGGGAGCCCCTGGGGATGCAGATGCACTCTAGGCTCCTAGCTCCATCCTGAAGCCCCTCCTCTCCTCACCCCTGAGTTGCTTCTTCTGTCCTCCAGTTACTTGTATTCTCTGCCTTGTATTTATGCTGGGGGTGGGGGTGGGTGTCCCATGAGAGTCATGCTCTATAGAGTGCTGGCTCCCCGGGGCCTCATTAGCATTTAAGGATGAAGATGCAAAGGGAATATCAGGCCAGGTTATCTCTGTCCCATCTGCTGATGTGCTATTACTTGCTGCTCAGTTCTAATCATTTGCTTACTTTGCCTTTCTGCTTAGAGTTTTGCCTTTCATAAACAGAACTTGTGAATGTGTGTGTGTGTTTAATTTGTAAAATTACCTGGGCTCTTTGAAAGCTGCAAACACTCAAACACTTCATCTGTAGAAGCCAACTGTTCTCTCTCGCAGATGCCTGAGCCTGCATATCCCACTGGCGGAAATAATCATCTCAGGGTAAATTGCTTTACCCACATGGAACCAATTAAGTATGTTATCAAAAATAAATGAAGGAGGCGGCAGCCGCTTAAGGCCAGAATTATGGGCCAGATATAACTTTGATTTTCACCTTGCCTAGAACAGCTGCCCATCCTTGCACTTGCTTGCAACAGTTCACAGAGCTGCCTCTGAAAACAGCAAGATCAAAAGTAATAAACTGTCTTTTCAAAAAGGCAGGTACCTGGACCTTTTTATGGGCTCATGTGAGAGTTCTATGTTCTTCCAAGTAGATGATGACTCAAATTCATTAACAGAATGATAGTTTGCACATGGATCGTCTTAGAAAACGAGGATGGAAAGCCACTTAGACATAGCCATCCAACCACTTCATTCCCAAGGAGGAAATTTCACTGGAAGGAGACATCCTCTCCCTAGGTATAATTATAATAAAACAGAAGTAAACAATTTTGTAAAACTACACACAAGTAAGTTTTATATCTGCAAATCCCACTACCTAGATAGGTGGGTTACATTTAAGTTGAAAGAGTCTAGTGTAGCAAAGTACATGCCTGAAGAATTTAAAACAAACAGGTTGTCATATTCCAAAGCCATTCAAATATTCTCATAGACATTTTATAGGGGGTGTGGTGGAGACAGGCAATCAATGATTCTCTCTTATCATTGATGGTTCTCTCTCTTTCTCCCTCTCTCTGAAACAAATGAAAACATACTTTAAAAAAGTAAAAGTTTAAAGCAGTTTTTAAATTTTGAAGTAGGATTAGCAGAGTAGGAGTTTTGGAAAACAGGTGTAAACTGTTTGTCAAATGACAGCATTTCTAAAAAAAATGATCATATTGGTCAAGGTTCATGACTGAAAAGAGCCACAGCACTTTAGCTGGCATGTTTAACTCACTAGAGGGTCCAATTTTACCTGAATGTTGCTACAGCCAGTAGAACTTTCAGCTGGAATGTTGGGTTAATTTTCCTGGGAACTTTCCCATCAAAGAGATAAATTAAGAACTCTGAGTGAAGATTGACACTCCAACCATTCCACACATAAACTTTTTGAGAACCTAGCACTAATAAGCTACAGTGCTCCCAAATTTGGGATTATTTAATAGACTCTTCAAAATTATCTTTTGCAAGACTAGTGACATGTTTAATTAAATACTGTCATTTCTTATACAAGTAGTACGGAACTCTGAAATTAACTTAAAGTAGATCAAAGTTTAAACAGGAACAGGAACTAAAACACTAAGGTGGCATAATGAAGCTTTGTTTCAAATCACTTTATCTCTGAATGTGTTTATCAGCATGTATCACTGACAATTAACCAAACAATCTCATTTTCAGTAGTAAGTTTTCTTTTTAAATCTACAACTTCATATCTGTGCTCATTGTCAACAAGCACATGCTAATATTTGCTTATGGGAACTTGAATTTACAGCTCAGCAGATGGTACTGATCAGTGAATAACCAAACCCTCTTCAGTGACAGATCTCTGCAGACCGACTCAGCTTTAAGTTGATAATTATAGCACAATACCAAGCAATGGTTAAATTCTTCCCACTGGAAATATTTAGCCAAAAATAGGTCTACAGTTGAACAACTATCTCCAGTAACTGGCTAACTGATACTGCATCTGATAAGTTTTTTTATAAAAGGACTGGAAAGAGATTCCTAAGAGATGTTCTATTTTTTCTTTGTTACTTCAAAGCATTGCAGAGCAAGTAGAGTTTCAAACTGTTGTGGTACCAGCTGTGAATGAATCTAATTTGGCTCTTGATCACAGAGTTAATAAGCTTAGTACTCTGTAGTTCAGGGCATAAGTCCTTGGTCCCTCAAGAGAAGGTGATTGTAAAGGAAAAAAAAAAGAAACGCTGAAGTGCCCAGTTACTTCCTGTAACATAATCTGTCCATTAACTCCCATGGTCAGCCATAGTTCAACCGACCATAATTCATTTGTAAGGCATCGGGAAAGATTTCCTCTTTGTTTCCATCTCCTGGAACTTTTGCCTGGACAAAGGCCTTCAGTTACCAAAAAACGGTGGTGAGAAGAGAATCTTGTTTTAAAATGCATGCTTCTGTGGAATGCAGCCAACCTTTTTTTTTAATTCTTGGCAAATTAATTCCCATTGTTTTTGGAAACTAGAAGCAAACACAAAATTTTTAGAAATCTAATAAATCGATCTACTTCTCAGACCACTTGCCTACAAATTGTTGTCAGTATTTTAATACCGTGAACAAATTTCTAATAGAAATGTATTTTGTGCTGCCTTTCTAGAAAGCGTCCTTACTCCTTAAGGCTTATGCAGTACAGAATTATGGGGGGAAAAATTAGTTGGTTCTCTATATCGGCATAAGAAACCCCCTGCAGGGATTCAGTGCTTTGGTCCACAGGAAAGACTCAGAATATGCAACCAGTGGAAAGGCGAGAATCTCAGGAAAGATTGCTATTACAAGCAAAGGGATGGAGGCCAAGAACAGCTGATGTCACTTTGGACGTTAAATTCTGCCATCTCCTATCCATTTCTCTTAACACTAACTCTTGTTTTAAAGGATTTATTAGGTTTTGGTACTTTAATCATCAGTTGGGAAGACATTCATCATTTCTCACATGAAAAATAAAATAAAATTCAGATTATGGAAAAGAATGTTATTGAGGACAGCACCTCAAATTTGAAAGCCATAAAGTTTATTTCTCTTAAGGGCTTAGAAGCTTCAAAGATCAGGGAATCGGAGAGCAAAGGAGATTAGTCACAGAGGCTGAGCATTCCCAGCCCGGGTTCCAGTGCCACCCACTTATTATCTCTGAGGGCTGTTCGGGCCCAGCAGAAATGAGTTCATGTTTGCCTGGTGTGGTAAACGTGTGTCTCCAGCATCGCGGCATTTCTGCCTCGTGGGTTCTGAGCTGTATCTAACAGTAATGAACTCTGGCTGGCTTACTGACCTCAAGAAAACTGTGTGTGCCTCCATCTACATAGTGAGTCTATTATATTAATACTTCCAGATCGAAATAATCCCACACTGCCTCATGTATACGTTGTAGTCTGTGTTCTACAGAAACCTGCTTATTCGTAGAGAGATCGCTCCACCGAAGCATGGTCTAGTGGGTGTTGTTCAGGGCAGAGGACCACGGCCATTTAAAAAACGTATAAAAACAAGCAAACAAACACCATACACCTCTGACCTAGTGCACAGAAATGGGAAGTTAACTGTGCTTTAACGTGGGCAGGGTAAACAAAATTCTAGCCAAGTAGGACCCATGGATGGAAACTTCAACCCAGCAAGAACCTTTACCCCCAGGACCAGTTACAGAGACTCCACAACAGAGTTGAGCCCAGACCTGCTAGTGACCTGTCTACGCACAATCTAGCTTAGGAACGGCTTCTTCTGTCCTCCATCTTTAAAAATCATGTCAGAAAAAATTACCGATTCTTTCTATATGGTGAGTTCTACTTAATTAAGCTATGGCTCTATTTAATTAACATAGGTCATCCTGAAAAGATCCCATTTTGCAATTGACTTTGAAACAGGGGCCCACTCAATCAGACAGGACCCACTATACCACTGAGGCAGAAACGGGATGTGTGTTTGTTTTGTTTGTGTTCAGCTAAATCCAATCCCCTCGATTTCCCTCCCCACCCTGTGTACAATCGGCCTCAGAGAAAGCCAAGTGTGGACCTGTTTTGTGGTCCAGTGACTTCTGAGTCTGTCACTGAAGTGGACAAAGAACCGCCCAGAGGCACTCAAACCTAAGAGACTGAAATCTATACACACACACACACACACACACACACCGAGTGGCCAGATTATTATGCGTTCAGAGATCATAATAATCTGGCCACTCAGTGTATATGTGCTCAGCATTTTACAGATATTGTTTACAGATATTAAGTCCACAAAACAATATGACAGGATATGTATGATTTTATCCACTTTAGAAATGTGAAAATTAACATTTTAAAAGATTTCCCTAACATTTATTAGGCATTTACTACATTCCGTGCTAAATGCTTTGCATGCATTCTTAGGTTTAATCGTAACAAAGTGAGGGTATTTATTTCAAGTCAGAAGGCTACGAGGCAGCTGAGCTAGTTGCTGACCCATGGGCGGGCTGACTGGACGGCCCACCCCTCATCCAGACCAGACCATGCAGTTTAGTAGTCCAACTGGATGATGATATTAAAGGAGTCTGAGGAGCAGCCTCCACTGTGTAGAGTCTAAGATCCTCAAAAGCAAGGACTAAGCTTTATTTGCCTTTATGTCTTTCATGCCTATCACAGTTCTGACACACAGGATACACACAAAGAATGTAGGTGGAACAGACTATTTCAAAAGAGGAATGTACCTCAGGGCAAATGCTGAAGGTCAAAACATACACAATATACGCAGCTCTCACCACCACAGGGACAATACAGAGAAGATCCAACTAAGAGAGGAGGTGCAAGTGCTGTGGGATCCAAGTGTGATCCTTAGAATATCAGCAGCAGCGGCACCTGATATTCCTGCTAAAAGCCAGAAAGCACAGGACAGCCCCGGCCAGATACGCCATCAGACACTCCAGGGAAGGGACCGTGCATCTGCATTATGATGCACTCTCTAGATAAGTCTTAAACACAGGAAACCGAAAGGGAGCGGGCACAGGAAGCTGTGGCAGATAATTACATTGAAACTGAGAATGAGATGCACAGACAGGACCGGCTATTATCTTCCCTACAAAGGGCTGATCTTTTACAAACACATTCCTCCTGGGACACGGATTTCACTTTGATAACCGGCTGGCATGAGTCAAAGGGAAGGGTGTTTGGAATCAGAGCGATGGTGCCGGGGACAGAGAAAACGAGCCTGATGATTTGCCTTAAAATAAAAAACAAACATGCTAGGAAAAGGTGAGGATAAAACACACGGCATCTTTGGTAGCACTGCACCCCAATTAAATCATCAGAGGTTCCCCTGTACCGCAGGCTGCCTTCTCCCAGCCATTTCTATTTTTATTTTATTATTATTATTATTGTTTTCATTAATCCTCACCTGAGGATATTTTCCCATTGATTTTTAGAGAGAGTGGAAGGGAGGGGGAGAGTCAGAGAGAGAGAAACATCGATGTGAGAGAGACATATCAATCGGTTGCCTCCCGCACGCTCCCCAACCAGGACCTGGGATCGAGCCTACAACCAAGGCTCATGCCCTTGACTGGAATCAAAACCAGGCCGACGCCCTATCCACTGAGCTAAACCAGCAAGGGCTCCCTGCCATTTTTTAACTCAAGTCTTACTTGCAGTCGGGTGACATTTCTGCAGCAAAGAGAACAGAGTCTTACTTGAAGGGTGGAGGTAGATAATGTCTTTCACTGTGAAGTCTCGGGACTGTGCAGCTTTCAGACAATCGGCCAGCAGGCTCAGCAGCAGGAGCCAGGCCAGGGCAGGGCCAGGCTCCATGGCAGGCCCAGGCGTCACTCATACAGGGCACCCGGGAGCGGGGACTCGGGACCACGGGAGAGCACTGGCACCTGAAATATGAAGCAAGAGTCATCTCAGTGTCCAACTTGAAAGAGCCACAGGACTTGGCCGAGGTTTCTTGTTGGGAGCAGAGCATCAGGAGGGCAGGGAGCCCAGGGCACAAGGAAGTGGGCAGACGCGGAGAGAAACTTTAAAGACGGTAATTTTAGAGCACTTAGAAAATGCCAGCCCAAATCTCTTCTGAATCAGGTCGCTCAAGCTCCACTGGTAGCAGTCCCCTCTAATATCCAGCAGAGATGCTATCAAGAGAGATTGAATTTTAATGAAATCCAGCTATTTTTTGCCAGGAGGCCAGGGGATGGCTGCCAGAATGCAACAATAAATAAGTCAGGTACAAAAGCGCAGAAGCGTTTCCCTGATAATGGTGCAGGCCAAGGACGGGAGTGCAGCCTTACTGGGTCACGGTGCCCGTGCAAACCTGCACAGGGCAGGCTTTCAGATCTGGGGAATAAAGAAATGAACGCAAATGGGCCTCTTCCAAACCAAAAAGTGCCTTTCTAGCTCAAAATCCCCTTCACATAAGTAGCATCGTTGGCCAGGTGCTGCTGAAGTCATATACAGGGCGTCCCAAAAAAATGTAAACACATTTTAACAGCTGATAGCTCAATTTTGAAAATGAAATGTATTTTAATAAATGCTGCCTTTATCATTATTCAAAGTGTGTATACACTTTTTGGATAATATATATCTATCTATGTCTATGTCTATATCTATATAGATATATGAAGTCATATATACATATACACATATACTAATTACTATTATAATCCAATTGCAGTAAACCAAAGTCCAGCAAATAGAGGAGGTGATTCAGATCCAGGCAGTCTGATCATTGAGTCCACATTTTTAAACACTAGGTGATACTGTGTTCTTCAAAAGATTGTTTTGTTGTGTGTACACAAAAACTGCTGAAATGAGATCAAGGTATCACTGTAGCCCTAAGCAATCATCATTCTGTCCTCTATTCTGATTCTGTTCTTTTCAATTAAAACTGGGGACAGGAAAACCTTCTACTAGGTTGAATTGCCCAGCTTACTTAGATGTAGATATATATCTCAATTTATATGTGCTATTCGCTTGCCAACTTATTGCTTTCCTATAGTCACCTTCTATTTCCCAAATACCAGCATTCTACTGTCCATGCAAGTGGTCAAGTTAGAAAGTCACTTTATTTTTAACATGCTAAAAAACACATGATTTGGACATTTTGTTTACAAATGTTAATACCAATGAGCTTTTTAAAATAGCATAACAAGAAACCTATATGATCTTATTAACCAATGTCATCCCAATAAATATCATAAACTAAAAAAAAACATAGCATAACAAAATAATTCTAAAATTAGACCAAGAGTAAATGTACTACAAAACAAATTCAATAGAGAAAATCAATTATGAACTAATCAGATATTAGAACATACTATGTAGTAATATTAATCAAAGCAGAAGAATAAAAAGTACAAAAATGAACACGGAGAATGGAACACTCCAAGGAGCTCAGAAATAGATCCAACTATTTCCATAATATAAGCAATTTTTCAAAATTACAGAAGAGAAAAATATTAAATGGAAAGAATTATGATAACTTGATTAAATACTGTGGAAAAGACGAACTGAAATCAAATAACGCACAATACACTAAAATTAACTCCAGATGGATTGGTGTGTCCTTTTGTTTTAAGAAACAGACAATTTGTTAGAGAAATAAGAGTAGAGAGAGCCCTTACCACCCTGTCGCAGTGTG
Source organism: Cnephaeus nilssonii (assembly GCF_951640355.1). Lineage (NCBI taxonomy): Eukaryota > Metazoa > Chordata > Mammalia > Chiroptera > Vespertilionidae > Cnephaeus > Cnephaeus nilssonii. Next base: position 63,510,855 of record NC_137081.1, read on the forward strand.
ATGATGCCAGCCGGGCCAATTTCATGCTCATGGCATGTTTACAGTTTGGCTCCCCCCGCAAATTTGCATTCAGGAAGAGAACGGGCTGCCAGTTCCCTTAGTACATGTGAGTGCCAGGCCCCGTGCTAGCCACTTAGTTGAACAATATGATGAGGAAACAGATATCAATGCTACCCTCCCCTCGCTGAGTGACAGAGAAAAACACTGTCTCCTCTGAATGAATGCAGTGGTGGGTCACTGTGCGTCCATCTGGTCAGGCGAGGCTGCACCTGAGGGACACATCTGGGCAGCGTCCCACGGCGATCCCACCGCACACCAACACCCCCTCCTCACTGCCTGCAGCAGGCTCAGTGTGAGGGAGCTATCTGGTTTTATTGTGATATAATTTAACATTAAACATCAACTAGTTGCCAACCTAAGTTCTTTTTAATGTGAAACTGAATGTCCACACCAGTGCTTCACTATATCAAACATTGCAAGTGGCACATTTTTATTAGAGCATTTTTTAACCGCAGTATTCCTTCTGATTATTGATTTAAAAATCTCCCTCTGCCCAGTACTTTCACTAAGAGTTATGCATTACTTAATGCCATCTGAAATTTACCTTAGTGCAGCCTCTGCTGCCTGGCTACCCAGCCACGAGCCTCCCTTTTGCAGCATGTTTGGCTGTGCGTGAGTAACATACAGACGTGAAAACCTAAATGCCCGGGTTTGAAACCTTACTCCAACATTTTCCTGCTGTGCAACCTTGAGAGAGTTACTTAACCACTCCGTACCTCAGTTTTCTCATCTTCAAAATGAGAATTAAATGAGTTACCACAGGACACAGACACCAGGGGGGTGAGGGCATGAGTGGGGGGAGGGTGGGGGGAAAGGGGGAGATAAGGCCACATATGTAATACCTTCATCAATAAAGAAAAAATGAGTTACCACACGTAAAGCACTAAAAATAACACCTGTCACACAGTAAATTCCATGTCATATTTTTACTATTATTGTTTTGTTCAAATTCAGTCAATATACTTTTCTATATGAATTGAACCATTAACTGTGGTTCAATACATAGCTCTCTTTCCTTAAATCAGAAAAAAAAGAACATAATTCCCAAAACTACTAAGTATGACAAATAACAATCCATCCTGACATCTGCCCCATGGCCAGCCAGGAAGGGACAAGGCCAGTGGAGGAGAGAAGGAGGCTACCTCCTGCCACCAGGATTTTCATATGCCGAGGCTCACGCAGACCCAGGTGACTTCCTGCCATCCCTCATCAATGAAGCAAACAGGTGGATGCGGCCCTTCTACATTCTCCCCCATACCTCACGCCGGCTACCCTCCCAGGCCTTTGTTCCAGCCCATGATCCTTACACATCTGCTCCTGTTGGATTTTACTTTATAAAAGATGTTGAGAGAGCACAGGTGAGAGCACATTACCTGCAACCCTTCCAAGGCTCCAGTCGCCCCGTGTGCTGTGTGCACACGCTCGCACACGGGACTCATGGGGAAGGATCATGGGTTAAGCTAAAGCAGTCATTTCATTCATTAAAAGAGATCAACTCTACTTACTATAGGAAAGGGCAAGCTTAATTCTTCAGGCCTGAATTGTTTAGCACAAGTTTTCAAATTTAGGAGATTCAACTACTTTTTTTTAAATCCTCACCTGAAGATATTTTTTCCATTGATATTTAGAGGGAGTGAAAGGGAGAAAGAGAAACAGAAAGCGAGAAGGTGGGGGGGGGGGGGAGAGAGAGAGAGAGAGAGAGAGAGAGAGAGAAACATCGATGTGAGAGAGACACATCGACTGACTGGTTGCCTCCTGCACATGTGCCCTAACCAGGGCTGGGGATCAAACCTGCTGAGGTACATGCCCTTGACTGGGAATTGAACCCACAACCCTTCAGTCTGTGGGCCCACCCTCAAACCACTGAGCCAAACCGGCCAGGGCTCAACTACTTTTTTTAACCATGAATTTTATTTGTTTTAATGGAGAATTTCCAAAGTCTTAAAGTAATTGAGTCACTATCATCACAACACATTTTCTTCAGGAAATTATTCTTTCTTTAGAAAAAAAAAGTATTTCTAGGTTTATGTATGAATAGAAAAGAGACTGAAAGGACAAACAACAAAATGGCATAGGATTTTGGATGTTTCTTTTGCTCAGTTTGCATATGTTTAATGTCATTCTTTGTGTTCAATTCGCATGCTTAAAACATTTCAATGAGTATGTCTTGCTTTTATAAAGAGGAAAACAGTTGTTTAAAATACAGTGCTTCTCAAAGAATAAGTTTGACAAAATAATTTCACTTTTTAATCTACAAAGGAAAGTCAGCTTTTTACCTACAGCCAATGAAAATAACCTCAAAAATGTTCGTCTCTTCTCCAGTAATAGAACCCGCATTTCACAGACTGTCCTCTCCTACCATGCCCTTCCCTTAGCGTCTTAGCCCAGGTGCCCCTCGAAGCAGAATCTAGGGCCAGGAGTAAAGGTGCTCAGACTTTATCTGGGAGGAGCAAGCCCAGGAAATTGAGGATGAAGGGAAGGAGGGAATGTGGGAGGGAGAGAGAGGTGGGCTGGGGAGAATATGAAACTGGACAACATAAAACAATGTGGTCCTAATCCTAGGTTACTATGCTGCTCACAGTTCACAGGCCACATAGAGACAGGACTGCAAGGATGACCTGCACCTCAGTAGAGTTCATGGAAGGAGAAAAGAGGAAGGATTTATCTGCCCGATTGCTTCCGGTCTCTTGTTCCCCGTTGGTCAAGGTTCACTCCACAAAGAACTCACTCCCTTCCATTTGAATGTGTTATTAATCCTCGTAAATAACATTGCTCTTTTTTAGGGTTTGTTATTTTTATTGTATACATTTTTACAGATGTAAAATTCACCATCTACACAAATAAAAGAGCGAGATGCAAATTGACCATACCTTCACGATGCCCACCAGCCAATCAGGAGCGACTATGCAAATTAACCCAACAAAGGTGGTGGGTTAATTTGCATACACAGGTGTCGAGTGGCTTGGGGCAGTGCGGAATGCCTGCATCGTCACCATGGCAAGCGTCCCGCCCCACCCCCAGCCACTCCAGGCCTCTGGGCAGCGTGGGAAGGCAGAAAGGCGGCTCCAGGCTGGAGCGAAAAGGCGGCTGCGGCCGGAACGAAAGCGGTGCTGGCAGCCAGGGGAAGGAAGGCCCATTCTTGCACGAATCTTCGTGCATCAGGCCTCTAGTTTTAAAATAATACAGTTCAGTGTTTGGGGTATATTCATAATATTGTGCAACCATCACCTAATCCAGAACATTTCCATCGCCTCCAAAATAAAATGTTGCACCCATTAGCAGTCACTCCCAATTCCATCTTCTCCCTACTCTCTGGCAACCACTAATCTACTTTCTGTCTCTATGAATTTGCTTGTTGGGAACATTTTATGTAAATGGAGTCATAAAACACATAACCTTCTGTGTCTGGCTTCTTTCACTTAGCATAATGTTTTCAAGGTTCATCCGTGTTATAGAATGAATTCTATTTATGGCTGAATTATATTTCATTGTATTTATATACATGTACTTATCTATTGATTGGTTGATAGACATTTAGGTGGTTTACACTTTGGGGTTATTGTGAATAAAACTGTTATTAACATTCATGTACATGTTTTTGTGTAGACATATATTTTCAATCTTCTGGGCTATATACCTAAGAGTGGAATTGTTGAGTCTTATGGTAACTCTATGTTTAATTTTTTTGAAGTACTGCCAGTCTTTCACAGTAGCTGCACCCTTTCACATTCCCATCTCTGTGCTCCAATTTCTCCATCTTTACCAGCACTTATTTTAATTAAAAAAAAATTATATTCGTCTTAGTGAGTATGATGTGGTATCTCATTGTGGTTTTAATTTGCATTTCCCACATGACTAATGGTGCTGATCATCTCTTCATGTGCTTACTGGCCATTTGTATATTTTCTTTGGAGTAATGTCTATTGAGGTATTATCCTTTTATTGTTGAGTTGTAAGAATTCTTTCTATATTCTGGACTCTGGACCCTTTTCAGATATATGATTTGCAAATCTTCTCTCCCATTCTTCTTGTTGACCTTTCACTTTCTTGATGGTGTCCTTTGGCACACAAAATTTTTAATTTTGATGAGGCCCATACATTACTTTTTATAAAGCTTTTACTCCCTTATAAAAGTCAAGCACTAAAAAGAAGGATCTACGTACAACTCAGAGTAAAAGAACATGTGTATTGTGCAGTAGCCAGGTCTAGGTTTTCCACTGCTCTTTCCCATGAGAAAAACTGGACAGACAGGACTGATTATTAATATCACCAACTGCTTACATTCCTGCAGTAAATCATGAATCACTACCCACTCTATTAGTATTTTCTAGGAACTGAAAAATGAAAAATGAGTGACATGCATTCACAATGAGCCTATTACTGAATACGGGCTCTGCTGAGGGGGCTGTATCTTTTCTGTATTTATTCTCAATAGTTGGTGGAGCTTTACTCTCTAAACATCATCAATACGATGCTGGACATGCTCTGATAATATGAGTGGTCTTTTCTAGAACTTTGATGCTTATCCCTGGAATCTACTGTGCCTTTGGACTGCTCTAGACATTTAGAAAGGCTGTTGCATCTATTTCCATTTTATGTGCTGCTATTTGAATATGCACTGAGGATTCCGCTCCTGACTACAGCTCTCTTTATGAACAAGTACATTCTCATTTTCACAGCTCTGTGACCTTTCATTTGTTATTTATGAGCTTTTGCAAATCTAATACCACTCTGACAGATTTAATTTGTGCTCTAAATTACCTTTGCATGAGTTACTCAACTGCTGGTTTTATTCCAATGGATTACTTGTTACATTCTGAAACAGAAAAAAAAAATAAAGTTCGAGATCTATTAGACTTCCTCCACTTGAGAGAAAGTTGAAAAGAGTTGCATTCTGTTTTTGACTCCCTGGTACTAGGTAGTATAAAAGAGGATTTCTATAGTTGTCAGAGAGGCAAAGTGATAGGACCACAACCCTGGTCGAGTTTTACAAATCCACATCCATATAGAGTCCATAAAATAAATACTCTTAATTCCTTAGACTGGATACTAGAAGACAATTAAGCACTCCTGGAAGCTACATTGATTGAGGTACCAATTATTAAATAAAACATCTCAGAACTAAATCAATTTATAAGTAATTGTGAAGTAGAGAACTAATGAAAATCTAAATACTTTTCAATTATATTCATATTAAAATCTGAAATGCCCAACACAAGAGAAAAATGGAATTCTGAAGCCCAAAACATCAGTGACAAGTCTTGATTTGATTTTTAATATATACAGACTAGACTTGATAGCGACTTTACTTAATAACCTGAAAACGTCAATTCATCTTCCGAAAGTATCAAATAAAGTATGTCTTCACGAAACTAAATCTACTTAAATACATCGTTCTGATCCTAGCACCTTCTCACAGTTTGGGAATTGCTTATAACATGTGGTAGTATTAAACAATGTCTGTAAATTTGTTGACAAGTCTCCAATGAGAAGTGGGGTTCACGTCCCCTCCCCTTGATTCTGGGCCAACCTTCTTGACCAATGGAAATGACACTGTGTGTCTTTCAAAGCTAGTCCATAGAAGGTGATTAACTTCTACCCAGTGCTCTGGAACACTCACTCTGGGCCAGGTAAGCAGTTCGGGTGCTCTGAGTGCCATGCTGTGAGGAAGCCCAAGCAGTGCACACACAGCTACTGAGGCTCCTACAAAACAGAGAGCTTCCTTTCCAGCTTCAGTTGCTCCAGCCCTGTCTCCTCCCCTCTATGCCAGTTCCAGCCACGGTCTGAATGTAGCTGCATTGAGACGCCAAGCGAGAACCACCAAACTAAACCCTTTCCACATTCCTGACCCATAGAAACCACGAGGGATAAATGATTGTTACGGCCTCACACCACTAAGTTTTGTGGTGATTTGTGATGCAGCAATATGTATCTGGATCACCAGGAACTGGAGCAGGAGAGCTAACGAGGAATTATTCGTTTTCACATTGAATGCAAGGTACAGAAATCTACATCAAACAGGCTGTAACCAAAACTGTGGGGAAGAAGGGAGGGAGAAAAATTGTACTATCTCACCTAACTGTCCAGTTTGGACACAGCGGGACTTTTAACCCTGTTATTAGGAATTTCCATCTCTCAACCCTGCTTTGTCCTCTCTTTTTCCATTACTCTCATCCAGGTCTTCCCAATCTGTGACCAGCTGCTTCAGAAGCATTCCTGGACTGTTACTGATCCAGAAAAAGCCTAAAAAAGTAGGGCAGTCCGTCCTTGGATCATAACTTGCCAGGGAAATGTGGAAGTGCATTGGCCAGACAGAGCTGGGTCATGAGCATGTCACTGGGACAAGTTCATCATGGAAATCACATGCTTTGAGAACAGAGAAGGTATTGGTTTCCCAAAATAAAATGTAGGTTTTGTCACCTGAAAAAGAAGGACTATATGTTGGACTAGCAACATTACACAGATGCCCACTACAATAAATAATACAGTTTGGAATAACCTCATTAGCCTGCAAATGCACAATGAAGCTAATGGTAGCTCAGATGAATATCTTTGCAAATTCCAGAAATTAGCATGATTGACATGATTTCCTTCTCTAAAAATAGGATACTGCTCCATTACAACTTTGCAAATCAAAATACACAGTTGAGCCCTACCTGGTTTGGCTCAACGGATAGAGCATCAGACTTCATCAGCCTGCAGACTGAAGGGTCTCAGGTTCAATTCCAGTCAAGGGCACATGCCCGGGTTGTGGGCTTGATCCCCAATAGGAGGCATGCAGGAGGCAGCCAATCAATGATTCTCTCTCATTATTGATGTTTCTATCTCTCCCTTACTCTCTGAAATCAATAAAAATATATTTTTTAAAAAGAAAAAAAATATATATATATATACACACACTGAGTGGCCAGATTATTATGATCTCTGAACCCATATATATATTAGAGGCCTGGTACATGAACTCATGCATGGATGGGGTCCGGCCAGCCTGGCCAAGGGGAGGGAACATGGGCGGTTGGCCGGCCTGCCTACTGGTCGAACTCCTGGTCAAGGGGACAATTTGCATATTAGCCTTTTATTATATACACTGAGTGGCCAGATTATTATGCGTTCAGAGATCATAATAATCTGGCCACTCAGTATATATACACTTGAAACAATAGTTTGGGTGGGCATTTGGAATCCTTCTTATGGCATGGCTCTTCTACTGACACTCATCACTTCTTACAATTAGAGAGCACCACGTGCTTACATGGTCACTGTGATTGGACATCTAATCTGAGCCAGGCCAATCAGAGTTCTTCCTGGGTATTTTTCAAGCCAGAATTGGAAAAACAACAACAACAAACAAACAGCCTTCTTTGGTACAAAAATCCCCAAGAAGTGAAACTCAGGTAGATGTATATGACACTGCTCCCCATGTGGAGGAGAAAGAAGAGAATGAAGCTTGCTGGCCAAGCTAAACAGAGATGAGAGATGATGAGCCCCAGCTATGTGTAACCCTTGCCTTTTTGACCAATTTTTAACTCTTCCCTTAGAAGCCTCAGTCTCCTTATAATATATACCCATTTAGCCCAAGCTAATTTGAGGTGATTTTTTGTCCCTTGTAACTACAAGCTCTGACCAATTCAAGAGTCTTCCAAAAGGGTCCACACACTAGCCTATTTTTCCTTTGTAATAAATAAGCTTTGCATTAAGACTTCTTAAATGGTTATCCACTAAAAGGTTAGCATTGGTTTTAAAATGTCAGTAATAGAGAACTAGTCAGAGATTACCTCTTTCGGACTTTGTGGACATTGGTTTTTTATTTCCATGACCTACAGGGAGATAGATGTTCACACATTCTCAACCTGAACTGAGGATCTATCTGCATTAAAATCCATGCTTAAAAAATGTATTTCTTTTTCTGGAACCCCGTGGCAAGGCTGGAGTTACAGGAAAGAGCTGCCTTTCTACCTTGTCCCCATCTTATTTAAAGGTCAATTGCATCAAAAATGTTTCAATTCCTGAAGGATGTTTGGCTGAGTATGCCTAGCGGTATATTCGCATTTCTGAAAGATGTTGTATTAACTCTCTTCTGCTTGCAGGCTATATGCTTGTTGTTTCCTCTATCAATTTGAAGGTTCTCTAGAACTGACAAGAAGGCATTTTGAATGGCAAACAGCCATAAGGGGACAAAGTCAAAGAACTCTCTAGGCAGGAAAGAAACTCTGGGCACATTTTGGTTGTAGCCTGCAATTTTTTATTTACTTGGAAGGGAGTGGCAGTTTGGAGAAAATTTTGCTTTTGTGCCTTTAATTAAACACTTCTATATTTTTAAGAATGGCATGTCTTCATTTATTTTTTTTTCTAGGAATTTTCATCTTACTGGCCTTCCTAATATGTGGAAGTACAAAATGTACTCAGAAACAATACAATAGTGATAAATGAATTAAATCTCAGATGTAATCTCATGTTCAAAATAACCCTGTTCCAGATGTAACATTCAGATCACTAGGCACATGTCTTCCATCTTTTGATCAAAGAAGAGTTACTTTTGTACTGCGCAGAGGTGGTCCACTCTGTATTTAGAGTGGTGCCTTTATCCTTCCTCTGCTAATTTAGGGTGTTTCCGAAATTCCAGAAACAAAAAATGTGCCAGCAATAATCAATCATAAAGCAGACACTACCTGCTGTGAATCCATGGAGATACTCTGTACTATTTTAACCAAGTTTGTAAAATTCTTATTGAATTTATTGGGAAGACGTAGGTTAATAATATTACATAGGTTTCAGGTATACAATTCTATAATACATTATCTATACATTGTATTGTGTGTTCACCACCCCAAGTCAAGTCTCCTTTATCACCATTCCCCCTTTACCCTTTTCTACCTCCTTTCTCTCTAGTAATCACCATACCATTGTCTTTGTCTCTGAGGTTTGTTTTGTTTTGGGCTTAATCCCTTCACCTTTTTCACTGAGCACCCAACCCCCGCCCCTCTAACAGCTGCTAGTCTGCTCTCTATATCTATATGTCTGATTCTATTTTGTTTGTTTATTTTATTCATTAGATTCCACATGTAAATGTACTTGCTCATTTGATAGGTGTGTAGAGCCCTTTCAGAATTTCTTATAGGGTAGGAGAGTCAACATGTGCTCTCTCTTATTGTAAGAAAAAGTACAAAAATAACCAACATCAAAAGAATGGCTTATGTAAAAATGCTATGGTTATATTTTTTTTCAAATCACTGGGTTCCTTAGTAGGCAACCACTAAATCTTAACCAATGTTTCTCATTTAATAAAAACAAATCTTTCCATGCACTCATTCTCCATATTTCTGATCAACCAATACCTTGTGCTACACACAATACATCCCCTAACAGCTCCAAGACCATCACAGCTTCACTTGTGAAAGGGTATGGGGATCTGCTAAACTCACAGTCTAAACTATACCTTGACTTTTCAAATTAGCAAAATGATTTCAAGGAAGGAAAAATTTCCTCACTCTGGATCTGAAGGCAAAAGAATGTGTGGATGCCCTCCTAACTCTGTTTCATTGAAGTAGTTCTTCCTTTGTAATGTACCATCTTCACTTACAAGTCTCATAAATAATGGTTAAAGTCTATTGTTGTAGCAAAACAAAATATAATAAGATCTTACATAGTATCTATCCAGGCAGAAAAATATATAGGAGTTATTAATAAAAGCAGATTATTCTTGATAATAGAAACTTTTTGTTTTTGCATCTAAATTAATTGCCTTCTTAAGAAAAAAAAATACTGTTTAGTCTCTTGTGGATAAGGAAACATAGGTATGCAAACTGACTCCTGACCACTGATACTGAAAGAGCCACGTGAGATTCCTCCCCCTCCCTTTTTATTACTGAGTTTTCCTATTTCTAATCCTCAATGTCCTTGTTTCTACTTCATTTGTTCACTCATTCATTCACCACCCTCTATGAGGTAAGTATAGATAATGCTATATTATACATGTTGTTAACAGTTTTGGCTTAATAACCAAATTGTTGAATTCCATTAGTAAAATCATAAAGGCAAGTCTTATAAATCCTCACAAAGGCTGCTAGGTACATGGGAGAAAGGGTTGTCAGGAGAGATGATGCATCTTTGAGCCATTTAGTCAAGTGTAACCATGGTGTGAGGTTAACCTGCTGTCATTCAACCAAAGACACATATCTGTAAGATGCCAGGCAGAGGAACCAGGTGACAAAACAACTATACCAACCCTGCAAAGGCCCTCTGGGCAGGAGATAACAGGTGTTACCAATCAAACTCCACAAGAGGGACATATTCTTCCCTATCACAGGGCAGCTCATCTGGAAGAAGAAAGAATGGAAGAAATGGACAGAGGTTTGACCCATTACTACATTTTATAAAGATCAAGATAAAGGTCCAGGTTCAAACAAATAATAAAAAAAAAGGTATAGTATAATAGGACCCGGAAATGAGAGGGATTATGGAAAACAAAAGATGTTAAAATCCCAGTGTACCCTGGCCAGTGTGTTTAGTGGTTAGAGTGTCGGCCCAAGGATCCAAAGGTCTCAGGTTACATTCCCAGTTAAGGACAGGTACCTGAATTATAGGTTCAATCCCCAGCCCTGGTCGGAGCATGTGCAGGAGGCAACCAATGGACGTGTCTCTCTCACATCGATGTTTCTTTCTTTCCCTACCTTCCACTCTCTCTAAAAGTCAATAGACAAAATATCCGCTGGTGAGGATTAACAACAACAAAAATCCCAAAGTGTCACAGCCAGAGTGGACTTATCCTGAAGTTAGTGAAGGGTAAACTTCAGGGTCCCTGATTGCATGGGCCAGTGCCCAGGCCCTGTTCCTAATTTTAGGATTGTAATGTATGTGTTCTTTTCCTTAAGGAGGGCTCCTCCCTAATCACCCTGATCAACCATCCTGGCCAGGGTAATGCAAAAACAGTTTTTACTATTAGCAATAATGTTCTTATTTTTCCTCTGAGAGGAGTTTGGTCAATAAATAAAAGTACATACTGTCATTCTACTTTTCATGGAAAGGAGGGAAAGCCAGCACTCAAACACAGGACAGGTTTTCTCAAACTGGGGAAGTGGCATTAGAGCTGGAGAAAAGAACCAACCGACCAAATAACTGCATTCCCCTGGGCCCGCCCCCAGCACTGCCTGGGGCCAAACCACTCAGGAACAGAGTGCTAGGGCGCCCCCAGAGCCCTTAAGGTCAAGAGAAAGGCCCTAGCTTTAGATAACCTGTGGTTTTAAAAATTATTTTAAGAAGAGCCAGAGAAACCATTTCATCTTAAACCCAAAGAGGGGGTGGAGGCTCTGGGACTGGAAAGGAGGCCATGCCAGGCAGAAGCAATGGAGCCACACCAGGCAGAAGCAGGGCTAACCAGGCCCTGGTAACAGAGCACAGAGGACCTTACGTGCTGGCTCCAGAGCCAGGCAGAACCCAGGCCCTTCCCTGCCTCCTGGGATGGCTGTGAGGAAGCAGGTAGATATGCCTGGAGAGCAGCGTGGAGCAGTCCCCAAGGGCACAGGCTCTGGAGCCAGCCAGGCTACAGTTCTGACTCTGCTGCGATAGCTGACTAACCTTGGGCAGGTCTCCTCACCTCTCTGTGCCTCAGTTTCTTCATCCGCAAAATGGGGAAAATCGTAACGTTTGCGTGATAGGACTCTTGTGAGGACTAAAGGGTGAACACACACACAGAGCATTTTGAACCAGACTTAGAACGTGCCTGCTAGCTAATAGAATTCTCCAAATCCGCCTGAGTGGCCTGGGAAGGCGTCAGTCACTCATTGAGGCGAAGACACTTGTTCAGCACTGTCTGCCCTCCAGGAGGTGAGACGGGTCTTCAAAAGGCACCTGCGGAGTGCATGTTCTATTAGGAGAAATCAAAAGCCCAGCTTGTTTGTCAGATTTTCTAGCTGATCCCAAGCTAAGATCCTGCGGTGTGGATAAAAACACAGGGCAGGTGAATTAAATGAAGCAGACTGGGCAGAATTTCTCAAATTTGAAAAATGTTTTCTCCTTTAAAGGGAAACAGTCTCACAGACAGAACCTCTCTTACCCCCATTGTCAATGAATTCTAATTATGATAATTACTAGTGGCCCAGTGCACGAAATTTGTGCATGGGGTGGGGGGGGGCAGTTCCCTCAGCCCAGCCTGCACCCTCTCCAATCGGAGACCCTTTGGGGAATGTCCGACTGCTGGCAGTTGGATATCCCTCTCGCAATCTGGGACCACTGGCTCCTAACCGCTCACCTGCCTGCCAGCCTGGTCACCCCTAACTACCCTCCCCTGCCAGCCTAATCTTGCCTCAAATGCTCTCCCCTACCGGACTGATCTCGCCCTCAACTGTCTCTGCCTGCCTGATCACCCCTAACTGCCCTCCCCTGTTTCTGATCTTGCCCAGTCTGTCTCTCTATGTTTTTCTCAGCATTCCTCCAGGCCTCCCTGCCTCGCTCTGTCCATCTTCCTTTTTCCTGGCTGGGAGGGGGCGGGGCCAGTGGGGGTCGCTCCACCCTTTGCCCTCCCTTCCATCCAGGCCTCTTCACGCCCAGTCTTTTTTGTTTCTTCATTCTGAGAGAGGCTCCAGGAGCAAGCTGGGAGGGAGGAAAAGAAAGGGAGAAAAGGCTGTGAGGTGGTGAGTGCTGTGTGTGTCTGTGTGTGTGCGGTTGTGAGTGTGAGTTCCGGCCCCGCCTCCCCTCAGTGAGTCTCCGGTCATTGTGGATGTGACGGACCCAGGGTTTTTATATATTAGGATAATGCTTACATATACACAGATAGAAAATTAGGATTAAGCTCCTATACCTACAGCCCATGCAATATCTTTAAAAAGAAATAAAATTAAACACAGTTAAATAAAATGGAAAAATAATGGTAATGACTAACATTTATTGGCCACTACCTAGAGTATGAAATAGCCACTATTAGACCACTTTTGACCTACAGAAATGGTGGTTCATATGGATCCACCCAGCATGTGCTAGCACTCTCTCAGTGCTTCAATCTCAACACTCCCGCGAAGTAAATTTAGTAGTACCCCACTTTACAGGGGACAAAGCTGGGGCACCAAGAAATGTAGACACACATTTTTAAATCTACAGAACTGGCAGTTGCCGAGGACACACCTGCAGATGCCCAGGGAAGCTCTGACCTGGGAGGCATAGAGCATCGCGTGGATGGGGTGATGGGGGAAGAGCCAGCCAGCAAAGCTTTCAGGGCCCTCAGTGACAGCTAGAAGGACACAGAGACCTGAACAGCATCTCCTGCTGGAGGGAAGAGGCCAGCGAGGACCACCTGGACCTGGTGTCATTTTGCTTTTGTTTTAGGCAGGATAGGAAGAGGGCTTCCTGGTACTTTCCAGGAGGTCATGTGCTGGGCAGCAGTAGGGAACAACAGTTTGCGTGGAAACCTGAAAAAAGGAAGAGCAGGGGGAAAGGATGCTAAAAGGAGAGAGGATGCTAAAAGGAGAGAGGAAACATAAGGGTAAGAGAGAGAAGGAGGTTCCCCCCAAAAGGGCCCAGGTTTCAAATTTGCTGCACATTGTACCACCTGGGCTCCTACCAACTACTGATGCTGCTCTCACCCGTGACGATTTCACAGGAATGGAGTGTGACTTTGGTACTGGGGTTTTTGAAACCCTCGGGCTGATTCTAATTTGCAGCAAAGTTTGGGGAACTTTATCATGCTCTGCAAGTTGCTGACGGAAGGAAACAGCCCCCAAATGCATTCTGTTGGCAAACCCCGCGGAAAGCTCCCCGTAGCTCTCGATGAAGGGACTATTGTAGTCCAGCGCGATCAGTGTCACTTATCCCTCCATCCTTCCTGGGCTCCTTGGGTTATTTAGAGGAAGAAAGCAGGCTGGCCATGACCTGTACAAAGACCACAGCTTCCCACTTAGTTTTTACAAAGCTCTGGCTCTAAACCTGGCGAGATTCTCCTGGCTTCTTCGGTAATAACTTCCCCAACATGGTTTTCATCCTCTTAATGAAGTGATTGTCCCATGTTGCCCTTCAAATGCTCCAGGGTGAAATGCGCTCCGGCTTTTTGACCTAGCACTCTTAATTTTTACAACAGAAGAAAAAAATTTCTTGAGGCCTCTCCATGGACAAACACGCACTCACAGCTATTACTCAGAAGGTCGGTGGAGAGATGGGCGAGTTTTTGAGAAAGGAAACAGATATGCCAACATTTTCAGAGGCAGGATGGAGTGCTAAGAGAATAACTTTGGCAGACTTGAGCTTAAGTTCTTGCTCTGCTCCACAGAACCCTGTGAACTTGAGCAACAAAACTCCCCTGTGGTTCAGTCTCCTCTTCTGCACCTACACACAGAGCTGCCTGCAATTCATGGGGACCCCACTTCAATGTTTCCATTGAGAGTGATGATGATTATGAGGCTAAGATTTGATTATTAAGTGACCCCCATCTCTTTAGAAGTGGCCAATTTTCCATCTTCTCTGACTTTCTAGTTATGTGTTCTGATATTATTCATAGAAGGAAAGCGGGGCTGCGAATGAGGCTAAAGAGAACAAATGTAAGTAATGTAGTCAGGGGGGAAAACAAGGTGGTAATACATTCATCCTGATTTCACTCTGTAAAGTTAGGATAGCATAGTTTCAACGTCAGAACCATACACTTTGTGCAGTTGGATTGTATCCTCCCAGGTCTTTTTTGTATGAATGGGAATACAAAACTGAGCATAGAGTGTTCAGAATTATCCAACAGAGCTGGATCAGAGATATTGAGAGAATTGGGATTTGACGCGATGACTGGTTGCTCCAGTTCCTGTCCCCATGCTTACAGGAATTCGAAGTTTCCAGCCAGCCTGTGTGTGCACAGGAATTTAGTAAGTAGTGATAATAAAGGCTATAATGATTCCATGTACACAAAACAGCCAAATCAGGGGCCTACGTCAGGTCTTCTGCGGTGATGGAAATGTTCAATACTGGCACTGTCCACACGTAGCTACTGAGCAACTGAAATGTGTGGCTGAGGAACTGAATTTAATTGTATTTCATTATAATTGAGACTAAGTAGCTACATGTGGACAGTGGCTGCAGTGTTGAATAATGCTGTTCTAAATCAATAATAAATAAATGAAAAACAGTCACTGAAATTTGACTTTAAAACCAATTAAGGCTAGGGTGAAACAGAATTATTATTATGCAGCTAAATACCAATATATCACTGTCAATGAAATCAACTCAGAATATAACCACACAACTACTTAGATGGAAGGCACTCCTGGCCTGATTACTGAGACAGGGACAACCAGAGATAAAAAAAGAAATGAAATTGATGTAGGTGTCATAATTTCAGGAGCACCACAAAGAACCACTCTACCCCTATCATTATTTTGTTTTTAGCTGGTGGCTAAAAATATTAGTTTATTATGTGACAAGAATTGTTCCATATGCTTTATATTTGATTCTGTCAATTATCTTATGAGGAAAGAATTTTTTTAAACCCCAATTTTATAGATGACTAAACTAGGGAAGAAAAGGGATTGGTCAGTTGCTCCAAGGTCACCTGGGTAGAAAGTGTGAGAGTGGACATGTGAGTTTAGGAGGCCTGACATCAGACCCTAAGCTTCAAAGAGCCATCTGTAACTTAGAGTAAAAGAGCTGCCTTTGAGAGGGGGCTGGCTTGCTCAGTGTATCCTGATATATCAAGACTGTGTCACGTTAGGGGAAAGTGGTCATTTAAGCTTTACGAAGTATAAAGGAAGCACATGAGCCCTGGATACCGGGTGCTCTGGAAGACTCTGCCAACCACCCACTCCCCAAGCCTTCTCTGAATCTACTGGTGCCTTTTCAAGTCATTAAGGTCAATGGCAAAATTGCAGATGGAGGTGTGACAAACTGCAAGTCTTACAAGAATTAGAGGAAAGAAGTATTTCCATTACATGCTGGGAGCTGGTCTCTAACTCAGTTCGCTTTATCAATCAAATCTTATCCTTACAGATTAAAATGTAGGCGATTCTAAGGGGCTATGTCTCCCTATTTCAATCCCCTATTATTACCCATTTCAGATGGTTCCAAATTTTTATATTCTAACTTATGCTGTGAGTAGCATCTTTGGTACTTCATCACATGGTTTATTCCCTATTATTTTCTTAGAATAAACTCCTAGGTGTGGGGGGAAAGGGAATGAAAGGACCCTGGCATGCACTGGGTGGACCAGGAAGAATGCTGAGAGACTAGTCTCCCTTCCTTATAATTGGGTCACAAACAGATAAGGTAAGAGTTTCCCAGGATTCTTTGTTTTTCTCCATTTGGAATCAAGAGGGAAAGAAAAGTATCCCTCTTGGTCCTCTTCTCCTGTAGTATTTAATGAAGCCAAAATTATCAAATCCCAGTAAAAGCAGGAACATCTGAGTTTCCCAGGACTCAATACAACCCATCTCCTCTTATCATGAGACTTGTGAACAAGGCTTATCTTTTCCCACCTTCATTTACACTGCAAGCTCAACATTTCCCAGTAACAACTGCTTCTGTAAATATGGCAAAGAGACCATAAACTCCAAATGAATTATTGGTTTCATTGAGAGAATTCATTCATTTAATAAATATTTACTGTGCCTAATATGTATTGTATTGGGTACTGTTCTAGGTACTGGGGTTACAGAGTTAACAAAAGAGATGAAAAGAATATTTTATATTCTGGCTCAATATATTTCTAGTTAATCCCAGCTCAGTTATTTCTGGAAGAAAAAAAATTGATTCAACAAAAATTAATATTGGGGTTCGGTTTGAGATCCAGCTGATTAAGGGTAGCTCCTTAACGTGTTTGGCTCAGCACAGTTCAAGTTTCTTTTAGTGGTATAGTCCCTGGGGACTCTTTCCTCTAAAATGCAACAGCAAAAATGCCAACACATAAAAATATGTTTTGCTTACTCAGCAGATGCCCAAACCCCAAAACTGTCCCAGCAGTTTTTCCCCCCGGACATGCAATTTCCCCAGTTTTACTGATCCTGCTTTGTAAATATCGTTCCAATCAGCTCCATCTTCGTCATGCCTATGATCAGAACTATTCAGGTCCTTAATTTTTGCCTGGACTATTACACTGGCTTCCAAACTGGTCTGCCTGCCTCCCGTTTCCCCCCGCCCCCCAATCTTTCTGTCTTACAGGTTTGAAAACAGATATCTACTCTTATAACTTTATAGTTAGAAACTGTGAATGGTTCCCACTGACCATACGGAACAGTTTAAAATCTTTATTGGTATATACAAGACAGTACAGAGATATAGGGAGTCCCAGGGAAAATAGGCTCCTGGGATTCTGGAGAAAGTAGAGAAGTTGACCCTTTTTGAAAAACAGCCCCTGGCATTGTACGGAGTCCTACTAAATATAGAATGTTTGCTATGTGATAACGAGTGATCGTGTATCCAGAACTGCCCATTATGAACCCATTCTGTTGGTTCTGTTGGACCAGCTCAGTCATAAGCCATTCATAGCCAGCACAGTAATCTAGAGGCTTATGGAATATCTCATCCACAGGCATGGGATCCTGCACAAGCACAGCATCTGACCAGGACCCACTTCAGAAAGCAGGTACAGCACTGGGCCCAACAACATGGGACCCACTGTTGTATCACATACTGCACCACCCAGAAGCAGCTGACCTCGCCAGATGCTGGAATGGCCTTCTAAAGGGTCAGCAGGGACCAGCTCAGAGGCAATGCTCTGAAGGCTGGGGTGCCATCCTTCAGGATGCAGCACATGCAGGAGATCACAACCCTCCATATGGTGCGTGTCCCAATTAGGAGGAATACACGTGTCCAAAAGCCAAGGGGTAGAAGCAGGAGTGGCCTCACTTATCATCACCCCCAAAGACCCACCAGGGGAGCCTGTGCTTCCCACCCATGCAACTCTGAGCTCTGTGAGTTTGGAGGTCCTGGTCTCCAAGAAAACTCACTCTTGCCAAAGGACCCAGCAAAGCTCCTACTGAACTGTGGGTTTCAGCTGCCACCAAGGTAGCTTGGACTCTGAGTCTAAGGACCAACAGAACACGATACTTGCAGGGATAACTGGCCCTAAGTAAAAGGAAGAGGCAGGGCTGCTTTGACACGGTGAAGGCAGGGAGAGATCCATATGAAACCTGGGTGATCCTCGTGGGTGCTTCCTGGTACTCCCTTACCCCACTGTGACTATGAACAGACACACGCAGCAATCCCGGCCTGTGAAGGGTGTGATTACCAAGGTTCCAGACACCACTGACCCCAGGAAAGAAGATTGGGATCATACCCTTGCGTAAAACATGAAGACCTACCAAGGTAATCATCAAGGATGTGAGCAACTCAGAATGGATATTATAGGAAGGAGGATGAGTCGCAGTTGCAGCCCCCAAATCAACTGCAGTGAGGATGGAATATAGTTTGTCCCACTAACCTTCGTCTTCTGAGTTCCCTATCGGGAAGACTGGCCCCCAGGAACCATGGAGGTGCTACGCCTTGAACTTGTATGGAGAAGGTCTATGTGGCACAAAGGGCAGACTGTAGTAGCTATGAGAATAAGCCTCGGGATTTCTGACTGTGGGGAGCCCAATTAACCTATGACCCCAGCTACTGTGCTCCAAAACCCATCACCACATTCACACTGAGGCTACACTTCCAAAAGGCAGAGCCAAGCCAGTGCCTGAGCATGTCACCGATAACAAAGCTGGCTCATTCTGGGAAGACAAGGTCCTGTGATAGGCGACTTTGTGTCAAGGATTCCCCTTCTTCCTTGCTAAACGTTATTGGAAATGCACTGCAATCTATGACCCTTCTCCCCAATCTTCCCCCTCCTTCTCTCCCTCCCTTCCTCTGCATTGTAGTCTGACAGTCTCCCAGCCACCCCACTCCATCCCCATTTCCCTCATAGACGTGCAACAAGTGTCTTGCACATCTAATCCTGTCTCAGCATCTGCTTCACAGTCCTTCATAAGCTTCCTCTACCATCTCTCTAGGCTCATCCCCTCCTTCCTCCCAGCTACCCCCTGCCTGCGGTGTGCTCCCCAGCCACCACTAAAGGGCTTCTTTCTGCACCAAGTCTAGGAAAGCTACCCTACTCCCTGTCTCAAATGCCCTTCTCCCTCTACTTTATCTCTAGGTCTGGGGCCAGTATAAACACTGACCTGGGAAAATATCACCATTTCTGTTTCTGCATGGCCAGTTCAGGGGGACCTGCCTATGGAGCATAGATTGTTCCATGTCCTATAACGAGCTGTGGGGTTCATATGTTTATCCCACAGGCATGTGTCCCACAAAGCATCTCTCCCACTAGACAGTGACAGAGTCTAGAGTGTGTCCATCTATAAGGAGCAGTCACTACCTGGCTCCAGAGAAATGCTGCCATGATGGCTGCTGAGGAGAGATCTGTTGAGTTTTTAAGAAACCTCAGAAATCCAAATTTTTATTGTGAAATTGTTGCATTTTAAATGTTATAAACTGATTCAAAATTAAAACACAATCCAACAGGAGAGCACACAAAACCTACCCAATGATGCTGTGGTTCAGACCTGCCAGCTTGTGCCCACCATTCTAACACACTCCAAAGTCCTTGACCATGACCCCCACGGAATGCACCATGGAGGGCTGAATGCTGGAGGCTCTGTACATGGTGATGCCTCGAAGAGGTTGTGCTCCTTGCTCTTTTAAGAGACTGAATCATTATATCTTGAATTTTTTCCTCTCTGACCATAGGGTATTTCATAACCCTATGCTATTGCAGACTGTATTAACCTCACCAAAGAGGCAACTAATTCATTATCTTGTTCAACAAATGTTTACTGAGGACCTGACATGGGCCAAGCCCTATGCTAAGCAGGGAGAGTCAGATTTGAATAAGAGCCAGCCCTTAGCCTCAAGAAAATCATATTTATTAGAAAGACAGAAATCTAAAATTACAATATTGTATTATTTGAGAAGTAGGTTGTATTACTACATTTATTGCCTACCAAAAGCAAGCATCTTGATTTCTTAAAGAATATTAACATCTTTTGA
Organism: Cnephaeus nilssonii; assembly: GCF_951640355.1. Classification (NCBI taxonomy): domain Eukaryota; kingdom Metazoa; phylum Chordata; class Mammalia; order Chiroptera; family Vespertilionidae; genus Cnephaeus; species Cnephaeus nilssonii. The sequence continues at coordinate 63,530,889 of NC_137081.1, forward strand.
ACAAATAAACCAAAACAAGTTTAAGAAACACCTTAAACCATAATCTGTCTATCTGAAAGATTTTAAGGAATGATAAATATTTTCATTATAAAATTGTAGAAAGTAGACGAAGATTAGGAAATATGAATAGGGAGCATTTAAAAAAAAAATATATATATATATATATATATAAACATTTAGTAAATGTCTAAGTAAATATATATGTATATATATATGTATGTATATATATATATATATAAACATTTAGTAAATGTCTAAGTAAATCTATATATATATGTGTGTGTGTGTATATATATTAAAGCCTAAATGACCAGTTGACCAGTTGCTATGACACACACTGACCACCAGGGGGCAGATGCTCAATGCAGGAGCTGCCTCCTGGTGGTCAGTGTGCTCCCACAGCCAACCTCCTGTGGTCCCTCTCCCTAGCCGGCCAGCCCCAATTGGCCTCAGGACTGGGCAAGACGGCCCCCATTGGCCTCACTCGCTGGCGAGGCAGAGGGACCCCACTCGTGTATGAATTTGTGCACCGGGGCCACTAGTATTTTAATAAAATCAAAATTGTAGCATATTCAGTGATTTCTTCTTCTGAATAGTGACATAAAACACAAATTAATTTGGGGGAAGAAAACAAAAAGTATAGCACAATTTTCTTAACGGAATATCTACCCTCTAGAAATTCCACTGATTATTGTCCTATTTCTAATGGTGTGAGTTTGTAACAGCAGCGATTCTGGGAAAACTTGACTGTACATCCTGGCTTTGCTGAAGACCCACCTATACATTGTGAAGATATAATTGACCACCCTTTGGGTCTTGTCTCCAACGCAGGCACATATGCACTAACCCGGTCTGAGGGTGCTGTTATCATGCTGTAAGATGTGGCATTTGGATGGAGGCCAGAATGAGAGAGCACTTGGCAATTGTTCTGATCCAAATACCTCTTCCCTTCGCCCCACCTCCCTACTCCCCAATCAAGCTACAATCAAACTGTAAATCAACTGCCTGGTATGGTTCAGGCAGATGTGTGAACTTCACTTTCCTAATGATTCTAGCCAACACTTTAAAACACACAAATTGAAACTGCTCTGTGTCAGTGAGTACTGGGAGAATTTTAACTACTGAATTAAAAGGCCAATCAATTGGTAAATCCCCAGGGGGAGGCCCTAATACCAGGTTATAGATTAACAGTTAACTGCTTTCAAGAACAAATGGGTAGTGCAAATCTCAAAGAAATGAGGTGGGAAAGGAGAACAAAATAAGCGGGAGATGAACAACTGAAATAATTGGGGCATAGAAACTGGTTGGTAAGTCTATAACAGAGTAGAAAGACGAAAGCCTTCTTTATCCAATTCCTTTTTTTTTTTCTAATCAAGTTTCTTAATATGGCAGACAATTGGGGCTGGTTTAGTCTCTTCATCTATTTTCCTGTATAATGTTGTGGTGAATGATAAGGTAGAAATGTATCCAGTGACTCACAAACTTGACCTCCTCTTCCCCTACCCCAGCCTCACCTGGGCAAGAAAAGGCTGCCTGGCAAGAACGTTAGGTTCAGGATTACTGAGTAATGAGAAATACTTCAGATAAAACCAACTGTTGGGTGATGCTTAAAGATATGTTAATCCTTTGTAAAGTCAGGGAGATGGAAAAATGCAAGCCATAGTAGACAGTTTTTGAGATGAATGCAACATTGTGAAAAACAACAGAAATGCAGGGGGAATTAAAAATACCAGAAACCTAATATGTTGTTACTACGATGGGTTTTAAAATTCAGCTCAGGACTTCTGGGCTCAATATGGGGAGCATGATGAGTTAATGATTATGAAATAAATAAATTTAATTGGTATATAATTCACAATAGAAATTCTCATAGAAATGTTAATTCTCTATCTTCCATTTTCATTCCCAGCACAAAAGACAGTTTGGATCCTAATATGAGATAACATTTTACATATAATTTTTAATGTAAAAGAGGGAAAAAGTGGATAGACTATTTTGGCTCCTAATTACAATTGTCCCCACAATGCAATATTGAATATTTATTTCCTGTTAACTCCATAAAAACAGATAAGAACTGCTAGTTTGAGAGACCTCTCTTGACACTGTGTTTACGATGTTCATGGACCACAGTCCCAACCTGACCAATCATCAACATGATCTTAGAAAGTAGACTACTAGAAAAACACTCAATAAGCTTCTCTGGTGATTCAAAGGATTTCCAGGTATGAAAACCTTAGAATTAGGTCATTAAAAACATGGATAGACATCATCTTTAAACAGCAATTCACAAAAAAAAAAAAAAGATTAGCTAATAAATATGTTTTAAAATGTTCAACTTCATCAGAGTTAAAGAAAGGCAAGTAAAAACAATGATTCAAAACAATATAACTTGTTCATTTATAAAACTGGGAAAATTGTGTTGATCTGATAATGCCCTGTGGTAATGAGTATTTGGGTAAAGAGACAATCTCATTTAAAGAAGTAAATTAGTTCATCATTTTTAAAAGGTAATTAAGCAGCTACCTAGAAGATCAATTTTTTTAAAAAATGTGTGTGCTCTTTAATCCAAAAATTCCATTTCCAATAATTTACCTAGCAGATATATTTCAAAAGTGTGCCAAGATAACATAGGTGAGAATATTCATGAAGACCTACCAGGAAATATCTGGTAATAGGAGGTAGGTTTATAAATTAAAGTACAACCACACAAAGGAATATTGTATAGCATTCAAAAAGAAAGATATATACAATTTATTAAAAGAAAAAAAGGAATATGCCATTGTCTAGTACAGTTCTTAGTCAAATACTTCTATTGTCAATAATTTTGAGACAATTTATTTCAAATTATGTCCTACCTACACTGCCAGCCCACCTACTAGTAAAATGGGTTTGAGAAGTCCTATAACAAAAGACTCATAGTAAGGCTGTTAAATAAAAGAAGCAAATAAAATTCATGGAAAGAAAAGGGAAATTAAAAATCCCAGGCTAATATATTGCCTCTGTTTGAACAGTCAGCATAGCTCCAAGTTTTCTGAAGGAAAAGGCAGAAATGAAAACAGGATGGTTGATGTCATTCTCATTGTCTGGGAAAAGAGTTCTTGCCTATTTACCAAAAAAGACTTTTTTTGTTTTTGGGGTTTTTTTCCCTGTTGCTGAATTCTAAGGGGCATGATACAAGGCCCTCGGCAAACATCTTGATTTGTTAAAACTCAGAGTGCTGGGCCCACTCTCAGACTTTCTAATTGAGTAGGTCTGGGGCCGCCTGAGAATGTGCATTTCTAACAGGTTCTTAGGTGATGCTGTTGCTGGTTTGGGACCACACTTTGGGACATTCGGGTCTTAGATCAACCATTCATTTATTAACCCTTAATGGTCAATGACTTCGCTAGTAGTTCTGCCTAAAGATCTGAGATACTCTTCACATGAGCTGAAATGTAACCCAGTGAAAGCACTGATAAAGCTCACAGAGCCCAAATATAGCTCTTTTTTATGATCAAAACAGATAATAAAGATGGAATTTGAGAACAGCCAGATATAAATGTGTTGCACACACCTTGGCCCTTCTTAACTTAATACAGATGCCTTCCAGGTCACCTGCTCCGATAGGGCTGAGACAGCCCTGATAATGCTAATTTATGCAATACTGACTCCCATTAACAATGCCTCATTTTACCCACACAGGAGGCTGGTCTCCTGCCAACATCCAAAATGCATTGTAATTCAATCCCAGTATCAAGACTCAGATGACCTTCAGACAATCTGAACCCTCTACCCCCCAAACTCGCTGACATGGGGAATAGAGGATTAACTAATTGTACCAGAGATTAACATAGCACCTTTCTGCTGGAAAGGTAAGAGTTCCAAATGCTTTTCAGATCAACAATCTCATTTGTCTTCCAAGACCCCTGGGTGGTAGACTGCACCTCTGTTACCGCACTGGAATCCTATGTCTGAGACCACTGTCTCTAACCCCTACTTGGTTCACAGTTGTCAAAGTCCTTAGTGCCATGAGAAATAACTAGTTTGACTGCATCCAGATACTGATCATACATACACACACACACACACACACACACTATACTGGCACCAGTTGTGTTTTACAAGATAGAAAACATCTAAAAATGTATCCAACAGATGCACTTATAAATGGACACATTATACCTCCGAAAGGGGAAAAAGAAAAAAGGATGAAAAAAAACACACCAACCAACTAAAAGTGCTCTGAGATGCCTAAATTTCATTAAGTTGAACTAGTTTTCAACAGTCTAGTTCAACAAACTTTAAAGAAGCACCTACTATGTGCCAAGTACTATTTTAGGAGCTGGGAGTAAAAATTGGATGTCAACCCTTACAAGTGTAATGTATATAAAACAGATAGTTTCAGATGATATGGATACGTTAGGAATTAACTATATGGCTAAAGCCTGGCATCAATGCTCCAAGAATGTCCACTTTACTTCTCTCAGGCCCAGGGGCCTTCCTGGAGGAGGAGACACAGATGGAGACCTCACATGATCAGGAATCAGCTAGAATAATGACAGAGGAGTATGGTGAAGGATCTGTGCTAGGCTGTTGGTTGCATATCCCAAATCCTACCACTCCTTCGTTGTTACAAACAGAAGTTCTATTTTACTCAGGTGGCATCTGGCCTGTCTCAAAATATACTTCCCAGAACTCCCTACAGCCCTGGCAATCATGTGACACGTTCCTGGCTAAGGATGCAGTGGAAGCCACAGTAGGGCTTCTAGGAAAGCTGTGGGCTCCCCCTTCGGTTTTTGCTTTCCCTTCTTTGCCCCTCGCCCTTCTTGCTGCCTAAAATACAGATGAGAAGCCCAGGAGCATGGCTGTCATTTTGGGGAGCATGAGGAATGATAAGATGGAACAAGACTGGTCCCTTGGAGGTGTCCCATCACCCTGGACTGCCTACGTCCAGTCTTCTTGTTGCTGAGAAAAGGAAATCCCTGTTTAATTCAGCCCCTGGAGTCTCATACCCATAAGCAGCACTACTTATGCATTAGTATTTATTTCTTTGTTTGCATATTCTGGGGAAGGCCCCAAATCTTAGAGCAAATGCTACCATCCTTTCACTATATGCTGAATCCTTCACTTTTATCAAAACCTGCAATTAAGTCTGCCCTGGTACTTTTTATAAATGCAAACACTATTAACAACCTTGTTACCTGAAATATATTTAACTAAGATCTAATAAAATAAGACTACAATGACCAGTAATAAAAAAAATTCACATGACTATATAACCCAGGGTTCCTCCTCTCTCCTCCTCCAGAAAGAGAACTATGAAGTACTGAAGTCACACACACACACACACACACACACACACACACACACACACACACACACGGCCTTTTGTTGTATCCTTGTACACCTGTCAGTAGTCTCAAGCACTGATGTTGCTCTCCGTTTGCTACATAAACAGGGACTGAAAAATAAAATGGGAAGGACATCAAGCAAGAGTTTTCCAATTTGTTTCTTTGTTACCCCAGAAATTATGTTAACAGCGAGTTACCCCTTGATGTGGAGCAAAAAGCGAGGAGTGCTCAGATAGAGGACGATGCTGCCGCAGCTGCCTGCTGCAGGGACCGGTCACTGAATGTTCTTACAGATATAAAAGCATCAGGCCAGTGTCCTGGGACTTCACTACCAACTCCACCAGGGCCCTCTTCAAACAGCCCAGAGACCTGAGGCAGGGGCACTCCAGTCCTGGCTCCTCCCTAACTGGTTGTTCCCCTCGGACAATCACACTGGCTCCTCCACCTGGCCCTAAGGGGCTGACCTGCATCAGTGATTCTGAGACTGGGGGATCTGGTAGACCAATAAAATTCTACTTGAAAATAAAAAATCTGAAGTCCAACAGAGCTTTGCCAATGTTGCATTCTTCTTTAATAGACATACAAATAAAGCAATAACAAAAGCCAAAAGCCAACACAGACATAATGCTTCCAGCCACCCTTTATTGGGAAGCTTTGTGTGTTTTTTATGATGAAAGATTTCCTTTTATTCTGCCTATTTTGGAAGTGTGGGACTGTCCTTCAAGTCTCTTACCGTCCCTCCAATGATTTGATCCTTTATTTCTTTACATATTTCCCTCTGAATTTGAAACATTGTTTTTACACTGGATTGTCTGGGCCAGTAGTTCACCCAAACAGTCCATATATCCTGTAGATTCGTGACCTTCTTTGGGACATGGGTCCCTTCAGCAGTCTACTAAAACTTATGCAGCCTTTCCCCAAATAATACTTTTAAACAAATGAAAAGGAATACATGGCATTACAAAGAAAAGCAATTATATTTAAGTACCAATATCAAAATACTAAAATACACAAATTCATGATATAGCAATAGATATGCTTTCCTATTACAACATTAAATATCAAGCTCTAGTGGTGATACTAATGATTATAATTTCAAGCACTGATGAGCATAAACGATATTTCAAGATATCTGCAACAACTCTGTTATATGAAAATATTTTTTATTTCTGTTGATGATAAAGTCACAGGTATTACTAATACTCTTGTGGTTTCACTAGAAGATAATAAAAATAAAAATGCATTTTCCTTCCAAATTAAATGTTATATTCTCCTATAATTCAGAAACAGAAAACCCCCCCCTCCCCATCCTAACACCTCTACTTGATATTTTTAATAGCTCACTTCATTCCCCATTGTACTGCATAACTGCATACATAGGTGATGTGTCATTTTGACACAGGGCCACTTGTCAATGAAAAGAAAGTCATCTTCTCAGCCTAGTCCCCCAGCCACCCCACTGCCCCCTGCCCAGAGTCAGTCACTGTTACCAATATCTTGGGTATCTTTGCCATCTATTGAATGTTTCATTTAAAAAAGCATTTTGTTTAAATTATATAAAAATTTCTTCTGCAATGAAATTACTTTATACCCTTTTTAAAGAGCCATTATCTTTCTCCTCCATCCTATTTGACCAGCACCACTTATATTCTGCTGATAATCCTTGGGCAGCTGGGTCCTCTTCTCTTGGTTTCCATGGCTTACTTGTTACTCTATTCACCCTCTGAGCTCAGGTCACACTATTGGGACACTTTGAACGGCAACAACTCCATGAGCCTGGGACAGGTCCAGCTGGCTGGCTGGCTGTCCTCTGCTGAGGGCCCCAGGAAAACCTCTCAGCACCAACCCAGCCTCCTCAGCAGCAAAAAAGAATGTTCAGATGAGAAGAAAGCAGCCAGTCTCTGAAACCCATTGGGAGCACTTTCAGGGCAGCCATAAGACAAAACAAAAGGAGAGAGCGCGAGAGTGAGAGTGAGAGCAACCTCCAGTCATCTCATCATATCATAAAATAAAGGATAATCAGCCCTAGCCGGCTTAGCTCAGCAGATAGAGCATCAGCCTGCGGACTGAAGGGTCCCAGGTTCGATTCCGGCCAAGGGCACATGCCTGGGTTGCAGGCTCGATCCCCAGTGGGGGGCATGCAGGACGCAGCCGATCAATGATTCTCTCTCATCATTGATGTTTCTATCTCTCTCCCTTCCTCTCTGAAATCAATAAAGAAATATATTTAAAAATAATAAAAAAATACAGGATAATCTTCCAAAATAGGACAATTAAAACCCATAATAAAAGGACAAATCTCCCACAAAAAGGCAGCTAGTAGACCATAATCATACATACAATAATAACATGCAGAGGAAAAGGAGCCAATGGAGGAGAGGAAAAACTGAAGAAATACTGGAGGAGACGTTCCCTACCTTGCAGAAACTTTCATCGGCAGGTGGAGGAGCTTGTTCGGTTCCAAGTTAAGAATGATTGTAAAAGACACATATCAGTGCAAACTCTGGTACTTGTCGAACAGAGAAAAGCTGCTGATTTTATGCGTATATCTTGTAATCACTCATCTTACTATAGTTCCTCCTCAATTTAGTTAGTTAGTTTTTTATTAATAGAGTCTACAGGGTTTTCTCAAAGTTATCAGCAGCACAAAAAGGAAAGTTTATCTTTGCTTTTTTCAATATTTACTCCATCCTTTTGTCTTATATTTTCTAGAACCTCTAAAAGTCTGTTAATAGTTGTCACTTCTGATTTTAATGAAAAGTCTTGAAAGCTTCTAGACAAAAGTGATGTTACCTATAAAGAAAAGAGAATTAGTCTGGCATCAGACTTCATCTGCACTCTATTGAGAGAAAAGAATGGCATTCCTAGAATTCTGTACCCATATGAGGTATCATTCGACTTTCAGAGTAAAAGGAAATATTGAAGGTAATTTAATAACAACAATGGTACCCTTATAGCACTCTTATTGAGTGCTAGGTTCTATTCTAAGTATTACCCTTATTGTGATCATTTGCCTATAAAAGTAGCTGCAATTAATTCCTTCCTTCCCTTTCTACTCATACCATTCCTCCAACTCAAAGTGGAGTCTAGTCTCCCATCTCACAGAATCTGGTAGTGTCACTGTGCCAGTTCCAAGCCGAAACATCATGAAGGGTGTCCATCTTCTGCCTCTCAGAGCCCCAAGTCCCCAAGTAAGAAATCCAGGCAACTCTGATGGAGAGAGAGGCTACATGAAGGAAAACTGAGACATGTGAGTGAAAAAGCCATCTAGGTCATACAGCCCAGCTGAATCTTCAGAGGATTCCAGCCCCTGCTACTATGTTGATGCCAACCACATGAGAAACTCCAAACAAGAACTGCTCAGCTAAGCCCAACCAACCCACAGAACCATGGGAGATAATAATAAATTGTTTACATTGTTGTTTTGTGGTCGATCACCAGAATGCTGACACCAACTCATTCGATCATCACAATATTCATATAAGGTAGCTATTATCAGTAACCCCATTTTATGGATAAGGAGACTGAGGAACAGAGAAGTTAAATAACTTTCCCAAGTTTATACAGCTAGAAAGAAAGTCCTTGAGAAATGCAAAGATTCAAAATTAAATAAACTTCACGCTTCATAATTTTCTCAATAAAAATATTGAGAAAGACTCTAATGCAACAAAAATGAGTCAGAGCTGACTTCAAGATAGAGGAAAAGGGAAAAAAAGAGAAATAAAACAGTGGTGGGAAGTGTATCATGTAAATATATTGTGAAATCTAAATAGCTAATATTGCCATTATTGAGAACATACAAATTAAACATTAAAACTACTAAAATAAGAGACAAACTGCAAGGCTATCATAATAGTACAGAATGAAAGAAAGCCTAGGAGCTGGAAAGGAGCAAGGCTGGAGCCAGAAAAAAGCAGGAAAAAGCAGGAAAAACATTCTACAGTTCTTGGCATGAATTTGTGCAAGATATAAATTAAGAAAACTGACTTGACACATAGAAAATTGAATAGACCAATTACCATAGAGGAGATTGGGAAAGTGGTTAAATTTCTAGCATTAAAAAAGGAAGCATATGACTTATCAAGAATAGTAATATGTTATTTATGTTGTATAAGACTATAGAAACATAGAGAGAGCCCCTAAATCCACTTTATAAAACTGGTTTAGCCTTAAAAGTCCAATAAAAGAAACTACAGAGCAATCCCATTTATACATATTTTCAAAAATCTAAATAATATATTAGCAAATACAATCCAAAAGTAGACAAAGTGAATATTGCCAATGATTGAGTGGAGTTAACACCAGAGAGGCAGTTTCCACACCAGCAAACCATTAACATCATTCATGATAGCAACAAATGCATGGAGGAAAAGTGGTTGCTTACATCAATAGGCTCCATAAAAGCATCTGGTAAAATTCTACAGCCATTTTTAATAGAACTCCAGTAAAATATAAGTAGAAATAAACCTCTTGAATGTGAAAATATCTATTTTTTTAAAAACCAATTGCAAATATCATTCAAACAATCAAATGCCAGGAATAAGATGCTATGCCTGCTATTACCATTACAACTGAACAGTGACATTAAGAAAACAGTTGATATAAGTAGAGTGAATAAAAAGATATAAATTTCCCTTTTAAATACTAATGTTATGTTTATATGCCTAGACACTTTATTTTTTTTTAAATATATTTTATTGATTTTTTACAGAGAGGAAGGGAGAGAGATAGAGAGTTAGAAACATCGATGAGAGAGAAACATCGATCAGCTGCCTCCTGCACACCTCCCACTGGGGATGTGCCCGCAACCAAGGTACGTGCCCTTGACCGGAATCAAACCCGGGACCCTTCAGTCCGCAGGCCGACGCTCTATTCACTGAGCCAAACCGGTTTCGGCAATGCCTAGACACTTTATACCAGTTTTAAAGTAAAAACTACTAGAATCAATGAAGGAGTTCCATCAGGTGGCTGGAAATTTTTAGCTTTTCTCCAAATTTGCAGTAAAATTTTAAAAATATATAATAGCATGAAAATGAAATTCAAATTTTATACATACATTTAATACAATGCCAATTAAAGTGGATATAATAAAACTAGAGGCCCAGTACATGAAAATTCATGCACGGGGAGGGGGGGGGGGCGTTCCCCTCAGCCCGGCCTGTACCTTCTTGCAGACCAGGAGCCCTCAGGGGATGTGTGACTGACAGCTTAGGCCTGCTCCGGCTGGTGAGCGTCCCGCCCCGCCCCACACACCCCAACCCCCTTTCGCCCCTTCGCCACCTCCAGTAGCTGCACCACCCGCTCGCTGGCCTGCCCCCCCCCCGCTGACCAGTCGTTTCGCTGTTTGGTCAATTTGCATATTAGGCTTTTATTATATAGGATTTTAGGCAAGATTAAATGTACAAAAATTGGCAAGAAATTTTTGAAAAAGAATAATGAGGGGTGGATCATACCAGACTTAAATCCATCCAAATCAAAACATGGCATGGGAATAAATAGCAGAACAGACTGGGGAGCCCAGAAATGAATCCCAGAATCCTTTCTGGAGTAAACCCCACCTGATCATGGCAATATTCAGAAACAGAAGTCTCTATCTGACCAAGCGAGCACTGTGATGTGTGTGGAGAGAACAGCTTATCGATAAATGGCACATGCACAACTCACTATGCATATTGGGAAAACAAAATAGGTGGGGCTCCTACCCCCATTCTATATGAAGTCATTAAAGAGAATGAGTTAGCTCTATGCTGTCTCAAGTGGAGAAGTCCATGGCATACGGCTGAGCAAGAAAAGTAAGATTTGGAGAATATATTACAATTTTGGAATGTCTTGTCCACCATTCAGAACTGTAGATGCTGGATCCTAAGGACATGACTAACACTGCTTTGCAGGATGCCTGTACAAAACAAAACATAACTATACACATGTGTGGTAGTTATAGAAACACAGTGAGAAAAATTGAGTTATATACTCATTCAGTACTAGTTGATGTTGGAGGGGGGCAGTCCTGGATGAGAAGGGAGGGAAGAACAAAGGTCCCAACAATAAATACAGAATGTACAATTTATCTAATGTGTGTGTGTGTGTGTGTGTGTGTGTGTGTGTGTGTGTGTGTGTGACAGAGAGAGGGGGGGAGGGGGGAGGGGAGAGAGAGAGAGAAATGAAAGTATGGCCACCTAAATGTTATTCATGATTATCACAGGGGCATGAATTTCAAATGATTTTTACTTTATATAACCAAGGGAAAAACAAGTTTCATTATAAAAAAATGGTTCAAAATTATAAAGTACAAACATAGAGATAATAACATAATTTTAAAATAGATCACAAATGAATGCCAAGTCAGAGGGTCTTCAAAACCTTCTTTGTGAGGTTTAAATAGGTGAGGATAGAAAGCCCCTCGCACACGCTTGACAAAGACTAAAGATCACTACTATTGTCCTGATTCCAGACATTTAGGGGTCACTGTTGACAACTCTGTCTAAAAGTACAACCTTAGGGGCCCAGGGCAAAGGGAGGCCCATAGAATCTCTGATGGCTCTAAAACCACTTTCACGCAGAGAGAGGAAAGAATATCGTCTGGTTTCCTCAGTGCAACTGCACTGTGAGAAGAGATGACATCATGCGAATTAAGAGCTGAAGCGAAAACATTTGCTTCTGACTTCCCAAACAGTAGGTCTTAGGTACTGCTGTCACCCTGCTAGAGACGTGACAGTGTAAGCTGATTACCACACTTTTTATTCCAGGCGTCGAGCCACCCGATTTGTAAGCGGGCTTTGTGTAATATCTCCCTACCACCCGCATCAGGCATGGAGCAGCCCTCAATCTCACTGGGCACCTTGGTATTCAAACCCTACCACAAAGGAAAGCAAATCGCCCCGTTACTGCCCAATCTTTAGCAGTCCGAGCTTCAAAGCCTCAGGAGCTAATAGATGGTAATAGATTCCAGGAGAATTTAGAAATCCCTGTGGCTAAAATACTTTTTAAAATGCATCCAGGCTTTCTAGCTGGGGAAAGCTAATCTCATCTTCTCTTACGGTACAGTGCAACCCAGATCCCTTAATCTTCCTCAGATTTGTGCATAATACCCTCTGATGTTCAAGTAATGCTGTGTCCAAAAAAGCAGCTCCCTAATGCACCCCTGGGTCTGCAGCCCCCAGCTGCCCACACAGTGAGAGCAGGACCATGCTTGGCTCGCTCCCTGCCTGGTGGGCTGCTCTGTCTACCTGCTGTCCTCTAGGCCCTCTAGCTCTGTGAGCCTTAATTCTTCATGACCTGGTTATTTAGCACCTTCTAAAATCCTGACAGAGCCAGGATAAGGCTATTTATTTTCAAAATGTATGTTTCTGTAGTTGTGAGGAGGAAATACTCGTATCTTCACACAGTGAAGAGCTTTGAATTCATCTGCTCACCACAGTCATTTATGACCACACTGACTTCACTAGCCTTGCTGCTGACAAATGCTAGAAACACGAGAAAGGGTTTTAAATGGAAATTCCTGAAGCTAAATCAGGCCTCAAAATACATCTGATGGCATCTATTTAAGTGTAACACTGAAAGGCTATAGACGCATAGATGGATTCAGAACCCTGATTATAATTACCATGAAAAGGGGCTTTTAGACTTATCACGGCATCATCCTAACTTTGGAAGAAAAGATTTATGCGGGGCTGTACCTGAACCAGGTGGGTATATCGAAAGAACACAGACTGTATACTTTTCATTGCACGCCTGGGCCAATGTGCACGGATTATTCTTTCTAGTGGGGCCCTACATAAAGCAATCTCCTTTCCGTTGACAGGGAACTTTCCCTGGGGATCAAATTTGGACCCAAGGACTTCAAAAGAATATTCAGTAGTTTTGTATAACCTCAAAAGAAATGACAAAACACTTCATATGGCAGCATCCTGCTTATGTCAATGGGAATAACACTCACTACTATGCGATCACAGCCCTCCGTTTTCCTCCTGGGAATTTAAAATCACCACATCAATTTCTCAGGAGTTGGGAGAAAAGCTGAGACGTGCTGAGCACTCACAGATTCCACCTCCTCTTACTTTCAGTCCCAGCAACCTTCTAGAAACTAATTCCTACAACCCTGTAGATGGTGCCTTTGCACCCCACTTACACCCCCACACACTGTGCTCTGACTGCCCTGGAGCGAGTGCTTCCTCTGTGAGTTCTAACCTCTCTGCCATAACACACTCTGCTGTGGACTATACTGTGTCCCTCACACATTCATATTTTGAAGCCCCAACCTCAATATGATGGCACTGGGAGATTGGGGTCTTTGGGAGGTAATTAGGTTTAGATGAGGCCATAAGGTGAGGCTCTCTGATAGAATTAGTGTCCTTATAAGGAGAAACACCACAGAGCTTGTTCTTTTCTCTCTCCCATGTGAAGACTCAGCGAGAAGGTGGCCAGCTACAAGCCTGGAAGAGAGCCCTCACCAGAAATCAAATCAGCTGGCATCTTGATCTTGGACTTCCCAGCCTCAAGAACTTTGAGAAACACATCTCTGTTGTTTAAAGACACCCAGTCTGTGGTATTTTGTGGCTGAGGGATTTGGCACTGCTGAGATAATTCCAAGTAGAAATGTCCCAGGGAATTTTCCAGAAAGTAAAAAAAAAAAAAAAAAAAGTAGCCTGTCTCTAACTAGGTCAGAGGGCCACTAAGCAAAGTCAGAATAAGCCAGCATGGAAATTTGCAATGAAACGGAACCACCGGAAGTGCTGGATGAGTTGAAGATAGAAACAGAGGACAAGCTAGGCCTCCCTGTATTTCCTATACCAGTGAGAAGCAGCATGTAGTTTTGAGGCAGGATAGTAAGTAGCTAGGAAAATTCCTTGGCAAGTGGAATGGGAAACTGAGACAGCTGACTCAAACTGGCCTTATCCAGCACCCTGACCCACCCGCCTCCTTCTCCCTTACACGACCACTCCCTTACGCAGAACAATGAGGTTCTGGTCAGCATCAAATAATCTTAGGAACAAAGCCTCAGGTCTATTGACCACAGAGACAGAGTTTTGGCCAAACTAGAGATAATATTTAGGCCTCAATTGTGTTTCAGCTCCGGGCCCAGAAAAACAGCAAAAGCAAACAATACAACCCCATGGCTGACATCAGGACCAGATGCAATGACCAATGATCCCCTACTCTAGCACCGACCAATCGGTAGAGACTATGACCCTGAAAGGACACACCTGGAAAGCTGATGAGTATTCTATTGAGATCTGCCCCTGAGACCTCCCCTAAAATTCCCTCCTTTTAGAAAACAGATAAAAACCCTTAAGACAAAGGACTCAATATGCACTCTCTCTCTAGAGTACGCCCACTCCTTTCTTCAGGCCTGTGTCTTTGCTTGCTTTCTTCTAAGCTCTACGAGCCCTTCTTTTGCCTCTATAACTTGTTTCCTGAGTCCATGCAACCCTGCTAGCTCACTTCTTCTGCTTCTGTGTCTTCCTTCCCCCCCCCTTTTTTTCTTTATTGATTAAGGTATTACATAAGTGTCCTTATTCCCCCACTTGTTTCTCTTTTTAAAAAATATTTTTTTATTGATTTCAGAAAGGAAGGGAGAGAGAGTTAGAAACATCAATGGTCAGAGAGAATCATTGATCGGCTGCCCCCTGCAAAACCCCACTGGAACGAACCCGCAATCTCGGTACGTGCCCTGACTGGGAACCAAACCGTGACCTCCCGGCTCATAAGTCGATGCTCAACCACTGACCAAGCCCGGCCGGGCTGCCATTGTGTCTTTCTCTGTAAGAGGTCAAGGCAGCTCTCTGAGCAGCATGCTCAAATCTTCTCTTCAAGTGTCCTTTCATTTCACATGCTAAACAAACTTCCTCTTGCACTACAGTTCTTGGCTCTGAATTCCTTCTTTGCCAAACTTAAGAATCAAGAGCCCACATCGTAGCTAACAGCTTCACAACATTGTGTGGGTCCCCCCAGCCCCCCGGAGGACAAGGGTATCCTACCTACCTTTCGAAAGAATAGACAAGATATTATTCAAAGTAGAGATGAAGTAATTAGGTGCTGAAGAGTCAGAGGTCAGAAAGCCAGACTAAATAGTAGAGCTACAAAGCTAAAGATTTTCAAAATTGGCCGTAGCTTCTTTTGGATCTTCAATATAGAGCATTTTGAAAGTTACTCAAGATCCAAAATCTGAGTGAATTACCTGGATAGATTATCTCCTGAAAAGGAATTCAAAACAAAATAATTATAATCAACTGCATCTAATTAACCAGCAGCACATAATGCTTTCCAAAGTGTTTAGATATATATAATTCTAATTAGAAAAATACTAGAAGGTTAAATGCTACATAGTCAAGAGCCAGGGAAAGACAGGGCTCTGCTAATGTGATCCCCAGAGAGGAAGCCACCATGCTAGGAACGCAAATGCACCAGTCCAGCACTGGAGTGCATCCCCTGCACCACAGCCTCAGAGAGGGCTTAGGGCTCCTGTCCTAACAGGACACAAGCAGTCGGGAGCAGGGGGAGGGACTAATTAGAAACATGAAGCTGGTCCACCTCCACTCAAAGCCTGGTTCAGGGAAATCAACTTTTCATTGAACAAAAGACTTTACAGACCAAAAATAAAGATAGCAACCGAAAGCCCCATTGCAGTGACAGGTCAAAACCCTTAATTCAAGTGACCTTTCCTGCTATTCAAATGCAGCCATTGTGATGAGAATATGCCTGGATTCAGTTTGTAAGCCAAGGGCGGACAAGCACAGATGTTCCCTGAGGCCATTTATTAATGCGTGGGGCCATTTTGGCTTCTCTGTTTCTAATTTTCATATTTCTTTTATTTGGTTCTCATCCTCTAAATACCTAACTCGGTCACTCTCCCTGAAGCCAGCTTCATGCCTGTTGGTGACTATAACATTTTTATGTCTTAAGATTTTAACTTCTTCAGATGTTTTAATATGAATAAACCCAGGAAAACATGAGCAAATCAATTCACAGAGACAGAGGACCCTCCCCTACCCTCCCATCCCTACTTCTGCTCCCCACCCTGTAGAACTGGCCTGGTCTCTCTATTATACCCAGGACAGTGTTTCTGCCATGAAAGATCTTCCTAGGAAAAGGTTAGGGAGATTGTGATCAGAGTGGAAGTTAAGAACAGTGATGGATGCGATGTCACAAAGCAACTACAATTTCATAAGTCTTTAAAAGCTGAGGCTTAGGATATTTTTTACCTCCTAGCCACTCTCCTCTCCTCCTAAAATAATGCACAGCTGACATTTAAGTCCTTTGCTGTAACTTGATCTGGCAATGCCCACTGTAAACCTTAACAAAGTGTGCAGTACAGTACCAGCCCATTCTGTTGGACAAGGAACTTTCTAGAACTTTCGCAGTCCTTCCAGGAGAGATGAGAGATAATCCTAGTGTTAGCAAGGATTAAGTTCACCAGGTTGTTGAGAATTTTTAATCTTCCTTTTAATGTAAGTCATGGTACCATTAACTTGTATGCTATTGAAAACAGGTTTAGTTGAGCAGCTCATAAAACAACAACATAAAGAAGGAGAAAAGTTATTTGACTCAGTGAAGCTAAGAATATGGAAAGAACAGATTTCAAATCCAGCTAATAATCATTTTATAAAAAGAAACCCAAGCATTCCGCAAGAATTACCTGACTCTTCTTCACTTCTCCCTCCCATCACATCTCTGCCTCCTCCACCGCCCCCATCCCCTCGCCCCTGCTGTTGAGTTGTGAAAATTCCATGAGCATTAAACAATCCCCAGATATGTTCTTCTGACACAACAATTATGTAAAAGGACTTCCTTATGTGTGGCTCTCCTGAATTCAGGAAGATGGAGCCCAGTACTTCTCAACCTTCAGCCACCCACCAATTTCAAAGAAGAGCAAATACCTATTCAAGAGAGCTTGGGATTCAGCCCAAGGTAGAAAACAGAAATTCCCTTGATGATTCATGTTTTATTTTTTTAAATATCAATTGTATTCCATAACATATTCATCTGTTTTCAGATAAAACAATATGTTTTCTGAATTCCTGTGGAATGAATGCTTCAGGAAGCTGTACAAGGTTAATCCTTTGTGTACTGTGGTACACCGTGAGCATCAATTTACACTATCCTCTATTTCCATACAGACTCACTCAAACCTTTAATCTCCTTGGTCTTTGTAGATCAGCTTTAGAAAAAAATAAGGTGAGAGAAAGGTTGTTCAACATGTTTAATTATTTAAATAAAACTGAAGTCATTGTGTAGAAACATTTAGAAGGAAGAGAGAATTTCAGTTTTACTCTTTTCCCTGTTTTCCCCTGGATACTGTAGAGGAGGTGGAAGCTAGAAATTTTTGCTACATTCCCATTGCCTTTTTCCTGGGCCAAGCAGGAAGTCTATCTCAAGTAGCTTTAGGGAGGTTAACTGTAAAGAGGGTGGCACCGGACCCAGACCTACATGGAACATGTCTCACCTCAGCTTCAAATGTTGGCTCAGGAAAGGGCATGTCAAACCTTTCAAACCAACCAAAGCCAACCAGCGAACACCCCAGCACTTTTGCCTCAAAGGTCTTTCCCCTATATTGTTACCATCTATACATAACTCTGAGGAAGTCCCTGAACATGTGAAGCAGGCCTCCTGCAAATCAAGCCAATTCATATAAAAGAGGTTCTGAAAGAAAATCTAGCAGAATAGCACAGGCTCGTAGAGAGAATGGCACAGGGAGACATTTATAACGGGAGAGAGTAAGACACAAAGAGTAGGAGAGAACCGAGTCCTGATGATGCCACTTTAACCCCTGATTCCACTGCACCCGAAGCCCAAACCCCTCAGAGCTCCCACTTGTGTGAGAGGGGAAAAGTCCTCTTTGGCATCAGGTAATTTAAGTTAGGTTCAGCCACTTGTAACTGAACACCTTCCAAAACAAAAATAGGAACATGTGATTCTCAACTTCAAATCCTTCAATGCCTCTATCAAATACAGGGTAGGGCAAAGGGAGGTTTACAATTGTTCATATGGAAAATCTATATATATATAAAAGCCTAAGCCACCATTACGACTCAGAATGCATTAGCCTGAGAGAGCCATGAAGAGGACTCAATTCACAAGACTAAAAGTATGAAAACATTTGCTTCCCTCTCCTACTATCCACACTCAATCACAGAAGCTGCCCTTGATTTTACTCATTTCGAAGACACATTTTGTTCAGATGTTCATATGGGGACTGAGAGTTAATACAATTATAGAGAAGCTCAATCTAAGGAAGGCGCTGGCTTTCGGGAAGAGCACCTCAGCTTTGCTGGGGGGACAGTGTCACTGTCATGGCTGGTGCACCGATAGTTTCACCTTTCGGTCTTGCCAATTGCCAGAGAAACCCCTCGCCTTTCCCGGACATATGGTCCTGCAGTTCTGATGGGGGTGGGGCAGAGTGCTATATTTTCATAACGGGGAGCAGCATGCTGGTGGATCAGCCTTCCTTTTTGTGACTACATGCAAAGGTGATTGGAAGAGACTCCCAGTCTCCACAAATATATCTCCCCATGTTCTCAATGTACCAGTATGTCATTGTTTATACTCAACAGGTAGCCAGTGTGCATGAGGATCGCAGGCAGCCATCTGCTGCCTGGCGGCCAGCTGCCACCCAGAGAGGGATGTTAGTTTTGTTCTGCCAGAACCGCCCATCCAGTGCTGACGACCGCACGCCTTACATCCATTCTCTCCCTTTTCAGAAATTCCATTAGCCTTCAGATCTGTTCTAAAATGCCTATTTTCTGAGTCATTGCTCTTTGCTAAATGAGAAGGCATGGTTCTTCGTACTGCCAGCATCATCCTGTGCTACCCGCCTCCTTGTTTTCAGCAGGTGGGAATATGTCCATAAGCAAGGGCCATAATTTCCCTCTGGGAAGCAGGTATTCAAATCCCCACTCTGAGGCTGATAATAAAAGATCTGTTTCCACCCTCAAGGCTGCACTCTGCAATCAGGCTTCTTTTGGGGAGAACAGTTTCTCACAGCTGAAGGCAAGAGGATGTTATCAATGAGAAGCAGACAATCAGGACCTTCCATGTCAATAAGTATTATTAAAATTTAAAGCTCACAGCAGATGAGGAATCTGGAAACCATCTCACGAAGAGGGGCACATTCCTAGGCATCTGTAATGGAAACAAAAATGCTCTAAATCTACTAGTAAGTGCAATCGGAAACAAAACCGATTACCCTGCCATTACTGTTCTGAAGATGGTCCTTTCCTTGTAATTATAACTAAGTTCAGGTTAGTCCTCATTCTTCACACAGGGGTAACTTCCCCCACATGCTATTTATCTTTTTACAGAAGATTCAAAAGGTTAAAATATATGGCTTAGGTTTTAAGGACATTTTCATTTTGGAAAACATAAGGCAATTATAATAGTTAATTACATGTTTTGGGGGAAATTCTTGCTGTGTTGCCAAGATGTATTTATTTAGTTGTGCCTGGGGAATAGAGGATTTGGGAACAGTGGCCAATGTTCTAGAACCAAGTGCTGCCCTAACTGTCCAAAGGAAGTCCCCACCCCACCCCAGTCTCCAAAGCAGGTATTTCTCATGTTTTCTCTCTTACTCGTGCTCTCGCTCCATATACATAAAGACAAATGTACAATTTCTTTTTAGTGCCAAATAAAAATCAACCCCCTCTCCCTCCCACTTCCCCGTAGTTCTTCTGTTTTGTAAAGAGCACAAACAATGAAGGCTTGACTTCTATCTTTAGTAATCATGGGGAAAGAAAAAATTCCATATCTATACAAAAGCAGTGCAATTGCTTTCACTGAATTCACTGGTCATTTCAGTATAAGAAAATCAATCGCCCCAATTGCCTGGCTGAAAAGACCAGTTTAAGTCCTTGAATTCTAACAGGAAGCTCACTAAGGTAGCCCTAGGCAGATGTGACCGATATTAGGACTCTGTTGCTGGTTATCCAAATTGCCAGTTTCTTTTGCAAACTAGGGCTTATTTCTGGTTAATACTGTTAAACTCCGATAAATTCAGTGTGTCCTTCCTGGGGGCTGAGCAGAAGACGTGTGCCTTTCAGATGTGTCTTGCTCTGAAAGTTGCAAGCAGAGAGGGCCCGTGAGGTTGGTCAGCTGGGTTTATGCACAGTGAATAACATGAGGCACCTATGAATAGCCAACCTCACTTAGTCACACTCTGCCTCCTAGAACTTCATGAGCTCCCCCTTCAGGGAGAAGGAGGGACCCAAAGTGAAGCAAGGGGGAGGGAGAGAAAATGAATGAATAGGTTCCCTGAAGCCACTTGAAGGTAGAGGGATGCTGTGTTTGCATCTGGACAGAGCTCCGTGGGGAGTGAGAGATATCTCATGGTCTAGTCACAGACAACCATGGTGCTATCTCGAGACAGGCTATTCCCTTTGGGCTACTTCCTCTGTGGTGCCAGCTGCAACACCAACACCAGCACCCAACTGTGGGAAGCTCCATGTCAAGTGGAATGTTGCCCTGACCAGTGCCCAAGACGGGGACCAGTGTCGGGCCTTTCCACAGGAACAAAGCAGATAATGGTGATGCCATACCTACCAGAGAGGACATGAAGGAGACACATCCCTTAGAACTGCTTTCTCAATTCTCATGACAAACCAACACGGTCGTCCAAGAATTTCTATAATGGATGCCACGTTGAGTTTTCTAAGTCACAGGCAAATGTCTAGGAATTGGTGATCAGAATACTTGGCCTTCCATTTACCAGTATATCGCAAATGGAAATGTCTCTCTACCTCAACACATAAAACCGGACCCTATATATTTTGCCTATTTCCTTAGTAAATAAAATATGAACATCTTATAATTGAGATGCTGTCAGAAAATGAAAACCTCACTATGAATGCTTAGATTGAGTAGCTCCTGCATTCAGTCAGTCAACAAATATTTAATGGGTTTCTACTGTGTGCTATGAACAGTGGTGGTAACACAAGTAGGAATAGGAGATAGCCCTCACACCCGAGAAACTTGCAGCGTGGAGAAAATGAGCATTTAATGTGATGCTTACTACAGTATGGATTTTTTGAAGAGCACTATTGGACCATGAAGGAAGATTCAATGACTGTCTATGGAAGTTAGGGAAGGCTTCGGAAAAGAAATGACACTTAATTTAGATCCTTAAGGATGAATACATGTTTTACAGTTGGAGAAAGAAGTGTAGGTCATAGTAAGCACACCTTCGTGGGGAAACTCAGTTGTATTACTTACTGGCCTATGTCATCCACTAGGAAATCATCACCACTGTTATCTAAAAACAAATGCATCAATGCTTTAAAATGAAAAGTTGTAAATTCGCTCCATGTATATTCAGTTTATTGTATTTTTACCAAACAGGATTCTTCCTATGGTATTGACATAGTTCATGGAAGGCCATGACCCATACTGACTGAGCAAGACAAATGCTTCTCTCATTCTAGTTTCCTTATACTTCTTCCTCTAGTCATCTTTCTTTGGGGTCTCTTTAGAATGAGCTTACTTTAATCTTAGGACTGCACATGTGGCAACATACATAATCTCAAGTCTCTCTGATGTTAAACTTAAGGGAAGGCTCATGAAAGCAATCACCTTACCTGAAAAACTGAATTATAACAATAATTAATGAGGCCAAAGATATGGCTGAGTTCAGCCTAGTGACAAATGAGCACGCTATCAGATAAACACCCATATCGGATAGTTTCTTACCCTAAACACATTTACTGACCTCCTAAACCCTGAGGCATTATTCAAGATGAGTCATCTGATACAGAAAACTTAATATTTTCATGTAATTTAAAAAACACTTATCGGGCTTAGAATAATGGGAAAGTTTCAGAAGCATAATAGTAGTGATGGTTTGACAGCACTGTGGAAATAATGAATGCCATTGAATTATACAGTTTAAAATGGTCAATTTTACGTTATGTATGTTTTACCAAAATAAAACATAAGAGCACCCATTGTCACATTGTCTTTATAAAACAGATATTGATATTCAGAGTTATTTATTCTCACCATTTTCCTTAGGGAATATTTTAAAAGATCACCAGCAATTCTCTAGTTATTGCCATATGTACCAGGAAAAACCATGTGTAAAGTTTTAACAATATAAGAAAACCTCATCTATCTTAAAGAATTCCAGAGGGAGATTAGTCCACAATATTTTCATAACCTTTTCTTAAATTAATGAAGTAACATTATTAAAACATGCTATCAACTTGAGTAGTTACTACTCTTCCATAGACATTCATAAATTACTTCAATTTTTAAGTTTTTATGTCTGACTAAATTTTGTGCATAGTTAAGTTGTTCTGACACTAACTAAATCTTATACAAGATCAGAATCAAACTGTTGGAAGATTTAGAAACTACAGTGATTCATGATATAGTCAGTAACACCAAAATGAGATGCTGACTAATGTCAATGTGAGTGTCATAAAAGTGATTTAGGGTCGCAGAATCGGGTCTACTGGTAAAAGTGAGTAAAAAGAAGTAAGCAAATATCCAGAAGGTAGTGTATGTTGAAGAGTTGTATAAGAGTCAGCATTTTGAGAAGGAGATGTAACAGTTGAAATTTATTAAACCAACTTCTAATAAGTACAATAGGAACATAACTCCAGGAATTGTGTATAACAATAAGAAATAATATAACAAATAACAATAGGAAAATAATCAATTCTACCTTAGAAATTCTAATGATACTTAAAGGAAAATAAGAGATATATTATCCCAATATTTCTTATGCACATGGCACAATTAGTATCTTATGAGATGCAACTACAGAGTAAAACGAATACTTTCACACCTCTCTCCTATTTATAATAATACTTTGCACTTAAGGAAATTATAACTTCGCCAAGTTAACAAAAGTATTTTTAAGATGTATTTATGATCTGGAAAGCAGCCAGAATTTCCATTAACAAAACTATGTTTTTCCTATTAAGTTAAGTCAATTTAATTTTTAAGTTCTGCAAGAATTTTCTCACCATTAAACTTGCTGTACATTGGACTAGGATTGAAGATGATGAAACTAGTTATGGACAAAGAATATTTAATCTGATCTTTTCTCTCCAGTACTATTCAGAGCAGTAAAACATCAAAAAATAAATAGAGATTTGGTGAAGTACTGTCATACCTGAAAATCATCACTAATTACCACTCATTTAAAAAGAGAAGCTTAATAGAAGAAAAGAATTCTAGACTGCCATTCAGAAGACCTAGATTTGAATCCCACACTTTGACTTCAAACTGTGATTTAATTTTTTATTGATTTTTAAAGAGAGAGACAAAGAAACAGAGAAACAGAGAGAGAAAGAGAAACATTCATGTAAGAAAAAAAATTTGCTTGCCTTCCACATGCACCCCAACCAAGGATTGAACTTGCAACCTGGGTATATGCCTGACCAGGATCAAACCCACCACCTTCCGATGTATGGGAAGACACTCCAACCAGCTGAGCAATACTGGCCAGGGCCAAATTGTGTGATTTTAGAACACCCAACTTGGCCACCCCCCCATTGTGTTGTTGGGATAATCAGCATATGAGAAAACACTTGGTAAATAGAATCGTACTGATAAATATACGTTAATACTGATAATAACACCCACTACCAGGATTAGAAATATACGTTAATACTGATAATAACACCCACTACCAGGATTAGAAATTCATCCACAACATTAGACATCAGTCCATTCATGGTCCTGTTCTCCTGAATGGTAATGTTATATCTTTTTTCTCTTCAATGTTCTACTTCCTCAAGCATCTGCCATTCTCTACACTAGTGTCACTGTCTGTTGGAGACCGTTCTCTCAGTTTTCTGAGAAATTAGAAGAAATCAAAAAACAACTTCCACATGCTCTCACTACCATCTCTACCCACCTGCCAGAATCTGTGTCCACTTGGCCTTCCTTCTGCTACAGGGATGGAATGTCCCTGTGCATAAAACAGGGCAACCTCTCCTGCAGGTCCTCTTTTCCCACCTGCATAACATGCAAGCAATTCTCTCAGTATCATTCATTTTTTGCTCTACCAGATCAGTACCAGCAGAAAAGATACTGCTGTTTCACCCATCTAAAACTAGAAACAAAAACAATAACCCAAGAGTCCTCTTGACTCCAGTTCCCCTATTTATCTTCATTTTGCACCAAAAATTCTTTTTTTAAAAAAAATATTTTATTGATTTTTTTACAGAGAGGAAGAGAGAGGGATAGAGAGTTAGAAACATCGATGAGAGAGAAACATCCATCAGCTGCCTCTTGCACACCCCCTACTGGGGATGTGCCCGCAACGAAGGTACATACCCTTGACCGGAATCGAACCTGGGACCTTTCAGTCAACAGGCCGACGCTCTATCCACTGAGCCAAACCGGTTTCGGCACACCAAAAATTCTTCAAGAGTCATTTATACTTGTCTGCAGTTCCACTTTGTTTTAAACTCCAAACAAGCATTTTCTCCATTATTCCACCAAAACAATTATCATGGAGGCCACCTATGACCTCCAGGCTGCTGAATGCAATGGCCAATTCTCAGCCATCATATTGATCTACTCCCAGCATCTGACATAACTCATCACGTCATCTTCATAAGCTTTTCTTTACTTGGAGCTGGGACACCTCTTTGTTCTGCTTTTCTTTACTTTCTGATGGCTGGTGTTTTTGCCTTTCCTTTGCTGTTTCCTCCTCATGCCCATACTCATGATATTCAGAGTCCCAAAGATCAGTCCCTAGGCCTCTTTTCTTTCCTAATCCTCATCCATCCTTTGCTGATCTCTTCCAGTCTGATGGTTTTAAATACTGTCTATCTGTGTTTTAAGCCTAGCTCTCTCCCCTGAGCTACACACATCTGATCCAACTGTCTACTCAGCATTTCCTCGTGAAGTTCTAATGCACATAGAAAACTTAAAAGGTCCAACACAGAATTACTGAGCTGTCTCCAAGCGTAAGGGGACCCTACCTCTGTTAATCAATTCTCCACCTCTCCAGTCTTTCAGGTCAAAATGCTTGGAGTACCCTTGACTCCACTGTTGGTCTCACACATATACTTTACACATTCTCAAATAGTTAAAAGATATCTATATTCCAACCTCTTCTCACCACTCCACTGCCCCATCACCTCTTAACTAGACTACTGTGATACCATCCCACCTGGTCTCCCTGCCTCCACACTTTGCCCCTCTACAGTCTCTTCTCAGCACAGCAGTCAGTGATTCTTTTTAAAGAGATATCAATTAATGGCTTTCCTCTGCTTATAACACTCCTGTGTCTCTTTCTCTCACTCAGAATGAAACCCAGAGACCTTACAAAGGCCTCCACCACACCATACAATGCAGCCCCCATGATCTTTCTGTCCACTTCTTGCTATTTCTCAAATGTGACAAGCTCCTGCCTCGGGCATTTGTACTTGTTCCTTCCTCTGTCAGGAATGCTCTTTTCTGAGACCCATATGGTTTGCTTCCTCACTTCTATCAAGTTTTTGTTCAAAGCCACCTTTCTGGTAAAGCCTTCCCTGACCTTATGGAAAACAGCAAATCTCTCCCCATCCGCCTGCTCTGCTTTATTTCTAAGTAATTCTGTACAGTACTTACTTTTCACCTACTACACATTATCATTTCTTTTGCTTGCTGTCTATCTCCCCCGATCCCGTAGAGGTAGGCTTCCCAAGGGTGGGGTTCTGTTTGCTGCTCCCTGCTTGCATTCCTGGCACTTAGTAGGTTATGCTTGATAAATATTTGCTGAACTAATGAATTGAATTATAGTCACTCATTAATAAATTATAATGAATTAATTATGGAATTAGTCATAAAGGATCTCAGAGATCTAGTCATCCCTTACTTTGAAGTAGGTAAGAAGACAGCGTCCCTTTTTCTAAAACACAACTGACCCCAAAAGGGCCACGACACACCTCAAATCTAAAGGAACAGAGCTGGCCTGGAGCACAGCTGAGCTCAGCGCAGGGCTCCTGCTCCGGGCCGCTCCTGAAATGGAAGACAGACCTGAAGCACCGTGAGCTGTATCCAGGCAGGAGAATCAATGGGAATCAATTCCCCTGCTGCTGATTTTGGTTGAACCTCATAGAAGGTTGATCCAGAATTTTTTCAAATACTAATTATTAAATGGAGACCTATTCCACTCCATGAAGCATCCTTTGGTAAGATACATTTTATCCCCATCACTTTACCATCAAACATTTAAGGTGTGGTTTGTAAGGATCGGGCTCTCAATGGTCTTCCAGTTTTGAACAAAAGGCCAGAGGCAGATGCTGATGCATAGGTCCGGGTGGTGGCTGACAGGCTCCGCTTTAGCTACTTTCCTCCTGTTCTTGGGCGCAAGTCCTTCAGCTCCCACTGGCTCCCAATTTACAGCTGCTCATCTGGTACCAAACCGGCTGTGGCCTGAATTTACTCTCTGATGACGTCTCTTATGCCCCAAGTTGAGGGAGCCCCTCTACCACACAGACACACCCTCCTGGTTGCTCAACCAACCCAAACTGGTTCATAAAACACCCAAGAGTCCCTTAGAGAGCAGGTTTCTGAATGAATATCTTCTTCAACTGGACCAAGATGACCATTAAAATTTTTGCTAATACTCAGTATCCTCAAATAGGATCACTCTCTGACAAAATTCAGTTAATCATGCAGTCAGTACTTTTTGAGTATTTATATTCTCTGCAAGACACTTTGCAAAACACTGCTGAGAAAACAGAGATGTAGGCACGAGATTCCTGGGTGGGGCAGTAAGACATACATTGCAAGACAAAACACACTGTAAAGGTGGGCGAGAAATGCCCTGGAAACAGGAAGAGTGGGCTTGGGTGATGGAGACGGCTACTGCACCGCTGTCAGAGGAGGTTTCATGCGGCAACTGCAGTGTGACCTAAGAGGCTATGTCATTGGAGGAGAAGAAATAAGGCTCATTAAATGCAAGGTAAATTGCTGAGTGTAAGACTTCCCTTGTAATTTCTGCAAACTCTCACTTAAAATCTGTGCAAAAAAAAACACACAAAACTCATCAAAAGCAGGAATCATATTATACCTTGCAGATAACAGGAACCATATTATACCTTAAAATATTTGTTAATAAATTAATGAATATTACAATAAGTTAAAATATTGCTGCTAAATTGACCACTTAAAAACAAGAGCACTTAATTGAAGTGACAGGACAAATACTGTTATTAAAAATTTGATCATGTAAACTCCGTTGACTCTTACTATGAATTAGCTATAGCTAGGAGAGTCATTCCTGAGAACAGGTAAAACTAGGCATCACTAGCTCCAGAAGATACATAACAAAAAGAGGCAAAATGTCAATGAACTGTGTTTGCTGGATTCCCAGGGTAAGGCCCTGGGGTGTGGTGCATGGGAGACACTTGGTGCCTGTGTGATGAATGAATGTAGAGGCTGAGGGAGGCTCCAGGGCAAGAACAATGAGAAAGCCAGTGAACAAAGATGATGATACAAGACTGAAAGGATCAGAGGGGCCCCCACATAGTTTCCCTGGCTTTGCCTTTCTACACGTACATTATCACGGGGCCTGTGAGAGTCACTGAGCCATCGCCAGGTCAGAGCCCACGTCTGGGAGGAGAGCTCTGGTCTCCGGCTGCACCCCTCCCAATCTGATTCAGCAGCTCCTGTGCACGGCGTCCCCCGCCACCTGGGACCTGTTCGGCAAGGACTGTTTTCTCACGTCATTAAGCAAAGCAGGCAGACTCCTGCATGGTCTCCTTGCACCAAAACCTGCCAACTCACCCAAGAGGCCACATTATTCGGCATGTTTCCCAAAAAAAGGAAGAAAAAAAAGGTTATCTGCTTTGCCACAGGAAAAAAATCAGTTGCTTAATTCAAAGTAGAAGAGACTTCAGCGTTTTTGCAGACAAAGTCCTAAACCAGGGATCATCAGGTTTCTTAGCAGCAGCCGCCTAAACCCAGTAAGACAGTGGGATCCTGCAGTGGATGGCTCGTATAGGCATGACCAGGTGCAGCAGAAGTCTGATTTCACGGCGTCTCCTGGCACCAGAGGGACAAAGGAGACAGTTAGGCCCAGTGTTGGGGGACTGCACTGTGGACAATCTGTACAGAACCCAGAGAGAGCAGGCAACTTGGTACTGTTCTGTATTAATTAAATGGAGTTAAAGTGAGGGGCAGTAGCAACAGTTACACGGGGGCTCTGCTGTCATTTCTAAGGATTTCAGATATCACTTCTGCTTCCTGTGAGCTGTGTGGTCTTGGATTAAGTTGCTTATCCCAAATGAGATATTGCACAGAAAGCGAGCAGGGCCGTGGGGGGAAGGGGAGGAGAACATGGTGAGCACCTGGCAATGTATTATTATTAGATCTTTTACAGATACATGGCATCTAATGAGAACACATTTTTGCATTACATTTAAATAATACAATTAATTGCAGTTAATTATCATAACAACCCTGCCAAGTAGTTATTATTAGCAGAATTTTTCAGATGGGGGTTCAGATATATCTGGTTCCAGCCTGTGCTCTTAACCATCCCTCCAGTGGGTTTTCCAGATTAGAAGGGCCCCACCTACTAAGCAATGAAGAAAAAAGTGCCAGGTCGGGGTGGTGGGTGAGGGACTGCTATCTATTTATTTTAACAGTCTTCAGATGAACTTCGGGGCACACAAATAGATTGCATAATGTGAGTCAACAGGCAGAAAGCGCTTCCATATTGCCAAGTTAGAGAGATGTTTCTTTTGTACCCGTTTTAGATTGGGAATCTGAAGAGTTTATCTGCTGGGCTGTTTTCCAGGGTCTCCAAAACAGACCCAGAGCAAACCACACATTTCAGGCAGACACTACTGGACTCCAGCTTCTGTTGTTTCAGCCCCGCGGCAGTTTCCATGCCAGCATGCAGCCCTTTTGTGTTTTTGCAGCTCTATCCTGAGCCACGTTTGTTTAGGTGTGTTCACTATCTCCAGTTCAGCTGCCTCCGCTCCTGCTAAAATAACACTTGGCTTATGTGCTGAGAAAAATGCTGCAGTTGTAATTTTGCAGTGGTAGCGTTTCTGGAACTAGATGCCCAATTCCATATGCTTTGCATATTTATGACATTGTTCTCTTTAGTAATATCCTGTATAACTCTTTCACATCTCAGTCCTAGGGCTCCCCTCCATCCCAGCCACACTCTCTTGTTGGAGTGCCCCCCACTCGATCTGTCAAACTCCTTGCCTCTCTACAATACTAAAGAACAACAATGGCAGTAGAAGGAATTTCTACTGTCTTGGTACCAGTTATAGCAATGGGCCTTAAGAAAGCATGATGGAAGGGGCAGGGAAACAAGAGTGTGCAAATAGCAAGAGCAGAACTCCACTTTCCTGATTCTGTTTAGGAAAAGGTACTTTCTAAACCTTGCCTGAGATCATTGCAACCCCAGGGTCCAAGAACACATGAATTTCCTGGGCTTTACTTTTATCACACCAAGACAGGGAGCAGGACCCCATCTTTAGCAGGTAATCAAAAAGCAGGAGACATCATTCTCATCAACTTACCTTCAGAAGAAAAGAAACCTCTCACTCAAGTTTCTCCCCACTCACCCCTATATGTGCATCCAAACAGCTTCATGTCTCAGTCTCTACAAATCCCAGAATAATTTGGTTTGATGCTACCTGTATGTCAAAATTCACAGTGCCACACACGGGTACTTACTTGTAGGGCTCGTTCATGCTGATGAAAAATCCTTAACAAATGAAGGCAAGTCTTGTTTAGGCCACTGCCAAAATGAATCCACAACAACTCCATCCCCATCTAAGAAGGATGTGCAAAGGCCTTGTGATTCTAATCTAAAGCAAACCCGGAGGTGTGTGAAATAGCTCTTCTGATGGGTCATGGAAGCACCCCTACGTTTCCCTATACCCTTGAAGACTCAAGTTCACCTGGACCAAGATGGACACCAACTTCCCTTGAAACCTTGGCACAGTGCCAAAACTAATTAAGTGTGAAAATAGTGGAAATGAGGTGCTTTCTTTCAATATTTTCTCCCCTAGGTCATTGCAGCACATTTTCTTGCATGCAAAAAATAAAAAAATATATAGTGTAATATATGTTACATATAATACTTTGTAAATATGACTATGCTGTAAAATCAAATTTGTCCTAAAAATATTAACCACATCTAGTGAAAGCCACCTTCCCATTAAGCAGGATGTTAACTCTTTCCCCCTCAACACCAGTACTATATATATATATATATATATTAGTATATAAAGAACCTCACTATAGATTTGACTTTGCAATTCTCAGCAGTTGAATAATATGAAATTTAATACAGGTCATTTCTCTTAAGAGCCTGAGACTCAGAAAGAAAAGCAAGAGAAAGGAGATTGTCAGGGACATATTTTCCATTCAGTGTAATATTATTCAACGTTTAATATCCCCTGGGCATCCACTATTTCCTGGGCTCAAGGTAATGTTCAAATCATTGCCACCATTCCCAGGATTGTGGAGCACGCAGGTCTAAGGCCAGGTGTCACCATGACTCACAAGGATGTTAGAGTCACTTCTACCCTGCACTTGTCAAAGTTATTGACCAAAGCAATAGAACACATCCTATTTAATAAAGAGGTAATATGCTATTTGACCCTCACGCCATCGCAAAGATGATGGTGCCCACAGCCAATAAGGAGAATATGCTAATTGACTGTCCCACCCTCAAAGATGGCAGCACCCACAGCCAATAGGGGGGAATATGCTAATTGACTGTCCCGCCCTTAAAGATGGCAGCACCCACAGCCAATAAGGAGGGAATATGCTAATTGACAGTCCCACCCTCAAAGATGGTGGTGCCCACAGCCAATAAGGAGGGAATATGCTAATTGACTGCCCGCCCTCAAAGATGGCAGCACCCACAGCCAATAAGGAGGGAATATGCTAATTGACTGCCATGTCCTCAAAGATGGCAGCGCCCACAGCCACAAGATGGTGGTGCCCAGTTCCCTCAGCTCCTCAGCCACCCAGGGCCGGCCCAAAGCACAGGCAAGCCTTGGATGGTGGCTGCCCAGCCACCCAGGGCCGCTGGAGGCTCAGGTAACCAGGGCCAGCTGAGTGATGGGGAAGCCACCTCCCCCTGATCGCCAGATCGCCTCCTGCCCCTGAGGGCTCCTGGACTGTGAGAGGGGGCAGGCCAGGCTGAGGGACGCCCCCCTCCAGTGCACGAATTTTCATGCACCAGGCCTTTAGTCATACTCATAAAACACTCCCTACGCTGAAGACCAGGACATAATAATTTTTCTCCTGTCTTTTTCAACTATGCATTTAGGTCAACAAAACAGTATGTTTGACTTCTGAAATAATGCGGCATGAACGCTGACTCCCTGGATTCTTTCCATTACCGAGACTTCTGAAATAAGTTTAAGAAAAGATGCTGGTCATTTAGCCCAGGGGGATACTTAGCTTCAATATCAGGTGGAGAAAATCTAAATTTCCCAAGAAAGTTCACTCAGTACTTTGCCCTTTAAAGCAATATGAATCAAGCCTCATGCAGTTCATTTCTGCATGGGGGCAGGAATGGACCGTGAAAATGATCTCTTTAAAAATCTTACTGAGTAAACATATGGACTTGAAAATAACTTCCCATAGCACTTTCTAAATTCAATTTCTTTGACTACAACAACTAAGAAACTGGGGCCCCAATTAGTCCCCTTTACATTGCACTGTAGAATTAAACTTCTACTTAATTGTTATTGCACAATTAAATGTTACATAGACGATTGATGTTTTGAATATACAGCTAAAGCAATAAATATGCTGCAAGGGGGAAAAATCCATCTTTGCCTCACTCTAGTGTGGTTTCTACCAACCCAGCTCCACATAAACTATTCATCTGAGGGGACCTAATGGCCTCCGTGCTACTAAATCCAAATGAGAATTTCAGTCCTCAACTTACTTGGCTTTCAACATCATCCAGTTGACCTCCCTTAGCTTCTGGACACACTCTTCCCTCAAATGCCATGCACTGCATCGCAGTCTCCTTACTATCCTTCTGCCTCACCATTTTAGCCTCTGGCCCTGACTCCTCCCCTGCCTGACCTCTACAAGTGGCAATTCCCCAGGGCAGAGTCCTGGAATCTCTTCTTCCAACTCTACGCTGTCTGCAAAGTGATCTCATGCATTCCCATTGCTATCCTACAGCAGCAATGCTCACATTTATAACTTCAGCCCAGACCTATTTTCTGACTCCAGAGGCATTTATTTAATTACCTACTTGTCATCTATAAGGCTGGCTCACAGGCATCTGAGACTTAACATGTCTCCAGTTGAATTCTTCATCTCCAGGCAATGGCCCTCCATCCATCCTACTGCTCCTGAATCTTGGGAGTCATCCTCAACACCTCCTTCTCTCGCAGCCCACTCATCGCTCTGTCTCCTTCTCTCTCCCACCACCACCTAATCCAACAGCCCACAGTCTCTTGCTGAACTGCATCAATGGTCTCAAACCATTGTCACTGCTTTCACTTTTGTCCCTTCCCATCCTTTCTCCAGCAATAAGCAGAGGGAGCTCTTCAAAGAACAAATCTGATCGTGTAACTGCGCAATATTACAACCTTCCAAAGGTTTGCACGGAGGATCTATGACAAAGTCTATGACCTTGGAGAATGATGGCATACCTCCTAGATGCGAATATTTGTTTTCTTTTTCACTGATGAATGTTTACATATGTATGTCCCTGTGTAACTACCACCCAGAGCAAGACACAGAACATTCCCAACACTCCAGAAAACTCAGGTCCCTGTTCTGTCCCCACCCTCTGCAGTGGTGACCATGATTCTGGCCTTCGTTACAATGGATTAGTTTGGGCTCTTCTTAAACATCATATAAATTGGTTAATAAAGATGAAATTTGTTAACTAAACTCTTCAAAATCTCCTGTAAATTAATGATTCAATCAGCTTTAAGACAATAACATCCTGAAGTCACCTGGAGTCAGGTGTTAGCTCTAGGGTCTCAACTCCCCCAAAGAGCTTGTTAATTAACAAGTGAGAATGAAATCCACGTAGCACTCCAGATTAAGCTGGTCCCATGAATTGTCCCTCAATACTTAGGATGACACAGGGACTACTACTTCTACTCTTGGGCTTTGAGCCAGTCTGGACAACTAATCTGCTAGGCAAATTCAGTCAAAGGAAGAACTCTTTCCATTCAAACGCTTTCCATTCAAACGGAGACTTCAAAGTGATAAAAATGTGACACATGAGCAAAGGGTACAGTTACAATCTAAACAGATGAATGGGACTTTATTAGGCTCAAGGTCTTACTGGGAGAGTTGTGTTCCAAGTATTAGGAATTAAGGAGGATGGGCTGTGGTGGGGCAGCTTAAAGCCAAATAAAGCCTCACCTGCACCCATTCACCATTAAAATTCCACCCTGGAGGAAGGCTATCAAATCTCTACTTTCAAGGTGCAGTCCCAGGTCTTGTCCCTCTGTCCAGAATAAGGGCCAATTCCAATAAACAGCATAGGGAAGCCAAGCCCCTGGAATGCATCTCCTGAGAGTTTATTATGCCTCTTGCTGAACTGCAAAGAGACCTCTCCCAGGGTTTGGAATTTCTGAAGCTTGTGAGGGGAGGGAGGAGAGGGAACAGAAAAAAGGCCCAGGGACTTGTTTTTGCTTCCTTGATGGTCCAATACCTCTCCTTAGGATCAAGAAGAGAAATCCTAAAGCTAAAATTAGGATTCACTGAGAGTATCTTGGAGACTTGGCCTGGAAAAATTAATGTCTTGCCAAGCATCCCTCTACTGGAGGGTCTTGGGCTCTGCACCCTTTGGCACCAGTTAGACATCTGCTGAGCTTATCAGCTGGTGAGACCTGCTGATGCCAGCCAAGTGGCAGGCATGACTTTCAGTGGAACGAGTCCTGGCACATGGAAGACACTCAAAAAACATTGGTGACTGTTCCCATGAAGGAATTCCCACAACCAGTTTTGCTTCCTAAACATAAAAGAGAAACAGAATTGCTTTCTTTGCAGTCTGAAGTGTCAGGAGAGTGGAGGGAAGCAGAGGATAAGAAAGTAATTTGAGTAAAATCACCAACACCCATCCTTTTTGATGAACTAAGCCACAGTACTACCTAGAAGAAAAAATATGTATGTCTTTAGAATATGGATTGACATATGACATAAATCCAACTTTCTCTTCCTTGCTGTATTTAAATTTCCCTTGACTCATGTGGTAGTAAATTTTATTTAGCCTGGCTTAAGATGCATGGGAAAACCTTCCAGATCCTCTGGTGAATAACTCAACGGTTGGGAGTGCAAGCCCCAGGTAGGGCCAGGCATCCTCAGCTATGTTCTGTAGCAATGACTTGTGGAACTTGCCGTAAACCCACCTAAGATAGGATCCCAACCTTGCAGCCAAGAGTCAGCCCAGTGAGGAGGAAGATCATGGTGAAGAGATAGGAGAAGGCAAGTTTCTTAACCTGTACAATTGCAACCAGCCCTTGATCCATATTTTCGTTAGCTGCACTCACATTTTTTGAGTGTTTGCTCTTCACAGGATGCTCTTACTTAGGAACATGGAGGCATTAGCATTGGACAGGGACACTGGGTCCTAGTGGGGAGTCCTATAAAGATACTCCGTCCTGGCTGCAGCTCTCCGTGTCAATCCCCTAGTGTATGGAATACCAAATACTGTTGTTGGCAAAGACATTCAATATACTTAAGGAGTGAGAGAAGAAGCTGGGGTTTTGTAGAATAT
Organism: Cnephaeus nilssonii; assembly: GCF_951640355.1. Classification (NCBI taxonomy): domain Eukaryota; kingdom Metazoa; phylum Chordata; class Mammalia; order Chiroptera; family Vespertilionidae; genus Cnephaeus; species Cnephaeus nilssonii. The sequence continues at coordinate 63,565,890 of NC_137081.1, forward strand.
AAATCATCCCTGGTACAGGGACCTGGACTTAATTTCTTGGCTGCTCATCCTCTTTACTCACCATCCAAATGATCTACACTGTAACCTCTTTCCTTCCTATCTTGGTGAGAGCGATGACCCCATTCCCCTCTGGGCTCATCCCTCCACCTGCAACCCCTCCCACACCCTCAGGAACTCATCCCTCAATAACAACTGAATGGCTTTCTTCCTTTTCCTCTACAGATAAGCATATCTATGCCTTCCCAATCTAAATAAAAACCAACTGAAAGATTCCCCTTTTATTTTCACATAACTAGCCAACTCAGTCATCAAATCTTCTTAAACTCGACCACTCTGTGAGGTCACTGGCATCTAACACCATGGACCACTTCCTCCTCCTTGGAACTCCCTCCTTGTCTGTCCCTCCTGACCCCAGTCTCTACTAGTTGTGCTGTCTTTGGGGCAGATCACAGTATGTGTGATTCTTTCCACAGCCTCTTTCTCTAGAGGCTGACCCTGGCAGGAGAGGGCTTTTGTTAGCCATATTGGTACTGCAAGGCCTCATGGGCACCTGCCCAAGACAGAAAAACTAAAATAACTCTCCCAAGGTTGAGGGGCAACCAATCAGATTGGTGATGTCATTGAGGGAGGTTCAAACTCAGGAGCTATGGGGTGTGTCACTTGCACAGAGCAGCAGAAAGGGATGGCATTTGGATACAAAGACACAGGCTTGCTGAGATAGGACAAACTGAGAATGACAGATTCTTGCTGCTCGTAGTCATCCTGGGGTCCCTAGATCCAGAGTCTCGAGTGCACTCAGATACCTCCTCAGCCTTCTGATAAACCCTAGAAACTTATTTTCCTGTTTGAGCCAGCTGTGTGGGTTTCTGTGGCCTGCACCCACAGGAACGTTGATTACTACACCCCATCCTTCTCCTCTTCTCTTAAGGTTTACTCTTCCCCCCCAAAATGCAGGTATCATGGGACCCCACCCCTAGCTCTTATCTTTCCCGAGCCTGTATATTCTTTCTTGGTATCCTCCATGAACCCAGCTGTAACTGCCACCTCTGGAAGGATCACTCTGAAATTTAAGTCACTGGACCAGACCGCTTTTCAGAGCTACTGACCAGTACACCCTGAACACTGTTCATCTCTGCCTGGATGTCCCACAAGTCCCTAAAAATTACTAATTACAAACCTGAATTCAAATGTATTGCTTTTCCAATACTTTGTAGACTGATGAATGACCCCACCACCCACCAGGTCACCTAAGTCAGACATCTGAGGCAAGCTTCACTTCTTCCTCCTCCACACCCTCCACAGACCATTCAGTCTCCACGTCTTCATGATTCTGTACCCTTAGGATTTCTTAAATGCATCATCTCCTCTCCATTCTGACTTCATTGTATTTGAGACCCCATCACTTCATCCTACTTGGCCTTCTGATCTCCTAACACCCCTCTCTAAAACATAAAACTGGTTAATTATCCCCTGATTCTTTCAAGGTAAAGGCCAAATTCCTTGGAACAGTACCCAAGAACTCTGGTCATGATTAGACTCCTGCCTCCTTGCCAGCCGCATCTTTCACCACCTTGCCGTGGGCCTGGAAATTCTGTCCACATCAAACAACTTGCAGTGTCCTAAGATCCCAAACTTCCCCCTGCCCATGAGCCTTTACACCTGATGCCCCACCCTCTCTGCAGGGCCTGCCCACATTTCTTCAAAGGTTAACTCAACTAATTCAACTCAGTATCACCTCTTCCAGGAAGCCTTCCTTGAATGTCACCTAAGGCTCACTCACCTACACTTTAGGCTTACCGTCTCTATTCTCACAGTCCCCCTTGTATAACTATATCACAGGCCTTTGATGCCATTTCATAATCAGCCACTTCCATCTGTGTCTCTTCCACAAGTCTGTAAGTTCCTTCAGGGAAGAAAGTATGCCTTTCTTGGATTTTTATTCATAAAGCCTGCCGTTCAAAGCAGGCTTTCTGGATATCTTGTCCTGGAGAGTCCAGCAGGACATGAATGAGAGAAGAAAAGTGAGACTGTCCTGACCCAGAATACATTATTTTCCTTCTGTTCCAGCTTTGAAAAGGAAAAGGTGAGGGTGTGTTTCCACCATTGTTTTGATAGAGCGCTGAGGCTTTTGCTTTCTCTTGCTTGAGGTAGCTGGAGGAGGTGGTTCTCTGTGTCCTTACTTCCAGAGTGGCTTTGTCATGCTCCCAGCAGTGCTGGCTCAGGGCTGCAGAACCCAGTTCAGTGGAAAGTACTGGCAAAGGCTCTGGAAATAGTTTAATTCAGAAAAGACAAGGTCCCTTCCCTCAAAGAACACAAGGCCCTAAGGCTGGTTGGAATGGAGCCCTGTATCTCTTTGGCAGAGGATTCCAAGTGGCCCCTTCCGGTATTAATGCCCTGTGCTGACTCCTCCCTTTTCAGTGTAAGCTGGTCATGTGACTTGCTTCTAACCAATAAAAGATGGCAAAGGTGATGGGATCTCTTCATAGCTGACTGTACCCCTTAATGGATTGGATGAAGCAAGTTGCAAAGTTGGGGAGGCCCACATAATAAAGAATTGAGGGCAGCCTCCAAAGCAGCTAGGAACTGAGGCCCTCCGTCCAAAAACTGAAGTATTCAACAACCACCTGTGCTGGGAAGTGGGTCCTACCCCAGCTGAGCCTTCCCATGAGATCCCAGCCCTGGCTAACAATTGATGGCAGCCTTGGAAGAGACTGAAACAAAAACCCACCCAAGCCATACCCTACAGACGGTGTGAGATAATAAATACCTGCAGGTTTAAGTCACCCACTTGGAGCAGAATGTTATGCAACAAAAGATAACTAATGCAATCTGCTTTCTCCCCACTGAAAGCCTTGCTACCCAGAACACAAAAACCTTCCATTTTCCAGAAGATTTAAAACAAGAAAGCCACCATCCACTAAATGTTTAACTAAAAATGAAACACCTTCTAAACACAAGATTTTAAACCATTTTAGTATTCTAAAAGCTGAGGCTAAAGGAATCCACCCAAGACACTGTGTAAAATGAAAGGGGAAGGAAAGGAAACATGGTTAAAACTTGTAAAGGGGCTCTGGAGAAAACTGGAGGCCCGTTGGTTTATTTAACTTTTAAATCTTATTACATTTGCTAGATGCATGTTAGCATTCGTGGTTCATTTGGTTTTATTCTGACTTCTATAAATAGGCGCTCTATGAGCCTTGATAAACGACTTCAAATCTTGCTTGACTTCACTAAAGAAATTAGCATGTTAATCTTAAAAAACCCTACCCAGAGAAATGAATGAGAGCCTCATTTTCCACCACGGCCTGCTCCCCTGCAAGTACACCTCCCCCAATTCCTGGGCCCCTCCCTGCCAACCTTGTTCTTTTCCTTGGCTCTGCAGTTTATAAATCTGGCAGCCACTCAAATCACTCAGATCTGGTTCTCTTGCAAAAACAAACAGAAGCTACCTGGGGCCTTTGATTCCCACTCATTTACATTCTTTCCATGCCAAGGGTCAGAGGATGTCAGAGTTGGTGGCAGCCAGTCAAGCCCAGCATTAGGCGTCCCTTATCTACCAATGCAGTGTTTTTGAACATGACAGCATTTATTTCTTTAAAATTATCACTGGAAACATATGTAACTGCCACAAATCTGAAACTAATAAATCTAAAAGTTCAGCCTGGAGCTGTGACAACAAGTAGACAAGAGCCCATACAGAACTCATAAAAAGCAGGCAGTGGGTGGAGGGGGAGACAGAATCTACATGACATATATGTATATGGAAAACAAAGGCAAGTTTGGAAATTCCAGGTGGTTTGATCATGCAGAATGCATTTTTAAATAATTAGCAATTTTCCCTAAAGCACCGCTTCCTTTTAAGTAACTGGCTGGTTCGTAGATTTCCAAATAGCCTCTAGCTAAAGAGTAACGTCAGTTTCGTACCTGCCCCACTAGCTAAACATACAGGGTGTCCCAAAAAATGTACCAGTATACACACTTTAACAGCTGAAAATAAAATGTATTTTAATAAATACTGCCTTTTAATCATTCAAAGTCTGTATACACTTTTTTGGACACCCTGTATATGCCAGCTCCATCTGTAAGTCCTACAACTTTCTCTGGCAACCAGCATTAAGGTTATCTAACTTGGTTTGCCCATTAACAGCATTTTCGAGCCCTCCATGAAAATAAAAGTTGATTGTTAAGAGGCAAATAACTATACACATTACAATAGTTTGTGGCCGACCAAAACTCAATCCTACTCAACAGGATCTTATTCCTTAGATTTAATTTCTCTCATTAGGAAGAATTTAAATTAAAATTTTTTCTCTGGGTGAAGGGACACAATGGAAAAAGTTGAGGAACACCACTCGAGATGCCTAGAATTCTAGATGAGCAAATAGGGAAGAAAATGAGCATAAGGAGGGCAGGGTAAAACCTGCAGACACTAAAGGAAATAACCCTAATAAAATCTAGTCACTGCATCCATTTGTGTATTAAAACAGGAGCAGAACTAGAGAAATCCCAAAGGCAGGTTGTAACACAGCATTAGAAACTTTGACCTTGAAGTCAGAAGACCTGTGTTGAGTCAGCTCCTAACACTTAATTACTATTTATGCCACCTTGAGTAAAAGTGACTTATTATTTGAATTCTTTTCCTTTTCTGTAAAAAGAATTAAAATGTCAGATTCACATGATTATTGCAGTTAAATGAGATAATATTCATACAACACTTCCCTGTTCAGTAGAAAGGCAACACCATCAGCATAATTATTTGAATGCTGGAGAGCGCTCGCATGGTAGAGGATTGTATTGATAAGCCTAGAGTTGACACTACTCTGAATTATTGCTTCAAGATGGTGTTTGACTGAGTGTGAAGAGGCTGCTAGTTAGGAATAGCAAGTACTATGTAAAACACACACACACACACACACACACACAAGCCAACAACATAGGAATGATCCAATGAGAGTGATCCAGCCTATTTTAAGGGGTTAGTAGGAGATATTCAGCCCACAGAGAAGTGATGAGAGAAAACATTGGCACTGGCCAGGCAGCTTAATTGGTTACAGCATCACCCCTATGCGCCAAGGTTGCAGGTTCCATCCCTGGTCAGGGCACATACAAGAAACAACTAATGAAGACATAAATAAGTGGAACAATGGATAGATGTTTAGCTATCTATCTCTCCCCCTCTTCCTCTCTCTCTAAAATCATAAAAATATATATTTAAAAAATTACTTATCTTTCTCCCATCAACTAAACCAGTGGTCCTGGAATCACTGGGGGTACTTTTGCACTTTTTAAAAATAAATATATTTTTATTGATTTCAGAGAGGAAGAGAGAGATAGAAACATCAATGATGAGAGACAATCATTGATCAGCTGCCTCCTGCATGCCCCACACTGGGGATCGAGCCTGCAACCTGGGCATGTGCTCCAACCAGGAATCGAACCATGACCTCTTGGTTCATAGGTCGATGCTCAGCTTGGGCCATTTTTGCACCTTTGAAAAATGCCTGACCCTGGAAGATTGGGAGAACTCCACAAATATGCATCAGATAAGGGAGCACACAAGGTTGCAATGAAATCAGCATTCTCATACACTACCGGTGGGAGTGTAAAGAGTATAGTCTTTAGAGAAAGCAATCTGTCAATATGTATCAAAAATTTTTGTTTAGTTTAGTTTTAATTTTTTTTAAGTTCATACCCTTGGTTGAATGATTCTACCGGGTATGAACCCATACCAAGGAAAATATCAAAGAGAAGAACAAAAATGTATACATAAGGATGCCGCCTATCACAGTATGATTTTACTAGTATGTTTGGGCATCCTCCATATACCATGGATAACAGCTTGAGTTGCTTCAAACCTGCATAAAACACTTGTGCTCTGTAGACCCCATGTTACGGGTAGGAATACCTAACAGGAAAACAAAAGAAATAATAAATCAAAACAAGGTGTAAAAACTCAGGTGTCATCTCGAGCAAAACCAGCTGCCCTACAGCTCATTAATATTTCAAAAAGTTGAGACCCTGCCACTCAGTGCAGGTCTGGTCAGGTCAGTCCTTAGCTTTCCACTATCCTGGTGATCTCCGCTAATCTCAAAATCAAATGGCAAGCAATTAGCAATTAAAGCATCTTAAAGGAACAGGTAATGTTGCAGGCTAAGGCAGCACACTGGAAAAGAGAATAAGTTCACTTTACGGGCTTTCTTTTAAAACTCACAATCTTCTTGAGTCAGGACGCTCCATGATTTGCAACTCATCACCAGCTAGGATTCTCCACCACAAATGACAAGCATTCTCTAGGGATTAATTGTTCCCTTATTCTCCCCAAACCACTGAAAAGCTGCTGAATTCACTGCAAGTCTTCTATAAATCTTACTTTCCTGTGGGTTATAAGATACAAACATTCTCTCAGGAGTGCAATCAGAAGGATTCAGCTTTAAAAGAAAGAAAAAAAAAGAAGCTCTGTGTGGCTGGCGTGGTTCAGTGGTTGAGTTTTGACCTATGAACTAGGAGGTATTGGTTCAATTCCTGGTCAGGACACATACCCAGGTTGCAGGCTCCATCTCTAGTGTAGGGCATTCAGGAGGCAGTCAATCAATAATTCTCTCTCATCATTGATGTTTCTATCTTTCTCTCTCTCTCCCTTCCTCTCTGAAATCAATAAAAATATTTTTAAGTGAAATTCTATGCAGAAGACTAAATTGTGAGCTCTTAGGTTTTTAGTATCATTGATCCAAAATGTGAGAATGATAATCAAGGAAGCAAAAGAGCTTTTTTTATCAAATGCATTTACCAAGTACTATCAAGCATCCGCTTACCAAATGAGTCAGACATCATAGCTAACCAGCCAGGTAACCCTGGTACAGGGGAATCTGTGGACGATACACATAAAACCAAATATATAGTGATAAATAGCATATGTGTATTGCCTGGTCCTTCTCAAAGCACATTCACATATGATTTATGACTCAATCCTCACATTAACCTCATAAGTTAAACAGAAAAAGACATATTCAACAAAGATGAACACCCAGATCTAGGTTAGCTGATTTGCCCACATTTACAGATCCAATTAATTATTGAAAATATCAATACTCAAAGCTAGCTCTTCCAGGTTTCTTTCCACCATTATCACCCTAGGATAGCATATATAAATTCTATATATGTGACACAAGTACATGATTAGAAAAGATAAAGGGGTGGAAGCAAGACCCAGAAGCCACACACTCACCTTAAGTCCCAGAGCCATCACCTATGGGTAGTGTTAATTTGGGTAAATTATTAATACACTCTGTGTATCATCTGCCAAGTGGGATAATAATAACACTTAACCATAGGGTGATTTTAAGGATCATGTATAAAGTGCTGAGCCCAGTGAATGGTACACAGCAAAAGGTTCAATAAATGTTACCTACCATAATTAGGAGAGCCAGTGATTGAGGATCAGGAACAATTCTCTGCTTAATCAAGATAAGATGCAAATAGCCCAGCCTGGGTGGCTCAGTGGTTGAGCATCGACCCATGAACCCAGAGGTCACCAGTTTGATTCCTGATCAAAGCATATGCCTGGGCTCCATCCCTGGTAGGGGACATGCTGGAGGCAGCTGATCAATGTTCCTCTCTCATCAATGTCTCTATCTCTCTATCCCTCTCCCTAAAAATCAATAAAAACATTTTTTTTAAAGATGCAAATAGACTGAGTCCTTCTGCCTGCCAGGTCTGTGTTAGTTGCTGTATTAGTTTCCTATTGTTGCTATAACAAATTACCACAAACTAAGGAGCCTCTGGGACAACTTCAAGCATACCAACATCTGAATTATGGAGGTGCCAGAAGAAGAGAGAGAGCAAGATACTGAAAACCTATTTGAAGAAATAATGACAGAAAACATCCCCTACCTGGTGAAAGAAGTAGACTTACAAGTCCAGGAAGTGCAGAGAACCCCAAATCAAAGGAATCCAAAGAGGACCACACCAAGACACATCATAATTAAAATACAAAGGACAAAAGACAAAGAGAGAATATTAAAAGCAGCAAGAGAAAAACAGTTAGTTACCTACAAGGTTACTGTCAGCTGATTTCTCAACAGAAACTATGCAGGCCAGATGGGAGTGGCAAGAAATATTCAAAGTGATGAATAGCAAGAACCTACAACCAAGATTACTCTACCCAGAAAAGCTATCATTCAGAATTGAAGGTCAGAAAAAGAGCTTCACAGATAAGAAAAAGCTAAAGGAGTTCATCACCACCAAACCAGTATTATATGAACTGCTGAAAGGTATTCTTTAAGAAGAGGAAGAAGAAGAAAAAGGTAAAGATAAAAATTATGAACAACAAATACATATCTATCAACAAGTGAATCTAAAACTCAAGTGAATAACAAGTCTGATGAACAGAATAAACTGGTGAATATAATAGGATCATGGGCATAGAAAGGGAGTGGACTGACAATTCTCAGGGGGAAAGGGGTGTGGGGGGTGTGGGAAGAGACTGGACAAAAATCGTACACCTATGGATGAGGACAGTGTGGGGGGGTAAGGGCAAAGGGTGGGGTGGGAACCGGGTGGAGGGGAGTTATGGGGGGAAAAAGAGAAATAACTGTAATAATCTGAACAATAAAGATTTATTAAAATGGAAAAAAAATTACCACAAACTGAGTAGTTTAAAATGACACAAACTTATGGTCTCACAGTTCTGGAGGTCAGAGTCTGAAATGGTCTCACTGAGCTAAAACCAAGCATTGGCAGAGCTGCATTCCTTCCAGAGGCTCTAGGAGAGAATCCATTTCCTTGACTTTTCTAGCTTCCACTGGCTACCTGCATTCCTTGGCTTGTGGACCCTTCCTCCATCTTCAAAGAGCATCATTCCAATGTCTGTTTCTGTTGATTATTCCTTCTTTTCTCCCATTTCCCTCATCATATCACATTCCCTGTCCCTCATCCTTTTGCCTCCCTTTTATAAGCACCCTATAATTACACTAGAGGCCCGGCGCATGAAATTCGTGCACTGGTAGGGTCCCTAGGCCTGGCCAGTGATCAGGGCCAATCTGTGGGGCAACTGGCGGACACCACTGCCGCTGGTCAGGGCCTGCGGGCTGGGGGCAGCTCCTGAGTTAAGCGTCTGCCCCCTGATGGTCAGTGCGTGTCACAGCGACTGGTTGTTCCACCGTTAGGTCAATTTGCATATTAGGGTTTTATTATATAGGATTATGCCCACCACGATAATCAGGATAATCACCCTATCTCAGGATACTTAAGTTAATCCCATTTGCCATATAAGGTAATATTAACAGGTTCCAGGGATTAAGGGGTGGACACTTTTGAGGGACCATTATTCAGTCTATCACAGGTGCCAAGAATACAAGAATGAATTTGATCCAACTGCATAGCTCAAGGAGATCACAGACTATTAAGTAAAGCAGACATTAAAAAAAGAAAAGAAAATGAATGCGAGTGCACATCAGACTACACAGCACAGGGCTGTTAGAGAAGATAAACAAAGTGTTCTGGGGCAACAGAGGACAGAGATATTTATCTCAACCAAGAAGAGAAGAGAAGGCCTCATGATAAAGTGATATGTACATAGAATTGGGTAATGATATATACTTAAACTTGTGGCGATAAGGGATTCCAAGGAAAATACATGGAAAAGTTAGGAATATTGAATGGGCTGGTGTGACTGGAGCCTGGGGGATAAAGGGAGGAGAAAACAGACGTAAGAAAATATTGAAGAGGAACATTAAGGCTATACCATGAAGGGCCACATTACAGCACGGGAACTTTAGAGAAAGAAAAGTCACTGAAGGCTGCTGAACCCGTCATTCAGATTTACACTGAGTGGCCAGATTATTATGATCTCTGAACGCATAATAATCTGGCCACTCAGTGTGTGTATATACATATATACATATATACATATATACATATATACATATATATGTGTGTGTGTGTGTGTGTGTGTGTGTGTGTGTGTGTGTGTGTATGTGTGTGTATTAGAGGCCCGGTGCATGAATTCGTGCATGGGTGGTGTCTGGCCAGCCTGGCCAGGGGGAGGGGACATGGGTGGTTGGCCGGCCTGCCTGCTGGTCAAACTCCTGGTCGAGGGGACAATTTTCATATTAGCCTTTTATTATATAGGATATACACTGAGTGACCAGATTATTATGCGTTCAGAGATCATAATAATCTGGCCACTCAGTGTATGTTTTACAAAGAAAACTCCAGAGGCAATGAAGAGAAAGGATTGTAGAAGGCAGACCCTAATTCAAAAGCTACATCAATAGTCTAGAGAAAAAGGGAAAAATACAAAGTGAAGGAAGGAATGCAGGGAATGAAAACAAAGATGGATTTCAGACACACTTCTAAAGTGAGATGGACAGGACCAAGGGGCCAACGGAATACAAGAGGGAGACAAAAGTGATGCTAGAAGTAACTAGATGTTGATTCCACTAAGTGATCCAAAAAACAGGAAGAGGTGGCAGTTCATGGAGAGATACATTTCAGATGAGCTGATGAGAACTTCCAATGGGGCTAACTCTGATTGTTTAGCCAAATGAAAAAAAGCATGAGAAATGACATCAACATGTCTGTGAATTTGGAAAAATCTAGTATCTGAAGTCAGAGGACCTGGGCTCTCATCCTTTTCTGATGAAGAATAGCTTTGCGACTTTTGGACAAGTTGTTCAATCTCTCAGTGCCATGGTTTCCCTATCTGTGAGGTGAGAAGTATTAGATAATCATTAAATTCCCTTCTCATTCTAACCTTATATGGGATTCATATCTGAGTCATTATTTTCTTCTCAGTTTCAACCCCTTCTCCCAGTCACTCTCGGCATTAGCCACTGCAGAAAACCTGATGGGTTCTGACTGTCAAGGGCTAGAGCCTTAGAGGGGAGGACAGGGTACTAACAATCTCTGCACAACGCCAGCAACACCTTCCTCCACTGTCCTCCCCTTGGCTGGACACCCTCATCCGGTCATGGAAATGACCTGTATCATGAAAATCAAAGATGTGAAGCCATAGATAATATCTGCCATTTCCTGTTTCAACTGCTGCTTTTTTAATGTTCTGTCCCCAAATACTCCTTTCCTATTAGACTTTAAAACCTGTTCGTGCCAACTAGGCAACAAATGAATTTTCTTATTCAGTAGTGAAAAATTACATGGGGGATCATGAGAGCCTAGGCAGAGAGGAGGCAAGTCAGTAATTTTTAGAGTGTTTTATTTAAAGAAGAGTGAATTGAGATAGTACTCTAACGAAGTCATTGATATTAGAAGATAATATAAGCCTCTTTAGAGACTTTCAGTTTAGCTGTAATTCTCAGTGGGGCAGACATAGAGACTTAGCATAATCATCTAGTACATTTTTCAGATTATTAATACACCCCTTTCCTCCACCCCACAAGATTCTTAGACTTCAGAATGAATCACAGGAGTATTCATCCTCCTCTTAAACTTAGGAATGAATAACAAAAAGACTAAAAGATACGGGCATCTAAAATAAAATATTCCTTAATTGGATACACATATACATATACACACCTATGTATATATATGTACATATGTATGTGTACGTATATATACATATACATGTGTGTGTGTAACTAAAATATATATATATGGTATATATCATATATCGTTAGGCCCATATTCTACCCACTTCTAGTTATACAAACATTATAGCCTTCATCTTAATCTTATTCAAACTCACGATTTCCTGCAATTGCCCATGCTGCTTTATGCTCTGAGACTTGGTTCACCCTCTTTCCTCTTCCTTCTTGCCCGACAAGGTATACCCACCTTGCTCAGATAGCCCACGGCAGCTGTCATCTTTAGTTAAAGCCTCCCCTAATCTGAATAGACCTCTGCCTCCTTCATGTCCTGCTATGTCTTCTATCATGATTTCTACAACTCCTTACTGGAAATATCCCTACTAACTTTGAACTTTCCAGAGGTAGAACAGACCAGGTACATAACTGATGTATGTGGACTGAATGAATATGATAAAAGAAGGAGAAGAAATAGCAAGTGCATTATTTGGTCTCTCTAAGGCAAAGATATATTCCTGTCCTCAAAATCCCATTTATGGGTCCAGAAAACAGTTTTTGTTTATGTACTGTCAATAACTGAAGATAAGAACTTCTTAAGGTAAATGTTGTTTTTAAGATATGATGCACTCCATGATTTAGGGGGCAAAGAATGAACCATGCACAGAACATAGTCCGCAAAATTTGTTGGATTAAAATGTTTAAAATTCTACTTATTCGGTCATCATGTAAAAAAAAAAAAAAAAAAAGGTAGAATTGAGCTATGACCACCTTGAATTACATGCTGCCATGAGATTATAATTTGTAATAATGAAACGGTGAAATATTTATCTTTGTTCTACCTGTGCTGGAACAGCTACAGTTTTACCCTTCAGGGATGTATTTATTGCCATGTCAGTTAACAGGCCCAGGGAAACAGCTCTCAGGGAATATGATCACTACTGATGGCAAGAATAAAGCCAGCATGTTAGCATGTGCCAGGTGAGATCATTAATAATGTGTTCACCTACAGAGCCACCCAAAAGCACACTACACTGAACCCTGAGAAAGAGTGTCAGGTAACTGTGTATCCAAATCCTCCCTCGATCCTAGGACACAATGCCTTTTCCAGCAAAAAGTGCTTACTCGGTGTCAGACTGTGATACAGGCACTTGAAGTTAAAGCTCATAAAGCTCTCTTTAATAGCAGAAAAATATAATTCAATGGTTAAATGCCAATCAGAGTCGGATAAGTAGGCAGCAGCTGAAAATACAAGATTTAGAAATCAACTGCAATTCCTTTGGGGATGCATTACTACTGAATGGCTGTCAGAAGCAGAACATAAGTGAGTTAGCACCATTAACTTGGAGGGAAAAGAATGACTCCTACTTAAGTGAACACACGTAGAAACCCAGTACATTTTTGAAGTTAAATGGGTTTGGAAAACTTCCTTAGACTAAAAAGTATGTGCAAATGAATTTGGAAGATGAAAACAAATTAGGAAATGAAGAAAAATCAAAAGTACATTTTCTTCAACTCTTATCCATATTACACATCCAATAAAGAATCAAATATCTCCTAAGGTGGTCATGAAATTTTGGACTCATGACTGACCCATTCATCCTGAGAAAACATTTAGCCTTTAGAAAAGGGCATTGTCTCCTGGGCGAAAAGCAGATTTGAGCTTCATCATTTGACCTTTTCATTTGCCTTCTCCCAAGCTGCCACTTCTCCCTGCATTATGAAAAGGAAGATGAGCATCTCTGGGGCTCCAGGGAAAAGTCCAGAAGAGGTCTGCTCTACATCACTGACCCAGGAACTCCCCCCTGTCTACACTGTGTCTTGCCCTGTGTTCTTTACCAAACTATGAAAAGTAATGGCATGCAAGGCAGAGGTAAAAGGAAAAAAGAAGGTATCTGGATGAGGTCAGGTAGTCATGGTTGGGAAGAGAAAGGTGATGTGTCCGTCCGTGTATAGAGAAGGAAAACATCTCATATGAATTAAGTTTTTCCAGCTCACATTGATTCTCCTCATACTAAGGAAAGGGGCCACCAATGACAAGTACAATGTGGTCCTACCCTCAGCTTCAGTTGATTGGTTCAAGTTGATATTTGTCCCAAGCTGGGCCAATAAGCTCTCTTTCCCAGGATTGTTGACTCTGGGACCAAAGAGAGCATGAGCCAATCCGACATGGTAGCATGCACACACTACCTACAAGATGTGTACATCTCAGAAACATCGAGGTTATCTTTCCCACCTTCTCTGTACCTGGTTGCAGCGAGAAAGAATGAAACCGACAAGTTCAGAAAAATTGAGATGAAGAGAGTATTAAATGCATTCAAGGCCCAGCTATAGCCCTGGTCTTCCTACAGTTTCACTGCCTGACTCTTCCCTCAATTACTCTACACTTAATCATGTACAGGAGAAGCGGTGCAGTCCTGTGAGTTTAGCACACAGACCCAGAGTGCAAAGGCCAATCCTTAAAGAGTCTAAAAAAAATAAGTTAAAGGCAAGATAAAGATCCATTCTGCTCCATGCATAATAATTCTTTTAAAAATAAATTTTCCTAAGTTAATTTGTGTGTGGTTTTTGCTGTACATGTACAGGAATCTAAATATTTCTTAAGAACAAATTTAGCCCTGACCGGTTTGGTTCAGTGGATAGAGTGTCGGCCTGCAGACTCAAGGGTCCCAGGTTCGATTTCGGTCAAGGGCATGTACCTTGGTTGCGGGCACATACCCAGTAGAAAGTATGCAGGAGGAAACTGATCGATGTTTCTCTCTCATCGATGTTTCTAACTCTCTATCCCTCTCCCTTCCTCTCTGTAAAAAATCAATAAAATATATTTATTTAAAAAAGAAAAAATTTACCTGAGTATCTTTGAATATAATAGAAGACTTAGAAGGATGATTAATTTGAAAAACAAAGACCTCCATAACCCTTTGGCCATCTAAGTGTGCACAAGTCCTTTGTCTTGCTGATAGTGGGGTTCTTTGAGAACTGACAACTCGTATGTATGGATATATATACATACATATGTATGTAGGTTTAAGAATATCAGGGCTTTTCTTAGCTCCAGAGGTTAAAGTCACATCTTCTCCCCCTGATTCAATGTAATCTCAAGATAATGTGAAATTATGGGAGAGTAACAAAAACAATTTTGCATCCTTCAGAAAAATTTTGAAAGTTTATAATTTTCTAAAAGTATCTGCAAGAAAGCATATCAAATGCTAATGTGATAAACATTATATATGAAACATTTACATGGTAAAATTAATTAGAAGACCAGGTATCATGCAAGAAATTAGAATTGACACTTGAAGGCAGATTTAATTACGATCATATCAATGTAAACTATGTAACTTAGCAAAAGGTGATGTCACCAAAAAAATGTATAGTGATATTAAGTTTTGATATTTAGTGACAGAACACTAAGATTCAGCTAGTTTTCTTGGTCACACATGGGTAGATTATTCTACCAACTTGAAATATTAAAAATACTCTGAATTGATATTTAATATAACTTTAAAATGATGAATTTATTTACTAGGAACAAGTTTTATCCCACAAGAAAAAAAACATAATTAATGTAGGCAACTTTCCATTAAATAAATTCTAGTTCTTTTTATACCAGCATCGGTTACTTCATAACACACAAGATACATATATATCCATGCTCCCTCAAACCTCCCAAATGCTTCAATTCTCAGGGCTCATGTAAAGAATGTCATGTAAAGAAATCTGCACATCCAAGTGAGTGAGCACAGAAGCACAACTGTCAGCTAGCCGGGCCGTGATATAAGCCTTAACTGTCAGGGTCAGCTCCTTCTCCAGATTTTTCAGATCACTCATACTCCTGTTTTTATGAAGCATGCTGGCTTTTTCATACAGTTAAAGGTCAATTTCTCCCCAAGCCTCCTTACACTACCGAGTGGAGAGAAAAGAAGAGTACAGGTGGTTGAGGGACTCACTTCTCAGTTTCCCAATAACATAGATCAGTGGTCGGCAAACTGCGGCTCGCGAGCCACATGCGGCTCTTTGGCCCCTTGAGTGTGGTTCTTCCACAAAATACCACGTGCGGGCGCGCACGTACAGTGCGATTGAAACTTCGTGGCCCATGCGCAGAAGTCGGTTTTTGGCTCTCAAAAGAAATTTCAATCGTTGTACTGTTGGTATTTGGCTCTGTTGACTAATGAGTTTGCCGACCACTGACCTAGATGCATTCCTTAACACAAACTGAAGAAAGGGGCCAGAAAGAGCCAGCTGCAGCCCATCTAGTCTCCTGTTCCTCTGATGCGGAAGATCTGTGCCTCTAGTTCAAATGGTTTTGTCTTTCTTTCTTAAAATGCTACAGGAAAGAAGTTACTTAGATGGCCTGAGCTAGCAGGAGCAACCTCCACAGCGACCATCACCACCGCCCTCCTCGTTACCTGCCTTAAGTACCAGTGCAACCGGTCCACAGTAATACTGCACTAGGCGGGTGGGGGAGATGGGAGCCGTGGGGACCAGAGAGAAGAAGCCTAGGATATTCTGTTTGCATCTTTCTGACACCAGTCCCCACCCCTAGTTACACCTTCTCATGCCAGACTTAGGATAAAACCCCTTTGGAAGAAAGCAAAACACACTCTAAAGTGGCATTCCAGTGTCTAAGCACAGCTTCAGCCCCCTGCACAGAAGGCAAAACCACTGAGCCTGGCTCCTCTGAGCCTGACACCAGGTTAAGCAGTGATCTTTATCACAAGCCCACTGCTTTCTCCATCATCTGACTGGGGCCAAAAAGTTTTCATTTACAAGCTAGAGTCAGATAAAAGCACCTTAAAAAGGCTTCAAGGTGGAGAATTCTTTTTTTAATGAGCATATTTAGGTTGCTATGAGTCAAGTTCAAAATTCAAGTCACATGTTATAGGGGGAGGAGAAACCTGATGTTCAAATACATTTTCCTCCCCTTTTGAAGTAATTTGTCTTTAAAATTTCTGTGAAAATTCTACAGAGTTGCCCAGAAAACGGCACCAACCATCTGTAAGTAAAAACAAAAGCTCTCTGTAGAATATATATCACAGGTTCAAAGCACTTTGGCATCGGCAGATTGAACACGTTATTAAAAGAATTTAACTGCAAGAAGAGCTCCCATAATTACACAGCAGCTGGTCTAATGTTGACAAAACAACTCTTAGAGGCTTTCAGAAGCCTTAAAGGCTAATCAATTAAAAAGGCATGAATAGTAATGTGCATCCCCATCCTTAACGTTGCGAGCTGCCTCTCCTGCCAATATAGCCAGGTTTTCATTTTGGAACAATCATTTCTTACATCCGACAATTAAGCCGAACACATGAACAAATTCTAAGTTGTGTCTAGGTGAGACCATTATACTTAAAATAAAATAACTCCATAAAACTTAATTATAAACAGTGAACTTAATGAGCATTTCCATAGTAGCAAAGTTATTATCAGAATGCCAACAACTCATTCCAGAGTTTGCACTTACTTTACCAAAAGCAGGCAGAGAAGTGTTTTGGATTACAATCTACATCAGCCAACGATATGCTGGAGGCATAAAGTATCAATGAATGAATGAATGAATCTGTACACTGCATTCAGAAACACTGACTTAATCCCCTGAGATATGCCCAAGTTGTCATGTAGAATGACCCGCTCCTAGCAGAAGCTGTTTTCTCTTCTGAATCCCTTGCATTCAGAGAACTAGAAAGGATTTTATATATCACTGGGTCCAACCTTCTGTAGGACCCAGCATACTTTTTCTATGAAGGGCCAGAGAGTAAATAAGTTAGGCTTAGTTGGCCCTAGGGTCTGTCACAACTGCTCACCTCTGCCATTGTAGTGTGAAAGCAGCCACTCATGAGGTTTAAAGAAATAGGCACGGCTGGATTCTAATAAAACTTTATTTATAAAAGGAAGCAGAAAGCTGGATGGGGCCCATGATCAGCAATTTGCTGACCCTTGCCCTCTTTGCATGTGTCCCCCCTTCCCCATTCAGTGACCTGGGAGTCTCTCTGGGAAAACTCCAGTGAGGGGGCTAGCCCCCTCCTAGCAGCCTCTTCTGTTTTCTGAAGCTTTCCCTCCTTTACACTGAAATGCATCTCCCAGTAGCTTGCCAGCACTCTCACATCTTCATCTTCCGCACACCGGGTCCTCTCCTAAATCACTGTCGCTCCCCAGAGTGCTCTGCATACATGGGCCTACAAAGACCATTTCTTTAAGTACAGAAAACACCACCAGTTTTGCCTTCTGGAGCTCCAGATAGTAAGTACAATGGCCCTTCCTCCTGACGGCCCTGTATGTCTTTGAAGACAACTGCGGGATATGACATTTCCTGTCTGCACCACTCATCTGAGATCTCGTAGCACTTTTTATTGTTAGTTTTCTTCTTCCATGTGCACAGTATTTTCCTCCTCATTTACTAGTAGATGGCAAGTGAGGCAGAGGCACTGGCACATAAGCTCCATTCAGGTTTATGGTTGAGAGTGGCAGAAGGACCTCAGAAATATCAATCTTTTTTAACATCCTTCTCTGCGAGTTCAAGGGGGACCATTGCTGATTCAGGAGGTGGATAGTTCCTCACAGTACCAGTGAGACTGCTAGTGTGTCAAACTCCTGCAGGTGTAAAACTGATCGCCTGTGGCATTCTCCATAACACCAACATTCCAACTGAGAATTCTGAGGCTGGGCCCATGATCTGTCCCTGTCACACCCTCAACCTTCCTCCTTGCCTTTCAGCGTCCTTATCATAGCCATTTTAATATCCCATGCTAAGTGTCCCTCTCCTTAACAGTCCCCTCCCTGGAGCACAGTGCCACACACCCCATTGGTATTTATGTGAAAGCACACAGTAGGCCTTCAATAATCCACTCTTAAATTTCAAAAATTAATAAAAACCTGAAGAGTGCTCCTTATAAATAAGCAATCCTCCTCAGGGTCAGACATTGGTCTCTCACAGAATTCCTACTTTCAAGACACTAGTAAAATGAGTATCACAAAATGTTGCCTCTAAAGTTTACTCCTCAGGATAATTCTCTTTTGTAATCCTATCTAATAATAAACAAATATGCAAATTGACCGCACCTTCACTATGCCCAAGCCACGCCCACCAGCCAATCAGGATGAATATGCAGATTACACCAACAAAGATGGCGGCTAATTTGCATATCAAGACAGCGTAGAAAGAAGCCAAGAGCTACAGAAGGGAGCAAAGCTGCGGAGAAGCAAGCAAGCCAGGGGGAGGAGAAGGGAGGAGCGGAGGCGGGGCCGGGGGAGAAGGGAGGAGCAGAGGCGGGGCTGGGGGAGAAGGAAGGAGAGCGGGCAGGCTGTCGGAGAAGGCGAGGCAGGGAGGAGTGGAGGCGGGGCCAGGGGAGAAGGAGAGCGGGCTGGTGGAGAAGGGAGAAAAGCAGGGGGGCTGGCGGAGAACGTGGGGCGGGGGACAAGGGAGGAGAGCAGGCAGGGTGGGGTAGAGTGCAGCAGGAAACCCTATTGCAGGATTTTTCCTGCAACGGGAACGCTAGTCAGTAATAAAATATTCAAATATTTAAACTGTCTATTTTGAATATCATGCTTATTTAATATAAAAAGTCTTTAAGGCCATAGCGATTACTCCATCTCATTTGTCATCATTCCACCTTTTTCTGTTGTCTTCCCCCAATAGCGTGAAGGGCAGGAGAGAGGAATTTCATAAAGTCCTGTTTATCTCCAATTGCATAGTGCAGCTTAGGCCTTGTGTCTGTACATGAAGGATATGTTTGTGGACGCTTACCAGTGTGGTGGGGAGACCCCAGTAAGGGCAGGGTGGGCATCTGCCCTCCTCATGTCCCAGAAAATCCAAGGTAAGCCATTGGCTCAAACCACACTGTCCAATACAGCGGGCACTAGTCACATGTCACCACTTAAATGTAAGTAAATTAAAATTAAATGAAATTAAAAATCCAGTTCCCTAACTTTACTGGCCACATTTGAAGAACACAGCAGCCACATGCAGCTGATACCCACCACACTGGCCAGTGCAGATAGAGAATGTTTCTGTCACCACAGAGGAGACTAGAAAGTCTTACTGACAGTGCTATGGGGCTCACCATACTTCTTTCCACCCCACACCTAGCGGGCCTCACCCCAAACTGCCGAGGCCTCGGGGTTGCTCTCGGTAGCTCCTTGAAACCCAGAGAAAAAATGGGGACGGGCAACTGTCACACCTGGTTATGCCAAACAATCAACACCACATTGTTTTAAAGGCATTCTTTAAGTAAAGGGAACAAGGAAATATATGATTTGCTCTTACCTCAGGGAGTTCTGCCAAAGTCCACGGCTTTTGCAACTCCATGAGAAACTTTTACACAGAATAAAAGCAGGACTTGATTCTCATCTAGAATCTAGTAAAAAAATAATAGGGGGAGAGGGAACAAGAGGCAACATTTCTCTATTTGTTCTGAAGTTGGCATCCTTTGTATTATTTTATGAAGTTCATTTTTGCTTTAATTATCACTTGACTTCAGGGGGAAAAAATGCAGTGGGTTTTTTTAAAAATGAAATATAACCCCAGAGTTCCAGGGATAGGACACTAATTAACCTTAGATTTATCACCAGACAAGTAAAGCTATTCAGTAATCTGCCTGTAGGTAACACAGCATATAATTTTGCTCAGGTTTACTGAAGTAGCCATTTCTCTAAAATCCAAGAGTAAGAGAAAGTTGCTAATAAATTTTACATTTCCCACAGAGTTACTTTGGAGAACATAAAATTATGGGAAGAACTAAATTCAAATTCCAGGCTGCTTTCTGAAAGATGAGATGACCTCTTGATCGTCTATAAAGTCTGCAAAACATCTGTTTTGATAACATATGTATTTAAAATTCCCCACATGTCAGTTTCAAGTTACTACAAAATTTAAGGCAGCACCAGCTGCAAGGATTAGGAGGAAAAGCTGTTAGCAAAGTGTTGGAAAATGTTCGAGATTTTAATGGGACCCAAGTCTCACTACCATTTGCGTATCACGATCCTAGGAAACAGAATGAACAGAGACTAGATGTCCTATCTCTTCCACATGTGAGAAACCTACCAGGATCTTGTTACGTCTTCCCTACTACCTTCCTACTAAGGGACTGCAGAGCGTTTAATCCTGGTACCCTTTAACCCAAATGCCCTCCCCTCATTATTTCTATACCCTCCAAATATTACCCACCTGCAAGGACCAGTTCCATGAAAGTTGCTCCATCACTTCTAGCCCACAAATCCCCACTTCTTTGCACTTATAGAAACGTTCAAGGACCACACAACTGCCACGTAATTGTCCTCCCTCTGCTCTGCCCATCACCTCCTCTCCTCCTGCCTGTGGATTGGCTCCTGTTTCATGGCCTGTACAGACATAATGAAGCTCCCAAAATTATATATCAGCCCAGATCCCCTCCCTAAACTCCATACATATTTCCAACCACCTACTCCATAGCTCCATTTGGAAGCCTAATCTCAAATGTCAGGTGTCTGAAGCTGAGCTGCTCCTCTTCCACATCTGCCCCCACTCAGCCTTTCCATCTCTGTAAATGACAACCAACCCTTCCCGTTATGGGACCCTAACACTTGAAACCATCTTGGACTCTGCTTTCTCATTCATGCCCCATCTCCTGCCCTTTGGTAAATCCTGTCTCCTCCACTCTTTCCAAGTCAACAAGGAATGCCCCATTTCACCCCCTCAATCTAAGCCAACATCATCCGGATTATGGCAACAGCCTCCTTCCAACCTTGCCCCTTCCCTCCTATTATTTATTCTCACAGTAGCCAGTGATCTTTTAAATCATACATTTTATCATGTCATTCCTCAGTACAAATTATTTCAATGGCTCCCCAACTCACTTGAAGAAAGGCAGGCAGGCAGGAGGGAAAGAGGAGGAGGGGGGGGGGAGAGATGAAGGGGAGAGGGAGGGAGGGAGGGAGGGAGGGAGGGAGGGAGGGAGGGAGGGAGGGAGGGATGGAGAAAGGGAAGAAGAAATGGTATTTGTAATAACCTCTAAGGCTGATATGATGGGTGGCCTGCCTCCTTATGACCTTTTGCTACTCTCCCCCTGGCTTATTCCACTCCTGCCACTGGTCTCCTCGCTGTTTTGAGAGCAAGCCAGACATGACGCCACCACCGCACCTTTGCATGTCTCCCCGGAAGGCTCTTCCTGCAGAGGTCCCCATGGCTCTCTCCCTTACCTGGTCCAGGTGCTCACGTGGCACCTTCACAGTAGGGTCTTCCATGACCACATTTAAAGTTACCAACTGGCTCCCATCCCCTCTGACATTCCCTCTCCCTCTTCCCCACTTCAGTTTCTCATAGCACATATTACCGCCTAACACTGCATTTTTTCTTTTTTTTTAAAATCCTCGGCCAAGGACGTGCTTACTGACTTGCGAGAGAGAGGAAGGGAAAGAGAGAGAGAGAAACAGCAATGGGTTGCCTCTATTAATCCCCTGACCGGGGATCAAACCTGCAACCTAGGTATGTGCCCTGACTGGAATCAAACCCACAGCCTTTCAGTGCCTGGGATAATGCTCCAACCAACTGAATCACACCAGCCAGGGCACTGCATATTTTCTTATTTATTTCCTTATTTTCTGCCTCCACCCCTCTATGATTTTTGTGAGTTTTATTCACTGCTTTATCTCCAGATATTTTTGCCTGTTTCATTCACTTCTGTGTTTCCACCTTAAAATGTGATTTGCACGAGTTGGTCCTCAAACATTTAAGGAGAGAGAAGCCAATTCCAAGTTCCATAAGAACAGATGCCGTGTCTTATCCTTCCTTTTTATGCCATTGGGTAGGTCCCAGAAAGAAAGTAATTGTTGCCTGATTAATGCCATGTTTGCATTGGCAAATGTAAAATATTAGGTCATTCAGACGGTTGGACATGCTAAATGTAGACAGTGTTGATGCAATATTAAAATATGTAACTATTTTTAAAGCATTTCAAAACTAAACTTAAGCTCATGATCTCTATTCAAGTATGAACAATTCTCAAAATCACCAAGAGGCAATTTCTTAAGTGTTCCCCCCAAAATGACATAAGTATCTACCCAAAAAAGATGGGAAAGGAAACTTTAATACTGTCAGGTGGGTGAATTACAGCAAATAGAATCAATGTCAATGCCAAGCCACAAAACAAGTCATTTGGGTTCTTGTGCCAATAGGTTGACAAGCTGTAATGTTGGTGAGGACCTAGACAAATTGTTAGGAAATTATGGAAATTGGGGGAATACAACAGAAAAGAGGAGCCTTTCCCCTCCCCTGTCATCTCTCAAACAACTAGTCTTTAACTAGGAAAACGTACTTCTGAGTAAGTCTGAGCAATGGCTATGCCAGGGTTTGCAGTGAGTGAACTCGTGCACTGGTCACATGTTTAAGGGAGTAGGAAAGGTGGCCTCTAAAAATGAGAGAGCTGAATTAAAACCCGAGCACAGCATGGCGTGGAACCCTCACTGAGACAACCCAAGGAGGTGAGAAACGAGACTTCTGAAGCAAGCCAACACTGTCCTTTATCACGGGGGGGGGGAGTGGGGGGGGGGGGCGGGGGGGGCGGAGAATAGCTATCAATTGTCCACCAAATTTCAAAACTCAATTCAGGGTTTAAAAATAAAATAAATGTATACAGCTAATTCCAATTTTTTAACAAGACAAGAAAACCTAAATAGGAAAATTGATGTCTCATCAGAAATAACCTTGATTCAAATAACAGAACTGTTGACAAAGATTCTTAAATATTTTAAATATAGGTGGAGGATAGACAACCAAACCTTAGACATAGAGCAATATGTAAATGTAATGTACTTGTAAAGGGAAATTAGTCTCCAATTTTGGCTTTTGTATCTTAAGCTTACCTAATAAACTATTTCTTAAAAACATATAAAGGAAACCAAACCATAGTCCACTGTAAATTGTCTACTGTAGATTACCTATATGTTAGCTATAGATTCCAATTACTCTAATTTTAGAAAATTCACAAACTACAATGATTACAATATGAAAAAGAGCCATTGTGAATTCTTACTCTTTCTAACACAAAAAAAATTACCGAGGACCACGGTGTATTCTCCCACCTTAACAGCCTCTGGAAATGAAGCTGTTTCAGTAGAAGGAGGCATAATCCAGTCCTAGCCATGCCATGCCCTGGACCTCTACACAGGCCTCCACTCCCTTCCCCAGAACACCCCAGCTTACACCAGCTCCTCTTTGAGCAAAGGGTGAATCTGGCAGGCGCCAAAGATCAGTATCGGTGGGGCGAGGTGTGAAAATATCTGTAATCCTGAAGATGAAGGGAAGAACAGTGCACACTTGTATGTGTTCAGTATTCATCTTTTCATCTTTATGTTACAGCTCTGTGATTAATTGCATTGCTTTGCTCAGGAATGCCTGTCAGAATAAAATCTGGGTCTTTTATAAACTGCTCTTTTCTGAAATATTATCCCCTCTACTAATATAAATGTTTCAATATTGTGTGTGTGTGTGTGTGTGTGTGTGTGTGTGTGTGTGTGTGTTTGGGAATCCATTATTTGTGTTTTGACTGCATGTGACTTTGCATAATCTAAATAAATATAAAAGTAGAGGGGAAAATGCATAGCTTGCAGGTTTGCATTATCTCAACAGTGCTGTTCTCTTAATGTAGATGCAGAAATTTTCTAACAGAGCACATTTTTGATTGAAAGGTTTATATATAACACAAACTCTTCTAGAGAAGAGGCAAGGCTAGCTAGAAAAGATACAGGGGGACAGACAAATGGTCTAATTGTGGATTCACATAACTTCAAACCCAGAAGGACCTCACACAAGCTCGTCCGATATTTGGTGTTGCACAGGACACTTGACCTTCAAAATGGGTTCCATTGTCAAACAGGTTGGGATTCACTGAATGGTGCACCTCCTTTCAGATGTTTAGAGTGATCTCTCAGGTACTAAAAGACCTGAAAAGTCTTGCAATAAAAAATATTATTTAACCCATTATTTCCAGATATATTTGACAACCGTACATTTTTTTCCTTCATCATCTCACAGAACAGTGTCTCTTTTGGAAGATCCTGCTCTAGAGATGCTGAGCTTGTACAATCATTTTATAAATGAGGAAACTGATGTTCAAAGAATAGCATGATGAGAGTTTAAACTAAAAGTGGGAAATAAAAATAAGCAAATACCCCAACATCTTTCCTTTCTACCCTTACCTCACTACAACATAGTTGCCTCCTCTGTGTCTGTCTCAGTCCCCTTGGATTCTTATATTCTTCAACCTTCTTGCCTACTTGACCAATATATGTAGCTACATATATGAAACCAGCCTGGATTCATTCACTAGCCAGCATGTCCATCCCCTCTGGGAAACCTGTGATCTTTCGACTCTAAAAGTGAGACAATGACTTACCAAGGGAGTGGCTTTAGTGGAGGCCATGGCAGGAACACAGCCCATAATTAAGGTAGATAGAGACTGGTAGTTCTCTTCAAATGTATTTCTGTTTATTTTAGGGCTTCACAGATAAGATCAGAAGCAGGATCAGAAAGTTTTCTTAACCCAATTATAAAGTGGTGATCTTTTCTTTATTTTAAGTCTTTTTGCTCCTTCTTGTCTTCTCTCTTTCCTTTGCCATTTTCCATGCTCAAACTTATTCAGTACACTCTTCTCCTGGAGAGATCTGAAACCTTCATGCAAGGTCACCACTGCTCAGAAGCTGTAAGAAATGAGTTTACCTGCCTGTCTTCAATGCCTTCTGGGTGCTATAGCACTCCACACTTCTGCAATTTGTGTAGCCTCGCTGAAAATTACCCCTTCTAGCAAAGGTCTCTCCTATATAGTTCCCAAGTCAAGAAGAAAGCACCATTACAAAGAGTACCTTTCTTTAAAATGCTATTCCATTATATGATATGTATTATCCTCCCTTTAGGAAGTTGAGCCTCTGGAGTAGCTTTGCTGGGAAAAATATCTTTTTCATCCTGTTGACTTCCGCTTGCCAGGCTTGCCTACACCTAAGAATAACCACGCTGGCAACAGTAGAACATGAACCCTGAGTTGTTTCTCAGAACTGGGTGGAGTCGATGCTGAGCCAGTCACATCTCACCTGGTGCTCCTCAAAACAACATTGCAAGTCAGCTGGCTGTGATTCCAATCT
Source organism: Cnephaeus nilssonii (assembly GCF_951640355.1). Classification (NCBI taxonomy): domain Eukaryota; kingdom Metazoa; phylum Chordata; class Mammalia; order Chiroptera; family Vespertilionidae; genus Cnephaeus; species Cnephaeus nilssonii. Next base: position 63,591,536 of record NC_137081.1, read on the forward strand.
ATGACTGCAGCACAGGAAGAACAACACCGGCTATTAGAGATTAAGCAGACCTAGCCTTGTGTAGTTCTCAGTTTAGAAAGCGCCAGCCCTAACTACGTAGAAACTACCTATTCACTTTTAAAAGCACATGCCATTTAGTATGAAAGTGTAAAGAAGCCTGCTTTTGATTTCTACCTGTGAAGATGGCATTCCTAACTTTCCCAAGTCCTAGGTCATGGTGATTAATGGTTTACCTAGAAGAGATTCTATTCCTAAGAAACAACAGCAGGGCAGTGCCTTGGAGAAAATGGTCCCAGCTTGTGGTATTTGTTTGTTCTTTGTGGACATCTAGAGACTCAAATTATGTGGCAGTTGTCATAAAATACAAAAGCTATTCCTTTCATTTAAACCAGTCTTTTGTGATCCCTCCCTTCTCCTCAATCTTTACAATCTTTTTTTCTCTATGAAAGTTGTGATTCTATTCGATATATTTAATGAGGGCTTACTCTGTGCAAGACAATATGCTCATGCTGGCATTCAAGAGAAATAAGATATCATATAAGAAATAAGCTAGACTTAAAAAGACATTATGTCAGTTCAAAATATAGGTATAAGTAAACGAATAAAATTTACACTGATGGGGGAATCAGGAGAAAGGGCTTCTTTGGGGAAATTGCATTTGAACTAGGTCTTGAAGAATAAAAAGGATTGCCAATTGAGAAATAATAGATAGAAAGACACTCCTGGCCAAGGACACGTTTGACCAAGACCAAGCCAGAATTGCTGCAAAAGTTCCTGTGAACTCATTTGGGTGGGTTACTGGGAATATGAGTTATAAGAACTCCATAAAAGCAAATCCTTCTATGAAGTTATACATAAAAGAGAAGACATGTACTTCCAATACTATTCCTTTGATCCTGTATGAAAAGACACTGCATAAATACAGAATATTGCTTCTGCTAAAGTCAGTATTTTTAAGTGGTAATATTTTTATACACTTGAAAGTAAATTTTTGCATCTTCAAGATGTAAAACTTCTAAGAAATTAAATGTGTTCTGCATGGAGAATTAAGTCAAAGAACAGCTTAGCAAGAACAAATTTTAGTGAGAGGTGCTAGATCTTTTATTACAGATCTCATGGTCTTAGAAGCCAAGAACACTGTCGGTTTAACTTGGTTTGGTCTAAATACCAATATTATGCCACACTTTCAGTTGCTCAAAACTATTTTATTAGATCAGTATTAATGGGCAGTTTTAAATGTCAAAAAATATATATTGGTTCCAATTCATCTGGGAATTTAAAGTTTAATTAGGGCAACCCCGTGATTTTATAGTTCAAGCAAATGAAGCCCAGACAGTGGGTGATTGATTTGCTAAAGGTCACCCAGCTAGTTAATGGTAACCAGTTAAACTGAAAGAAACTAAATAACTTGTCCAAGGTCACACAGTTGGCAACTGGTGGGGCCAGAATTGCAACCCAGGATATCCAGGTTTTTAAGTTTTATTCTACATTTCCTCTCTGCCAATGAAAAATTAACAGAATCCCTCACAAGCAGGTAGAGTCCCTTAGAATATGAAAATCCATAAATATAAAAGTAGAGGGTAATAAATGCTATTATTATAAGTGCAAGTAAGTATATACATTATCTAAATTGCTTGAATAGCAGAAAGGAACTGTTATTTCTAGATGTCTCGATGGAAACTTAAATAATGTATATATTTGCTAATTTATTATACTATTTGCTACTGGGAAAATTAGAAAACAAATTAAATGAAAATAATCCAATCTTTATTTCTCCTGCTTTATAGGTTATAAAAATATTGAGAAGTATATTTTTGAATGTTCACCCAAAATCCTACCACTCAAACACATTAACCATATTGTTATTTAATCATTTAGAATACTTGAAGGCATTTGTTTTGATAATTCAAGTAAAAATCATGATTTCAAAAAAATGGCAGAGATAGAAAGATAATCTTGGGTTTATGAATTCTTACATCTATGACTTCTTAAAGTCTATCAAAAGATGAAGATTTCACACCCAATACTTTCATTTCACCTAACAACCCATTATGTGTTAATCATTTACTAGTATGCATATACCAGTCCAAAAACATAAGGACATGAAATAAGAGATAGAATCAAGTGGCAGGACCTGGATCAAAACTGGAGAATAAGCTAGAGGATCCTAGGTGACCAACACAAACCACTTCTGTGGCCTAGCAGCTACCGTGGCACAAGGAATGGCACAATGACTTACAGATCACAACTAATTAAGACCTGAGTGAACCATAGGACTTCAGAAGATAAAATGGGCCCTAGGGTCTCTTCTTATTTCAAATCTCTGTAAGTCTATGGGAGCTTTCAGCCCTTTCGTTCAATTCAAAAACATTCAACGCATGTATTGGGAGACTCCTATGTGCCAGGCACCAAGGCAAGCTTTATGGAGTCAGAAAGGAAAGAAACAGATTTGGCCCCTGACCTCATGGAGCTTATACAATAGAAAGAACTCAGCAATCTTTCCATTAACTTGGCACTTCATATTCTGAGAGCTATGGAAAAAATAAACACCTTTCCATTTCTCAGTTCTTACTATCTAAAGAAAGCATGCCTTTTCCTAATACCTAATACAATAAAAAGTATTTAAACATGCTGCCTTTTACATATAGGTAATTCAGGGGGAAACACAGCACATTTTCAACTACAGCTTTGTAGAAGGCATAGAAATGATAAGCAAATGAGCTTTTCTTATAGTTAGACTATATCAAATCAGAAGTTATAATACATCTTATTTTCATAGCGCTTTTTCTTATAAGAGCAATACATGTTCATTGTAGGAAATTTGGAAAATACGGTAGTAAGACAAGAAAAACATTTGCAATCCCATAATACCTAGAGATAGTCACTGCTAATATGTAGACTTTTCTTTCTATATAGATGTACTGATAAGTAGAGATCAATTACTCATCTTTAAAATGGCATCACACTAGTATAGAATTTTATATCCTACTCTTTTCTTAATATTGACTTTAACTTGCAGACACACTTTTATTTAGAGAACTGAGAGAATATTATCCAGCCATGTTGCCTGCTGATGGAAATAGAATTTAAAACCATCTCCTACAAATGTGCTTGACATTGCTTTTCCCAAGTATACTTATCTTCAATCTTCCATTTTGACTTTAATTTTCTTCCCATTTGGGTTGTCTTTTAAGTTATACTGGTGGTTCAACTTTATCAGCCTTGTTTTCACTTATGAATAAGAACTGCACATCTTCTGTAAACTTTTATAAAATTACATGAAAACCATTCCCTAACTACTTCCTGGAAGAGCCTATTTGTCCACATAGAAAGTGTTTATTTATTCCCAGTCTTTGTTTCTTCTTTCTCTGCCAGACAAAAAGGTCATTAACATGGTAAGAACTGGGGTTTGAAACCTGGTCAAACTTTTTGAAAGTTAAAAAATATCACATTTTTTTTGTAGCCTCAAACATATTTCCTTCTTTAACTGTAATACATTATTCCCCTTTTCTACAAAATAAGTTGTATTTGCTGTAACCTATGCTGCTTTGAATACTGATCTCCCAACTGTCCACAGGGAGGTGGATTTGGTTTGACGGTTCCAGGTCCTCCCTGAAAGGCTTACCTAACAGGAGCCCCCAAGGATGCCAGCCAATGCCCCAGAGAGCTGTCACCTACATACACACTAAGTATCTTCAACACACTTGGGTGATTGCCATCTAGTCTTGGTGATTTATCTGCTTCGAGTCTGTTGATTAGGTCTGGAATATCCTGAGCATTTGCCATTTCTTCATCTATTACCTCCAGTGTGTTTATTGAATGAGAAAGTCTGGGTGTAGAGCCATTACTCAGCAAAATCAGAAGCACAGAATTCATTTACACTGTATATTCTTTTTATCTCTGAGTATATGTTTGGCACGATGTAAGCCAAGTGCTTATACAATTCTCATTTCACAGTACTTAAGAGTTTGTCTATGTATTCCTAGTACCTAGAGCAATGCTGGCATACAGCAGGTGCTCACTAAATATTGCTGCATGGAGAAATTGGAAATCTGCATGAGTTATGTGCCATTATTATTCATGCTTTACACATAAGGAAACTGAAGCACAGAGAGGTTCAATCACTTTCTGAAGTCCCATGGTTAGTATATGTGAAGCCAGGATTTGGCCCAAGCCCACATACTAAGTCAGAACTTATTACTAGTAAACTCAATACCCACCTATTTTAATGCAAACAAAATTAATTCTAATCATCTTAATAAATAATATGCAATGTCAATAATAAATACTGTGAGCAATGATTTTCTAAGAAAAGATGTGCAAGAGATGAGTTTTGAACAAATACAGTACCCCTCCCCTGCATCTGCAGTTTCACTCTTCTCGGTTTCAGTTACCCATGGTCAAACACAGTTGGAAAATATTAAATAGAAAATTCCATAAATAAACATTTCATAAGTTTTAAATTGTGCGCCATCCTGAATAGTGTGATGAAAACTCTCACAGTCCTGCACTGTCCCTCCCGGGACATGAATCATCCCTTTGTCCAGTGTATACACACTGTATATACTCCCTGCCTATTAGTCACTTAGTAGTTTCCTCCATTATCAGATCAATTGACTGCTTTGATACATGTATTCAAGTAACCCTTACTTTGCATAATAATGGTCCCAAAGCCATTCACATAACTTTTAATATAGTATTGTTACAATTGTTCTATTTTATTATTAGTTATTGTTGTTAATCTTTTACTATGCCTAATATCTATATTAAACTTTATCACAGGAATGTATTTTAGAAAAAAACATAGTGTATATTGGGTTCAGTACTATCCGTGGTTTCGGGCATCCACTGGGGGTCCTGGAACATATACCCTGCAGATAAGGGGGAACTACTGTAATCAGACAGATATCTGTAGGCTCCTTGCCATCTGTGCAAGTAAAAACATGATTGCTCTTTAATCAATGTTTTCCGTTGCATTTGTACACTAGGTAACGAGGATTTCAGGACTTTTAATAAGTGGGTGTGGTGTGTGTATGTTTTTTTTTCCCCAGAGCAGTTCTGGGTTTATTTAAGTAATCTGTTTTGACAATTCTTTTTAAAATAAGAATGGCCCTAATAAAATAAGCATTTGTTGGGGCTTCATTATAATTGTCAATAGAGTTTATGAGTAATCTGCTTATAAAGTGGGAGACTTACATGTTTCTCAAACTTCTCTGCCACTGCTAGTCACCTGATTTCCTGAAACACTGCCATTAATACATCATTCTTTAGTGTTTTGATTAATTATATATTTAACAACTCATTGATGAAAATAATATACCCCTTTGAAAAGGGTAGTTCCTTAAAACCATTATTAGCTTTCTCCTTAAGTCTTTATTAGCTCACACCTTAGTGGGAATGGCACATAATGGTCCTGAAGCCATGGGTTAAATAATAAAAAGTGGTGCAGAAATTAGAAGTAGAAAGACACTAACAATGTAGCCCAGCCTAAAGGAAGGAAGGGAAGGAAGGGAAGGAGCGAAGAGGAAGGGAGAGAAGAAATTGGAAAAAAAAACTTGACTGGAACTCTGCTATTCACTTTTGAAAAGTCACTTAATATCTGAGAGCCTCAGTTGCTCCACCTGTAAAATGGGGTTGATAAAACATGATTTCTTAAGACACTTTAGTAGCAGATCTCAATGTACCATGTAAATTGTACAGCATAATGCAACTATATATAGTATGCTGTTTTGCTTGGAATTATCTGCATTCTGTGACATAAACATTCATCTTACAAAGACTGTC